>NC_135534.1:136910833-137551190 GCF_045843805.1 Urocitellus parryii | reverse complement strand
TTAGGCTGCACCCTCATGCAATATAGCTGATGTCCACATAAAAAGGGTAAATCCTGGGCTGGAGTTGTAGCTCATTGGTAGAGCACTTACCTAGCATACGTGAGGCACTGGGTTCGATCCTCAGTACCACATAAAAATAAATAAAAGAAATAAAAGTATTGTGTCCATCTACAACATATGTATATGAAATCCTGGCACACACACACACACACACACACACACACACACACACACAGAGGGAAAAGGAGGTGGAGGCACATGGGGAGAAGATGGCTATAACCAGAGTGATGCAATACACACAAAGCATTATCCAGAAACACCAGAAACTGAGGCAAGGAGGGACTCTTTCCTAAGACATTAGAGAGAGCATGGTCCTGCCACATCTTCATTTTGGACTTCTAGCTTCTAGAAATGTCAGACAATAAATTTCTGTTGATATAAAACAAGAAGTTTTTGGTACTTTCCTACAGCAGCCCTAGGAAACTAATACAGTTATCAAAGCTTAACAATCAATAAAATAAACTTTAAAAATATATCTAATTTGATTACATAAAAAAAAACTTAGATGTGAAAATAACATACAAAATTTTAAAGGAAAAATGAGTGGGGCACGGTGGTGCAAGCCTATAATCGCAGGAGTACAGGAGGCTGAGGCAGGAGAATTGCAAGTTCAAAACCAGCCTCAGCAAAAGCAAGGTGCTAAGCAACTCAGTGAGACCCTGTCTCTAAATAAAATAAAAAATAGGGCTGGAGATGTGGCTCAGTGGTTGAGTGTCCCTGAGTTCAACCCCTGATACCACCCCCCAAAAAATTTTTAAAGCAAAAATAAATTTGAAAATTGATATTCTAACAAATATGATAAAGGCATTCATATCCTCCAAAAAGTCAAAACATTTGCAAATCATTGAAGGAAAAAATACAAAGACTCCAAATAATATGAACAAATAATTTACCAAGTATAAAATGCAAAAGTTAGAAAATATGATGAAACAATCAACCTCACTAGGAAATCAGAGATGAAAATTAAGATGACAATGACTTTATCTACACCGTAACAACATTTGTTTTAACTTAGCAAATTAAAACAACTCAATAGGGACAAACCAATATTGAGATACAATATCTATAAAAAGGCTATAATTTCACGATGCCAAAGCACACAAATACTCGTTACATTATGAGATAGCATATTATGTAGCCATTAAAAATCACACTTACGTATGTTGACATCTATAATTGTTTACCTGTTTCTAATGACAGGGGCCAGGCTGTAGATGTCTGTTATATTCTACATTGTGTGTTTTTAAATTTGGCATGAAATTTTATAAGTAAAGGAATAATAAAAGCTAAAACATATTTGCAAAGAATATTTAATTACTTGCAGAACAGATTTTTGATATGAAGGGAAATAAATAGAAAACAATATGGTGTAATCTTAACTGAAAATATATTAGTAGATTTAAAGGGAAAGGGGCCAAAGTTTTTACAGAGAGCTCTGGCTTATTGACAGTGTTTTTTCTTTGTCTTCTTCCCTCATTTTGTTCTTTTATTTGGGGGTAGGGATGAGGGATACAGTTCCAAATTCTCAATGATGAAAATCTTTGATAAACAAAATTAAAGTAAAAAACAGCAAGGAAGGAAATATATCCAACAGCTTCACAGCTCATATGACCATCTGCAGTTATTGAAAAAAAAAATGATCCTCAGTCTTATGTGGGACAGGGAGAAGCAGAGATCACTCCATGGGGGAGTTGAAACGCTCAGCTGTAGCAAGAAAGTCCCAAAATAGCGTTAGACTCCCTACCTCTAGAACACATCTCAAGGCACAGGGATTGAAAGACCCTCTTCTTCCTGGGAGCTTCAAAGAAAAGAATTAGAGAATCAAGCAGGTGGTCTCTTCCATTCTTATTGTATTCTATGTGGTTAGAACCCTCTCTTTCTTGCTTTTGCTATAGAATTCAACTTCTATAACTCAATAGTGGCTAAATAAATGCTTCCTGACCTTCTGGAACCTGCAAAGTTAGAATTGGCAAGGATGATCACAAAGTGTATGTATATTCCCTTCCAAATATATTTAATTGGAGCCTTCCCACCCAGCACACTGTTTCATCTAATTCAAAAACAGTACAGTCTGAATAGCAGTAATGGAGACTCATTAAGTTCCATTAGCTGCAGCTACATCAAATGGATACAATAGAAACCAGCAACTATTCACAGCAACAGGTAGCAGGCTACAATAGAAACCTGTTAGACAAATAACCTGGTCACCTCAAATCGGGTCTTCTTGCTTTTACAGGTACTTATTTCCTAAAGCACAATGTCCTGTGAAACATATTTTAATTATAATCCTGGACCACCAACTACATTAATTTAATCTAGCCTTTCAGTCATTCTGACACATAAAATAAATTCTTATCACAAAGATTCCTCTTTGCAAAGTCTGAGCGTGGAGGAAAGATGAGGATGGTAACTTTTATTGTGGGCCTTTGGACAGGATATTTTAAAATGAGATAATAACAAGTATAATTATAATCATAATAATCATAATTTCTACCGCATGCTCACCAGGTGCCAAGCATTTTATAAGGTTCTGCACGTACTATTTCATTTCACCCTCATAACAACTCTATGAGGTGGGTGGGACTATTATCCCTTTCACGGAAAAGAGGTTGGTTCACATATCCAGAGTCACAGGGTTGGGCATCAAATTCAGAAATGCAACTCCATGGCCAGAGCATTCAGTATATAACTACTCAGAGACCCATTCAGGATCTAGGCAAGTTTCTTTGCGGGTCCTAGGGTCCCCAACTCTTCCCATGCTGGGGAGTTGTTCACGGATGTTCCTCAATAAGGTTTTGTGGTCAAATAATGATGACAGGTGTTCAAGCTACAAGTCTACAGTTAAGTCACAATGCACATTATGACAGAATTTTTACATTTTTTAGGAACCCCAGGATTTCCCAAATATAATGCATGAAACATGCTTAATATGAAAAATATTATTCCACAGAACAGAAAGAAAAAGAAAAGCTAGTTTGCATGACTGAGGTCATCACAGAAGTTGGTGTTCCACATAAGGTGTGCAAGACAGCACACGGCCCTAATGCACGCTCTCGTTCCACGTTCATAACTTATTTCATTCTGGAAGGCTGTAGGTGGTATCTTCTTTAGAGGTAGGCAGACGTGACTGGGCCCCTAATCTCCTTTCTCTTGATCTTCAAACTATGGCTCAGTTACCTCAGAAAATTTTCTTCTCTCTTTCCCACACCTTATTTATGTGCTCCCCAGAAATGACCTTAGCAAGGAGGACAGTGTAAAATTTGTGCTGTTAAAACAACCCCATCAAGAGGGAAAATGGATGAGGTTTTTAAGTTAGAGCTTCCTCATTCCTTTTGTTTGCAACAACAAGCAGGTGACTCCTACAACTAACTCTCCCAAGAGGCAGATGGTCTCTTTGTCCAATTCCAACTTGCCCCAGGGCTTCAGATCCATTCATTCAAAGCCTCCTGGACATCTTCAGCTGGATGTGCCCCCAAAATCTCAAGCTCCACAGATCTAAGCTGCTTTTCCCTATACCCTGTGTATGCTCTATCTTGGTGGTGCCACCTTTCACCTGACTACCTCTGTGACAGACGGCAGAGTCAGTCATCCTGGATCCCATCCTCTCCACTGGCTCCATCTGGTCCCCACCATGCCTCACGAATTGTTCTTTCTGATTTTTTCTTCACTCTCTCCCGCCACCACTACCTGGGCCAGGCTGTGGGACCCATCTTCTGAAGACCTGAAGTTCAATCAGCTACATAAACACATTTACATAAATATGGTATCAATAGAAAAGTATAGAATCATATAAATAGAACTTTTGCCTGTGGTGAGCCATTTAGAAAGTTCATAATATGATTCAGCTTTAAATAAAGTTATATTTAAGAATTCACGTCTATCTAAAATAGATGGAAAAATATATGCAGAATTAGATTCAACATTTTGTAGTCGGTTTCTTGTATATTTTATTTTGTTTCATTGGTGTTATTGTTTTGTGGTGTTCTGTTTTGTTTTGCTACCAGGGATTGAACCTGGGATACTTTACCAATGAGCTACATCCCCAGCTTTTTTTATATTTTATTTTGTATTACATTTTTATTTTTTTATATATAATTTTTTTATATTTTATTATCAGGGTCTTGCTAAGTTGCTAAGGCCTCACTAAGTTGCTGAGGCTGGCTTTGAACTTGCAAAGCTCCTGCCTCAGCCTCCTGAGCCACTGGGATTAAAGGCATGCACCACCACACCTAACTAGTTTCTTATATATTTTTTTTTAAATGAAGGAACACAAGAGCAATTCTGTTTCTAAAAATGTATATAGTCACACACAGTCTTCCACATCTTAACGCAGGCCAGGCATCTGCAACTGGTAACACACCCGCAATGCCTTGGAGGCCATCAGGTTTCTCAGTATCCACTTGCTCCAAGGTATCTTTCTCTTTTTCCTCAAACCTTTGAATGGTCTCCCAAGAGCACCATCCTCTCCCCAAAATACACATACCCACAAGTACTCTCCACCAATGGCCTTGCCTCAAGAGCTGTGTGCCCACACCCTGTTTGCTTCTTCAGGTGCACCAGCCATATTCTCTCCTGTCTCCTTTCCTGGGGGAAAAGCTGGGTCCTCCATTAACCCAGCTTCTCAGGGACTTCCTTACAGCAAACTGCCTCCTCCTTGCTTCTGCAGTTTCTCCCTTGATGGTGCATTTCCAGGACCATATTTATTTATTTTGTTTTCTCCTCATGAAACAAAATACCAGGAGCTCATCATGTCCTTATATTCCATCTCGATTCCCTTCACAGTGAAACTTGTAACAAACATTGTCTGTAATCGCTGTCTCCAGGACTCCTCAGGCTGCCAGCAGCTCCACCACCCAACTGCTGGTCAGGGAGCTGCCTATCTGAGACCCCATGCCTCTTCATAACCACACTGCACTCCACCCCCGGGGACCCAGGTGGCTGCATCTGTGCTCTTTTGGTGGAGTTCATTGTTCCATGAGGTGGCCCTGCCTGGCCCACTCCTTTGCGCTTCTCACAGTGACCCTCCTGAACAAGGCTATCTATAGCAGTCCAACCCAACACTCCCAACTCCGCGAGACCTCACACCACCATCATTTCCCATTCCCTTAAACGGCTTCATTTTTCTTCATAGCTCTTTTACTAATATTAAATTGTGTTTCCTGGCATTTTTTGTTGTTGTTGTCTACTTCTTTCATTTCTTTCATCCCTCCCCCTCTACATACATACACTAGAATGTAAGTCCTCAAAGAGGATAGTCTCTTATTCTCCACTTATTCCTAGAAATGAGAAGATTACCTGACGTAATAGATGCTCAGTAAATACACATTGATTACATAAATTGCATGAGCTAATAAATGATTCAAATTGTAGAGAACTCAAACTTCTGGGATTTAAAAGTGGGTCTTTCTACTCTTTTAGATATTCTAATAGAATCAGGCTTTGGGAATTTTTAAAAAGATAAACACTTTACCTTTCTGATGTCACTCGGATTCTTTCCTCAAAGCTACAGTTCAGTCCTTCCATCTTCTCATGGAAATATTTCTCCACACACTGTTCTTCAAAATCATGAAGTTTTTTCAGATCTTCCTTACTCAGGTAGAGTTCTGTGGTGATAAATTTTATATGTAAAAAAAGATTATTCTTTCCCTTAATGGAAGCTGATACAGAGTATGCTGTGGTTTGGATACAGCTTGAGTGTGTCTCCCAGAGGATCATGTACTGAAAGCCTGGTGCTCAGTGCAGTGTTGCTGAGGTGGTGAGACCCTTGAGAGATGATCAAACTATGGGGCACCATCCTTGGAAGGGATTAATGTAGCTCTCACAGGACCAGTTAGAACAAGCCTGGACCTCCACCCCTTGCCTCCTGTCTTTCCATGTACCTAACCACCTCCATGCTGTCATCCACCATGTTACAAGATCCTCACGAAAGGCCAACCAGATGGAGCCACCTGATCTTGAATTTTCAGCCTCCAAAGCCACCTACTAAATAGAGATGACCCTTCAACAACATGAGGGTTAGAGGCACTGAGGCCCATGCAGTCAAAAATCCACATATAACATTTGACTTTCCAAAAACCTAACTACTAATAGCCTGCAGTTGACAGTCTTACCAAATATATGATTAATATGTGTTCTGTATAATATATTGTGAAAAAATTTGGAAGAACTGTGAGAGATCATTTTTTACTATGATAAGCAATTTACTGGAAAGATGAACTGCTCGTGTGATAATCAGTGTTTCATGCATTTAAAGTAGATAGTTAAAACACTTGAGCTCACCACAACAGGAGTAGGTGGCTATAAGATAATCACAATAACATAGTGTGTGGCACAGTTACTGTTATGTAGTTGTGATTTAATGCTGCATCTTTACATTTGTTTAAATTTCCTTGATTGCAAATGGTACCATAACTACTCTGGCACCATAACTGTTCTACAAATTTTAGTTTTTATATAATTTTGTGCATAATTTGTACTAGTAATATTTTGTGTATATTTTAATGTAGTGATAAAATAGACAATTTTCTATACCTATTTTATGTATTCATGACATAACTTTTTCTTCATTTTCTTGATATTTCTACTGTGTAGAAATGTCTTCAAGTTTTTCAGATTGTTGCAAATCTTCAAAAATAAAATCTGTGTAAAAGGGGAGCCTTAAAGTACAAACTAGTACAAAGTCAACTGTAAATTTCTTTTCTTTAGAAATAGTTTCAGGTATTTTGCAACAGCAACACACAAAATGGACAAAGGATATGAGATTTTTCTTTCCACTTGTATTAAAAATGATAGAACTAGGTTGGGTGTGTAGCTCAGGAGTAGAGAACATGCCTTGCATAGGCAAGCCCCTGGGTTCAATCCCCAGCACCATAAAAAACAACAAACAAATGCTTTTAAAAATAAAAATGATAGCAATGTAGCTTGTATGATAAAAGATTGTCACATTGTATTCTTAATATTAATGGAGAAGTACTACACAAAAGCATCTGGATACATGACCATTTGTAACTCCACATTATGTACAACCACAAGAATGAGGAACTATACTCCATGTATGTATAATATGTCAAAACACATTCTACTGTCATACATAACTAAAAAGAACAAATAAAAAAAATTTTAAAAAGAAAGAGGTGGAAACACCAGGCTGAGTCTCTCTCACTTATTCTTTGAAAATGATTTATATAGAGAACATATTTTCTTTTTTTCCAATTTTTATTCTGATTTGTTATGTATGACATCAGAATGCATTCAATTCATATTACACATATAGAGTACAATTTTTCATATCTCTGGTTGTACACAAAGTATATTCACACCATTCATGTCTTCATACATGTACTTAGGGTAATTATGTCTATCTCATTCCACTGTCGTTCCTACCTCCATTCTCCTTCCTTACCCCTTTCTCCCCTTTGGTCTATCTAGAGTTCATCTAATCTACCCATGCTCCCCCCACCCCAATCCTATTATGAATCAGCATCCTTAAATCAGAAAAAACATCCAGCATTTGTTTTTTGGGGATTGGCTAACTTCACTTAGCATTATATTCTCCAACTCCATTCATTTACCTGCAAATGCCATGACTTTATTCTCTTTTAATGCTGAATAGTTTTCCATTGTGTATATATACCATATTTTCATTATCCATTCATCAACTGAAGAGCATCTAGGTTAGTTCTACAGTTTAGTTATTGTGAACTGTACTGCAATAAACACAGATGTGGCTGTGTCCCTGTAGTATGCTGTTTTTAAGTCCTTTGGGTATAGAACAAGGAGAGAGATAGGTGGGTCAAATGGTGGTCCCATTCCCAGTTTTCCAAGGAATCTCCATACTGCTTTCTAGATTGACTGCACCAATTTGCAGTCCCACCAGCAATGTGTGAGTGTGCCTTTTTCCCCACATCCTCGCCAACACTTATTGTTGTTTGTATTTTTTATAGCTGCCATTCTGACTGGAGTGAGATAAAATCTTAGAGTTGATGTGATTTGCATTTCTCTAATTGCTAGAGATGTGGAACAATTTTTTCATATATTTGTTGATTGATTGTATATCTGAGAAATGTGTCCTCAGGTCCTTGGCCCATTTATTGATTGGGTTATTTGTTTTGGGGGTATTAAAATTTTTAAGTTCTTTATTTATCTTAGAGATTAGTACTCTATCTGATGTGCATGTGATAAAAAATTTGCTCCCAAAATGTAGGCTCTTTATTCACCTGATTGTGTCTTTTGCTGAGAAGAAACTTTTTAGTTTGAGCCCATCCCATTTATTGATTCTTGATCTTAATTATTGCACTATAGGAGTCTTATTAAGGAAGTCCAGGTCTAATCCGACATGATGGAGATTTGGGCCTAATTTTTCTTCTATTAGGTGGAGTGTCTCTGGTTTAATTCCTAGGTCTTTGATGCACTTTGAGTTGAGTTTTATGCATGGCGAGAGATACGGGTTTAATTTCATTTTGTTGCATATGCATTTCCAGTTTTCCCAGCATCTTTTGTTGAAGAAGCTATCTTTTCTCCAATGCATGTTTTTGGCACTTTTATCTAAAATAAGATAATTATAGTTATGTGGGTTTGTCTCTGTGTCCTCTATTCTGTATCATTGGTCTACAAGTCTATTTTGGTGCCAATACTATGCTGGTTTTGTTACTATTGCTCTGTAGTACAGTTTAAGGTGTGGTATAGTGATGCCACCTGCTTCACTCTTCTTGCTAAGGATTGCTTTAACTATTCTGGGTCTCTTATTTTTCCAGATGAATTTCATGATTGCTTTTTCTATTTCTATGAAGAAGATCATTGGGATCTTAATAGGAATTGCATTAAATCTGCATAGCACTTTTGTTAGTATGGCCATTTTAATAATATTAATTCTGCTTATCCAGGAACATGGGAGATCTTTCCGTTTTCTGAGATCTCCTTCAATTTCTTTCTTTGGTGTTCTGTAGTTTTCATTATACAGGTCTTTCACCTCTGAAGTTAGATTGATTCCCAAATACTTTTCTTTGAGGCTATCATAAAGGGAATAGTTTTCCCGATTTCTCTTTCAGCTAATATACCACTGGTGTATAGAAATGCAATTGATTTGTTGGATTTCCTACTGTGATACTTTGCTAAATTTGTTTATGAGTTCTAGAAGCTTTCCAATAGAGTTTTCTAAATATATAATCATGTCATAGGCAAATAGGGATAGTTTGAACTCTTCTTTTCCTATTCATATCCCTTTAATTTCTTTCTTTTGTCTAATTGCTCTGACTACAGTTTCAAGGACTATGTTGAATAGGAGTAGTGAAAGATGGCATCCCTATCTTGTTCCAGTTTTTAGAGGGAAGGCTTTCAAATTTTCTCCATTGAGAATGATGTTTTCATTGGGTTTAGCACATGTGGCATTTACCAGGTGGAGATATGTTACTATTATTCCTTGTTTTTCTAATGTTTTGAGCATGAATGGATGCTGAATTTTGTCAAATGCTTTTCTACATCTATTAAGATAAACATGTGATTCCTGTCTTTAAGTTTATTGATGTGGTGAATTATGTTTATTGATTTCTGTATGTTGAACCAACCTTGCATCCCTAGAATGAACCCCACTTGATCATGGTACACTATCTTTTTGATATGTTTTTGTATGAATTTTGCCAGTATTTTATAGAGAATTTTTGCATCAATGTTCAAGGGATTAATTTCCAGGATATACAAAGAACTCAAAAAACTCAACGTCAGAAAAATAAATAACCCAATCAATAAATGGGCAAAGTGACTGAACAAACACTTCACAGAAGAAGAAATACAAATGGACAAAAAACAATGAAAAAATTTTCAACATCTCTAGAAGTTAGAGAAATGCAAAATAAAGTATACTGAGCTTCCATATCACTACCATCCAAATCACAATTATCAAGAATACAAGTAATAAGAAATGTTGGCCAAGTTGTGAAAGGTACTCTCAGATAATGTTGATGGGGCTTCAAATTGGTACAACCACTATGGAAAGCAGTATGGAGATTCCTTAGAAAATATGCAATGGAACCACCATTTGACCCAGCTATCCTACTCCTTGGTCTATACCCAAAGGACTTAAAATCAGCATACTACATTGACCCAGCCACATCAATGTTTATAGAAGTTCAACTCACAATAGCCAAGCTATGGAAACAACCTAGGTGTCCTTCAACAGATGAACGAATAAATAAAATGTGGTATATATACACAATGGAATATTACCCAGCCATAAAGAAGAATGAAATTATGGCATTTGCTGGTAAATGGATGGAAGTGGAGAATCTGATGCTAAGTGAAATAAGCCAGTCCCCAAACACCAAAGGCTAAATATTCTCTCTGATATGTGATGCTAACCCAAAACAAGCAGGGTTGGAAAGGGGAATAACAGAAATCCATTGGATTAAACAAAGGGAAACAAAGGGAAGGGAGAGGTCAGGGAACTAGGAAAGACAGTATAATTAATAGGACATAACTTTCCTAGCCTTATATTTGCATACGCAACCAGGGTAACCCATATCATGTACAAACACAAGAGTAGTATCCTAAATAGAGCAAGTTATACTCTATGTATATATAAAATTACATATACAAAATACATTCTACTGTCATGTGTAACTAAAAAGAAGAGATTTTTACAGAGAATCGTTTACCATGCACCACATACTATGTGAAAACTGGGAAAGAAGGTAAATGGCTCAGAAAAAAATAACACTCTCACAGGCCTTTCCTGTAGATGGCAAAGGAACATAGTAGAAGCAGAAGGAAGGAAGTCTGAAAGAATAGTTAGTTTTCACTTCTCTAACTTTTCATATGAGGTAATACATGCTGATTGCAGAGCCTTTAAGAAATCTAAATAAGCAAATGTTTAAAAAAAAATCCTAATTGCACCACTCAGAAATAACCATGTTAATATTTGGGACTATATCATTTTTATTTTTCATTTTATCTCCGTGTTATGTAGTCTTATATAATAAATATACAGGCTGTAGAAAATTTTTTAAAAAACTGTCCTGAGGTGAGTCTTTGCTGTGGACTCCAGAAGCAAACTATTAAAATTGCAATTTCAGAGATGGATGCACCTTGCAAATGGGGAGCATTCCTACGACTATCCACCAGGTGTCACTGCTGCCCCGTGTGTAAATGTCTCTATCCTCCATAAAGAATCGGAAGTAACTCCATGAAAATGTTCCAGAGCTCGGGGTCAAAGTCACATTCAATTGAAAAGCATGTAAATTCCATAAGATATATTTTAAATGATTAAATAACAGCCTTTACCACACAAAAAAGAAAAGTTAACTTGAGTTTTTTAAAGGAATTGTCCTGTAAGCCATGATAACAGTAAGCCCAGGAAAGCCTCTTTTATAGGACACCAGAAAGTCTAGGCAAAGCCTAACCAATTCCAGAATCTCTTCACTGGTTCACACCCTATTAGGTTGCAGTGGTTCTGTGGCCAATGCCTGGGATGTCTCTCTATTAGAGGCCTAAAATTTACAGTATAATTATAAGTCTCCAACTTAATTTCAGTTGTGCCTTGGCTTCATTCTAAAAGCTAAATCTATTGGGAAGAAATTTTTTTTTAAATCTTCAAAGTGACTCTTGAAGGAAGAAGGTACTTCACAGAACCAACTACAACTAGCGAAAGAGTATGATGACCTTTCAACCCCATAATGACATTGTAGGGGACAATATGGCTCCCTATTAATATAAATAGTCCACTATCCCTTATCTGCAATATAATTCAAAATTTTTCTTTTTTAGTTTTAGAAAAGTAACATGGTATATACATTATAAATAATGTGAACTCCTTAGTTCAGGCTAGAACATTCCCCAAAATCAAAACATTACTATTTCTACAATAAAATCAATGAATAATAATACTGCATTTCCTTCTTCTGCTCCTTTTCTGGCCAAATGAATTTTCCCCAGTTTATTAAAAAAATTAAGACTTTCAGTTTTCAGAAGTATTCTGGATTAAGGAATTGGGATAAAGTATCGTGACTTTATGTCACTGACTGCTATGTGTAGGAATTAACCTAGAAATGGACCTGGTACCAACTGTGGGATTTTTTGACAGGCACCATAGAGGGTCTGTACAGCACAATGGACAATGTTCTCTTAGGACAGTGAGTGGGCTGTCATATCATAGTCATGATTTGGCAAAGAAGGGCAGAGGGTGTGGTTCAGTGGTAGAGTGCTTTTTACACATGCTGGAAGGCCTGGGTTCAATCCCCAGCACAATGAAAAGAAAAAAAGAATTTAATTAGACTAAACAACTAAACAAGATGAACTAGAAAAATGTCCAAATATGTAGATTTGCACTCTAGAAGAACAAAAAGTGAGAACCCATAATTCCATATTTCTGCATCCTGAATTGAAGTTTTTAAAAATTAGAAATATCCCTTTCAGAGCTCCCTTCATCCTCCACAGATGACAGAACCAGAGACTCAGAACTCTAGTTAATCAGTTAAGCAAAGCCTTGCTTCTGTATTCGCCTTCAAACCCAAGGCCTTCTGGAATGGCTTTCTATTTAAATTCCACCTTCCATAACAGGGAAATGAGTAAGGATTAGGTGACGACTCCCTAGGAGTTTCTTCAGTGAGCTACCAGGTCAGCAGGGAAAACACAGGTTCCAGATAACAGAAAGCTTTTCCACATTCAAACACTGATTCTGTCCCTACCTGTTCCTTTCCTTCAAAGTATCACTTATCTTGGCAAAGGGCCACAAACGAGGTCAATGTATTTACCTAGACCAGGTACACCTGCTGACAGTCTATTGTTAATTAACTCTGTCTTTCATCCTGGGCCCTTGATTTTAATTCTCAGTGCTCCAGTGTGTCTTCACCATGGACCTCCACCCTTTACTCTCTTCCTTCCTCCTGCCCCACCAATAAAAACTTACTTAATCCAACGTCACCCTCATCTTGATCATGTGGAGCTCGGTGACAACACAGACGGCGGAGGAGGAGGCCCAGGTGGCTGAGCAGGATGAAAGGTGGGGGCAGCCAGGGCTTCTCATGGTACGTCATGATGTAGCGATAGCGATTGTATTTCCATAGCTTGTTTGAAATGGATTTCATATCTACGTACACATTGCTGTAAGTTGTAGAAAGAGAGGAACAAGGTTTTAATGTGGGATCCCAAAACAACAGCAGTTAGTTTCTTTCTTTAGAGTACAATTTTTCTGATCCTCCTTTTCTACTTCTTTTTTATAGGTCACTTTGGATTTTCCTTTAAATTACATCAGTTATAATAGGAAGACAGTAAATATTGACATTATAAAACTCAAGATGGAAATAATGGTGAATGGTAGTTATTCAAAACAACATATGATCTTTGATAAGTAATCAAAGTGTATGATTTGGGGGGAGAGTATGATGGAATATCCACCTTAGCATTTTGCTTGAACTAACAAAATTTAACAGCAGAGTTAAATTTGAGTGGCTCAATTTAGCACATAAAAGCACAGGCAAACTAAACTTGAGCAATGATAAGGAGAAGGAATTGGAAATATCCTGGGAAAAACCAACTTCAGATAATGGGAGAAGTTTCATAGGATGCATCCAGTGAACAACCCACACATAGGTGGCTGGGTTGGCAGGGTGGATCTCAAAGTGCAGCCACTGAACCAGCAGCATCTCATCACCTGAGAACATGCCAGAGTTGAAAATCCTTAGGCCCCATTCCAGAACTACTGAATTAGAAACTCATTTGAGTGGTGAGAACCACTCCATTACAAATTGTCGGTCCAAACACGACTATTGCCTGTCCACCAGCAGATGGCGACATTCATAGTGTATTTCAGATACTTTAATAATTGCTATAATTGCCTTAAAGGGCCCCTGAACAAGTGGTCTGATCTGGGGGTCAGTCAGCTTGTTTAGTCCTCAGTGTGTTCATCTCTAAAATTAGAATATAGGTCCATGTGAGGATTTCTCAGCCTCTCTTTTGATACCCAATATGGTGGGGAGGGCAGGAGCTGGGGGTGGGGGGTACCAGGGATTGAACTCAGGGGCACTCGGCCTCAGAGCCACATCCCCAGCCCTATTTTATAATTTTATTTATAGACAGGGTTTCACTGAGTTGCTTAGCACATCATTGTTGATGGGGCTGGATTTGAACTCACAATCCTCCTGTCTCAGCCACCTGAGCTGCTGAGATTTCTGGTGTGTGCCACAGTGCCCACTGACATCCAACATGTTTGAGAAACAAAAATCTTACATCCTATTTTAATATTATATGATATACCAAAAATAGCCATAGTATACCTAAATGTCAATAAATGTAGTATGGTCAAAAACAGCCAGACTAAGAGAGATGACAGTTAACACATAGTCTTGTTACAGTTGGGAAGATATGTCCTCTATACCCAGGTGCAAAACCAACATGCACTTTGGGGGAGATACGATTTATTTTTGCCTACCTCCACCCTCTACCTTCTCTACTTTTTTTTTTTAACTTAGCTTCCATGCACTGATTTTCTTTTTCTTATCTTTCTTCAGTGAAATAATCAATGAATCAAATACCCAGCAGAGTGCCTGGCATATAAGAGGCATTCAGAAAATACCAGCCTTTTGCCAATGCTTCACTAGTATGTTTTCATTCATAAAGCATCTACTAAATAAGCAGATGCTCTTTTCTGTGTTTGGGATAAATTCATGAGCAAAAAAATCTAGAAAAAAATATTTCTTCTTGTGGAGTAGAGGAGCTGAATAGCAGAATAACATGATAAATAAATAAAGCATAAACCAGATTATGTCTATGTTACATGTGAACATTAAAGGTGGGGGGCACAAGACATGCCAAGGATATGGAAGAGTAAAGAGGGCTGAACTTCGAACTGTAATGCTTAAGTGAGGCCTAGCAGGGCATGAGGGAATGAGCCACATGTATAAGTGTTGGGGGAACATTCCCGAGGGAACAGAAGTGTGAATGTATCTGTGTTGTTTGAAAAACTGAGAGCAGCCAGTATGTTTGGAGAATGCTATGATTTGGTATGAGGTGACTTCCTTGTAGCCCCTTTCCCTTTATTTTTCTGTTTCCTGCCCACCATGAACAGAGCAGCTTTACTCTTCCACACTTTTCCGCCATGATGTTCTACCTCACCATGGGCCCAGGGGTATTCAGTCAGCCCACCATGGACTGAACCACTGAAACCATTAAGACAAAATAAACTTTCCTTTCTTTAAGTTGTTCTTGTCAGGTATTTTGTGGCAAACAAGCTGACTAAAACAGAAATAAGTTAAAGGAAAAGTGGGGTGAAGGATGATTTGAGAAGATCAGAAGCCAAATCACATGGGCCATATGGGTCATTGAAGGGATTTTGATTTTTGCTCAAAGGAAAATTGGAAGCCACTCAAGGGTCTGGAGCAGAGGAGTGACCTCATCTGACATATGTTTTTAAGGGGTTTTAATTGAGCTACTGTGTTAAGAACAGAATAGAGGAGCCAAAGGCTGAAGCAGAAAATTAAATGAGGAGGCTCTATGGTAAGAGCAGTACGGTAGTGAGAGGTGGTCAAACAGGCAAGGGCTGACTCAATCTCAGTTTCTATCAGTTTAGAGACAGAGAAAACAACAGTCATTGAAAATGACTCCAGCAGGCTTCTTTTTTTTTTTTTTAAGAGAGAGGGAGAGAGAGAGAGAGAGAGAGAGAGAAAGAGAGAATTTCTTTAATATTTATTTTTTAGTTATCGGCGGACACAACATTTTGTTTTGTATGTGGTGCTGAGGATCGAACCCGGGCCGCATGCATGCCAGGTGAGCGCGCTACCACTTGAGCCACATCCCCAGCCCCTCCAGCAGGCTTCTGAGCAGCTGAAAAGATGGTGTTCCAAAAGAAACTCATGTTCTTCCCCACAGATTTGCAATCAACTAGCAATAGAGTAAGTACACAGTGAGAGAGAGAGGAATCAAGAGTCTGGACAGTTTAAATTTAAAAGAAACTACTACATTTCTGACTAGTGATGGAAGAGGACAGTTAAATCTACCTGACTGGAGTATAAGAAGAGCCGGGCTAGAGATATAAAGAGGAATATCAAGATATACAGAAACTGAACAAGATCACAATAAATAAATACATACATAAAGGAAAAGCAAGGTCTGGTCCAGAGATACAAAGATGATCCATAAAAAGGAGATGTAGATAAAGTGAAAAGTAAGAGAGAAGAAAAGACAGAACGAGATATTCTGAGACCCATGGGTAAAAGGTGCATTAAGAACTCCTTAATTAAGGACCCATAAACTATTGCTCTTTCATGAACCTGACTCTCTTAATCACAACTCAAGATCTCTTCCCAGGATGCTCTCTATTGATAATGATTCATTGCCTCACATGATCTGCTCCTTCCTACCAGGATTTTCGTGCCTATGCTTTAAAGCCACAGTAAATAAAACACGAAACACAAAAACAGAGGTAATATTCTCAACATACAAGTAAATCTCCTCTACATGCTTGTCCCCAGCTTATATTTAAATAAAACAAGCAAATATAATTAAAATCACCTACTTGAAGAAGGCAATCAACAGGTTCACCATGATAATGTACTGCACGAACAGGTAGACAGCTTGCAGGAACGGAGTAAGAAAAGCACCCGGAGGGCAAGTCGGCTGGCTTGAACAAACTACACACGGAGAATGTAAATAAGCAAGAGAGATGATCAACCACAGTCCCAAAACCCTCCCCAGACACTGAGCACTTGAACTTTGCAAAATGCCAAACTTTATGCACTTCTTAGATTCAGATAAGTACTCTCCAGATTATTTTTTTTTAACTGAGTATCTATGAAGGTTCAATTTCTGCATGTTGGCCAAATCCCCTATGTACCATCTATCTCTGAAGCGTAGACTTCTCCATACATCATCCAGTATGGCTCAAACACAACATCTCTAGCGAGGCTCCAAGACGGAGGCTCCTTTGGCGAAAGGATGGCTTTGCGCGCCACTCCAAAGCTCAGCAAGACGATGGCCATCATGATGACAATGTAAAACATGTTTGCTGCCTGCAAAATAGCACAGCTCAACTGGAATTTTACCACAGATTTGAAATTTAAAAAAAAAAAATACTAGCAGCCATCATAATTACATTTATCAATAACATTGTCTAGTCATTAACTAAAATGCCCTACTCTATAAACAGCTGGATTTTCTTTGGCAAATTATTTCCTTTTCTCTGCACAGTATGTGTTTCAAGTCAAACTGATCTATGGAACCACACAAATACGCTGAGTAGAGAATACGTGCTTCTTTTTTTAAACAGTAATAAATATAAAATGTGAGCAGCTTTTAGTTAATATCTAACTTTTTGTTTTGTTTTGTGATACTAGAGATTTAACCTAAGGGGACTTTACCACTGAGTACATTCCCAGCCCTTTTTATTTTTTATTTTGAAACAGGGTCTTGCTATGTTGCCCAGGCTGGACTCAAACTTGTAACACTCCTGCCTCAGACTCAGTAGCTGGGATTATGGGTGCACCACTGCACCTGGATGCTTTCCCACACTCCTTATTTCACTGGGTATTAGGCTGGGGCCATGAGACCCATTCTAGCTCACAGGCTGTGGAGTGACAGAGACTTGGGTCACCTCCTGTACGGAGGTGTAAAAAGCCATTAGATTCTCTATCCCTGTCATTCTCTGCTATGGGAAACCTTAGAAGCTACAAATGGGATATGTCTATGCCACAAAATGGAGGGGTTCTGTACCCCCTGAGTGACTGCATAGAGACCCATGACCTTGTACTAAGACATTGAGATATACTAGTTACATCATACAGTCCATTAATAAATACCAATGTCACCAAGACTAGAGAAAACAAAGAAAAGTAAGAAAAATCGGTCTCTGGACTCCCGCAGGTTCTCCCTTCTCTGTCACCTTCCTGTGTTTCAGCACTACTCCTACTCTCCAGAACTTGTCCCTTCCCCGTCAGCAAGTGGTCTGGAAGGAAAAACAATAATAATGGTCTTGGGTATGTGCCAAAAGTCAGATGGAGAAACTGACACAACTATACGGCAAGCTCAGATGACAGACGGAGCCAGGTGGCCCACTTTGGGATCCTGGCTCCCCTACACATGTCCTTGAGTTTACTTAACCTCCATTTCCTTGTATGTAAAATGTGGCTAATAATTATACTTGTCCCATAAAGTTGTTATGACAACTAGAAAGTTCATATACACAAGGTACTTAGTACAGTGTGTGGCCCATAGTAAGCACTATATTTGAGTGTGGTAAGGGTGAGTGATAAAAGACTAATTAAGATTTCAGCAGAAAATATTCTTGGTGGTAGCCTCATACAAATCTAACACATGAAATTATTGTGCTCCAAGACTAATTTGACTCAATTCCATATTAACCAAAGGAGTATCTGGATCAATGACCCAATGTGTCATCCTTCATATTAAATCATTCATATTAAATATGAATTTGTGGTTATATAGAAAATAATGATGGAATGATCTGTCTGTGCTTCTAGAACTAATCCCCAAAGTTAAACTATTGTATATGAACCATGAAATTAGGCAGAACCATTAACAAAGAACACTTGCATATAGAAACCAGACTGTACTCACCATTTTTGCAATCATGGTCACATATGGACCTGCATGTTGATTCACAGCAAAGAAGTCCATGAGCCGTGAGAACCAGAATATGATGTCTATGCAGTAGATTAGTCTTCCTGCTGTGTGAAAAGGAGGGCTACCCAACCGAAGGCCAAAACCAACTGAAAACAGGCCAATGGCCACAGTTTCCATTAAGTTCCAGTACTCACTAATCCATACCTTCACCTTTTGAGTAATCTTCCCAGGTTCTGAAATACAGATCTGAAGAAGAAAGAAAGGGAAATTTTTAAAAAACGAGGCAGAAGGGTGGGGGTGCCGCTCAATAGTAGAGTGCTTGCCTAGCATGCAGAAGGTCCTGGGTTCAATCTTTTTTTGCACTGCTAAACCTAACATCACACAGGGATTTGAGACAAAAGTTATTCTAGGTAAAAAAATTATTAAACATGGGACTGGGATTGTGTCTCAGTGGTAGAGCGCTTGCCTAGCATGAGCGGGATCTGGGTTCGATCCTCAGCACCACATTAAAAAAAAAAAAAGGCATTATGTTGTATCCATCTACACCTAAAAAATAAATATTAAAAAAATGATCAAACAATTCTATAAATATATTTTAATGCTTGTTGATTAAAATTAATTTAAAATTAAATTAATAATGTTAGCATTAATACTAGTTAATTGAAACTCCCCTAGAAATTTTTTTAAAAAGGAAAATAGTACTTTTCTAGCTTTCATTTATCCAAAACTAAGATGAGAAGCACCAAGACAATTTAAAACTCAGTATTGGGCTGGAGATGTGTCTCAAGCGTTAACACGCTCTCCTGGCATGCACGGGGCGCTGGGTTCGATCCTCAACACCACATAAAAATAAAATAAAGATATTGCATCCACCAAAAACTGAAAAATAAATATTAAAAAATTCTCTCTCTCTCTCTCTCTCTCTTTCTCTCTCTCTTTAAAAAAATAAAAATAAAACTCAGTATTGCAATGGATCCACATCACTATGATTCCACTCCATGAGATCAACAGAATGCAAAGAATACTGGATTAAAACCAAAAAATCTAGTCCTACCACAGCAATTTAGCGAATTGTTAACAAACTAGTAGGAATATGATATTGGAGCTTACTATCATAAGAAATCACCCTTGAAATACTTTACAAACTGAAATGTAAAAGCAAACATGTTCTCCCTGAATCCTAAAAAATTCAAATGTTTCTATAATGAATTGTTTGCTATAATCTTTGAACACCACATAAGTAACTAGTAGGCAATATAGGTATAATTACTAAAAATACATAGTATTATTATATATTATATTATTATTTGCTGAGGGCCATTACCAAGTAGGTATTGACGCATCGTAATCCTTGCCAGTGTACCCCATGTTAAATGGACTTGCCTTGGAAATTTGCTGCGACCTTGCTTGTGTGTTTGAGAAAGATGACCCTGCTCAAGGTGATTGAGGGTGGATCCAGGTTTGAGGAAGTATCCTGCAGGTTTGAGGAAGTATCCTGGTCCTTGGGTTTAGGGTGTTCCCGGTTTAAGGCATTTCCCGGTTTAAGAATATGGGTTTTAGGGAAGTTGAGGTTGAAGATTATTGCTGCTGGGATTAGGGTGTTCCTGCTGCTTGTTCCCGTTGAGTTCTCATGAAATTCATATGGGATTTGGAAAAAGCCTCGTGGAGTAGGTGAATTGTGCGGGGAGATTTATACTGCCCCTGAACGTGTGTGGAGGCTGGTGTGAGATCGGGAATAAAGAATTGCTGTTTGTTTGAACCTACAAAGCTGTGGTGCCTCCTGATTCTGGTGCCCCCCAAGACATCGGCAATTATTATTATTATTATTATTATTATAGTTATTAATATTATTATAATTAATTACATATTATTATATGTGATTATTATTATACTTAGTATTTAATGTTGCTCAAATGGTAATAGGACAAAATAAATGTATGTAAGTGCATAGACAAAGAAATACATACACAATGACATCTAAAACAGTCCAACTATTTGTGATTGTAGCTATAACTGCAAACGAATGTTAATTTTTAAGTGACTCGGTGCAAACTAGAAATGAAAGCTTGTTTGCTTTGTTTCTTAGACTACTTGCAATGAGTCCAAAGGGATTTTTAGCTTCAATTTTCAAAGTTGTTTAGTAGGAACTTTCAAGTGCTGTAAATGAATTCCTTATGTATTCTGCAACTTCAGCCTTTACGTACCACTCGGTCATGTAAAATTGATAACACGTAGATAATGCTAGGCCATAAAAAAATCAATCCCACAAAAAATATGCACTTCATGGAAATCAAATAGTTGGAGGGTTAATAACAATTAGATGCATCACCTGTCTATTCTAGGACTTACAAACATACTAAGTCCTTAAGAGATAAGTGCTTCAGAGATAACTGCTTCCAAAGTCCAGTAACCAGCAGAAAGTATTTGATAAGGATGAAGGGTTAAAATCGGGGAATTTTCCCCCAAGGATCTTCTTGGAGTATGCAACTCAGTATCAGAATATTCTCTCTCCCACCCTCAGCTGTCCCTTTACATCACCAGACTTGAGAACAACTCTACCAGAGGTAAGCAGAGGACAAGAAATTATACCCCATTTGATTCAAATGTATGATATGTCAAGATCATTGTATTGTCATGAGCAACTAATAAAAAAATAGAAGGAAAACTCACCTCCCTGACTTTCTCAATAGCATTGGTGAAGATGTAAATGATAACAAGCCACTCTTGCACGCTGGGTTGGGGCTGCATCTCCACCAACACAGTGTAAGTGAACAGCATGAGGAATGCCAGATATGCCATCTGTGAGGGGACACACATTCCCTGGATGTGAGTGCCAGCAGTCATGGAGGATGCCAACCAGACACACAGAGAGTCCAGAAGAAACACAGCCATGAATTTCAACATGATAACACAAAAACACGTGGGGGGCCACCTTCAGATTATTGGTGACCTAATATCACGGAAATCACAAGAATCTATGGTTTTCTAGTCTAAAATTTGGTGGCAGAAATGAAAATCACTGTTCTCAGATGCATGGAAGAGGATACTGTCTCATCCTATTTACTTCACACTGGAATTTCCAGTACCCTGCACATTCCAATGTGGATACTAGCAGACTAAAGGCAAGCCAGAGAAGAATCTCATGGCTCCCTTCAATTTAAACATCGACAGTATGTCTGCCAAATATGTCCGATGAGCAACATCAGTGGAGCGTGTCTTCAAATACAATGAGTTGTGACATTTACTACACTGGGAATATTAATTTATGTTGATTAAAACATTGTGGTTGATAGAAAAGTTTGCCCAACTGTAATCCCTTGTAACTATGGACTGTTTGTGGCTTATCAGCACTCAGAACGATGTCTGACACATGGTAGACATTCAATCCATGTTACATATTATACCTAGATTTCTAATCTCTTCAATGAATTAAAACATAATAAACACATGCATAAATATACATAGTGAGTAACAGCTTTGTAATCTTATTTAGTATCTTATCTTCTTAAGATTTATACCCAGAAGCAGATTAGCTGGGCACACACATTGGAACTGAGACAAATCTTAATAAATTATCCACCAGAAAGGCTTTACCAATTTACATTGTCACCAACGAGTTATGAATCATGCAGTTGTTTAAACAGCTTTGGAGAGAAGACACAGCACTTGCTGACCCATACTTATTTCTAAAAATCCTAAATCCACAGAGAGAAAAATGTCTGTTTTGTTCTCACAAGAAACATTAGTTTAACCTTGATCCTTATTTTTCATGCCTTTTTGAATTCTAAGTTGGTAAGTCTGGTTCTAAGTCTGGTTCTAAGTCTAGTTCTGTACAGGTAACAAAGAAAATGGCTTAAACCATTTCTGACTTCACTAGAATTATATTATTTACAGAAGGTGGCATATGTGGGTAGCCACTATAGATTTAACTGCCTGTAAATTAAGGAACTATAGAATAGAATCATATAAAAAAGTTAAGGTAAAGTTAACTAATTCTATACTTGTCTTATGTCTCAATGTCTACTCTTATGACTTCCTAGGGACATAATTTAAATAAATTTATTCTACCAAAGCAGTTATATTTTTTTTTGCATTTTCATCATTGATTTTATAGTAACCAGAAAATTAATCCCTTAATTTTTATTCGAGGGTGTATTTTTATTCATACATTATTTATATTTTCATCCATTTGTCTATACTTCCTTTGTATTAATACTGCCTATCCCCTGCTTTATATTTGAATAATTTATATAATTTAATATATAATTAATATTATTATATATAATTTAATATATATCATTTAATAATCAGAAATAGTATCCTCTACTCAACTGCAAGCTTCTGGAGGGCAGTGACTATGTTTGACAACCTGCTTTCCACCTACCTCTCGTGCTTGGTACTGTCTTCAGAAAGAACAATAAGCTTTCAGTTAAATGTAATTGAATGGTTTGGACCTTATGTCATCTTCAGCCATAATACTTTTTCTTCTAACATATGTAGGTCTGACTATATGAACGTAACAGATTTACAAACAAAAAGACAACAAATGCGTCCAACAAATAGATACTGAGCTTGAACTTAATATACGGAGCACAAGTTCCTCTAATTAAGAACAGGTTGGATTCTTATCCGCTATTTTCAGTCCATTTGCTCATTAGTCTAGAGTGACCTTTTACAAGGCTGCAAGCAACCCAAGTATTCACCTCTAGGCAAAACAAGGCTGATCTAAAACTCTCTAGTTACTTATGGTTTTGCTTTTGACTCTTTTTGTTTCTTTCCAATATAAAAAATGTGATCTAAAAAATGTTTACATTTTTGTTTTTACATCACATTTGCAGCAAGATGCAGTACAGCACACACAGCGGAGTCCAGCAATGTGGAGCCAAGACTCAAACACTAGAGTGCACTGCTTGCACCATCTGTTATGGTGGGCAGATCCAGATGACTCGGATCTACTGCTCAGCTTTCCTACACCCTCTAAAAGCTCTCGAGGTTGGAAATTTCTAAGGAAAGAAACATGCAGATATTTAGAGTCTTTTGGGATTAACTCTTTTCTCAATAATGGTACTACTCTCAGCACTGGGCAAAGTGGTGCATGCATGTAATCCCAGTGGCTCAGGAGGCTAAGACAGGAGGATCAAGTTCAAAGCCAGTCTAAGCAATTTAGCAAGACCCTAAGCAAATCAGCAAGAGCCTGTCTCAAAATAAAATATAAAGAAAAGCTGGGATGTGGCTCAGTGGTAAAGTGCCCCTGGTACAAAAAAAAAAAACAAAAACAAAACAAAAAAAAAACTCTCAGGGTTCCTATTGGTTTCTCAAATATTTTTTTGCAAATTCAAAAAAGTAGTGAAACCATATCCTTTGAAGTGAGATTTGATTTTTAGAAACCGATAAAAGTCTTTCAGAGTTAGATATTTATTCAATAAATATATGAAATAAGTGTGTGGTTAGCCAAGTACATATTGTGAAATATAACTCATTTAGATAAATATCTTTTAATAGTCACACTTCAAATGTTTAAGAAATACAAAACCTTGGCCAAGAACATTTTAAGTATAACTAAGCATTAGAAAAATAAATGCTACTAACAATGTGAAAGCACTCAATACATTTAAGGTATAGTTCACACTTTCTCTGAATCTCTGCTATCTATAATAGAGTTGATATTTGATGGCACAATTCAGATTCTAAACTTTTTATTATCCTCTCTATGTTTATCCATGCATGCTGTTGAAGACAAAAACAAACACTTGCATTTTTGTCTATGTCACACAAACAATTATTATTAATATTAATAGCATTCCTACAAAGAAAAGCTTGATTCAACTGCTGATTTTTCTTGCCCCACATGGGAAAAGAATCCACTTAATCCTACAGACAATGCTGTTAATCTTGTTGTTTCTCAAAGCTCCAAATGCTCAGTTCCATCTGTGCTAACTGCAAACTCTTTAAGCAAGAAGAATACACATGCTCTCAAATTCCCAAAATCTACTCTGGCTTCCCATGTCCTCTCCAAACCTCTTTGCTGTCTCCTTTGTCTTTTTTTCCCCTGCATTTCTATACTTTTATCCCAAGTTGAAAAATCAGGTCCGTCAGTGTCCACTTTACCATGAGCTCCTAATGGTCATTAATACTATTTATACTGCTGTAGCGAAACCAACCGTGTAAAACCAAAACTTCACAATGGGAGCGCTGTAGAACTCATAGACTTTCCTAGTCCAAGGAAGGCTTTGGGGCCCATTTGTTAAATCGAAGTGCTGATTTTCATCCACTTTCTCATCAGGGCCCCTCTCCAAATCACAGTCTTTCTGTAAAATAAAAAAAACAATTTTCAGGGTGCAATTCAGTAGTAGAGCTCATGCTTTGCTTCTATGAGACCTTGAGTTCAACCCTCAGCACTTCCACCAAAATAATTAATAATAATAATAAATCATTTTTGCAGGCAGCTTAACTCTAATGTTGACAGGTGTGGACATCCAAAACATTGTAAATGACATATTATAAATGAACTGTCCAAATTATAGCCTTAGCCTTAAAGAGAGAAAACTGCATATATTGAATAAATCTTTGACCAGGTAAGGAACATAGAATATTTCTGAAATGCAAACTGAATTTCTAGTAATCAAATCCAAAGTAAGAATAGTTCTAAGGAATTACAAATGTTCGCTGTTCCTGTTCTGATTAATCTCCTTTAGCAGTAATTTTGGAACTTCCTGGTAAAAGCAATAACATGTTACATTTATTTCCTTAATACAAGAGGACAAAATGGACATGAAATCAATAATGCCTCTACTCCAGATCATGGGAAGTCAGCCACAGTGTTCATTTAGGATTCTGACCTCTGGCAGCTTTCCAAGTATTTAGAGCTGAGACGCTCTTAGCCTGGAGTTCACGGGCCCTCTGCTCAGGAGTTCCTTGGACACCCTGCAACTATATGCAGGTATTTGTATTGTATGTGCATATTGGTTTTTTTTTTTAGGAAAAGAATTAAACCTTTCATCAGCTTCTTAAAAATTATATGTCAGCCCAAAAGCAGTAACCCTTGTAGGTGATGAGCATGAGAACCTGTGTGGCAGAGCACCATCACCTGAGTGTGACCACACCCATGCCCACAGAGAGCAGGCTTTTGAAAAAGGAAACATGAGAAACGATATGAAAACAAAAAAGCACCTGTAGCCTAATTGTCATGAAGAAGGAGAATATAAAAGCAAAAGTGAAGCAAGAGAGCTATACCCTACTTTATTTCTATGGGACTTTAATTTTTACTGGGAAATGCATTCATTTCATAATTTTAAAGTAATACTAAAAGAAAAGAAAGGAATATTCTCTGCTACTTCTCACCCTAACCCATTCCTTCAACCTAGTCACAAAAGTTCCTTCCCTAATGTCTATCCTGCAAGGTTAGCAAGATTTTTCAAGCTTAGAAATGAATCAAATTTTGTTTGAATTGTTTACAGAACAGCAGAAACGTAATTTTCAAGGCCTTGGGCATCCAGATGGGTTATCTTTAGTGCCTGTTTGATTGTTCAGTTTCCTTCACTTTGTGCAGTGGAATTGAGGTTGTGACTTAGAGATGTGGGAACTGACCCGGTTCTTAACAGGTTTGAACAAGCCTCCAGTGAAAATGGCTGAAAACCAATTAGAAAAGTCATCATTGACTGAGATTTTAATGACACCAATACCACTTCAGAAAGACCCCAGAAATCAATTTAAGTAATGATCTTTCTATCGAATGACTTCTCTTATTTTTTCTAAGAGTGTTTCATTAGACCTGAATTACTCCTGACAATTTAGAATGGACTATAAAGTATAGAAAGTGACAATTGAGCCTATTTCTGAGTTGTCAAAAACAAATGCCATCAGAAAGACAATATGGGACTTCTGTTCATGACTTCTGTTTTTTTCTTTAGAAGAAGGCAGAGAGAAAAATACTTGGCTTAGTTAACTTGTTCATTCCATTCAAATCTCTCTCTCTCTCTCTCTCTCTCTCTCTCTCTCTCTCTCTCTCTCTCTTCCCTCCCTCCCTAACTCTGTTCCTCTCCTCCACTCTCTTTCTCTCTAATACCAGCAAGTACACAAAATAAAATTACAACAACAACACTCAACCCTGATACAGGTAGAATAGATTTTTCAACTTGCTTAATTTTTTTCAATTGCTATTTATCAACCTAAGACTGAGTTCATCTCTCCTGTTCCAAACCTACTCCATTTTCATTCATTCCTTCGTCCCTTTCAAGGCTCCTTGTGTACCCACCAATTTCTCAATCACATTTACCATTTCCTTTAACCCATTCCCCATGCTCAATTGACTCTTCATTAAAATCTGTCGTTTCCTCTCCAAATCTATTGCTACTGATCCTGGATAATGCCCTTATTACTTCTCACAGGAATGTTCTTCCTGACCCATGCTCTCCCTGCCTTCATCCTGTCTTGGTGTTAAACCATCCTATGCACTACAGGCAGTATAATTTTCCTACTAGTCATACACGTTCACTGGTTCTCCAATGATTAAAATGGAATTCATAGAGTAGAGCAAGCAGATTCGGAGGAGGATGGAGGGGAGAAAGAGGGAAGGTGCTGAGGAATGAAAGTAACCAAATTATGTGCATGAATGAATATGCGTAATGAATGCCACTGACATGTATAATTAGAAAATGTATAATAAAGATATAACTCTTTCCTTCATAGGGCATACAAGAATCTCTACAATTTAACCTCAACCTACTTTTCCAGCCATGCCTACAGATCCTTCCATGCCTACATATCCTCCATAACAAACAATGGCACTTGTGAAGTTCGCTGATGCCTTCTTATTTCCTGTCTCTGTGCCACTTCCTGTTGTCATGCTCTTTTCCCTTTCCACATCTTCAAGTCTCAACTCAAACATCATGTCTATCATGAAGCTGTCACCAACCCCTAACCCTCAGCTACGGGCCCCTATTTGAGAAGTCATCTTCCACGGGTAAGCCCACTCTGCCTCTTGCTGTAGGTCATCCCTAGGACAGCCCATGGCATCCAAATTCCTGCTTTTAAGAGACCGGCAACTAGGAAAAGTTAAATTTCTCTTGGCAAAGTAATTTTGCCCATTCAAATTTCAATGAGGAATTTTACAAGGCCTCACAAAGCAAATGCAGTATTTGATTCTGTATAGTTTCAGCAGGAGAATAATGGCCATCATTCTCCTATTACTATACATATTCTCATATTTATATTTATTACTTCAAACGCACTCCAAAGGTATCTACGTTTTGCCTTCCTCTAGTTCTCTCCCACAATACATAATGCAAGTTATGCTCCTCAATTAATTAATCACACTGGCTGAATTAGCATTATGAAATCTTGTATATCCCAACAAAGTGTTGTTCTCATCCTCACCCAGCATAATACTAAAACCTAGTCAGCTAATCAATAAGTGTTGCTTAAGTAAAATTCAAAGATTAAAGAAAACTTGTTCCTATGATTATAAGTCATTTGTAATATATATGTGAAATACTTTTTTATAACTAATTTATGATTTAAATTGAATAGTGGTGAGGCATCATGGACATTCTGTCTGATGATAAATCCAGAGGGGCAGAGGCCACATCTGCTTCAATTAATGATACTGTCCCTCAGAACTTTCTATTTTGTCTGGCACATGGATGTAGGCCATTAAATATTCATTGACTTAATAAATTTATATGGTCATATCCAAACCAACTCAGTAAGCAACTGCTAGAAGACAACCACTATATTACCAAAATGTGATTTTTTAGGAAATTGTGAAATTTACAATATTTTTTAATATTAAGAGTACACTTAATTCCCATTGAAGGGGAGAATTCATTTCTGAGTCTCCCCTTTAAAAATTATTATTTAGTGGAATGCTCTAGCTAACTATAATGTCTTAAGTGTTTTTGAGTTCATCCCATGAAATCTGAGAGTCAAAAGTGAAGTTACACCCATTTGCAAAGTACTGTTTGCTACAACCTGTAAGAAACTGCCAATCTAATTCATATTTCTTTGTAGATATGTAGATGAAAAATAAACAGCTCTCTTTATTGTTGGCTTTAATAATGGAACTAAACTTAATGTGAACAATTAGACAGGCATAAAGCTAAACTGAATACCTCAATATGAGGATGGCATTCTTTTGGGGGGGGGGGTACTGGGATTGAACCAGGGGGACTTAACCACTAAACCACATCCCAAGCCCTTTTAATTTTTATTTTCACACAGGGTCTTGCCAAGTTGCTTATGTCTTCACTAAATTGCTGAGACTTGCTTTGAACTTGGGATCCTCCTGCCTCAACCTCCTAAGTCACTGGGATTATAGGCATGCCTGGCAGTATTCTACTTCTAAAGGGGTTAAATCAAAACTATATTTATTCTTATTCCTTAAAATTTTTTTGAAATGGTCCAAACTTAATAAAGGTATCATCTGGCTGTTATAGTCACAAATGTAATGACTTTGACTAGCTCAGGTGTGTGGGAGATGACTTCCCACACATTCTACAGAGGTTGAAATGTTACCTGGCCTCTTGGATTCTAAGAATACCTGATAGACTATCAAGCAGAAGGAAGGAAGGAAGGAAAGGAGGGAGGAAATAGGGAAGGGGGCAGGGAAAGAAGAAGGGGAGAAGGAAGGAGGGGAGAGGAACACACACATACCCAAATGATAGTGATGGTTAAAATAGTTAACTACCTGTCTGACAGAAGCATCAACCAATCAGAATGGCTATTCAACCAAATACAACAGATGCCAATCATAAAACACTAATTACAATTAATTTTCACTTAGCATATATTGAATGTATTTTTAAATATTATAATACATACTTTATAAATGCAAAAGTACACCAGACAGGATTCTAAAGATACTTCGTGTAAGTACCTAAGAAGACATTACTACACCTCATAGTAAATGATGATTTTATAAGCAATGACCCAAGTGGAAACATGAAAAGCAAAGAACATATTCAGAGCATACTGGAAACTCTGCAGTTAAGATGGGCTGTGGCAGAAGTAGCTCAGACAGACCACACATGTGGAACTCATAACTCCCCTCAGCCACTGGATATAAAGTATGGAAAGATCTGTGGAATGGAACTGGGAAGATTGGCACAAATTCTAAACACAGATCTTTAGGAACAAGGATTTTAGGAACATGAGGCATTTCTCATTGTTGTTTTAGCATAGTAAGTCAATTTACTATACTAGTTGCAAAGGAAAATGAAAACTTAGACACATGTTAAGTATAATAAAGTCTTTGATTTTGGCTTCAAATTAGAAATGGAGTATTTCATTCAATACTCCATTGTTAATTAGGCCTTTCATATATGTCACGCTTGATCACAATATAATAATATTAAGATTAGGCTAAAGAAGGACAGGGGCTGTAGCTCAGTGGCAGAGCACTTGCCTCGAATGCATGAGGTACTGGATTCAATTCTCAGCATCACATAAAAATAAAAAACAAATAATCTAAAGGCATTCTGTTCATCTACAACTACAAAAAAAAATTAGGCAGAAGAGAATCACATGCTGGATTGATGAGTCAGGCATTTGAGAATAATGCATAACCCTAGGGCACACCCCTGGCAACAGGAATTTTGTTTACCAGATTACTATATAAATAAACATTGTGGGTATGTCTATTTGCATACAGTCAACACCATAAAAACTCAATTTACTATGTCACACTGACCATACAAGCACTTTCTTTGCTACTGATGGGGTTCTGGTCACCATAATACCATGTAAACTGGAAGTCCTGGGACTGGGGAACATGGGACATCTCAGCTTTGCTTTTAAATTCCAGTGTCAAAATGGTGGGTGGTAAAAGAATGCTTATGATGATCTGCGAAAAAATAAAATAAAATAAGTAAGAAAGGATGCACAAGATACCTGTAGCACTCAGATAACAAAACTAAGATTTTAAGGGTCTAGAAAATATCAGATCCATTCCCCATTCAATTTGTGTCCTGATTCTATCATATTTGTTAACTCAGCAATTTCATTTCTACAAGTGTTTCCCTAAGAAATACTCCAGAGTACAAACATATGTAGATACAGATGTTCACTGTATGGTTATTTACAAAAGCACAAAACTCATGTGACAACTTAAACATTCATCTATACATTGACAGCCAGCATGGAACAACGTAAAAGTGAAGTAGTACCCAATCATTAAATGACAAATGCAATGTTGAAAAGGTTATCCAGGAAATATTGTTGAGTGACCAAAAAAAGAAGAACAAATCATAGAACAGTGATCCCATTAAAAAAAATTAAACTTTAAATATACGATCATAGACATACATGCATTTTAAAATTTAGAAATATGTAGAATAACATACTATACAGTATACTATGCCAGCAGCACCTGGGCAAGGCAATGCAAGTATTATTTTTCAATGAATACATTGTTTTAATAATTTTTAAAAAAAACCTCTAAGTATATATTACCATATAAAACATATTAGAATTTATTCATATTTTTAAATCAAGAATATAATAACACCAAATCATATCTATCTCCCATCCTACACAAATATTTTGTCTGTCAATAAGACCCAATTTTTTCATTATATTGCTATCATTTATAAATTATTAATAGTTTTTTCACAATTATTTTTAAACTGTGTGCTGGTGCATTCCTGAAATCCCAACTACTTGGGAAACTTAGAAGGATTGCAAGTTCAAGGTTAGCCTGGGCAACTTAATGAGACCCTGTCTCAAAATTAAATGAAAAGGTCTGAGGCTGTAGGTCAGCAGTAGAACACTTACTTAGCAGGCACAAGGCCCTGGGTTCCATCCCCAACACGTCCAGCCCCCCAAAACAAAGAAGAAGAATTTTTTTGTCCAACTTATATGGCCTTCAAGGTGAAGTGTTTAGAAGACTTAATAAATGCTGTAAAGATCAACTTGCTAAATCCTACCTGTTTTTAGCTAACATTAAGCCTCAGTATTGTGGGATTGAGTGAGCAAAAATAAAATTAAGCCTGACTACCCACTATTCATGTTTTAAAAAACTGACGTCATATCCTTTTTTATCATGCTTAAATAATTATTTTTTTCTCTTGCAGTACTGGAATGGAACCCAGGGACTCACACAAGCTAAGAAAGTACTCTGTCACTGAGTTAGGTTCCCAACTCCTGCTGGGTTGTTTATTTTATTGTTTTGTTTTAGTATGATCTCCTGTAAGGACTCTCTGGGATTGGGGGAACAGCTCAGTGGTAGAGCACTTGCTTAGCACAATGAGGCACTGGGTTTGATCCTTGACACCACATAAAAAATGAATAAATAAATAAATAAATAAAGGTTAAATTCTTTAAAAATATATATGCATATGTGTATATATATATGTAGATGTGTGTATTCTTATGTAGCTCTTAATATTCATGATTTATCTCCTTCTATTCAGTTTCAGAAACACATTCTATAGGTTTACCACAACCTAAAACTTTAAGCTTAGGTTCATGTCAAAGGTTAAATGTCCTTTTTACCTAATTCATTTTACTCTTGGTAATTTAAAATGAAGGAGGAGCAAAGAATTTGGAGATGGTTACTGGTGTGAAGAAACGAGTTTGAGGGCAGCCTTATAAGAGAGTCACTGGGCCCAGAAACAGCACATTGGATGAGAATTGCCACAGACATTGCTAATTTTACTTAGCTTACTATCTATTAGTGTTTGTTGTTATTGTTTTGTTGTTGTTTTGGTGCTGGGATTAAACCCAGGGCCTCACACATGCTGAATTGTATGCTCCACCAATGAGCTACACCCCAGCCTCTGTTAATATTGTTGGTTTTTTGTTTGTTTTTGTTTTGTTTTGTTGTCTTTTTAATTACAGTTTGATCAGAAGTATTCTTAAACTAAGAAAAAATTTCCTGAATAGTCTCCTTTACTTCTGTCAGGATTCTCCCAGGCAGTGGCATGTAATAATAACAACACCTGCATGTTTTTGGTTTTTTTTTTTAAAGAGAGAGAGAGAGAGAGAGAGAGAGGATTTTAATATTTATTTTTTAGTTTTCGGCGGACACAACATCTTTGTTTGTATGTGGTGCTGAGGATCGAACCCGGGCCACATACATGCCAGGCGAGCGTGCTACCACTTGAGCCACAGCCCCAGCCCGACACCTGCATGTTTGTATCTGCTTAACTTCTTCTCCCCTCCTTCACATGGGTCTGTCTTTGACCAGACATGTTCAATTATTCCCATTTTTGAAAAGTAATTGTGGCAATAGTAGACAAAGTAGTTTTTGGAGATGCCCCTGGAGATGCCCCTGTGAAAATCCTGCCTCACCTGTGGAAAGATAGCAACTAGTTTTCCTGTGGATGCCTTGCAGGAACAAACAAACAAACAAAAAAAAATGGAGCTCAAGAATATAGACCTTTCCACTGAACCAACATTACACTCTGTAAGGAAAGTCAATTTACCTTCAGCCAAGAATTTTTCCTCATTTTCAGGCACCCCATCCACATGTCTGTCAGCAGCATTTGGGTACAAGAATGTGAAACAAAGGGACGCAGCCCTCCAGACACAGCCAGTTTTAGGCAGGTAGAATTGCTCCAGTTCTTGAGTTCATATGTCAGCAGCTTCATGGCCATTCGCTCATTCTGCTTGAAGGCCTTCTCCAACACATCCAGTGCCAGCTGGCCAAACTGCCTGCAAGAACACAGTGGTGAACGGAGAATGCAAGGCCAAGGGAGAGCTCCAGAAATGTTCTAAAAGATTGGAGAGGAGACTCAAAAAGCACCAGTCATTAGGCTTAATTTGAGAAACATTAAGAATCTCAGTCTGCAGAAGTTAAAGGAATGGCTGCTTAGGAAAGGGATTTTTCTCCTTTTCATGAAGGAACAAAACCTCAGGAGTTCCCTGGTAGCATATGGAATTTAGTTGACACCTTACTTATTCACAGGGAGGAGTCAGTACACACTGTGCAACAAGCTACAGAAGGCTTGGTGTGGGACTCCGGATAAGACCTAATAGAGAATTATTTGGTGAAAAACACTTCAAAACCAAGCTAGCATCTAAGGAATGTTGTGGAACCATTTTTCTTCTTTCTAGCTTTCTTTCTTTTTTATTTTTATTTATTTATTTGAGAGAGAGAGAGAGAGAGAGAGAATTTTTTAATATTTATTTTTTAGTTTTTGGTGGACACAATGTCTTTATCTTATTTGTATGTGGTGCTGAGGATCGAACCCAGCGCCTTGCGCATGCCAAGCAAGCACTACCACTTGAGCCACATCCCCAGCCCTTCTTTTTTATTTTTACCAGATACCTGGATGACTTAAATAAAAAGCTAGACCTAGAGACATCATCAGAAGATTTTCCAGGAGGACGTTTCCTTTGGAAAAAACTGCCATTCTCTGGAATTTTAAATCACAATTGTAAATGAGTTTCTGTTATCTCTAGGCTTCCCCTCTTAATACCACAATACTTTAGTAATCCAAACATCAAAAACATTCCCAACTTTTCTGTCTTCTGCCATTACTCTCTGGTTCTTAAACACAATACATTTATTCGTTTTCCCAACATGAGAGATACTTAAGGTTACAAACAACTCTTATGTGTAACCAATGTGAATCTGCAATATGTGTACGGGGTAAAAATGGGAGTTCATAATCCGTTTGAATCAAATGTATGAAATATGATATGTCAAGAGTTTTGTAATGTTTTGAACAACTAATAAAAAAATAAAGTAAATTAAACTATCTCTAAAAAAACAACTCTTAATTTCACTTAATGTCAAGGAGTTTGAGATTTGGGAAAAATTTTCAACATCATTCATTTCAAAATCATTAACTATAGATGGGAAGCTAAAGCCGAGAAATATGGTCAAGTGATCTGTCCAGTTAGTATACAGCTGGACTTAGGTTAGGACCCAGCTTTTCTGACCTGAAGCCCTCTTCTCTTTTGTATATCCCACAAAGGTCCTTAAAATCCCTACAGACCCTTTAACAGGAGAGTCCATGAAATGTACTCTGTGATGGTTAATGTTAGGTGTAACCATGACTGGATTAAGGAATACCTAGAAAACTGATAAAGCATTATTTGGGGTGTGTTTGTGAGAGTGTTTGCAGAGGAGCTTAGTATGTAAGTCTGAAATGGACCAGGGACATCCATCCTCAGTATTTGTTCTCCCAATCTGCTGGGGAGAAGAAATACAGAAAGAAAATGAGTCTATTTCCCTGAGGCCTGGGACAAGCTTTTCTTCTCCTGCCTTGTACAACAGAAGTCCAGGCCCTCCAGCCTTTGGGATCCAGGACTTATACCAGGGGCACCCTCCCCAGTTTCCCAGGCTTTCAGCCTGGAACTGAGAGTACTACCAGTGGGGCTTCTCTGGTTCCGAAGTCTTTGAACTTGGACTGAGCCATGCTACTAGCATCCACAGGTCTCCAGTCTATGGATAACCTGTTATGGGACTTCTCAGCCATCATAATCACACAATAAATCCCCTCTCATGTGTCTACCTATGTAACCTGCTGGTCTGTCTCTCTGGAGAACCCTGACTAACTGACATGGTAATAAATCTACTTGTCTTACAAGTTCTAAGGCGAGGGAGATAAAAGTGTCTAACCATTCTAAGAACTGTCCGTGTTTAGTATGAAGTGAAGAGATAACTCCTACTTTGAGTAATTTTTCAACTCTTCTGAGGCGTCGTCCACCATGTTGCTGTCCTTAGCTTCGTGGGCCATCGCTCGGTAGAGAATGCAAGCAATCACTGCCTTAACTGTGGCTTCCTCTCCATGCTGCCAGAAGAACATGGCCATCTTCTGCCTTTTCATGAGCACAGCCCAAACCAGCAGGTCATTGTAAGGATAAATAAAGCCAGTGGATTCAGGGTCATCTGTAATGTCTTGTCTTTCTTTTGACTTCTTCCTTGATTTATGAGAGACTCCAGGCTTTTCCTGTTGGAAAGCAAAATAGGATTACATTTCCAAATACTAGGATGAGGTTTTACCTAATATAACACAGCAAGTATCTTAGAGATATTTTTTAAAATCACTTAAAAAAAGACATGGAAATATTGATAGGATTTTATAAACCAGCAAGAAAAAATTAAACATTCTACAGTGATGTATTCTTGTTGTATTTAAGGCATCCAGAGTCCCTAAGCTGAGATACTTTAAATTCACATGGCACAACTACTTTGAGATATACCCAATAACTACATGACAACTTTTGATTTCCCAAGGAAAGGTGTTGAAATAATATATTGGAAATATGGAAATTATTTTAAAAATCTCTAACCTCACTTTATCAAATAGATTTATAATTTTCCCCTTAAGTGGATGTCACTAGTATTCCAAACATGCATCAAAACAGATTGGTTTTTAAGTTTTCTTTCCCTTATTCTAATTATATTTCTCTAGGGATAATAATGAAATAGTATTCTCCTCCTGGTGAGGTCACTCTTAGCTCATCTCAGATGTCACTTCGTATGTCTTTATTTCATTGTCTCGTACTGTACTACTGTATAACCTGGAGAAAAATGGAATCATTTCTGAATCATCTTCATATCTTTCCTGACCCACTTGTTTCCCAAATTTAACCTAGTAGCCAGAATAATACTTGGAAATATAATAACGATTCAGTAATTATTCTTTGCAATTTGAGGGATCATAGCAAAAGAATTCTAATCTATTTTCTCTCTTTCCAAAATAAAAGGAATCTGTATTCATTAATGATGGCCAAGGGTAATCAAATATATGTTCATCCCAGGAGCCTTGGAAAGCAAATCTCTTTCATCCAACATGGCAAATATTTCCATGGAAATGCTTAAGCAAAATCATTTTTCCCCAGAGGAAAATGGGATTAAGGAAGTAAGAAGCAAAGGGAAATATTAAGGTTGTTGTGTATGTGCAGGCACACACGCACACACACATGCAATTATCATTATACCATAATGACAGGCTAAATTAATCTCAAGAAAACCTTAGAATGGAAAAAGGAAGACACAAAAAGGCATTTTTGAGAGCACTGAAGGAGAAGGAAGCAGTCCTCATACAGCTCAACCTTGGTTCAGGAAAGACAAGGATGTAGTGTTGGGCAATGATTATAAATTTTTAATACTATGGCATAGACTGCCAGCCTGAGTCACCGTCTGGGCATGGCAAAGCTAGGAGAAAGAAAGAGAAACCAAAGTGCAAGCCCAGACAATCACTGGGTTGCCAGTGCTATATCCTAGGCCTTTGCTCCTGATTGTCAGAGGACAGCTGTGTTATGCTTTTTGACTTGTGCCATCTGTTTAAGGCACTTATAAATGGTTTCTCTGTTTGCACATTGCTTTCTCCAATATTCGATGAAGAAACAATCTCAGTCTGAGAGAATAATTTATTGTCCACTCTAAAAACAAATGAGTGATACCTTGAATTTATAAGGCTGGGCAGTTCTGAAGAACTGGGAATGCGAGGTGTTTTCTGCAGACTCGTTTCTATTTGACAAAGAACATCGCTGGTGAAGAGGATGCTGGGAGAAGCTTTGAGCAAAGCTGGTTGTTCTCTGGCATATATAGTTATTTTGTTATTTTTTTTAAGAAAAGAAAACAGAAAAAAGAAAGTTATAGTGGTAACAATATTTTTTTCATAGACAATAATGAAAATATGTAATAAATAAATATAAATACATATGTTTATATTTTTTATATAAAAATAAATATAATGTTCTACCAAATATCTAATGGTTATGCCTCTCATCCATCATTAGCATTTCATCTCCCTGGAGTCTAATTACTCAAGAGCCTCTCATAATCTTCCTCTTATTAAGCACACTGCTACTTTCTAACATCTTAGAGAACACACTCTTCTGCTCCCTACTGTATATTTACATTCCTTCTCTATGTGGAAATTTCATTAGAATCAATGGATATTCTATCATTGGAACAAGTTCAAAATAGGCAATAAAGATTTATAGTTCTGATAAGAAAAAGTTCCCATTCACAAACTGCTCCAAGAATAAGTGAAGTTAGAAAGTTATGAAATTTCTCCAGATGTTATATAGTTTTCTCTTGAAAATATAGAAATTAAAAGCTTAATAGGATTAGATCTATAAACTCTACATTTATATTTAAATTTAGAGTTTCAGTGACTGGGCCCAATAAGAACATAAGTCATTGTTATCAGCATCAAGTGTTCATCAATAAGAAACAAAAACACAAAGAATATATTAAAAGAATTGACATAAATATACAGGCTACTTCTGGATCTTTCGATAGCCCACATTCTCCCCTGAATGTATACTCTTTGCTTTATCCCCATTCCTCATGTTTCTCACTCTTAAGAAAGTCCACATTCTCCCTTGAATGTGTCTCTGCTTTCTTAAATACATCACTGTGTCTCTAAAAAAATTTTACATATATATATATATATATATATATATGTATGTATATATATATATATATATATACAGACATATATATACACACACACACATATATATATGTATACACACATAAAAAAACTACATGCTACAATCAGTCCTCATATCTGCCATTAGTAAACTCACAGCAATATATATATATATATATAGATAGATATTTGGTAGAACATTATATATGTATATATATATACACACACACACTCATATGTATATATATATATATATATATATTTTTTTTTTTTTTAATGAAATAGCTGGTACCTCCTAAATACATCCCTATGCCTCTGAAATCTTAACAGAGAATTTTCTGGGTAAGTTTTGGGGTTCCATCTGTTTTGCATTGTTTTCCTGTTTTTTCCAAGTCCTAAAGCCAAGTTCAGCTTCCACTTCTCATTACTTTTTACAAAGGGCCAAAGTGGCTGAATAGTCCAGGCTCTTTATATGATCTGATCCCAACCACCTTGCAAATCTCATCTCTTGTGCCTCTGGCACTTACTCTCCAGTAAAGGTCTCCTTGTCACTGCAAAAAACATACCCCGGTGTCTGAGTGCTGAGGCCCTCACTGCTCCTGCTCCTGTCAACATAAATACCCCAAACTCCCTCTTCTGCCCTTATCTTCTCAAAGGAGTTAGGCTCCTCAGTCCAGTCTACAATGGAAATTCCAAAAAACAAGCAATTTTTTTGTGCTAATCTACTAAATAACAACTCTAAACTTTTATTCTTAGATTTTCAAATCTATGATAGAAAATAAAATGTTTATTTCTATTTTTAAAAAATTTCTGTTTGCATCTTCCAATAAAATCCCTGTGTTTATCCCAAGGTTGTCATCATCTGGCTGTGGGCTAAAGAGTTTATAGATCTAATCCTATTAAGCTTTTAACTTCTATATTTTCAAAAGAAAACAAAGAGAAAAAGAACTGGCCATTTCTCTCTCTAACAAGTCCCATCTCATCACATTACTTCTATCTCAATGTAGCACTTATTTTTAAAAATATTTATTTTTTACTTGTAGTTATCACAATCAATACCTTTATTTTATTCATTTATTTTTATGTGGTGCTGGGGATCGAACCCAGGGCCTTGCACGTGCTAGGTGAGTGCTCTACCACTAAGACACAACCCCAGCCCTCAATATATCACTTATTATGTTCTGTTTTGTATTATGGCTAGTTCTTCATAAATCTATATCATCTAGAAGTTTCTAAACTCCTGATCTTTATGTTCATCCCATCACAGCATGCCAGGCGAAGCACAGTATTTACATACAGCAGGTAAAAAAGGTTCACAAATAGAATGTCCACGTTAGAAGCTATTGACATCTGAACATAACAAAACATTTTTCTAAACCTACAATTTCTAATTATTCTTAATTTCATTAGGGGCACTTGTTAATTATGCTACCTTGTGTTTCCTGTAGAGGTTGTTGTAGAGGGCTCTGAAACTTTTCCTAGTGTAGCTGCTTCGATATGCTCCACCAATGAGGTATTCTATCACCAATCCGATGTCAATCAGAGTTATTCTGTAGCCTGAAAGAAGGGTGTGCTGCAACAAAAGCACGCAAGGAGTTGTGACTTTGAGTTCTCTTTCTCTGCCTCTTTGGCCATGCTATCAGACAATAACCAAGTTAATTTCAATGAGATATACTTTAATCCTCTTTACAAACTAATCAATTTATATTGCCAGCTATTGATAGAATCTACTTATTCAGAAGAAAAAAAATCTTAGCCTTAACGTCTTTTTACATTCACAGACAGAAAATGTACGCCTACATCTATCTTCTCTTTCCCTCTCCCTATCATGAATGCAAACATAGGCACACATATATTTGAATAAGATACAATTAAATGTAGTATTATAGAGAATCTATAGATTGTTTTGTTTATATATATATATATAGATTGTTTTATATATATAAAACTACAACAACAAAAGTAAAATCATGAAGTATATAGTAAATGTAGGCAATCCAAAATTCACATTGGGTTAACTTTTTTTCTTATGGTACCAAGGACTGAATTCAGCAATACTTAACCACTGAACAACATCCTCAGCCCTTTGTATTTTTGATTTTGAGACAGGATCTTGCTAAGTTGCTTAGGGTCTAGCTAAATTGCTGAGGCTGGTCTTGAATTTGTGATCCTCCTGCCTCAGCTGGGATTACAGGCATGCACCTCCATGCCCGGTTTATATTGGGTTAACTTTTCAGCTTCTGTTGAAATGGCTGTTACACCTTGCAGTGTGTTGAACACATCATATGTAAAACAAGAATGTGGAAGGAAGTAGAACAAACATAAATAAGGAGCATAGAATTACAGAGTCAAATGATATCTCAAAACATGAGGCTGTGCCAAGAGAAATTTTATAGCTGACAGCAGTATTGAACAGCAGAATTCCAAGTACATGGCTCTTATTCTAAATGAAAATTATTTTGACCCCCTACACCTCAAATTGTACAGCTGCTGACTTCTAAACTGCCATTCATATAAATTTTTTAAGGTGGAGTGTTAAACAAGGTCTCTAAAATGGACAAATTGTGAATAACATTCACAAAGCTATGAACAAGAAATTAGGTGGGTTTTTTTTTTTTGTGTGTGTGTGTGTGTGTGTGTGTGAGAGAGAGAAAGAGAGAGAGAGAGAGAGAGAGAGAGAGAGACGGAGTATGTGTATCCATATATACTTTTCTTTTTTTCCACATTTATAATTTATTTTTTTCAAAGATCATAAAAAAATAACATTCCTGGTAACCAAGTGTGGTGGCACATGCCTATAATACCAGTGGCTCAGGAGGCTGAGACAGGAGAATTGAAAGTTAAAGCCAGCCTCCGCAACTTAGTAAGACTCTATCTCGAAAAAATAAAAAATAGAAAGGGCTGGGGATGTGGCTCAGGGGTCAAGCACCCCTGGGTTCAATCCCTGGTAGAAAAATAAATAAATAAATAACATTCTTACTTGCTGCTAGTTAAAAGCATAAATTCGCTGGGCATGGTAGTGCACACCTATAATTCTAGGGACTCGGGAGGCTGAGACAGGAGGACCATAAGTTCAAAGTCAGTGTGGGAAACCCAGTAAGTCCCTGTCTCAAAGGAAAAAATAAAAAGTACTGGGTTTGTGGATCTATGGTAAAGCACCCCTGGATTCAATCCCCAATAAATACGATGATAAATAAATTAGTAAGAGCATCTTTAACCTATTTTATGCCTTATTCTTCAATTTACTGATAGAGTTTAAAGAAATAATTTAAGAAACTATCTTGACATAGCATAAATCAATATAAATAAAATCCACCTCAGCATAGACACTTTTGCTTATTACAAATTTGCCAAGTAAATTTCTTTCGCTCTGGTTCTCCTTCCAAGTCAACATAAGCAGAAATTCCACACTCTATCATTCTATCCTATGAGATACTAGGCTTCAAAGAAATGAGGGAAGTTTTAAAGTGTGCCTTCAGTAGATTTTAACCAGAGTGACAAGACCAGGGGGAAAATAGGAAGTCCCAATCCTGGGTCTGATCTAACTCAAAGTTCCATGGGGAAGACCAGGAGCAAAATCTGAACAAGGGTGTTGAGCAGTGGGGTCCCTCCAGACTCCCTAGAACAGTGGTTAGACCCAGAAAAAATGTGCCAGTGTCCCCGAGCTGTCACAAATATTCCAAACAGTATCAACAAAAGCAACGAAATCATGTTAGTCCTCCAATAAAGACAACGGAACCACAGACTCTTTTTCTGCTGGCAGTTGTCACCATGGGCACCACTGCCCTGTCGTGTAGAGCTGAAGTTCTGATTGGAAGTGTTACATGTCTCTGTTTCATGCTTTTGTTTGTTTCTTTTTTGCAATTTCTTTTTTCACATATTTTATTGTTTCTTTCTGGTTATACATAACATTAGAATTCATTTTGACATAATTAAAAAAGCATGGTATATAATTTGCTATAATTCAGTCCCCAGTATTTTTTCTCTTTCCCTTCCTTTCTTCCTCTCTCTGTTCCACTGATCTTTCTGCTATTTACTTTAAGTCTTTTTTTTTTTTCTTGTTGGTTAGTGTCTGTGGATGTTTATGATGGTAAGATTCAGTGGTGTGTATTCATGTGTGTACACAGAGGAAAGTTAGGTCAGATTCACTTTTCTGTTCTTCCCTTATCCCATCTCTTCTCCCTCCCACTCAGTCCCCATTCATCTAGCCCACACCTTCCTTCCTTTTTGATGGAATCTTCCACCCTGGATTCCCCTCTCCTTATTTTGGAATAGCTTCCAGAGAAAATATTCGACCTTTGGCTTTTTGAGTCTGGCTTATTTCACTTAGCATGATGTTCTCCATTTCTATTCATTTACCAGCAAATATCATAATTTCATTCTTCCTTATGACTGAGGAATACTTCATTGTGTATATATATATCACATTTTGTTCTTTATTAGCTAATGTCACTTACTTGGTAGATCTAAACTAAAAACATAAAGTGAATTAAAGGGAAAAAATGTAAGAGTGTGGTTTGATGAGAAAAAATTGCTTAGAACCATATATATGTAAAAAGGGTAGATAATTCACTAGAAAATCAAAAGAAGCAAAATATGGCTACTCCTCTAATCACAAAGCTAAGGCAATATACAAAGATATTTCCACATCTTTGTAATTAGGTTACCTGTTTTACATCTTGGACAAGATGATGCAACAGCATATTAGTTGGTCCTTGTTTCTGTGATAAAGAACAATAGAAATAATTATTTCCTTTAATTGTGGTAAAATGAGGGGGACCCTTTATTTCCAAGTGTGTAAATAATGCACAACATGGAAAATTTTGTTCAACATTTTTAGTAATGAAACTTAAGCTGGTTGGTTTTAAGGAAGAACTCTCCCTAGAGAAGATGTATTTAGATGAAATATTTTCCCTTTTCTTTTGTCTCTGGATGAAAAGATTTTCAAAACAAGGTATCTATCTATCTATCTATACACTAAGGATATCAGCTTTAGCTTTATGTGATAAAAGGCAGAAATACATTTTAAGTAATTTGTAACTATTCTTTATTATATATAAATGTTCATACTATTACAAATCCTAAGACACAAGTACATTTTTAACATTGGACATTTATTGAAACCTTATTATAATCAACCAGGTTTCTAAGGGATTCAGTGGCATATTTATAAAAATAGAAAGCAGTGAGTAATTACACTAAAAAATGGATATGTGGGTGCTCAAAAAGAGTTATAACTAATCCATACCCTAGGAACAGACTGCTGTAAACTAACTGGCATAATCAAGAAGACATGGCTTGAATAGGACATTGAAGAGAGAATAATATTCAAAGATCAAGAAAAGATATTTCCACTGCTTCAGCAACTGGTGTTTACACAATGAGTAAGCCAGACTAGTTTCAACAAAGGATTTGCATTGGGAAGTTGCAGTAACATCATTTTAACAGTGGCCTTGGGTTAAGATACTTCAAGTAGCTCAATAAAAGGCAATTTGTTCTTATTCACATTTTAGTCTTTATCTATGTCTTAGTAGAATAAACTAGAATTGGTGAGAAGGTTTCTCCTTCGGTTGAAAAGCCTGTATCTTTATAAACTGTGTACATGAACATTCAAGGAGATAGGTAAATCCTAAGCTAATTAGTAAATAAACCTTCAATCGGAGGATGGCTGATGAAGCTCTACACTCACCGTATTGTAGAGCTCTTCCAGTCGGGGGATCGTAAGAAAGCGATGGAGGTTCACTCCATTTTCTATCAAAAGCTTCACAAAATCCACCCGATCCATCACCAAGGCATCTAACATTGCTTGTTCTAGTGTGCCAGGCTTCATCAGGTACAAATTAAAAGACAGTTAAAGTAGGATAAACTAAGGAATTATACATATTTGCACTTAGAGCATACACACCCAGTAATTACAAAATACAGCCTTACCAAGAACGGGCAGGACCTAAGTGAAGGCATCTTGACTAAATCAAGAAATATTTCATGGGAAAACTGACTATGATAAAGATTTCACAACTTCCCAAAATGGTGTGCAGACTTAATGCAATTCTAATAAAAATCAAACGGTATTTTGGTTTGGGGTTTAAAAAATTTTTTTCTAATGTTGGTAACATAATGTTTCATTTAAGCTTTACCTGGTTTCTGAGTATAAACGGCAAGTTAAACATACTTCTCTAAATTTGTCCCACCATTAAGACTCTGCAAAAGAATTTTTTTTAAAAAGAAAGAAAGAAATTCACAGGCACAAGGAGGGCTAAAGTGGAGACAACAGTGCAACATTTTGGAAGTTGGAAAGCAGTTAGTCAAGTGGTAATTGACTTAGCAGTTTCCAGAAAGCCAAATAATTCAATTGGGAAATGTCAAGAACCAAACAAGATCTATGCCACTGAATTCCAGCAGCACCAAGATGAAATAAATGCCTTGGGTCCTTCCCTATCATCTTCCCCATTGGACTTCCAGGCAGGGGATCAAAAGATTCTCTTCTGGTTAATAACACCAATGCAAGAGAAAACACATGAATCTGCTGACATCTGAGGGAGTCCCACAACAAATGACAGATCACCTACTGTGATGCTCACATTTACAGAAAAGCTCCAACTAGAGGCTCAGAGTTGCTAATGAGCTTTCCATCCTCCACCCTTCAACAGAAAGACCAAAGCCAACAGATAAGAAAACATCAACAATGAGAAATCAGATAATGCATGGAGAAACCTACAAAAAAGCTACCATTAATAGTCTCAGAGAGATAAAGTAAGACATATAATGGATGCCAATGAGGACAAAGGGTAGGAGAATACTATCAGAGAACATATTTGCTCTGGGAAATTACTAGATTAACTATATGCTCTCAGAAGAGAAAAGCTTCATAGAAAACTGAAGTTGAAGAAATCTACTAAGAAAAGATAAGGAACATAGGAGGAAAAAGATAAGAAGATTAGAACAGCAATCCATAGGTTCAACATTCAGAATATAGGAATCCACAAAGAGAATGCAAAAAACAAACAGAATGGAATGGAAAGGAAAGAAAACATCCATGCCAAGCTGATATCATATGCCAATAATATAGAATGGATATACAGACTTATAGTAACACATATCATTGTGAAATCTCAGAACACTGGAAAAAGATTTTTAAAACTTACAGCAGGAGGGGAAAATGGCCATAAAGGATCTGAAAACAAATTTCTATTTCTCAACAGCAATGCTGAGTGCCCAAAATTCTATAGAAAAACTTACTCAAGTGTAGATTAAAAATAGAAAAACATATAGATCCTCAAAATATTTATTTCCCATAGTCCCTTCTTAGAAGTTACTCAAGCATGCATGGCATCAAAATAAAGGAATAAATCAACAAAGAGGAAGTCCTCATGTACAGAAAACAGCCACTCTTCCAGAGGAGTGAGAGAAAAAGATTCCCAGCATGATGGAGGTAGATTCTAGGAGTACAGCCAAGCACCAGGAATAGAGGCAATCTGCCCACATTGCAGCCATGAGGCCCCCAAAAGGCAGATGTTGAGAGTCTTCTAAAATTGATGAATCAGAAGATAGCCATACAACTTTATTTAGAAATGGGGAGATTTAGCCAGGCACAGTGGCACACCACACATTTGTAATCCCAGAAACTCAGGAGATTGAGGCAGGAGGATGACAAGTTCTAGGCCACCGAGGGCAATTTGGTGATCTTGTCCTGAACTTGTAATGCAGTAGTACAGTATCCCTGGTTTCAATCCCCAGTACCACACAAAAGAAAAAAAGAAAGAGAGAGAGAGAGAGAGAGAGAGAGAGAGAGAAATATGAAAATTTATAAATGTCAGAAGTGAACAGTCCAAAAATGTCAAAAGTAGTAGACTCCTTCTGGAAGGGAATTACATTTTTAAAAGCCCTTTAATACCATTTGATGTTTTAAACAATGTGCATGTATCATTTGACCCAAATATAACTTACCCAAGATATAGTTACAACTTTATTTTATATATATGGTTGTTGGTATATCTTTAATTTATTTATATGCAGTGCTGAGAATCGAACACAGTGCCTCACACATGCCAGGCAAGTGCACTATCACTGAGCACAGTCCCTGCCCAGCAACTTTATTATTTAATGAACTGTTAATAGTGATCATCATTACCATTACAGGTAATCATTTTTTCCTATTTCCACTAATTTCTACTGTGAGTATTTATTACATATTCATGGAAGTAGAGATATTTTTTAAGTTTTAAATAACAGAAATCTACCCATTCAAAAAATAAAATAAAAATCCTTCCATTCTGTCTTTCTTCCAACTTTCTTTTCCAGCTTACATTAACTAAAGAGTGAGGGAAAAGTTATTTTCAGGGAGGCAATGTATTGAGAGAAATGTCTTAGCCATTCCTGGGTGCCCAGACATCAAGATGCTCTTCCTATACCCCTCCCAAACCTATCTATTTCTCCTTTAATTTTTTTTCTCTGCCTCTCCCTAACAAAACATGCAAGATATTTTTTTTCCAAACAACACCGTTTTCATCATACCTTCCAATGTTGTCCGTAAATTAGGATATGTTTCTTGGCAATGTCCATTCTGTCCCAGGTCATTGCTAGATTTAATTGTTCTAATGTTGATAAATTTGTGCCTGTGGTAAAAGAAAGGAACAATCATATATTCTATTCAAAATATCCAGGCAACAAGCACAAGGTGCCCTGGAATGTGAGAACAGGAAGTGAGGAACAATTAAAAATCTCTTCAGTCACTCACCCTTGAACAAAGCTGTTAGGATTGCTAAGTCAAGGTCTTGCTGTTCTTCAGAATCAGCATCAAATATGGTTATCTGTAACAATTGAAAAATAAAAAAGCCATATATTCAGAAACTACCAAAGACATGCTCTCAATCAATATTCATAGAATTCACATTTAAGCTCATGAATTGAAGAAATCATTCCTCATTTTGTAATTTCAAAATGTAATTTAATTTTTTTTTTACTTATAGAAATGATAAATATTTTAAAATAGGGTAACAAAAAAAACTTGTAGGCGCTTGGAATAAGAAGAAACTTTATAAACTCCATGTGTATTAGAAGAAACATTTCTGAAAAAACAATATTATATTAATTTTCCATGTGCATGCTACAAAAAAAGGAAGAAAAAGAACCTCAATGTTTATTTCTACTGAAAATAAGATCAATCTTCCTTTTGAAGGGATACCAAATGAGATCCTCCGCTCACTTAAACTTAGAAACCAAGACTTTTATTTTTTAATGAGAAATGAATCCTCAAACATTTGTCCTAAAACAAGTAAGGCAATTTTACAATGGACTTAGTGACCAAGGACAATGAACAGTAGCATAGACATTGTTCACAATGTCAAAGTGCCCAGAGTGTTTTGGATTGTGAATGTCTTTTTTTTTTAAGACAAATAAAAACTAATGAATATATTCTAGCCTTTCCAGATGAAACTACATTCCATATAGCAGAGGAAACTTGATTAACAGAAAAGAGCCAGGACTGACAAGCTTACTGTGCCAGGCCCTTCTGCCATGTTCTGCCTCACCAGAGGCCCAGGATGAATGGGGTCAGCTAACCATGAACTGAAATCTCTAAAGCCCTGAGACAAAATAAATCCCTTCTTCTTTAAGTTGATTTCATAAGGCATTTTATCACAGGGATGAAGAACTAAAACAGTTCCTATAAGATATAAATATCATGTTCCTACAGCTTCACACATTCATTCCCTTCACTATGCACATGAATAAAATCAACCTTCAATGGCACAGGAGCTGAAAACCCAGTTGCTTTAATGTGCAAACTCTTTAGCTGCCTTCCCTACTCTTCCAGTCATTACTCTGTTCATTTCACTTGTTGATAACAGGAAGGGGCGAGCACAATGGCATCCTCTTTAACCTGTCCTTTTCTTAATTTACTGATTATTGTGGAAATAAATAGTGGAGTAGACTAAGAACAAGATTTCACCTTGGACCTCGAGAGTTTCAGTTCTGACATTTTTTAACTGCAAGGCTGTGCAAATCACTTAGATTCTTTGGCTTTTAGCTTCATTTTTGAAATTAAAATACAGTACCGCTGTTACACTGAACTTACTCATGGGGCTATTTCAGGAGAAAAATATATTCAAAAGCATAATGATAATTATAAACCCAATTGTTATTGAGTCACTATTACATGTTTTACCACAATTTCTGTAGCCTAGTTCTATCCAACAGGTTTTTTCAGGCTAAGTACTATAATATCACCAAAATTCTTCCAATTCTGGAAAGTTCACTTTGAATCATGACATATCTGCATATGTGCTATAATTTTCAGCTTTATCTATTATATTTATTTTGGGGGGAGAGTATTCAGGATTGAACTCAGGGACACTCAACCACTGAGTCACATCCACAGTACTATTTTGTATTTTATTTATAAACAGGGTCTCACTGAGTTGCTTAGTGCCTCGTTTTTGCTGAAGCTGGCTTTGAACTCGAGATTCTCCTGCCTCAGCCTTTAGAGCCACTGGGATTACAGGTGTACACCACCAGGTCGGGCTAATTTTCAGCCTTATATCATCCAAATTGATAAAAATTTTGACCCCTGTCCCTGACACACTAAACACTTTTCCGAAGTGTGCATATGACCACAGCCATAGCCTATGGACTCTGTTTTCTATTCCAGAGTGTATTTTCACATTTCCTGTTGTCCAGTACCATCCCAGCGACCTCCTCCAGGACAGTCTGTGATGCTGTCATCTGAACTCAGCAGACTTGAGTTCACTGAAGACAGGAAGCTGTTCCTTTACTCTCTGAAAACATTTATGTGTAACTTTCACCAAGTTTTACGATGTTTCTGTAACACAGTTAATCCTATCCAGGGACCTATCCTAGGGGGCCTTCTCCCAGGTAGAGTCTGAAATTTGAATCATGAAGGATTGGGGTGGAGGTGAGGGTGAAGCATGAAAAAGCTAAGTTGACTCAATGAAAGGTTGAGTTACATCTACTCAAGTTCAAAATGAAAAAAAATGAAAAAATTAAACATTGCAATGTATGCAAACTGTCATTCTTTGAAGTCAGTTTGAATCATCAACTCATACTCACAAAATCCCTGTGCATCATACACTCCATTAAAATATGAAAAAGGTGCTTGGACTGTTTCAGACTAAAGTTGAAAGTGTTCTGAATCATGCAGATGATTTCCTCTTTCACCTGAGGACGCAGCATCCTTGAGAGAGAAATAAATGGTTATGACTGGATGCAACCCAGAGAAGGCACCAAGCCAGAAACTTCAATTCAAGAAAACCCAACTGCCCGCCCCACTGAAAAGGTTTCTATGGATAGTTCTGCCAGAGAACAACTGAGCAGGAAGAAAATGCAAGGAGGGGATCCAGCAGAAGGCTGAACTGGAACATGAGTAAAAGGATGAGAAATGCTAAAAACTTTAAGAACCACTCATCCAGGTGACTTTAGGAAAAGGAGAGGTATGAAAAGACAGAGAGGGGTACAGGGTAGAAATAGGTGGCTGAAGTCTGAATGGGAAGAGAAGTCAGAAGGAAAGAGATGCCAGAGAGCTGATAGAAGAACATAAGCATGAAATACATTTACCAAATAGATTAACAGAGTTGGCATTTTACTTTTAGGCACTGTATTTATACAGCATAAACCTGCTTTCAAAGAAGATTCATGCTGCCCATAGGAATGGCTGGAGAAAAACTTTCTCATTTAAAAAACTTTCTCATTTAAATGCCTGAGGTAAACACAACTCGTGTTATGTAAATGCTGGCATGTTAGTTTTTCCCTATTCACACTATTTTTTCTAATGGCAAATGAGTTTGAAGGAGATCTGGGGCTAATACTGGTTCCTTCCCTCCCTGCAGAGCTCTCTCAAATATAAGGGACAATGCAGGGACATCTCTTCATTGATTTCCCTGGAAATGCCTTTTCTGGAAGTTCAAACAAGGCTCAAGATTCCCTAATAAAGGCAAGCCATTCCTCAGCTAAGAAAATACAGCCTTCATTGTTGGGGAGGCATCTAGGGACTAATGAACAAAAATGATTTCCAGTGTCACCCTCTGTACTCCAAGGATATCCGACCCACATCATGTATGGCTCAAAGATCTAAAATGGAAAAGTAAGTAGGTCACTGTCATTTTAAAAAGAAGAGTTGAGGACTTACCCTTCATCTGCTAAGTGTTTGTGGGTAAAGGCCAGGAGGTCAGCAGCTCTGCCTGTACCTTCACACACCACCACTGGGTCTTTGTCCTTGACAGTCTCCCACACCATGAGGATGACGTTAGGACCTCCTTCCACCACCAGCTGCACCACAGGCACGCCTTGTCGTGAGCCTGTTTCAGATCACAAACCATCATCAGACTGAGACAAAACATCCCTCTCTGAGAGTCAGCCCCTTTGGTTTCTGGGCACAAGTCTTTCCACTACCACATATCCTCATTGCTTGCACCTGCCCCTGTCCCTTAATTTACCCAGTTTGCTTAGATGAAGTCAAGCTATAAACTTGGACTTCAAATAAAATGTAGCATAAAGTATGGTGAGGGCCTCCTTAAGTTTTTGCCAGGACAAAAGTTAACTCAAGTCCTTCAGTGATTTAAAAAAAGAAAGAAAGACATTGTCTTCAAGAAAGTTAAACTTTTCATTTTGGGAAATCCCAAACATCGAAAAGTAAACAGAACTATATGATGGATTCAAATGTATCCATCACTCCTCTATAAATACGATCAATTTTTTAAATCTTTTTGTTTCCTTTTCTTGCAGTACGCGGAAATGAACCCAGCAACATCCTACCATTGAGCTAGATCCTTAGTCCTATTTATTTATTGACAGGGTTTTGATAAGTTCCTGAGGCTGGCCTTGAACTTGTGATCCTCCTGCCTCAGACTCCCAAGTCACTAGGATTAAAGCATGGGACCCAGCTCAATAAATTTTTAAGTCATTATTTGAATTATCATTATTTAAATAAGATGAATTGGGCAACCCTCAAAGATGTTTACATTTCAATATATTCTGATTTTTAACCATTTGAATTCTTACTGGCAGCATTAATTATTTTATTACAACAATGAAAAAATAAGGAGCAGCCAAGTCACTCTTTTAAAAAAGACATTAAGTGAAAAAAATACATATAGAATGAAATAAATAATATACCCAATTTGTATTTTCAAAACCTTATAATTGCCTATATATTTTACATGCATATCCCTATATCTTTAGCATGTTATATAAATGACTAGCAAAATCTGGAAGGATATACATCAAACTATTAGCAGTGGAAAAGGTAGGGGAGGGTTTAGATAAATTTGTTCATCTTACATATTTCTTATTACATTTTAATACCATACACTAATGGTATATATCACTTTTTTGTGTTGTTGTCATTGAACACAAGTCTTTGCACATGCTAGGCAAACACTTTAACACTAAATGTACTCCAGACTGATATATTATTTTTATTTATTATGCAGTGGCAATACTAGAGATTGAACCCAGGGGTGTTCTACTTTTTGTTTGTTTGTTTTGTTTTGTTTTGTTGATACAGGATCTCACTACGTTGCCCAGGCTAGCTTCAAATTTGTAATCCATCTGCCCCAGCCTCCTGAGTTACTGGGATTACAGGTGTGTGCCACCAATACCTGACTGATATATTACTTTTAAATCAATACTTTTACTTTTCAAAAGAAGAAAAATTAGCAGGCAACAGCATACCTGCCAATTCTACTTCCTTATTGTTGTCTCCATATCACAAAAAGCAAACCTAGGATCTATCAACCAGTAGACATAGGGTCTTCCAATCATATCATCTTATCAAAACTAAATTAAATGTGGAAAATGTTTTATTGAAGCACAAAGGCAAGAAAGAAAACTTAAGATAAATATTCATTAATCTTGTGACAGAAAAAAAAATTCTAAGAGAATCTCTTACATCTCATACAATAGAATATTACATAGCCATTAGAAATGTAGTAGCATGCTTATTAACATGAAAATGCATCCATGTTTAGTGGGAAAGAAGAGACTACAAAATAAGCATAGTTATCTTAGCATCCCAGTTTTCATTTTAAAAATGTTGCTCTGTATGGGGAGTAGTTATTGTTTTTGCTATTTTCATATGAGTTCTCCTTAGAATAAGGATGTTACCAATCCACTACGATGGATCCCACATTCTTTGTCCATAGTCATGGAAGCCCTCCAGGTACATCCAAAGGATTTCTTTGTTGTTGTTTTATTTTTGTCTTTTTGTAATGGGGATTTAACTCAGGGATGCTTTACCACATAGCCACATCTTTGGCCCTGTTGAGACAGGGTCTCTCTAAGTTGTTTAGGGCCTTGCTAAATTACTGAAGCTGGCCTCCTGAGTCACTGAGATTATGGGTATGAGCCACTGCACACAGCTTGTCCTAAGTTTCAAAGTCTTTGAAAGTACAAACATCAACTGCTTCTGCTCGGTGCAAGCTTGGGGTTGATTGCATTCACACAAAAACAGAAAATCAGCTGGGCATAGAGGAAAACACTTGCAATCTGACCACTCCAGAGGTTGAGGTTGGAGGATCCCAAGTTCCATAGCAGCCTGGACAACTTAGTAATATCCTGTCTCAAAATGAAAAAGAACTGGATATGTAGCTTAGTGGTTAAGGATCCCTGGATTCAGTTCCCAATACTGGAGGGAAAAAAATGGAAAATCAGTAGGGCACCAGAAAGACAAAGACCCTCATGAAGCATACACTACTGTGCTGCACAGAGCCTGAGCAATTCAGGTAGTGAGCGCAGGTGAACAGAAGCCACGGGATACTTTAAATAACTAGCATTTTAGAGACTTAACAGATCTTTCCCAGCATGGTTCTTCTTCAGGGCCATTCTCCAACCTTTCCTCTTTCCCTGTGCTCCGTTGGTCTTCTATTTCCCTAGCCACCTCTGTCCCACAGAGGACCACACACCCAATCCTCCCCTTTTCCTGACCTAAATGAGACTCAAGACCTTCATTCACCCTAAGCCATAAGTGACTGGTAGCAATTTCCATGGCCCCTCCCCTGCCTTCCTGACCCCACAACCACAAGATGACCACTGTACTAAGGGAAGACAAGGAAAGAAACAAACAAACATTTATTGAGGTGATACTATGCACCCAACACTATTCTAAGCACATCTAACATACCTTTTCTCATTTAATTTTTGCAACAACAGTTAGAGGTAAAAGGGTCCTTCCAATTGATAATAAAAAAAAGCAGTTTCACCACATGAACTCCATCCCCCAAGGTCACAGGCAGTGGAATACAGCTGTGATTTGTCTAACCTCACTGCTTCCTACTGTTTCAGGGTGTCAAGGCAAAAAAACTAAAAGGACTTTCAGTATTTTCAGCCAACACTCAAAGGTTGAGCAGAATTGAAGCTTCCTGGAGAAGCTTCTAGCCTGTCCCAGAAGGTAGAAATATTGTGTGGAAGATTTAATTCATCACAAGAAGCAAAGGCCACCTTCTGCTGCTCCTGATGGACCAAAAAAGTTTCCATCTCTCCAGCCAGCATCCAGCTCTCCTCCTCTCTATAAAGAAGCCCTCCTCACTGCCCAAAGACTCCCACTCCACAGATGCCACCAAAATGAATCATACCCATGGTCTCATGCATGCTAGAGAAGTGTCAGCCACTGAGCTACGGCTGCCCTGCACAAGCTCTGGGCTCCTTGAACACAGCAGCCCAAAATGGCCATCTGAAGCACCACTGTTAGCACAACACAAACCTGACACCTTCCACGCCCTACTTTCTAAAAGCCCTGTCAGGTCTGAACCACATCCATGCCTGAGCTCTACCCCCCCCGACTCACACACACACATATGAAACATAGTCTTCCTTGACCCCTGCTCCTCTAAGGCTTGTCTCATTGTCTTCCCTGTGGAAACCCTCCCTCTTCCCAAACTCCAACTACCCAACTCTATGGACTCTTGGAGGCCTTGCTAGTGTCTCCATTGTTCCATGAAATTTCTCCTGGCTATACTGTCCCCCTAACTTGTGATCCTCTTTCTCATAATTCTGCACTATCTTGCACCCCCTTTCTGGCTCTCTGGCTGCTTGGAGGCAGGAACTGGCTTGGACTGGGCTCATCAGCAGGCCCCCAGGCAGACCTGTCAGCTGAGCCCTGACAGAACTCACGACTGTGTATCTTCTGCAGAGAGAGGTGCTTCTCCAGGTTCCTCCTGAGCTTCATTTCATTTCCATACTTGCCCACAGTCCCATCATCGGATAGGATGAAGTGCGCATGCATGCAGTTGAGTGTGGTGAGCTTGCTGAGGGGGTTACCCAGAGTCTGGTACATGCACATCACCTGATGGACAGCAAGGACAAGAGAGGGTCAGAGCTCAACTTCCCCAGGCTCAGCTGCTCTATGCACTAACAGAGCAGCTGTCAAGTTTAAAAACTATTACCTGCTACTTGGAACAGTGCTTCTCAAACTCTCTGTGGAGAGAGATCAAATTTTTAAATTTACCCTTTCTTATGGGCCAATAAAATACCAATGTGCTCTTATTATGCACGACTACTATACAGCCCATTGTATGTGAGCCTCATAATACAATTTCTAAAACACACACACATACCATGGTCAGCAGGATGAGCACATCCACCAAACACTTAGATACCATTGCACAGTTGCATTGCTAAAAAAGGTTCTAAATATTTATTTTCCACTTCCATACTCACCTTGTTTCAGACCATGAAAAAACAGTTCAAGAATTGGCACCACTATACAAATCACGCTGTCTCTCAGTAGATCTATTATAGAATAATATTGTGCCACTGATTTTTTTCTAGTATTCCAAATGAAGTGAGAGGTAACAATCAACCAGCCAATTGGCATTTTATTTGATAAAAAATATCAAGGTCAGCTGGTTGTGGGGGCACACGCCTGTAATCCTAGCAGCTGGGCAGGCTGAGGCAGGAGGTTTGAAAGTTCAAAGCCAGCCTCAGGAATGTAGTGAGGCCCCAAGCAACTTAAAGAGACCCTGTGTCAAAATAAAAAATGAAAAATGCTGGGGATGTGGCTTAGTGGCTAAGCACCTCTGGGTTCAACCCCTGGTACAAAAAAAAAAAAAAACTTAAGGTCTTTTTAACATTTATGAACACCCCTTTGAGCAGCTCCAATTCTTATTTGCTTTTAGATGTATGGACATGGTATTTAATCAGAAAGACCAAGTTAAAGTTCCTGCTGACCTTAACCCTGGGTTACTCCTGCTTCCTTTCTCAGGCTTATTTTCCTCATGTATGAGAACAAGGATAATTCCTACTTTGGAGGATTGCCATGAGCCTTCAAAGAAATAATGGATGTAAAAAGAACTATGAATTTTGCTAACATTAGGCTCTAATTGTATCAAAATGGATTCTACTGTCATGTAAAACTAAAAAGAAACAACAAATTAAAAAAAAGTCACCTTTATAATTGTGAAACATGACCAGAAACCTAAAGGAAAATGACTGGCAGAATTACTATACAGCTTATATTTATGGAAAAAAACTCATAAATAATATAAAATAAAATTTGAGAGAAATGTAGTATACATGAAAAAAGTATTACTAGGCTATAAATAAAAAACTATGTGAAGAGACACTGAACCTCACTAGCAACCAGATAAATGTAAATAAGAACAGTTGGGTATGACTTTATACCTATAAGAATGGGAAAAAAAAAGTCTTAAACACAGAAGATTCCTAATTGGCCAAGGAACAGGGCACTTGGGCACTCACATACCCCCTTGGTACATTATGAACAATCACCATTTCTTTACCAATTTCATGTAAGACAACCTTTCATGTTTTTAAATATACACAGCAACTGGACCAAGCCCTGCTCTTTGAGAACAATTTCTAAGGAAACAAGCAAGGCAGTACCAAAGATTTGTATATCTCACACAATATTAATAATGCCTATAAAAGTGAGAAAGAAAGGGCAATCATAGAGGAATAATTAACTATAATATGGTAAAACACTATCAGGTAAGAAAAATGAAAAGGCACCCGTGGCCCCAAATTGTGGTCCCCTAACACTATGCCCCACTGAAAGCAAACAGCAGTATCTCTAGGGAACAAAAATTATACACAATCATCCCAGAATATTTTTTCATCTTAAAAAAGCAAGAAAGTTATGAGATGAAAGAATTGAGCAAAGGGACTCAACAAGATACTAAAAACCTCTTCTAGACAAAATGGAGCAATTTAAGTATGATAAAAAAATACTATAGAGCCAGGCATGGTGACAGCATATGTTTATAATCCCAACAACTCAGGAAGCCAAAGCAGGAGGATCACAAGTTTGAATCCAAGTGGGGCAACTCAGCAAGATCCTGTTTCAAAATAAAAAGGATGGGGGTGTAGCTCAGTGGTTGAGCTCCCCTGGGTTGAATCCCCAGTACAATGAAGAAAACAAAAATTCTAACAATAATGACTAGCATAGTGAAATATATAGGTTTAAATTCATGAATTTAAAGAAAAAGTAAGTTTCACCTTTGGAGGATGGTAAATAATCATCCCATTATTTTGAAAACTGGAAAATAAAGTATCAGACATTTTTTCTGCCTTTCCTATCCAACTGTACAAGGTAAGACAAGCGCTTGATGAGAAACTATTTTCTTCGAAGAATAGCAAAGCAAATAATTGAAAGGAGAATGCTATAATTAAATATCAGCATTTCTGACCTTATTGAAATAATGAATCTAGGTGATGACTGCTAAAACCAAGAAAAGACAGGTGATCAAAGGTCACAGCAGAAGGACACACCTCCCATAACATAAACCTGAACAAAAAGAATCCAAGTCTGATTGTTATTCTTGACCAAACTACCAATTTACAAGGAAGACAAGAAACAAGGAAACATGTTAAGTCTGCTGCAAAAGGTTAAATCTGGAAAATCCAAACTGTGAGAAACTCTTCAGGAAAAATGACCCAAGTTCTTCAACAAACAAATTGAAGGGGGAAAAAAAAAGAGATGAATTGCAAGAATGGGGAAAAGTGAATCAAACCAGGCATGGATTATAGGCACACACCTATAATCCCAATGACTCTCTTCTAATATCTCTACTATTTAATGCGTTTGAAAATTTCCAAAATAAGTGTTAAAATACACCATAAACATGACTACATTGATTAACATAGAGAAATAACTATGCTAAATAGTTAAATTTAAAAAAAGCATAGCAGTGAGTTTATTTTGTTACTTTTTAAAGGCAATTTTTAAAAACACAGATAGGCATATTCAGAGAAAAATTCTGGAATCATAACACACCAAAATATTAACAATAGTTATCTTTCTTTCTTCTTTATATCTTTTCTAATACCAATAATCTTACTAAAAAAAGCTTTATAAATAGACACATCCATTCCCTCCTAATATAAACACATAGATAGGATCAAAGAATCAATACATAAGAATGAATGAAGCAGAGAGTAATATGAAATAAGAGAAAAGAACTAGCAAGAGCCAAATTAAGAATCTGTCTTGTTTCACTACATGCAAACCATTCCAAATATATTGGCTATTTGCAGGACAGTAACCATTGAGGAGTTTTGCAAAGAGGAATAGCATGATTTGATTTCTATTTTACCAGTAACATTCTGGCTACTGTGTTGACACTAGACTGTAGATAGGAGAAAACAATAAGAAGAAGGAAGACTATTACAATCATTTAGTATCATAAGGTCATTTAGACCTGGTCACTAACAGTGAAGATAATGAAAAGAGGTCAGGTTTTTCAGCATATTTCAAAAGTGGAGCTCAAGTAGTTTACTGATGGATCAGGTCTCAGGCATGAGACAAAGAGCTCATTCTGGAATTCATCTGGGGTTTTTGGCTTGAACAACTGCAAAGATGGAATTGTCATTTTCTATAATAGGATGAAGGCTGAATTTGGGGTACATGTCTATAATCCCAGCCATTTGGGAAGCTGAGGCAGGAGGATCACAAGATTAAGGCCAGCCTGAGCAATTAAAGGAGAATGTGTCTCAAAAAATGAAATAAAAAGGGCTGGGGGTGTAACTCAGTGGTAGAGCACCCCTGGATTCAATCCTAATACTAAAGTATAAAAAAGTAAAAGAATAAAATAGGATGAGGGATGTAGGAGGAAGGCAGAAATTGGCTAGGGATATATTTACTACATTTGAGGGGACTATTAGACACCTAGCTGCAGTGTTACATGGGCAATTTGAATTTACACTTATTTCCTTTTGCTATGAAAGGATTGTCTACTTACATCTTTTCCAATGAGATCTCTCTGGTTCTCAATGACACCCCAAGGAGGGATTCCAACAGTCCAGATTTTCCTCAAGGACTTAGAGGAATGGGCTTTTAGGGCATCTCCAACGTGCTTGGACACTCCTAGCGACAAATAGTTCAGAAGTCAAATTTTAACTCACAAATCACATAAAACAGAGTCAAACAGATACAGATAATGCAAAAGGTTATTTTTAAGGAAAGTTGCTGGCACAGTGGAATTGACTTCTGGTATCTCATTTTCCCCTATTCTCTCCTGACACCTTTTTCTCTTATCACTGACCTCTGTACCTAAAGAATTTCCCTCTCCTTTTGGGCAATTTCTGCCTACAATCTCAGCTCTGAGCCTGCTGAATGACCAGAATGTTCTGTGCGTTGTCCTTTCTCAGCAAGTCCAGCCCTGATATCATGAATGTTCTATATGTCTTTATCTCTAATCTTCTCTAAAATCTCAGCAAAACCCCCTGCAGATGTATCCCTGGCTTCATTAAGGCAAACTATTTTAATAGCTTCATATACACAAATAATTCAGAGAGAATACATTAAGAAATAGTACATTAATGTTTGATCTCCTGGAGTTAATAATAATATTTATAGTAGCCACCCCTTTCCAGAACATGATAAGATTTCAGCAAGTGATAACTACTTTACAAGTATTTACATATTAGGATTTTTTTAGTCCATTTTATAGACAAAAATGGTGGCACAGAGAGGTCAAATAATTTGCCCAAGGTTATAGAGCTGGCAATTTGTAGAGCTAAGATTCCAATTTAGATAATCTGACTCTTTAAAAAAAATAGTCTTTATTTTTAGAGCAGTTTTAGTTTGAACACAAAGTACAGAAATTCCCCTATGCCCACTGCCATCTCACAAACATAACTTCTCCAACTAACAACCACCACTAGAGTGGTACATTTTGTTATAATCAATTACCAACCAGAGGTATAGTTTACATTGGGGTTCATTCTTGGGGTCATATATTCTATGAGTTTTGACAAATGTATAATGACACCTATTTACCACTGTAATATCATACAGAATATTTTTCCTGCCCTGAAATTTCTCTGTGCATTGAATATTCATCCCTCCTCTCTGCTAAGCCCTAGACATCACTGATCTTCTTTCTACTGATCTTTCTTTCCATAGTTGCCTTTTCCAGATGGTCACATAGTTGGAATCATACAATAAGTAGTCCTTTGACTTTGACTCTGACCTTTAGTTACAACACTGCATCTTAAGACAGTCTTCCTTATGTATGCTAATGACTTTACATATGTCATTAGCACAGAGAGGAAAAAACCTGCTGATATGGTTTGAATGTGTCCCTTTAAAAATTTACAGACAGCAGAATACATCAGACACGAGAAAGGCAATATGTCAATCAATGGAAGGGTAACTGATGTGATACAGCAATCTGTATATGGGGTAAAATTGGGAGTTCATAACCCACTTGAATCAAACTGTGAAATATGATGTATTAAGAACTATGTAATGTTTTGAACGACCAACAATTTAAAAAAAAGGAAATATATATATTAAAAAAAATTTATGCACTGGAACTTTAGTCCTCAATGCAGCAGTGTCTGAAATGGGGACTTGGGGGAATTGTTTAGGTCATGAGGGTTTCATCCTCATAAATGGATTTATGATACTTAAAGGGGTTTCTGATAATGGGTTTGTTCTCTCTTGCCCTTCCACCTTTCAACAGTGAGGAAACAGCCAGAGAATCCACATCAGATGTTGATCCCTTGATCTTGAACTTCCCAGCCAAAAAAAGTGAGAGAATAAGCTCTGTTCTTTATAAATTACTAATGTCAGTGTCCTGTTATAACAGCACAAACAGACTAAGAAAGACACCTTCATATTTCATGGATCTGATGCAGAGCACCTAAATCACTTTCTTATCTCTGGCATCTTCTCCCCCAATCCATTAAAACTCTGCCAGATTCATCTGTAGAACCTGGGTTCTGAACTTCAGGAACACTTGTATATCAACTGTGGAGCTATCCATCCCAATAGAGATTTTGATTCCAGAAGTTTGGCCTGGTTTAGGGTAGCAACACCGTACAGTTATTTTTGGTGGTGGTGGTGTTTTAAGAAACCCACCTGCTATCCTAGTACAAATACTCTGTTGAGAGTCTCTGCAAAATTCAATCTGACCATATCATTCCCCTATCCATTCTCTGGTTCAAAAACCTTCAAGAGCCCTTTGCCACACAGAGAATAATGCCAGGCCATGAGCACAGAACCCAATCTGGCTCCAGTCTCCCTTACTGTCCCTGAGCCCTGCCACATGGCACACACTGCAGCCAGTGACCTTATCACTTCTCTCTACACTTGCGTTGATCTCTTTCTGTGATTCTCATGATGAAGTGCCACCACTGCCTTGCTGAAGACCAATCCATGGGCTGTATCCTCATCCAAAAGGGGCCCTCAGTTCAAAACAGAATTCATCCTCCCTTTCCTTTTCCTCAAACTTTCTTTTTAACCCTGTCAGCATCAAATTCTAATCAGTTGCTTTTTGTCTGCTGTCACAGCCCACCTGTGTCCCTCACCTAGGGCCACACTGCTTGTCTTTCATCCACACCTATCCAGATGTTCTAGACCTAGTAGATCTTGAAGGCTGGTGGCATTCAACTCAGTAATTGTCAAATAGCCGTGCCAAAAAAATGTTCAGTTTTAGTTCAGAAGCGTCTCAAGATAGACAGGCATTCATAAGCAGAGCTTCTCAAATTTAAATGTGCAAAAGAAAATTTAAATGTGCAAGAATCATCCAAGGTGTTGTTCAAATGCAGATTTTGATTCTGTGAGTCTGGGGTAGGACCTGAGATCTGTTTAGGAGCTCTGATTGAATCAGACTGATGGTTATTTAGAGGAGTTGCAAGTCTTCCTTATTTTCCATCATCTCTCCTGTTCATATAATCTACTTAAATCATCTTCCCACTACTGTCTATGCTTTTCTTTAGGTTTGGTGATCCTCACCTAAATTTTCTTTTCTAAAAAACAATAAGTAAAATGAAACCTGTAATGCAGTTATTTAACAAAAAAATTATCTTTTCCAAGTCGACCTTTTTCTGAGCTCTCTAAAAGTTCTCCTCCCCACTCTCTTTTTTTACAGGAAATAAAATAAGTACCATACAACGGACTTAGAACTCTGCCAGCTTCAGTTTATGTCAAAATGTGAAACAATAATCATCTATAAAATGTACAAGACAAACTATCAGATTCCTATTAGTGACAGGCCAAATCCCTTGTTTCATTTTGTTTTTTATGGGTTTTTGTGGTCGTTTGTTGCTAATTTGTTTATCATTTTCTTCCTTTATTCCTCTTCAGTCAAAAGAAATTGTTAAATCAGCACGTGTTGCTAAATACTTGGACAAAGGTGTGGGCTGGCCTTTGGTGCACCACAGACAGGGCAGAGAGCTACTACACAGACTCATGCTCATGTGTGAAGCAAACACACACAGGCTGCAGGAAGTCACTGCTATAGGAATTAAGAGATAAAAGTAAATAGCTCTAGTTGAGACATCAGATGCTGCTTCATGAATGTGTTGACATCTTGTGTCAGCCCTAAAAGATGGGCATGATTTAATCAGAGACTTTGGATTCAGAAGAGAGAAGAGTAAAGAGAGATCAAAAGCCATCTGTTAGCAACAGATCAGTAAGAGATGAGGGTTGGGGGAGTCACTTGTTCTCAAGCCTAGCTGCACATTAGATTCACTTCAGAAGCTAGACCCTTGAAGCCACAAATTCATCTGAGGAAGAGCATGTGCATCTGCTTTTTAATTTCTGGGGTTTTTTGCTTTTTTTTTAAGTTCCCTAGAGAATTCTTATGTACAGGATGCTCATAAACTGATGCAAAGGAATAAAGTTCAGAGGCCACTATATGAGGTTCTTGAATGTCAGATTGCAGTGAGGCTCAGGGGGAGCTGAGGTGGGAGAATAGCGAATTCAAAGCCAGCCTCAGCAACTTAGCAAGACCCTATCTCAAAATTAAAAATAAAAAGAGCAAAGGGGATGTGGCTCAGTGGTTAAGTACCCCCTGGGTTATATCTGTGGTTAAAAAAAAAAAAAAGTCAACGAACTAGGGGTGTTAGCGCACGCCCATAACCCCAGCAACTCTAGAGGCTGAGGTAGGAAGATGGCAATTTTGAGACTGGCCTGGGCAACTTAGCAAGACCCTCAAAGTGAAAAATAAAAAGGACTGGGATATAGCTCAGAAAAAGAGCATCACTGGGTTCAATCCCCAGAACTGCAATAATAATAATAATAATAATAATAATAATAATAAAATTTAATTAAACATAAATGTCAATGATATAGACAGTCTATTGACAATAATGTCTTTAAAAACAAAGTAATTGTCTACTCATTCCCAAAATAATCAATGCAATTTTATGTATGTCATTTGTTTCCAATATCTAAGACTTTAACAATGACTGAGTTTAGTTACTATCTAGACCTATACATACTACACATTTGTATGGTTTGATGTTCCTATTAATCTCACAATAGCCTTGATAAAAGACAAATTCTGTGATGTCCTTTTTTGTTGTTGTTGATGGTGGGGTACTGGGGATTGAACCCAGAGACAATTTAGCACTGAGCTGCATTGTCAGTCCTTTTTATTTTTTGTTCTGAGACAGAGTCTTGCTAAATTGCCCAAGTCTCGAACTTGCAATTCTCCTGCCCCAGCTTTCTGAGTCACTTATCATTACAGGCATGCACAACCACACCCGACTAAAAGATGTCCTAAATTTAGTTACAAGGACCAGAGGACGGAAGTGGGAAGAGATAAGAGAAATTAATCTGTTAACAGCTATAGGCTAAAAGGAACAAAAGGCTGTTTCACATTCCTGAATGTATGTTGAAACCTTGACTCAAAACTCCAGGTGGCTGATCAGGGGTCACCACATGATGCTTACAAATGAAATTTCCAGACTATTAACCCCAACCAAACCAGGAACAATGGTATTCTGTAAACTGTTCTTCTCTCCTTCATATTATCCCACCCCTCTTATATATCACCAATGTGAATTCAACATGAACAATTTATGCTTTCCTTCCCCAAATTTTCATTATAAAAATGCTCTTGACTCTTGTTTCCAGTGGACACATTTCCAACTGTGCTGGTCCTGCTGCTGGTAGTTGTAGAACTTGTCCCAGGACCAGCTCCTCTTCTGGCTAACATCTGGAATAGCTCAATGAACCCTACTATTGCAGAGAACCCTTGGTCTCAAGAGTTTTGGTTTAAGAGACTTAAGTTCAAGAAAAACTACTTCTTTGCCAGAAGTTTACTTGAAGTTACTTTGAAATAGCATACTTCGACAACGATAAAAACATTCTAGGAAAAGTCTGTCATTCTGCTGGGCTTATTTTCCAGTCACTGGCTTTTTATCTTTCCCTTTCACATCACCACATGTCCTAGGAGCACTGCAGACCTGAGATTAGATCCATAATGCCTGCTGTGCAGTGAGAAAGCACAGGGAGGGAGGGAAGGAGGAAGAAGAAAGGAAAGCAGGGGAGGGAGAGAAGAGAGACAGACGGACACGTGCTTTACCCATGTTGATGCCTTCGGTTATTATCCATGCTCCTGTTGTCTCTGCAGCTTTGACCAAACCCTGGCTGAAGATCTCTTTAAGCTTAGAGGACATCTTAAAGTTCTGGAGACCCCCATGGACAGAGATGACAAGCTTGGGCAACTCCATCTTCCACTCTTTCAACATTAAATGTAATAGATGATCCGGTTTGGTATCATAAGAAGTTCTAATGTACTGGAAGACAGACACATATCCATGAACAGAAAACAGTGAAAAATACATACCAGGCATGGAAACAATGAGCACACAGCAGGGAGACCCAAATGGCCAAAACCTGCAAGGAAATGTCTACAATCTCTCTTAAAGTTCATCCTCACTTATTGGAAATATTTACTTTTAAAAGATCCCACACCCCCTTTGAGTTCCTTCTGGGAATTCTAAGTCACTGTAGGAAAGTTTCCTCTGGCTAGAGGCTTGGCCCCCACTGTCCTCCAGAAGGCCTGAGGGGAGGCAGAAACACTTCAAACAACTAGCCAAAATCACCACCTCAGCAAACCTGGTAACAGAAAGCTGCGAGAAGTAGGTGAAATGTGACTTCATAAATGCTGTGGCTTTACATCCACTGGACCCCTCCACATATTCACATAACAAAAGATTCAGAAGCACTTACAAGAACTTATTATGAAGTTTTTAACTTTCCAATCATTTCCTTTATTCATCATGTCCTTCTAAAAACATTTTCTTTTCCAAAACAAATTCTTTTCACAGAACAGTCATCTCTGAATAGTTAATGCAAGCAAAATAAAAGATGAGGGAAATCCAAACCAGCAAATAGCTTCCGGATCATTTTGTATTTTGCCTAAGATTTACATGGCGCAACTGGCCTTCTTTGTCCAGGAAGATGTAGCCACATATAAGCCATTCAAATACTGTAATATTGAGATGGGCTTGCCTCCCTCAAGTATATGTCCAAAAAGCAGTAAGAATAGTCCAGATTTATAGAATGAAATCAGAGCAATAAGAAACCCAGAAGAACCACAGGTAGAAATCATACCTGCAGGTAGGGATCTCACACTATCCTCCAGAATGGTAGAAATTGGGACAAGATGGGGGAGAACTGGGGATTGAACCCAGCCACAGCTGAGCCATGTTTATTTTTTATTTTGAGACAGGGTGTCACTGATATGCTTGGGGCCTAGCTAAGTTGCTGAGGCTGTCTTTGAACTATCCATCCTCCTGCCTCAGCCACCAAGGCTGCTGGGATTATAGATGTGTGCCACTGCACCCAGCAAACGGTAGCTATTCATCTTTGAAATTCATAATACACCATCCCTTATTTCATTATTAAAATTTTGAATTTCTGAATGTTGGGATAGGAAAGCTATCACCAAATATGTAATTGAAAGAATCCAAGAATAATCATGATTTAATTTGCAAGTTAGGACACAGCTGCCATATTAAAATAACAAAAATTAGCCAAACTACATTGCTATATTATGTGCATGTATAGAAATATAACAACGAATCTCATCATTAAGTACAACTATAATGCACCAAAAAAAAAAAAGGAAAAAATAAAATACTACAAAGATGGGCATGGTCGCACACATCTATAATCCCAGAAACTGGGAGACTGAGGCAGGAGGATCATAAGTTCAAAGCCAGCCTTGGCAGAGAGAGACTGTCTCAAAATAAAATTGAAAGGGCTGCAGATGTAGCTCAGTGGTAGAGCACACCTGAGTTCAATCTCCAGGACTGGAAAAAAAAAAAGAAAAGAAAAAAACCGTATTCACGAGGATGAACTTTTGTTTCAAATCCATCCACCTGCTGGTCACACTCCAGGGTACAGCTGATGCACAGCTTTCCTGAAGTGGGCTTACCTGGGGAAACTGCCTGTGATTCAAACAACTGGGAATTCATATGGTCAAGAGAAAGTACCTGAAGGATGGCTAGCCTGTCAATACTATCTATGTGCTGTGGTTAAGATGTGTCTCCACAGGCCCACATGTTAAAAGTTTGGCTGCCACCCTAAGGTACTATTAGGGAGGCCTTCTCAGAGGTGGGTCCTAGTGGTCATCCATTGGGGGCATGTCCTTGAGGGGAATGTTGGGACCCCAGGCCCTTCTCATCTCTCTCTCTCTCTGCTTCCTACCCTCCATGAGGTGAACAGACCTCTTCTATCATGTGTTCCTGCCATGATGTCCAGTGCTACCACAGGCCCAAAGCAACAAGGCCAAGTGACCATGGATTGAAACCTCTAACATTATGAGTCAAAATTAATCTTTTTAGCAAACCTTAGAGTGGTAGGTGTGTTCTCCATCTTGGAAATTAATAGTGCCAAAGGTATCTGTCGGGCTTTTCATTGTATGTTTTTCAACAGACCACTGTTCACTTTCATTACCCTTGACAGCCGAGCAAGTCCAGGCATAGTCTATCCCATGATGGTCTTGGATCAATCGGCCACAGCAACACCTACATTCCAGAAAACAAATGACTTTAGCATAGAAAATCGATGCAATGTTTCTACATTTTCCCAGAGTAATATACAGATGCCATATGTTAATAAGCCTTACAAGTTTACATTAATATTTATATTAGACTAATTACATTACATTGGATTGTCTTCTAAATTTAGAAATACCCTCCTTGGTTCTCTCCTTTGATTAGACATAAATATCATTTTGGAGAATGTTTTCTAAAATGTTAAAAATCTCTTGCATAGTCATGTGCATAGAGGCATTATTGACAATAGCCAAAAGGTGGATATAACACAAATATCCATCTTGGATGAATGGATAAACAAAAATGTGTATACATACAATGGAATATGATTTAACCTTTAAAAGGAAGGAAATTCTGATATATGTTAAATCATAGGTGAAAGAAACTTGAAGACATAATGGTAATTGAATAAGCCAGAAAAGACAAATGTGATGTGATTCCACTTATATGAGATATCTAAAGGAGTCAAATTCATAGAGACTGAAAGTAGAATAGTGGTTACAGTGGCTGCGGAAAAAGGCAATGGAGAGACATGTAGTGCATAGGGTTTCAGTGTTACAAGATGAAAAAATTCTGGATATTACTGAGCATTAAAAGAGAATTAAATTATGGCATTTACAGGTAAATGGATGGAGCTGGAGAATATTATGCTAAGCAGAGTAAGCCAATCCCCAAAAAACTAAAGGCCAAATGTTTTCTCTGATTATTGAATGCTGATCTATGATGGGGGAGGTCAGATGGGAACAATGGAGGAACTTTGGATTGAGCAAAGGGGAGGGCTGGGAGGAATTATGGGGGTAGGAAAGATGGTGGAATGAGATGGACATCATTACCCTAGGTACATGTATGATTGCACAAATGGTGTGACCTTGTACAACCAGAGAACTGAAATGTTGCTCTCCATTTGCATATGATGAATTGAATTTGCATTCTGCTATCATGTACAACAAAGTAGAACAAATAAAATAATAATAATTTTTAAAAAGTTCTGGAGATCCATACACAACAGTAGGAATGTACTAAACACTACTGAACTCTATACTTTAAAATCACTAAGAAAGAGCTAGGATGTACATACGCCCCAAAAATTAATGATACATACCCAGTAAAATGTGTAAAGACCACTTTATCAATACCAAAAATCATTTGAGAATGCCCCCCAATAGCGGTATATTTATGTATAAACTATAGTGTATATTAATGTTAATCTACATAATAAATTAGTCAAGACATAAGTGAAATTGCAAATGCCCCAAGTTATTCATTATTGTTCGGTTCACAATTGCAAAAGATTGCAAATAATTAGATAACCTAAACATCATTCATCAATAGAAAATCAAACATGTAATTCATGGGGCATCCAGAGCTCTCTCTATCCTGTTACAGAAAGCATTTTAAGGTGTATGGAAGCATTCAACAAAGCACACAGGGAGTATCCTCTACTATGTCTTAGTGTCTGTGGAAAACAGAAGAATGAAGAAAATTTTAACACATTTATTTTTGCTATGTGTGTACTAAAAACTCATAAAGAAATCACAAGAAACTAATAATCATAGGAACCATGAATAGGGAAAGTGGGAATGGGCTGCCTCCACCCTTGGGCAAGAATAAGATGAACATTTTTCACTATAAATCTTCTTAAACTTTAGTTTTGAACTATGTGAAATTGAAAATTGTGCTGTAGAGTTTACTAGGTGTTTCTCAAACACTCTAAAATTCTGTAATTCAGAAACTCATATTCAGGCTTTTCATGTCTTCCTGTCCTAGCCTTCAGGGAATGTCTGTGCTTAGAAGTTTTACTTCTACAGCATGTTGAAAAATATATTAGTAAATTTTAATTATTTTTTAGATTTAAAAACAGAAATACAAATTCCAGTCTCTCTTTAGGATCCCTCAATGTATTTTTTTTAATGTTGTGGAGTTTATACATCCCAATTTAATGACCAATGTTCTAGAGTGTATATTGTGAGATCCTGGTGTGCTGGTACATGCCTATAATCCCAGAAACTCAGCAGACTGATTCAGGAGGATCACAAGTTTCAAGCCAGCCTGGGCAGAGGTATCATGTCTCAAAATAAAATAAAAAGGCCGGGGATGTAGCTCAGTGTCAGCGGTAGATTGCTTGCCTAGCACATGCAAGGTGTTGAGGTTCAATTCCCACTACTGGGGGGTAAAAAAAAAAAAAGTGAGGGAGAGTTGTGAGAGAAGAGAATATATTGTATGATTTTAAGATGTTGTGTGCAGCTGTTTCAAAGAGCAACTAAAACCAATGCAGATAGACGGAATCAACACATAATTACAGATACTAATCCACCTGGAAAGTACTTCATATGTGGCTAAAGACATCAAAGTCCTTCCTGGATACAAAAAAAAAGTGCCAGAGTATTTTCCAAATTCAGTCAAATCAATCAGTCATTAAGTATAATATTACAACCACAATAACCAATGCTTATCTGGTGCTATAGAGTTTACTAGGTGTTTCTCAAACACTCTAAAGTTTTGTGCATATTATTTTCCTTTTCATCTGACTTGCTAAACTGAGGACTCTATTTTATAAAAATTTATTTTTCATTATCCAATTCTTAATGTAAACCTAAGTATATAATCAGAATTAAGGTAATTTTATTTCTCTCTACTAAAAAAAAAGGTAACAGAATGAATTTGACATAACTCTCCTATGTACATATGCTAATACACAAGAGTGACTCTCAACATCATGTACATCCACAAGACTGGGATCCTAATTAGAATAAGATACATTCCATGTTTGTATAAAATATCAAAATAGATTTCGACTGTCATATATAACTAAAAAGAACAAACAAAAATTCTTTAAAAATAAAATTACCAGAAATATTAAAAAAGAAAGAAGAATAAGTAAAGGTAAAATTGGTCACCAAAAATTACCTAAAATATTTTTTAAAAAAACAAAAAAAGAAAGTAAAATCAGTTAATAACACATAGTTTAAAGTATACATCATTGTTAAAATTTGCATTGCACTGTGAATTTCAATAAGCACAAATGTTTTTCCCATAGAGCTTGGTATGCATAAAACTTACTTGCAAGCCATGGATCAAGCACATGATGCATATTATTTTATCCAAGCATAAGATAATATTAAGATAAAATTTTAATGTTTTCCATGTTTCAATTGGCAGCAACTCTTGTCAAAGACCTTCAGTTATGTAGGTAAATGTCTCAAGTAATTCAAATAATCAATTACATTCAAACACTCACCATCAAAAAAAGTCTCATTTTTAAAACCTTCCTTGGAAAACAAATAGCATAGACTTTGTACTGAGTCCATTCAAGATGCAAGGAAACTATCCTATTGAGTCATAAACACATGCCTTAAAGTTAAAAAGAAGCTTATTTATACAAATCTTACCTGATTAAATTCTGGCAAACTTGGCAGCCTGGAGTACATCTAAATGAAAGAAACCAAACATCTATTAGTTTACTTTTGTATTTTAAAATATACCTAATGATTATATAGTCAATACCTATTATTTTCCATAGTCTGGTAATCAAGATTTGCTGAGTATTCCTATACCATATGTCATTTACTACATCTACTGTAACAACAATGATATAATTATTAAAACATTTTGGAGTTTGAAACCAATATGCTAGACTTAAATCTCATTGATTTAGTGATTCCTCTAAGTCCCAGTTTTCACAGTTGGAAATAGCATCTGCCCTATAAATTAATTGAAACGATTATTTGAGCTTGGCAAGCATATACATTACTTGTCAGGCACGCATCCAATACATCATTGCATGTGCAAGAAGAAATGTTTTCACTATTATGCTTTTCAATATCTTTTTTGAGGGGGTGTAACCAAGGGTTGAACTCAGGGACACTCAACCACTGAGCCACATCCCCAGCCCAATTTTGTATTTTATTTAGAGACAGGGTCTCAGTCAGTTATTTAAGGCCTCACTTTTGCTGAGGCTGGCTTTGAGCTCTTGATTCTCCTGCTTCCGCCTCCAAAGTTGCTGGGATTACAGGCGCCACCTCACCTGGCTTCTCAATGTATCTTGACACTGGATATGGAAAGCCCTCAATGCTATAGTCTTGTTTTTAAAAAGTTATCTTACTTTCCTAGACTAGAGTGAAATGCCCAGTTCAATCCCGGGTTCCAAAAACAAAAATTTTAAAAAATTAAAAATTATTTTACTTTTCTGGACACTTTTATACATTCATATGAATTTTGAATTGTTGTCAAGTTTCCTGAAAAAAAAATATTTTTAGAATATTTTCGAGGGAAGGGTACTGGAGAACAAATCTAGGGATGCTTTACCACTGAGATACATCCTCAACCCTTTTTGAGACAGAGTCTTGCAAAGTTGCTGAGGCTGGCCTGGAACTTGCCATCCTCCTGCCTCGGACTCTTGGGTCACTGAGATCACAGGCATGAGCCACCACATCCAGCCTTTTTAGGATTTTGATAGGTATTTTATTAAATTTATAAAATGATTCGGAAGGCAGTTGGCATAATTATGATCTTTATCCTTGTTGATCTTTCCTTTTATGATTCAGAAGAACCTTCTGGATTTGGGGGTTAGCATTGTGGTCATCAAAGATCAGATTTTCAGTGTAAAGAAGTTTTAACAGAAAACTTAAGTTAAAATAATAGAAACAAAGGCAGTGTTCATAGAATAAGGGTCATTCTGTAATTCCGAAACTCACATTCAGGCTTTTCATGTCTTCCTGTCCTTGCCTTCAGGGAATGTCTGTGCTTAGAAGTTTTACCTCTACAGCATGTTGAGAAGGAAGAGGAAAGATGCTATAACTGAGTCTATCAGGTCGGTTCTCATTAGGAAGTAAAAATAAGAAAGAATCAAAGATAAATTTTATTGAAATTTATAATAATGAAATACTGCCAATTTTTTCCATTATAATGAAGAAAATTACATAAAAGCTACAATTTAGAGAATCTTACTAGTATCTAAGAAAAAAGCCTTTGCCATACAGTAACTTTTTATAATTTCACAAAGATGGAGTTAGCTCTCTTCTGCATAAAACATATCAGGTCTTAGATCATTCATGGAATTATGATCATTGTTTGTTTGTTTGTTATTCATGTTGGGGATTGAATCTGGGACCTCATGCCTCCTACATTTGTGCTCTACCACTGAGCTATACCTTTGGCTCCCACTGATGTTCTTCTTGAGTCTAACTGATTTAGCAATTTTATCACTTTTTGTGAAGTTCAAGGTGATCATGAAGATGATTTTCCATTTTCAGAAGCAAAATGACCCACTTGGAACTTAGTCTGCTTTCCACTGCAGCCACATAACATTACAAGACATCATAAAAGACAAAGGAGAAAAACAAGGTTGCCTTGGCATCTATAAACATTTTGTAAACAAGTAAAATGAGAATTTCCAATCACGGGGCTTATAGAGGGCAGGTAATTTGATGAGGGTGGAACTGGTCAATGTTTAACAAAGGCAAGGAACACTATTTTAGTCATCCCCAAAGAAAAAGAATTTCAAGAACCTCAACGTGGTCCTAAGCACACAGTTATGATTTCTACACTCTAATAAATTTAAGGCCAATGGCTCAAAGAACCTAAGTATAGAGTGGCTCCCCTAATTAAAATGTGACTCTTCTATTTTCCTTTTAGTTTTTGCCCCAAGGGCAAAGATAGCCAATCTTAATTCCATGGATCTGATTGCCCTGGGGAATTTTCCATATCCATTTCTTCCCCTATCTTTCACAGGCTGCCTTATTGAACTTTGTTCTGCAAGTGGAGTTTCCAGAGGGCTATCAAGAACACAAAGTAGTCAAACTCAAACCACTCTGTTCTACTGACCATTTTACTGAAATTACCTGTTCATATAATCTAAGTACAGTATCCTGATAGGTCCAAAATAGTCACAGATAATTCAGTTGAGGATGAGGAATATTCACAATGTTTTGAACACTTAATATCCAAATATTATAAATTATTTATACAAATTTGATGGAATGGATGTATTATTTTTCTATAACATCTATCTCCCCCATTAAGAGAAATAAGAGCAAGTAGAATAAAATCCACCACAGCTGGGCATGTTGGGGCATGCCTATAATCCCAGCAGCTCAGGAGGTTGAGACGGGAGGATTTAAGTTCAAGGCCAGTTTTAGCAATTTAGCAAGATTCTGTCTCAAACTTAAGAATATAATACAGACAGCAGAATACATCAGACACTAGAAAGGCAATATGTCAATCAATGGAAGGGTAACTGATGTGATACAGCAATCTGTATACGGGATAAAATTGGGAGTTCATAACTCATTTGAATCAAACTGTGAAATATGATGTATGAGGAACTATGTAATGTTTTGAATGACCAACAATAAAAAAAAAAAAAAAAAAAAAAAAAAAAAAAAAAAAAAAAAAAAGAATATAAAGGGTTTACATTAAAAATATAAAGTAGTTAAGCGCCCATGGGCTCAATCTCCATTACCAAACAAAAAAGAGAAAAAAATCCATCACAATATTAACAGTGATATCACTGTGTTTAACTTCTTTCTTCTTTACACTTCATTAATTCAATGATCAGGCACTTATAAGGAGCCTCATTTGGGACAGGGACTGTCATAGGCACTGGGGCTGAAGTGAGGCACAAAATTGACAAGGTCCCTTTTCTTAGCAGATTTTCTACAATAAGCGTGTAGTTCTTTTATAAAGGGAAAAAAAACAAACACTCATTAAAATTAATTAATGCTGACTTTATAGATATTACCAGATCTTCTGACAAGTGGTATTTCTAAATGTCTACAAACAGTCTTGCTAGTCAAATTGTTTTAAAAAGAAAACTTTAATTGAAAAGTATACCTGTGAGGGTCTTTTGAACTGGGTATGATTTTGTTGCATTCTCTCTTGTCGAACACTCCTTCGATCCAGGATTTCTGGGACTGAACAGAAAGTGTCTAAGTTAGAAGCATAACCACGGTAGTTCAGTTAAGCAAGATAATGTTTCATTATCATGGCTACTCATTAAAATGCTAAGATCAACCAAAGCTGATTTCTACTACATAAATAAGCCAAATGTGAACACAAAAATACAATTCATCCATTATCTCATTTTGAGCAACATGTATCCTAATAAATACATAACTGATGGGTTCTCTTAAGTCAGCTAAAAATCACTTTTATATTTTGCACCATACTCCTATGGCATAAATACCTAGCTCTCAAAACTTCAAAAATCTCACTCATAAAACCTTTTCCTTTGCCTAAGATTTCACAGGGAGCAGGAAAGAGTGCCAGAGGAGAGATGCCATCTTGGCAAAATTCTATACATAGTCCATAAACCTAGTTTACCTTGGCAGTATTGCCTCATGTTACACAGCCCTTAACCGTCCCAAAATCCAAGTGGTTCAATGGAATTCTTTCTTCCTTTGTAATAAAATCTGTCCCATTCCACAAAATGCAAGTCGTAGCCAACCTCCTCCATTAGCTGGATTAAAGGTCTAGAGGCAGATGACATTGGTTCCACCACAGAACCCCACCAACCAATAAGCTTGGCCTTTATCTAATAGGAAAATATTTTTAATTCCATGTTATATATTTTTAGTCAAATCAAAGGTAAAACTCAGCTTTTGGTTGGTAGCCTGAGAATTTAACTTTAATGTATTTTTTTCCCCACAGAAAATACATTCTGACTTTTAAATCTCCCTCAGAGGACCACTCATAATACAATTTAGTGTCCTTTATGGCCTACTTTTATACGATAGTTCCCATAGTCCCAATGCCAGTCATTCTGCTTTTTGAATGAGCAACAAAATGAACACACTTAAAATAGAACTTCAGGTACACTTTGTAGAATTTTCCTCCACAGGTGTAAACAAGGAAGCACACGCATAACAGGAACATAGAACTGGTTTTCCTTAACTCCCATATCTTAGCTCAAAATTATGGCAAGAGAAAAGCAGTCTTGATTTTCAAGTATTTCAAATAATTCTTACTTTAAAACTTTATTCTTTTCTGCTTTCATAATGGTCTCATTTTCAATATGCTCTCCAACACACCCTAGAGAGACCCCATGGTCAGGTTTGCTGGTTCTGATGTAGGAGCCCAAACAGGGATGGGACAAATGCCCAATGGGCTAGCTTCTTCTGACGGAGTAGTAAACCATGGACACAATAGTAGCTAACAGTGGGGACTATGCCATTTCTGTGGCCACTGTGGCAGCCTTCACAGAAGGGGTGTATTTTTTTTGTTTTTGTTTTTTAATTATTGTTACTTGGGGGAGGAAAAGGGAGAAATAAAAATAGTGTTGACTTCAGTTTGCTTTACCCTAAAATACAATACGATTTTACATTCAAACTTAGGCCTCTGGTGAGGGCCAGGAATTAGAAAGAATTGTTCCAAAGACTGGTCCTCCAACAGCAGCTGTACATAAAATAACACTTTCCTAACTGACAGTATTTTTTTTTTTTTTTTTTTTTTTGCTTTGTGGTGCTGGGGGATCAAAGCCAGGCCCTCACCCATTCCAGGTAAGTGCCCCGCCTCAGCCCCTCCCTGACAGCATGTCTACTCTACAATTTTTGAGGGTTTCCAGATCATTTTCTCAGGGAAATCTCTGAGCAGGCATAATCTTAGAGAGATTCCTTAGCTTTCAGAAAATTATTTTATTTGTTTTAATTCCCTAGTGCTGTAGGATTGGGCATAAGAAGGGACAGGTAACAGGTCATTTGTTTTCTTTTTTAAAAAAGAGTGGAGGTTGGACCCTCAAATAGCTAACATCTGGGCTGGGGTTGTGGCTCAGTCGTTGAGCACTTGTCTTGCATGCGTGAGGTACTGGGTTGATCTCCAGCACCACATAAATAACTAAATAAACAAAATAAAGTTATAAAATAAAATCCAACATCTAATAAATACTTTTTGGATGAACTGATGACTTGCTCCTATTTTGATGCCACCGGTTCTATTCACATATCACAGTACTGAAGTTTGACTGTACTTGTTCTGCTATCTTTACTTATTAACCTTATTATAATTTACCTCAAAAGAGGCATTGCTTTATTTATCTTGGAATCTGCAGTCTTTGGGGAAGCAACAGAATAGGTTAAATGAAGAAGGAAGATTTTCAGACTCCAGAGTGATGTTTCCTATATTCTCCACAGAGCTCCTTCCTTGGAGCAAGACCCCTTCAGACTGAGTGCCAGGCAAACAGACTTGCAGGTGCGTGAACAATCTTTTGGCTTAGGAAAAGTATCAGTGCAAAGCTGGCTGGTTCACCGGAAGCATCAGCTCAGAGCCCTGTCCTGAATTTTGTTTGAACTCTGCAGGGATGCCTCATTTCACTCACTGGATCCAAGAGGAACACTCAGAAAAACAGCATCCAAACACAAATTATCCAGAAATTAAAGGCCTGTTGCACCAACATTACCATGAGGTATGTTGATTTTCCTTTAAATAATCTTTTTTTAAAAATTTATTTTTTATTTTTTTATGTTGGTGCTTTCAGAGATTTAACCCAGAGGTGTTCTACCACTGAGGTACATTCTCAGCAAACCGCCCCCCTCCCAGTTTTTTAATGTTAAGACAGTGTCTTGCTAAGTTGCTGAGGCTGGCCTTCAACATGCTATTCTCCTGCCTCAGCCTCCTCATTGCTAGAATTATTGTTATGTGCCACCCAGTTCACTAAATACTCTTTCCAGAGGGCAACATTTAGCAGTATACTTTGAAAGAGACCACAGAATAATCTTACATCTTTTTTTCCTTTTTGGTAATAAAAGGTGAACATTCTTTTGTTGGTAGTAATTTTTTTAAAGGAAAACCTCTAAAAATATGATGTCAACTAAATAAATCACAATTCTCTAAAATGCCACTTCTCCTACAGAAGTGAGAGATTTTACTAACACTTTCCTGTACTGCCTTCTTGGACAAAGGTATTTAGCACCTTAGAATGAGTTTCCAGATCATATAAACTCATGAGTAAATGAGCAGAAAGCATTTATGAATTCTCCACAGAGCCAACTGGGGAATTAGAGGAATTCAACAGTGACCCTCCCAACAGAGTGGATCATAAAGGTACAAACCAAAGTGATGTCACACCCCTTCCTTCCTCTCTCCATGAACTAAATCCCTCATTATTTCAGTCCAAAAACCCAGTTTCAAAACAGCAGTGAAAGATCTCCTTTTCCTCAAGTGTCATACATGCGTCAGGGCTGCCCAGTCTCCCAGGGAGTAAAATACACAAATAAAACATTTTTCACTTCAGGTCATGTTAAATCATTTTGATAAGGAATACAGAGGAAGTGGAAGATTCTTTTATTACTGTTCTTTACAACTGTCCCTGAATAAAAAAATACAGAGCTTAAACCAAATGTCGGACCTAGTTGTTATATAACCACTTTAATCTGCTAAGATTTCCCAATTTGATGAACTCAATCCTTTCTGATTTCCGAGCAGCAAAATACCCACAAATTTATTATGTACATACATAGATGGTCTTTACTTACTTTTTATTTATTTGTGTGTGTGTGTGTGTGTGTGTGTATGTATGTGTGTATTTTGCTGGTGATCAAAACCATGCCACATGCTAGGCAAGTGTCCTACCACTGACCTGAGGTACACACTCCCATCCCACACACATAGTATTTATTTCAGAGTATCTTATTAAATTACCCAGAACTTGACTAGGACTACATCTGAATGATCTGTGTAATCTAATAAAACAAAAACAACAACAAACTTTTCTTGGAGTTACTAATTAAACTATACTTTTAAATAATTGATTTTTAAGAAATTTATCATCATCTGGGACAGTAAAGCCTAAATAGTTTAAAAGCTATTTATGACCCCCATGGCAATGGAGATTGTCTTTTTTTTTTTTTTTCAGTGTAGTACAGCAGAAAGAGAACAGGATTTTACTTCTTCAACTTCGGTAGAGACAAAAAAAAAAATTGGTGGGTACACATACCACATATTTAGTTAGACAATTCCAAAATTTTTGCTGAAAGAATGTGAGAGAGAGCTAGAAGGTGAAGTGTGAGGCAGAAACAATTTTAACACTGTGGGCAATTTAGTGACCATTCCACATTCCTGTGTCTCTTATCCCCAAGAGCAGCAGTTCTCAAATGTTTTGGACTTAGGATCACTTCATACTTATAAAAATTACCAACAACCCCCAAAAAAACTTTGAATTGAGTCTACCAGTATTTTCCATATTAGAAATTAAAATTGAGACTTTAAAAGTATTTATGAACTGGTGCATTTTAAAAAAATAATGATTAGTCTAAAACACATTATCATAAATAACATTTTTAAGAAAAAAAAACATTTAAAATTTAAAAGAGCATTTTCTTGCAGGGTACAGTGGCACTCCTGTAGTCCTCTTTGTGAGGATGAGGCAGGAGGATTGCAAAATCAAGGCCAGTCTCAACAAATCAGTGAGATCCTATCTCAGAAGTAAAAATAAATAAATACAAAGGACTAGGAAACTAGCTAAATGGTAGAACACACCGGGATTTAACCTTCAGTAAAGAAGATGGAGGAAGAGAGGGTGAAAAGGAAGTGGGGGGCAGGAGTAGGGGAGAAGGGCCTTGTCCTGCAATTCTGCAAATCTCTCATTTCTGGAACAGGACAGCTAGGTATTCATATTTGCTTCTGCATTCAGTCTATTTTTGAATAGTTTGGGTTGAAGTATATAAGAAAATTGGCCTCACATAGACATGTAGTTGGACAAAGAAAGGTTTGGGGTTTTTTAATTTTTTAAGTTGTAGATGGACACAATACCTTTATTTTATTTATTTATTTTATGTGGTGCTGAGGTTTGAACCCAGTGCCTCACATGTGCTAAGAAAGTGTTTACCACTGAGCCACAACCCGAGCCCCAAAGAAAGTATTTTAATGAACTTTTTAGAATTTTTTGGATTCATCACTGAATCTCAGAAAAAGTACCTTCATGAAAGAACTAATTAAAGGGCAAATCTCATACCAGTACCATTATGAAAGTAATTTTGACTTTTAGGACCATTGAAAGAGTTTCAGGGACTTTCAGGAGTCCTTGAACCACACATGGAGAGCTACTGCCAGCAAGTGACTACATACAGGCCCAAGGTGAGGTGAGGAGAGGAGAAGAGAATCCACCATTCCCTAGTTGGCCTCAATTCTCACATGAAAGCATGTCTTAGTCTGCTAAGTGAATAGATTCTGGTACTTCATGATCACCTGTTCAATCTGGTCTCAATGAAAAAAAAAAGTTCCAACATAGAGGGAAAAGTAGTTCCCAATGAAAATCATCAAGTGCTTACTGTATTTTATGGGCAAGGGGCTTTTCAAGGATCATTTTGAATGCATGTTATTTTTAACCTCACAGATGACTTCAGAGCATATCACACCCGTCCTCCTAAAGATGTCATTAAAATGACATCCCAGCTGGGGTTGTGGCTCAGAGGTAAAGTGCTCGCCTACCATGCGTGAGGCACTGGGTTGGATCCTCAGTACCACATAAAAATAAAATGAAGATATTGTGTCTACCTAGAACTAAAAAATATTTTTTTTTTAAAAAAAAGGGATATAGCTCAACGATAGAGACCCCTGGGTTCAATCCCCAGTATCACCAAAAAACAAAAACATTGATAACTATAAGAACAAGAGCTTTAATCATTCATCAAAAAATACTTTGACAACTCAAATAAATAACATAAATAAGAGTTGGGCATAACTCAGTGGCAGAGTGTCGCCTTACAAGTGTAAGGTGGTCCTGGATTCAGTCTCCAGCACTGCAAGTAAATAAGTAAGTAAATAAATAAAGCAATGTCCAATACTCAAACCAGAACAGAAGAACTTCTGTCTACAAGTAGATACCATGAGAGGGCTTAAGTAATATATGGCACAAGCATAGGCCATGAGACTCTATAGAAAGACAACTATAATTCCCCAATAAAAAATGTGTGTGGGGGGGAATCTGTAGAAAGAGAATCCTTTCTGCCTTCTGCAGAGACATGGGAAGTCTTCATGCAAGTCATGGGATACAGGAAAATCCTTGAAAGACAAGAGCGGGGATGATGGAATTCCACATTAGTTAGAAACACAGAGGTTTCAGCCTGGAGAGTTCAGGAGCATCCTTGTTAAGGTGATGACAAAAGCCTTTTGGAAACTGAGAAGCAGAGAATAAAGAAGATGAAGGAGTCAGGTACTTCAGGAAACATCTAAGCCTAAAGGTGCAGAACAGTCCAGGGACTAAAGAACAGAGTTATTAGCCGTGATGCTGAAATAGGAAAAGAGGCCTCTCTTCAAGAAAAATGTACGTATCATACAAAAGTAGGAAATTTCAAAGAAATACTTCCTCTATGATTAATACTGCAAAGAAAGTAAAGATGGTGGTAATTTTGTCCGTGATGAACAAACCAGGAACTGGGTTGTAAAAGAGAAGAGGCAGGAAGATGGTGAAAGACACTCTTGGGAGAAGCGATATTAAAAACAATACCCACTAAATCAACATTATAAAGCAAAAAATTATAAAGCATTAACATTATAAAGCATTTACAAAGCCTTTTATATGCCAAAGACTGTGCTAAATTTCTTGTGTGCTGTAGCTAAAGTAATATTCATAATTGTATGACTTATAACATTTATTCCCTTGTACATAGGAGCAGATTCTAATACCAATATCAGAAGTCTTTTACACCATGTTTTACAGGTGAAGTTGAAAGGAAGTTTATTTTATGTGAAGAAAAGTAAGACCGTACTCACAGACAAAGGAGAAGTCAATGAAGAGAGAGGTGAAGATAAAGAGAGAATGAAAATGGCTTAAGAGATCTTGGTGTGGGGTTGGACGGGTGGGTGTGAAGAGATGGCATGGACCATCAAGAAGAAGGGTTCAGGGGCTGGGGTTGTGGCTCAGTAGTAAAGTCTTGCCTAGCACATATGAGGTACTAGGTTCAATTCTCAGCACCACATATGAATACGTGTAAGGTCCATCAACAACTAAAAACATATATTTTACAAAAAGAAGAAGAAGGGTTCAGACTTGAAAATTCTTCCTCTTCTGATACTGACAATATTTGTACTTGGTAATTTTGCCCAAGACTCTAGAAACTATATTCTACAGAAAGTCGCAGCCCATTTATCTCTGAAGGTTGCCTTTTACCTCTTACCCAGAGAGAGAAAAGAAGGTGGGAGACACACATGCACATTCCAAGTCTCTTTTTGAACCAGCTCCTAACAGTACCATGACACAGTATGATGCACTTTCCAGAGTATGTTCTATAGATCATAAGAGCATATGAAATGCTTTCTCAATTAAGCATCACCAAATTTAATATAGATGGGGAAAACTAATGGTATCCCGTTGGACATCCTATGGGGAATACAATACTTCTACAATACAATAGTCAAAGGATTTCCCTGATGGGTGAACCTCAAAGCATGTTCCTCATAATATTCATGTCTGCAAATATCTAGACTAAGGGAATAAAAATTGGGGTAAATATACAAATAAAAATAACTTTGTTTGTATTTGTATATTTATTTATTTTGGATACTGGGGATTGAATCCAGGGGCACTTTACACTGAGCTTTTTATTTTTATTTTGAGACAGGGTCAATGCAAAAAAACAAAAAAAAATCAAGATATATTTGCTTTCATCTCTGGCCTCTGGATAATCTCTCAGCAAAATGGAGAAATCTTGTTCTCCCTGGTGAGTAATTTCCAACTGTTTAGGGTATTGCTAAGTTACTTAGGGCTTTGCTAAATTGCTGAGGTTGATTTTGAACTTGGGATCCTCCTACTTCAACTTCCAGAGCCACTGTGATTACAGGTGTGCACCACCACACCCAGCCTTTTTTATTTTTTATTTGGGACAAGATCTAACCAAATTGCTGAGGTTGACCTCGAACTTGTGATCCACCTATCTCAGTCTCCCAAGTCACTGGGAATACAGACCTGCACCATTGCACCCAGCAATAGCAATTTTTAAAAAATAGGCAAAGTTGTAAATGGTACAAAATCCACAAGACACAATAGATGATACCGGAAAAGTTAAGCCTCCCTCCAACTCCTGCATCCCAGCCATCAACTTCCCTCCTCAAAAGCTAACTGTTCATTCACTGTTCATTCTTCTAAAGATACTCTATGAATTTATAAGCATATATCAAATAAACTTTTACATAAATACAGGTAACTTATGCACACTGCTCTGCTATTCTTTTACTTATTAATAATAGTCAGTAATAATCTTACACATCTGATTATATAGAGTTGCTTCATTCTGGTTGGGGATGACCAGTATTCCTTTGTATGGAAGCCCCATAATTTATTTAGCCAATTACCTACTCATGTATATCCATGTTATATTTCATTTTATGCAAAATGGCTATGAAAGCATAGTTTTCATGTGTCTCTATTACTACAGAATACAAATCTATAAGTGAAATTTCTAAATCAACTCAAATATTAACATCTTGCCCTCTATAGAGGGGTACCAATGTATAAGCAAAAGATATGAATTATTAGCAACTTTCAAGCAATCATGAATACACTAAGTATAATGCACTTTATTCCTTCAGGGAACTAAAATATTTGTGTACTATTCATACCCAACTTCCTTCCAAAAGAATTTTGAGATGACAAAATTCCTTCCATGTAAAAATAATGGTAATAACAAATAAAATAAATGAACAAAATCCTTATTGCCAGAAGTTCAATCTACTTCCCACAATGCTTTTAATGTTCAGAAGTTGAAAATATCTATAGCACATCTTTGAAAACATGTTATTTCTGGGCATAGCATCACTTGCTTGTAATCTCAGGGATTTAGGAGGCTGAGGCAGAAGTACTGCAAATTCAAGGGCAACCTCAGCACTTAATTAGATCTTTTTTTTTTTTAAAGAGAGAGAGAGAGAGAGAGAGAGAGAGAATTTTAATATTTATTTTTTTAGTTTTTGGCGGACACAACATCTTTGTATGTGGTGCTGAGGATCGAACCCGGGCCGCACACATGCCAGGCGAGCGCACTACCTTTTGAGCCACATCCCCAGCCCACTTAATTAGATCTTATCTCAAAAAATAAAAAAAGGCTTGGAGCCCAGCACAGTGGTGGATACCTGTAATTCCAGTGGCTCGGGAGGCTAAGGCAAGAGGATCACAATTTCAAAGCCAGTCTCAACAACTTATCAAGGTCCTAAGCAACTCTGTGAGACACTGTCTAAATAAAATATTAAAAAGGGGCTAGGGATGTGGCTTAGTGGACAAAGCACCCCTGGGTTCAATCTCCAGTACCAATAAAGCAATAAAGACAACTGAAGACTAGAAGACTTCAATGAAAAGAATGCTCTGATTTTCTGATTATACTTCCTAAGTCATGTGTTAATTGAGAAGTGGGGAAAGGACTTAGAAGACAGAGGTGCATGGTCTCTTACTGCCCTATGGCGATGGGCAGTCTGCTCATTTGTATGCAACTTAGCTGATTAGGTACCAAGGAACAAAACCATTTATTGCTAATTAAACCTATCATTTCCCCCACCAAAACCTTCTACCCTTCCTGTATTCCCTAAGGGCTCCTCAGTATACTCAGTGTCCAAGTTAGAAAACAGGGCATCACTCTTAATTCCTCCCTATTCTTCCCATTCAATCAACCACCAAGGAATACTGCCTTCTCTATCTGCTCTTGTCTCTGTATTTTTATTGCCACTATCCTAGTTCATGCCATTACTACCCTAGTTAGTCACCATAAACTCTTGCCTAAATTGTCTCCCAGGCCTTTCTGCCTCCAGCTTTTTCTTCTTCAATCCATTCTCTGCAATAAACCCTGTAATCTTCTTGTAGTAAATAAGTAAAGTAAATAAGTCATTCTCACCTAAAACCTCCCAATGGTTGGCCATTGTCTTCAAGGTAAAGCCTAAAAGACCTCCACAGGTTCAGAGTCCACTGCCTATGCTCTCTGGCCTTATCCCTTCCTCCTCCCCGCTTCAATCTCTACATTCTATAACTACTAAACAACTTGGAAGTGTCTGAATTTACCTCCAGGTGTTCTCTACACGCTATTCTCTCTACTATACTCTACACTCCCTTTCTCTCTTCACCAATTTAGACATCATGTCTTCTAGAAGACCTTTCTGGAAACTCCCAGATCTGAATCAAGTTCCCCTTCCACATACCCTCTCAGATGTCTGTGCCCAGCCCATGCATTGACTCTTAGAAAGAACTTGACAGGGCAGCACCATTTTGAAACATACCCATCGAACAAGGATCACTTCATAGTCACTGTGACTCAGCCTGACCTAAACCCCATCAATACTCGATCATCATGCTAAGAAACCCTAAACGCTCTATCATCACAGGAAAGGAAATTGTTACCTGGGACTGAAAACACCTGAAGGCAACACCACAAGAACCCTTCCTTAATAACCCTTCTAGCAATGTCTTAACTGCAAAAATCTCCTCCCTCTCCTCTATCTACCTTAAGCAGAAGACAGGTCTCAGTCCTCTGGGTCTCTCTCCCCAGGTCTGTCCCTAACTAACCTGTGTCACTTACTGTTGACACTTTTATTTCCTTATTTCTGTTGACTCCTTTTATTTCCTTCATTCCCTTCTTTCCTTACATTGATATGATCTCTTTAGACCCACTACACTCTGTGTCCCTGAAGACATTGTGGTATCCCCTGTGCCTAGCTAGGCACATATACAAGAGTTTTCCCAGTGCTTCCAAAAACATATCCTGCCAAACAAAAGAATTACACAGGAGAAAAAGAAAATGTTTTGTGGCCATACAAATATGTGCAAGTATTGTGACTCTCCAGCAGGGATAAACTCTCTGTGACTCCTCTAAATCTATTTGTCCAAGAATTTTCTAAGAGGGTATCATAGACTTGATTCCACAACATACAACTGTGGGAGAATCTTTTGCCAAGAGATTTCCACCAATTTTCAAGTAACAATTCTCCCTGTCTTATTATTATTATTATTATTATTATCATTATTTTTATTTTGTACTGAGCCACATCTCCAGTCCTTTTTATATTTTATTTACAGATAGGGTCTTGCTAAGTTGCCGAGACCGGCTTTGAACTTGAGATACTCCTGCCTTAGCCTCCCCAGCTGCTGGGATTACAGGTACGCCCCATCACTCCCGGCTCCCTGCTTATTATCTTAGGGTTTGTTTTTGTTTTTTTTAATCTTAAAATTTGAGAATTTTATCTTAAAATACAAAAATCAAAAATTAATTTGCTCTTTAAAATATTTAACTTATTTTAACAGAAATATTCGAGATGTTAATTTGTTTTTTATTTTGTTCTGTTTTGTTTTGTTTTCTATTTTGGTGTTGGGGATTCAGCCCAGGCACTGGGCCTGCTGAATATGAGGTCAACCATTGAGCTATACCCCAGCTCTGAGATTAAGATAAAAGCTCTTGAAAAAAAAAATCTTTAAAATTTTTATCCTGTCAAATCTAAATTAAAGATGTAGAGTAGGATTCAAGTCAGTCACTTTATTCAGGAAAAAGAAATCTCACATCCAGAATAATTAATTCCCCCCAAATTCTAAGAGGAAGATGTTTTTATGATACTGGGGATTAAACCCAGGGCTGCTTAACCAAACCACACCCCCAGTCCCCTCCTTTTTTTTAAGACAGGGCCTCACTAAATTGCTTAAGGCCTCACTAAATTGCTTGACTGGCCTTGAACTTGTGATCTCCTGCCTCAGTTTCCCAACATCCCACACAACAGGAAGATGTTTGTGGTCCAGAAAGTTGAGACTCAGAAATCTGTCAGTGGAACACCAAGAATCCTGTGAGTAACAGAGGTTGGCAGATATGAAATATTATCTACTAGGCTAAAGTTTCCCAACTTCTGTTTCTTGCTATTACACTTGATATTCAAAGTCCCAGTGCTGCTGTTTAGAGACTGACTGAACTTTGCTTGCCACTCAGGAAGGAGAAGGGAGCGTTGTTGCCACAGTGTCTCCACTTATTAAACACAGGATTCCAGAACCTCTCAGGGCTCCTCCTGGACCTTACCCCAGATCTGCCCTTAAAGAGACACTCACAGTAACAGGATCCCCAGAGAAAAGGCCTTGGAGGGCTCCCTCCGAATGCAGAGCTCCTGGTTCTTCACCTGTCAACCCTGCTCTTCAGCTGGCTGGTTGTTAAATCCAAGTGCCCACCAGCAAGATGCAATTTCTTCTAAATGTCTCCAGGATAAGAACTTCTTCTCCAAAATGCTTTCCCATTTGCGGAAAGTAACTATAAGTAGGCTGAGAAACTCAAACATGTTGGGAATGTACCAAACAACAACAATAACAATAAACGAATAAATTTTTAAAAGCAAGGTAGCTGGAGAAGTAACTGTAAGTAGCTTGAGAAACTCAAACCCAAGTAGCTTGCCTCTTTGTTTCCTGTAGAAATTAAGATTCAATCTGTAGGGCTGGAGTTGTGGCTCAGTGGTACAGCCCTTACCTGCATGTGTGAGGCCCTGGATTCAACCCTCAGCACCACATATAAATAAATAAAATAAAAGATCCATTAACACCTAAAAAAATGTAAAAAAAAGTCCAATCTATAAAGTCTTACGCCAATTTACAACTCCTTCTTGTTTGCTTTCCAAAGTTTATCCTAAAATTTTAGAAAGGTTTTTTGTTAAGTACTGAGAATTGAATCAGGGTGTTCTGCCACTGAGCTGCACTCCTACATTCCCAGACTCTTTTTTTTTTTTTTTTTTTTTTTTTTTTTTTTGAGACAGGACCTTACCTAGTTGCTGAAACTGGCTTTGAATTGAGAATCCTCCTGACTCAGCATCCTGAGTAGCTAGAATTATAGGTACACTACCTCACCTGGCAAAGTTTTAAATTTTATGATTTTGGATCCTTGGAGCCAAGTGCAGTGGAGAACATCTGTAGTCCCAGCCACTACAGAGGCTGAGGCAGGAGGATTTCTTGAGCCCACAAAGTCGAGGCCAGCCTGGGCCACATAGAGAAAACTGTCTTTTTTTAAAAGGAAAGGCCAGGTAGAGTGGCCCATGCCTTGTAATCCCAGCCCCTTGGGAGACTGAGGCAGTGTAATGGTGATCCACTTTATGCTTTGAATATATCCCTTGCTGCTCTCATATTGACATGTTTTTTCTCCTCCCTGATCTTTTCTTCCCTGACCTTCCTAATCTCTCCTCCCTAATCTCTGGAAACAGGATTCTTCTGAATCAACTCTTTTAAAACCTCCTGTTCCCCTGATGGGCAGAATCACAGCCTCTGGGACAGGAGTCCCCTGTGTTTCTCCTTTGCTAGCAAAGTAATAAAACTTCTTTTTCTTTTTTTCTCATAACCATGTCCTCATTATTGGATTGGCATTGGGGACAAGGACAGAGCCCGTGAGACCCTGTCTCAAAATAAAATAAAAAGGGCTGGTGATGTAGCTCAGTGGAAAAGTGCCTCTGCATCCAGTCTTCAGTAACAACAACAACAATAATAACAATAAATGAATACATTTTTAAAAGCAAGGTAGCTGGAGAAGCAGAACAATGATAGAGTGCTCACCTAACATAGGCAAGGCTCTGGGTTCAACGCTCACCACAGTGAACAAAACAAAAACAAAAACTTAAAGAAAAAAATGTTTTGGACTCTCTTTTCTAATTTAATCCAAAAATATTTACATGCCTTTCCTTGGGCCAAACAGCAAAGCTGCCTGCTCTGAAGATTGAGTTTTTCTAGTTCATATAGGTTGAAGATTGGTGTTTGGTTTGTTTTACTTTAAAATCCCCCTGAAGCAGATACTGACAGTGTTAACAGAGGTTGGAGATCTGTAAAGTACTCAAGGATCTGTAAAGTACTCTGTGGATTAAACCCATCTGAGAAGAAAACTAGTTTTCCTGAGGAGATTACAAGTTTCAATTGACAAAAATTTCTTGGTCCTTAAAAGATCAATGGAGGATGTCTACTTCCTCCAGGAAGAAGGAAAATTTTTTTATATTCACAGGTCAACATAGTCTGCAGGATAAATATTAATAAGAGGGTAACAATTTACTCCATATATTCCATACTCTCTGTGTGCCCACCTGCACAATACAAAGCATTTTGTTTATTAACTTACTTAATCTGCCCAAGAGAAGCTGGGTTCAATTATTATCTCCAAGGTATGAAAAAGAACATTGAGTCTAAAGAGAGGATAAACGGCCCCAGAGACACATCAGCTTATTAAAGTGACACTGGGGGCTGGGTGTGGTGGCACATGTTTGTAATCCCAGTGACTTAGGAAGGTGAGACAGAAAGATCACAAGTTTAAAGACAGCCTGAGAAATTTAGTGAGACCCTGTCTCAAGATAAATAAAAAGGGCTGGGGATGTAGCTCAGTGGTAGAGCACCACTGGGTTCAATCTTCCTTACTGGGGGTGGGGGGAGTAATACTAAGATTCATACCCAGGAAGTCTGACTTATGTCTGTGCCCTCAGTAACCACTTCACCATCAGATATCTGCAGAACTTGTGTCAATACCAAGTCAGGCACAGTGATGCACACCTGCAGTCCCAGCGACTTGGGAGGCTGAGGCAAGAGCCCAGGAGTTCTGAGCCAGCATGAGCAACATAGCAAGGCCCCAACTGGAAATAAAACAAAACAAAAATTCTCGTGCTAACATCAATCCCTGAAGTAGTAGAATAAGAAAGAAAGAGAGAAAGAAAAAGAGAGAGAGAGAGAGAAAAGAAAGAAAGAAAGAGAGAGAGAGAGAGAGAGAGAGAGAGAGAAAGGTTAATTCATTCTCTGATGTCTTAAATTTAATCATAAGGACCAGAGAATGGGGACAAGAAAATAAGGTAAATTAATCAGTTAAAGCTATGAGCCAAGATCATCATCATCAACAGCAAAAACTGTTTCCTCTTCCTTAATGTATAATATAACCATAACTTAGACCTTAGGCAGCTAATTCCAGGTGCCACTACCCATTCTTACATAGGAACATCTGGATTACTAACCCCAACCAATCCAGAAGTAATAAGTACTTCTTATGGACTGTTGTCCCCTCCCCAAATTCTGTCCCTCTTATTTACAGCCAATGTAGATTCAGTGAACACAGTTTATACTCTCCCCACATTTATTATAAAAATGCTCTTGACTCTTAGCTCCAATAGACATATTTCCAACTGCTGATAGTTACAGAATTGTTCCAGGACTGGGTCCTTTTCTGACTAGCATTTGTAACAGCTCACTGAACCCCTTATTTCAGAGAACCCTTAGTGTCAAGAATTTTGTCTTAAAAGTAATGTCTTAGGGTTTTCAAATTATCTTCCTGAATCATTATCACACAAGTCCACTAAGATCCCTGATAGTAGTAATGAGTAAAATCAAGCAGGTAAAATTTTGAGGAAAGATCCTGCTATGTTCTCTCTAGAAGTCAGACTCACAGTATTATCAGGGGAGTCATGAACCCTAAGATATTATATACTGACTTTTGTGTGGATGTCATTTTTCAGGAAAAATATCTTAAGAGCTGGATCAAAAATAAATTCTACCCAAAAGACCTAAATAGTTTTCCAAAAAAGATTACAAATGGCCAATAAGCACATGAAAAGATGCTCAAATCCATTAGACCTTAGGAAAATACAAATCAAAACCACAAGTTTCCTCTTTATATCCACTAGCCTGACTGTAATAAAAGGAAATTCGACAATACAAGAGATGGGGAGAAACTGAAACTATCATAGATTGCTGGTGGAAATGTAAAAATGGTACAACAAATGCTTTGGGGAAGTACCTCAAAAAAATCTAAACAAAAGCCACCGCAAGGTGGTACACACCTATAATCCCAGCAATTTGGGAAGCTGAGGCAGGAAGTTCACAACTTCAAAGTCAGCCCCAGCAACTTAGCGAGGCCCTAAGCAACTTAGCAAGACCCTGTCTCAAAAGAAAAAATAAAAAGGGCTGAGGATGTACTTCAGTGGTAAAGCACTCCTGGACTAATCCCCAGTACCCAACAAACAAACAAAAAAAATCCAAACACAGATTTTTCATACCGTCCAGCATTTCCACTCTTAAGGATCTACCAAAGAGAAATGAAAACCTAAATTCACACAAACACTTGTTCACAAAAGTTCATAGCAGCATTATTCATAATAGCCCAAAAAAAGAAGAAACAACTGAAATATCCATCAAATGACTAACAGGCAAATAAATTATGATACATCCATGCAATGGAATAGCGTTTAGCAATACAAAGAAAAAGTACCCGATATGCTACAATATGAAACTTGACACATTAATGGCAAGGGAAATAAGCCAGTCACAAACAACCACAAGCAGTATGCATCCATTTATGTAAAATGCCCAGTATAGGCAAATCTACAGAGACAAAAAGATTAGTGGTTTCCAGGGTGGTATGGATGGAAGGACTAGAGTGTGATGGCTATGGGATGTAGTATTTCTTTGGGGGATGATAAATATTTTAAATTGTGATGATGGCTGTTCAACTGTTAATACACTAATGGGTAAATCATATGATATGCAATTCTACTACGTCCCACTGCTTGAAACTGGTTGTGACACTCAAATATTCTCAGAGTTTTCCTGTAATATAAATAACCAAAGAACCCCTTCTTCAGAGATAAGGAAATGCCAACTCTCATTAAGAGCAAGGGGAAGTGACGCTGGGCTGCCCCAAACAAGGGGACTAAAAAATACTCTCGTGCCAAGTCAAACAGAAAAAAGTTTTCAAGGGTACTCCATTGCCCTGCCCTCCTGATACCCTGGAAAACCTGTGAGTTCCAGTCAAAAGTTAAGACTCAGCTGAAAGTCGATTCAATTACCAAACTCAAAGTCTGGAAATGCAGCTCAGCAGTAGAGTGCTTGCCTGGCATGCAAGAGTCCTGGGACTCAATCCCCAGTTCCACGCACACAAAAAAAGAACATTATTTTGAAAGAAGTAGAAAACAAATCCCATTATGAGGAAATTTGTGTGAGAATCTTCCTTTGTTTCGTTTTAAGTTATGGTAGAAATATATATAACATTTGCCAGGCATGGTGACACACACCTGTAATCCTAGCAACTTGAGAGGTTGAGACAGGGGCATTGCAAGCAATCTCATCAAGACCTTCAGCATCTTAGCATGACCTGTCTCAAAATAAAAATAAATAAGAAGGTCTGGGGGATGTAGCTCAGTAGTTAGCATCTGAGTTCAATTCCCAGAACTAAAATAAATAAATAACACATAAGTACACAGGTACATTTAACTTTTTTTTTTTTTTTTTTGGTATCAGGGATTGAACCCCCAAGGGCACTTAGCCACTAAGCCATATCCCCATCCCCTTTTATTTTTTATTTTGAGATGCGGTCTCATTAGGTTTCTTACAGCTTCGCTAAATTGCTGAGGCTGTCTTTGAACCTGCAATCCTCCCAAGCCACTGGGATTATAGACATGCACCACCAGGCCCCATATCCTAACCATTTTTAAGTGTACAGTTCCATAGTGCTAAGTATATTCACATTATTGTACAACCAATCTCCAGAAATCTTTCATCTTGCAAAACTGAAAGTCCAAGATCTGGAGGCATACATAGCTCAGTGGTAGAATACATGTGCAAGGCCCTAGATTGGATCCTCAGCACTGCAAAAACGAGAGATGGCAGAAGGGAAAGTGGACAAGAGCATAGCACACTTTTAGTGCAGGACTATGGATGTGGCTCAGTGATGGAGCACTTGCATAGCATGCGTGAAAAAGTCCCAGTGAAACCCATCTATTTGTACAGTTAATATGCATTAGTAATTATAAGTTTAAAAAAACTGATATTCTGTACCCACTAACAATTTCCCTATTCCCCTCTTTTAAACCCTGGCAATTGCCATTCTACTTTGTTTCTATAAACTTTACTTCTTTTGATGGCTTACAAGGGGAATCATGACTGTCTTATTGAACTTAGCATAATATCCTCAAGGTTCATCCATATTATATGTCAGAGTTTCCTTTGCCCTTTTTTTTTTAATTGATCTATATCAGGATAGAATCCAGAGATGCTCTACTGCTGAGCTACATCCCCAGCCCTTGTTTTATTTTTACTTTGAGAGTCTCACTAAATTGCTGAAGCTGGCCTCAAACTTGCACTCCTCCTTCCTCAGCCACCTGAGTTTCTGGAATGACAGACATGCATCACAGTATCCAACTATTTCCTTCCTTTTTAAGACCGAATAATATTTTATTGTATGTATATATTTCTGATATATCATATTTTATTTTGTCCATCCAGAAGCTCTACTTCTATCTTAGGGGTATGGGCCCATTGGTCTAGTAGAGCAAAAGGTAACGATTTTCATTTTAAACCAGGAGAGAGACTGCTTGTATGATGTTTGTACTCTAGGAAACAAGCTAACTAAGAAGCCAGATTCTTACAGTCAAGCCCCCAATTCCAGTCTAGCCAAAATATTCTAATACTTTATCAGTCATGGCAAAATCCAAAGGAGATGTCAAAATCACATATCAAAATCTGTATACAGGTGGAAAGTAGTTGAATAACCCATTTCTTACTTTGGCAGTTAAGGGTGATTCACAACTCCTTCCTAGAACAAATAATGACAATCATGTGTGCAGCTAGAATATCCATGTTCTCAGTGTTTTAGGGCACTGACCCAGGTTCATACCTCAATTCTGCTTTTCTCACACAGCCTCATTTTTTAAAGATTTTTTTCAGTAGTTGTGTATGGACAGCATGCCTTTATTTGTTTACTTTTTTGCAGTGCTAAGGATCAAACCCAGTGCCCCACACATGCTAGGCAAGCACTCTGCCACTGAGCTACAGTCTCAGTCCCAGCCTCATATTTTGACGGGAAAATTAGTAGAAATGGGGGGAGTGATTATGCTTACACTTTATGGGATTATTTCAGCATGAAATAGTTACAACTCACAATCTCTTACAACCTACAGAATATATTAGGTATTATTCTAAGACCATACGGCATATAAGGTCCCACTAAATCTTTAAGTTACAAGTAGTATTCTCCCATTTTCCAGATGAGGAACCTGCCCACAGAGGTGAACTAACTTACCCAAGGTCACTGCCAGTGGTACACCTGAGATGCTAATTCAGGCTATCTAGCTCCAGAGAAAATGCTCTTATCAACCAGACCTGGCTGAAATGAGCTAACGTTTGGCAAGCATCCTGTACTACGTCTGAACACAACGTGCTTAATAATGGTACTTCGCATTTCATACACAACGTGTGGAAGTCCAGAAAAATAGGTAAGTGGTAACCAGTTTAAGGTTTGGCTGCCTAAAGGAGATCAACCTCTCCCCTAATTCCACAAGCTCACTCTTTTCCCAAGCTTCGCCAGAGATCTCTCCCAGTAGCCGGGGGGCGCCCTCCTTTCCAAGCCCCCAAAACTCCCTGTCGCGCGGGGTGCCAGCCTTGAAGCTGGGCCAGCGCGCGGGAGTTGTGGCTGCGGGTCCGGGCCGCGCCGAGTGAGCCGCGGGAGCCCACAGTGGCGGGACCCGCGTTTACCTTGGCGCGCACTCTCATCGCCCGAGACTCCCGCGCAAGGACGCAGACGGCGACTTCGGCACTTCTGTCGCTTCCGAGAGCCGCGATCCCAGGCTCGCCCTGGTCCCCGCCCGCGATCCGTGCGTCTGGCAGCTCAGTGGTGCGCCTTTTCTCTTCCCAGCCCTGGCTCCAGCCACCTCGGGACTCCTCTGCCGCCGGCCAGGAGCGGACCCACCTCGCAAATTCCCCACAGCCCCAAGCTGAACCCCTGCTCCGGGTTCGATTTCCGCTCTGACACCACCTCCGCTCTGGCCCCACTCCAGCTGCCGGAACAGGGGCTGCGGGTCCTGCCCTCGCTAGGGTCCTCTACATTTGCCCACACTCAACTGTGATAATCATCTTCGGGTGGAGACTAAAGAACTCACTCGAAAGCCGGGATTTCGTAAATCCTAGCAATTCTAGATCCTACTTAGATTATTTGTGAGCCTGGCCCCACCCGCAGCCTTGGGCTCCGATCTGGTGACTTGCCTAAGTCCCCGGTGCCCCGCCTGGCAGAAGCAGCTTGAGAGTACCTGTAAACGCTCGGTGACAGTCGATGCGTCCATCCTTGATTTGCAGGCCCCGCTACCAAAGCCTTTTCTGAGCTTGCGACTGTGGAGTCGGAAAATCTGGACTCCGGCTCCACCTCCACAAACTGCCTTTTACAGCCATGTGGATTTGTCCTGTACCTTTTAGCCCCAGTTACCTCCTGGGTAGAAAGGAAGGTGACTCCAATCTCCCTTTGATCAAAGAAAGTATAGTGAGGATCAAATGGGATTGTTCACTGCCATCACTGTCAAATTTTATGGTATTGTATTGTTCTTGTTGCTTCAGTGTGGTGGGGTGAGGACGCCCAAGATTTAAACTAACAGCACTGCTTTTACTACCTGTGAGGTATTGGAAAGGTCAATTCTGTGTCTCAGTTTACTTATATATGCAGCGAGAATAATAGCAAAACAAAACAAAACATCTCCCTCATGGAAGTTACAATGAACAAAGGAAAGTGCTTATTTTACTTTAATGTGGAGTATCATACAAATGCTTTTATAATTTCTGTTATTTTTGGTAAATTCTTCTGGCTGGAAAGTGTTCCTCCCAGCCCCCCAACCCCTTAGGGTACTAGGGATGGAACCCACAATGAAACTGATCTACATCCCAGCCCTTTAAAAAAAAAAAAAAAAAAAAAAGTTTTATTTTGCTGGGCATTGTGATCCACGCCTGTAATCCCATAATCCCACCTGCTTGGAGGTGTGAGGCAGGAGGATTACAAGTTCCAGGCCAGCCTCAAAAATTTAGCAAGGCCCTAAACTACTTAGCAAGACCCTGTCTCAAAATTTAAGAAGAGAGAGAGAGAGAGATACTGAGTGCTGGGGATGTGGCTCAGTGCCCAAGGATTCAATTCCAGGTACAAAAAAAATTAAAAAAATAAAAGTTCTATTTTGTAATAGGGGCTTGCTTGCTAAGTTGTCCAGGTTGGCCTTGAACTTGTGATCTTTCTGCCTCAATTTTCCAGATAGCTAAGAGGACAGGCCTGCAGTCACTACATCCAGTAAGACATGTTTGTTTGCTTGTTTGTTTTGGTGTTTTTTTGTTTTGTTTTGTTTTTGTTTTTGTTTTTATTGTGCTAGGGGTTGAATCCAGTCGTGATTTACCACTGAACTACATCCCCAACCCTATTTATGTATTTATTTCTTCCAAGACAGGGTCTCACTAAATTGCCCAGGCTGAGCTCAAACTTTCCATCATTCTGCCTCAGCCACCTGAGTTGCTGATTACAGGGGCCTACCACTGAGTCCAGCTGCCCAGCAAAGCAATCATGACAAAGGCTGCTGTGGTCAGTGATTTTAAATGAATCCCAGTATGCTGGGAGAGGTGACACAAAAGCTCATGGACAAAGTGAGTCTTACATTATGACAAGTGTTGTAACAATACTATGCTTTCATACAAGTGTCTTAGGGACACCTACCTGTTAAATCCAGTCTGAATTTTTGTTCAGTGAATCCACGTTTGGAGACATAGCTATTAACTGTGTTCCCCCACTGTTTCTCCCCCATGTTGTTCCCCTATTTCTCAACATGGTTTAATGAGCATTTCTTTGTTTATTAGAAAACTGGAATATGGCCAGGCATGTCTGTAATTCCAGTGGCTGGGGAGGCTGAAGCAGGAAGATTGCAAGTTCAAAGTCAGCTTAAGCAATTTAGTGAGGCCATAAGCAACTTAATGAGACCCTGTCTCAAAATTAAAAATAAAAAGGGCTAAGGATGTGACTTAGTGGTTAAGCGCCTAAAAACAAAAAAAAAAAAAAAGAAAAAGAAAAAGAAAAAAGAAAGAAAGAAAGAAAATTGGAATATGTGTTGGTATTTTATTGCAGTTTTTCTATTAAAACATTGATTCTTCTTTTTTCTCCATAACTCATCTCCTTCAAAGAATAATTTGTAAACATTCAACATGTGTACAAGTTCTTCTGAGGCAAGCAAGTACCTCTCTAAAAAAAAAGAAAAAAATCCTTCTTTTTAGTTGTAGATGGACACAACACTTTCCTTTTATTTGTTTTTATTTTTATGTGGCGCAGGAGATCAAACCCAGTGCCTCACGCATGCTAGGCAAGCGCTAATCTACCACTGAGCCACAATTCCTGCCCCTGGCAAGTTCCTCTTGATTTGGATCCTTCATTCACCTCCTCTGTTAATTTTCTTATAGCCTTAGAGACTGGAAGCTCTCAGAAATTTGCAGACCCCCCAAGAAGATGACACATTTGGAACCCAAGATGCTAAAGAATCTCAATGTACTGTGACTATCATCTTATAGTTTCATCTCTTTGGGAATGAACATGTTAGGATGGTCATATATATATACACATATATGTGTTACAGTATTTTTCCATTTAATAATTTACTTATTACTTCCTTAATAACAGACTTTAGGTTAATTTATTGTGCTATATAATTTCGAAATACATATCCTACTATGAAAATTTGTATTATATGTTATTTTGGGGGTGGGTAACCAGATACAATCTTCCTCAGTCACAATGTCCTTCATGATGGCATTTTGTTCTTGTCAGTAAAATATTATCCATTTTCCTAGAGCTTAAGATGGTAAAATAAATGTGATGGTTGTACTATAGCAATTCTATATCTACACATAATGGGCTTCCCTTCTCAAAAAGTTTCAATTATTATACCTTCCAGGATGTTACAGAAATATTTGGGTAGCTTTACTGTCAAGTAAATCACATACAATTTGTTTTGAGGAGGATGTAATCTAAAGACTTCATCAATGCTGAAAATGTACACATTTTTTGCTGTGCTGATATTGCTGTACTGAAAGTTGGTTTGTTCAAAGTTTATAAATACTTCCCAAAGTGAAGTTTTAAAGAATTAAATAAAAACAAAATAAAACTCACTAGTAAATGGAAGTCAAGATTTTTTGAATGGTAACTCTGATACATATAAAATGTGTTTGAAATTCTAGTTCTGCCATTTATTCAACCTGTGGCTTTTACAAAATGTTTGACTTTTCTGAAACTCAGTTATCTTATAAAATGACAGTTAATAATGTGCTAAAAATAAGGCATTGGCCAGCTTAGTGGCACATACTTAAAATCACATCTACTCAGGAGGTCAGTAGAGGCCCAAGCATCACAAGTTTGAGGTCAGCCTTGGCAACTTAGCAAGACCCTGTCTCAAAATAAAATTTAAAGGACTAGAGTGTATCTCCTTGTAGAGTGCCCCTGGGTTCAATCCCTAGTACCACAAAAAGTAAAGGAAAAACAATGCCTTTGGCAAAGTGTCTAGCACATGGTGGGTTCCTAATAAGGATTAACTTATCCACGAGACACATTGACAATGTTTCAGGGAGACTTTAATTGAAAATATATAAAATTTAGGGGACTGGGTGTGTTCTGGTGGCAGAGCATGTGCTTAGCATGCACATGGCCCTGAGTTCAATACAGAATGAAAAGGAATTAAAATGAATGGAATTTATTATTTATTTGTTTGTTTATTTTTGCAGTATTGGGAATTAAACTCAGGGATGCTCTACGACTGAGCCACATTCCTAGCCTTTATAATTTTTTATTTTGATATAGGGCCTCAATAAATTACTGAAGGTAGCCTTGAACTTGCAATCCTCCTGCCTCGGCCTCCTAAGTAACTGGAATTATACGAAACTGCACCGAACTTAGCTGAAACATAAAATAGTTTAAGAATCCCAGTTTAGTTCAACAGACTCTATATATGATCTTAACACCTTCTTGTGACACTATATATACATTTCAAACAAATTTTGTAAAGTTAAAACAAAAACAAGATGATACTAGATAAGTGATGAGGCGTGAAAGCTTCTGGTTAATTCGTTTATTTTCTACCTCTCAGTTTTCTTACCACAAATGGAAAAGCATAATTCCTTAAGCTATTAGAGTATTTGTTCCATGAGCAACTGTGGCTGACCCTCCAAGGACAATGTACTGGTAAGATAAACTGTCTCACGACAAATAACCCCCAAATTTAGTGGCTTACAATAACATGTTTTTTTTTTTTTTTTAATTTGCCATCATTCTGAGGGCTGACTGGGCAGTTCTGTGGGGTTGCTGGTTTCCCCCAGTGGACTTTTTTTTCCAGGGCCACAGTCTCAGAATGGCCACTTGAGGCTTAGCTCAGAAACTTAACCATGGCATTTTTGCCATATATTTTGTCAGTCACAGATTGAACTCAGATTTAAGGAAGTAGAGATTCTGCCTTTGCATGGGATAGCTATTGTCAAGTCCTATTGCAAAGTGAGGTGTTCCTGGGAAAGGAATTTGTGATCCTTTCACAACCTAGAGTGTCAACTCTTTTAAAGAAGCTGGAGACAGTGGCCTCCATCAGCTTGCCTAGCACTTTGTTAAAGGAGCTCACCCAATTTTAGCATTCCTGAAGCAATATCTTAAGATGATTCTGAGTCAGGAATCAAACATTTACCATGTTTGCTGCATGACGGGCTGGCTTGAAGGCTGTGAAATTTTTAAAGTCTGGGCAAAAAGAGAGGACAAAAAAGAAAAAGGGAGAGAAGAATGGGAAGAGGAAGAAAAGGGTTGAGGGGAGCAACAGAGAAGGAAATAAAGCACTGTTTCTATTTATGAGTGTTACCAGTGGTGCCCCAGGTACCATTTCATTGCTGATTGTTCATCTTCCTACAAACTTGAGCTTCTTGCAGATTGGACAACATCTCATTCATCTTTGTTTTTTCTGGTGTCCAGCACGATAGCTGACAATCTGTGTTCAGAAAATATTTGTTGATCTGAATCAGTCCACTCTGGACTATTAATTAACCTTCTAAACTTAAAATTTCATAGCTAGCTGTGGGCATGGGTGTATTTGTGACCAGAAGCCTTTAATAGACAACTTTTCCTTTCTTCTTTTTTTTTCAGTACTAAGCATTGAACCCAGGGGGCTCTACCACTAAGCCACATCTCCCAGTCCTTCTTATTTTTGAGACAGGTCTCACCAAGTTGCTAAGGCTGTTCTAGAATTTGTGATTCTCCTGCCTCAACCTCTGAGCCTCTGGGATTAGACACATGCACCATTGAGCTCGGGTATAGACAATCCTCTCAACTGATTGAGAGGCCTGTGAAACAGACTCCAGGGTCCCACCCTAGAAATCCTGTTTCTAGAGATCTGGGTGTGGGGGGGGTGGAGCCCAGGAATCTGCCAATGGAAGCCCGGCACAGAGGCTGCATCTTGTGCCTCACTTTCTAGTTAACCTCGTCTGACCCTTGTCTTCCACAATAATCAGGTGAAGTCTGGTTTCTTCATTACCAGGAGCTTGGTAATCAGCAAAAGTGCTTCAGGGCAGCTACACCCTCTAGCCGGTTTATTGTGTAATAACTGCACACTGGCAAACTAGTCAGTGGCAAGAATAGCCCAAGGAAATAAGGATCTTTGTTCTTGAGATTCACAGAACTGAAAAGCACCTCCGTGATTAGGATCAGATGTGCATCATCTGGCCCACCCACTGTGAAAAGGCATCTACCTGTCTGGGAACACCCATCAATCACCTAAATTAACCACTCCTAAATCAGATTTCTAACAAGGTGAACTTTGTGACAGAGTCCTCCATCTTCTCGTTGAGCCAGCTTTTTGAATGAAGAAGTCTTTCTTGTTTCAATACCTGTTTCTCCTCTAGTTAACTGGCCTGTGATTCAGGGAGCAGGAGGACTTGTGTCCCCTAGCACTTTTTTGTTCTTTCTTTGATACTGGGAATTGAACCCAGGGGCGCTTAACCACTGAGCCACATCCCCAGCCCTTTTTAAACAAAATATTTAGAGACAGGGTCTCACTGAGTTGCTTAGGGCCTCATTAAGTTTCTGAGGCTGGCTTTGACCTCACAATCCTTCTGCTTCAGCCTCTGGAGCCACTGGGATTATAGGCTTGTGCCACAGTGCCAGGCCCCATAGTACTTTTCAACAAATGTCTGAGGTGTTTTACATATAGCTTGGGAACTAAAAGCAGCTTGTTACCTAGCACATCAGATATCTTAAGCATTTGGAATTACTTTTCTATTTTGTCCTCTAAGTGCCTTGAAGCTTCATCTGAAAAGAATATATGTGATCATCCTACTGGGCATGGTACTACCTACTCTGGAGGCTAAGGCAGGAGGATCTCAAGTTTGATGCTGGCCTGATCAACCAGTGAAGACCCTGTCTCCAAATAAAATATATGCTCCATTTGTGTTCAGTGTGTCAAAAAAAAAAAAAACCATTCTATTATCATGTGTAACTAATTACAGCAAATTTTTTTAAAAAATAGAAAGAAGATCAGTAGAAGAAGGGGATGGGGGAGGGAGGGGAGGGAAAGGGGAGGTATTGGGGAATGAAATTGATCAAATTATACTGTTTTATTGTGTGCATGTAAGAATATATCATAACAAATTCCACTGTTATGTATAATTATAATGCACCAATAAAAAAAGAAAAAATATATGTACCTCTTTAAAAATGCTAACAATGAAGATTATGCAAAGTGAAACAAGGGTGCTTAAAATGGATATTGTCTGCTACGTCATCAAATGTGTAGAAAAAAAAACAAAAAAGAAATGTTTCTTTCTTCCAAATATTCTGTAATGTTAAAATTAATTAAAAGTGAAGCCAGGTGCATTGGCATACACCTGTAATTCCAGCAACTCAGGAGGCTGAGGCTTCAACTTCAAGGCCAACCACAACAATTTAGGAAAGTCCTAAGCAACTTAGTGAGAACCTGTCTCAAAATAAAAAATAAAAAGGGCTTGGTATGTGGTTCAGTGATTAAGCACCTCTGGATTCAATCCCTAGTACCAAAAATAAATATATAAAAATTAAAATTAATTAAAAGAAACTCACACATATCTTAGAATGACTCACAGGAATGACTGAAATTCCCCTACTATACTTTTTCTGATTATTCTATGTGATGTATAAAACATGCAGTTCACTAATTTTCTAGATCCTTTGAGGCAAAGATTTAGTACCAATGCGATTATGTTTTATGACTCATTGAAGTACTTGTTGCTTCTTAGCCAGAAGGTTAGGATTATTTGTTTTGGCAATAGCCATTTAACTGAACACACAATAATAATGCCTATTATTTCTTTTCCAAGGAAATGTATTTGTGTTACTATTGCAGATCAAGATAAACAGAGAGAAGAGTACAACATGCTATAGCTTGGATTGTTTTTTTTTTTTTTTTTTTTGCAGGGGGAGTAACTGGGGATAGAACCCTGTAGCATTCTTCCTCTGAGTTCCAAGCTAAATTCCTTGCCTTTTTTATTTTGCAGTAGGGTCTTGGGCAGCAGGGTCTTGCCAAGTCACCACACTGGCCTTAAACTTGCAAACCTCCTTCCTCACCCTCCGGAGTAGCTGAGATTACAGGCCTGTGACACTGCACCCATCACTAAGTTTGATCTTGTGGAGGCACTATAACTCCATATTTATCTAAAAGAGACTCAGTTTATGCCTCTTGCACAAGCACGACTATTTATGCACCTTTGTTTTTTTGGTACTAGAGATTGAACCCAGAGGTGCTTAACCACCGAGCTACATCCCCAACCCTTTCTTTTCTTTTCTTTTTTTTCAAGAATTTCTTTTTTTTTTTTAGTTGAATATACACACAATATCTTTATTTTGTTCATTTATTTTTTTATGTGATGCTGAAGATTGAACCTAGTGTCTCACACATGCTAGGCAAGCACTCAACCACTGAGCTACAACCCCAGCCCTCATTTTTTATTTAGAGATTGGGTCTCCCTAAATTGCTTAGGGTCTACCTATATTGCTGAGATTGGCTTTGAATTTGAAATTGTCCTCCCTCAGCCTCCTGAGCTGCTGGGATTACAGTTGTGAACCACCCCGCCCAGCTTAATAGCATCATCTTTTAATCTCAAAATTGCCATGTTTAAATGCTCACTTTACCTTACAAGTCACATATAATCCTCCTAAAAGCTACTTCCATTTGGCTAAGAAGTTCTTCCCAATTGCTTTAATGTCACTGAAGACTACAAACTTCCCTTGATACAATGACAAAACGGATATTCATTTAAAAGCTTTCATTGGAGGTGGGGGTTGGACACAATGGCAGATTGCAGGTTGGTGGCCAGTCTGGGAATTTAGGGAGACTCTTAGCAACTTAGCAAGACCCTGACTCAAAACAAAACAAAAAGGGCTGGGGATGCAGCTCAGGGGTAGAAAACCTCTGGGTTCAAGCCCACCACAAAAAAAAAAAAAAAAAAAAAAAAAAAACTTTCATTAGACAGCTCAGTGGTAGAGTGTGTGCCTAAGATACACAAAGCCCTGGAGTCAATCGCCAGCATAATAAATAAATGAATAAATAAAAGCAAGCTTTCATATCATCAGTTTCTGTCTTGTTTTGTCTAACGTACATGTCCCATAAAGACAGAAACTGTTTTCTCACTTAGCATTTACATGATACAGTATGAAAAACTGTTGATTCAACAATATTTAGATTGAATCACCAACCTTATGTTTTTCATTTTCTTTTTCTTTTCTTTTTTTTTTTTTTTTTTTTTTTGGTGTGTGTGTGGTGGTTTGTTGTGGTCTGTCTTGTCTTGCTTCTTCTTCTTTTTTTTTTTTTTTTTTTTTTTTTTTTTGGCACCAGGGATTGAACCTAGAGCTTCCTGCACTCTAAGCACAGGCTCAACCTCTGAGCTATACCCCAGGCAATATTTACTCCCTATTAAAGTACCAAACTTTCTCAAAATTACCCTCTCTCATTTTTTTTTAACTCAGGGTTAGTTAACCATTGAACCACATCCCCAGTCCTTTATTTTATTTTTTATTTTGAGACAGAGTCTCATTAAGTTGCTTAGGACCTCACTAAGTTACTATGGCTGGCTTTCAACTTGCCATCCTCCTGCCTCAGCCTCCCCAGCTGCTAGGTTTATAGGTGTGGGCAACCATGCCTGGTTCCTCCCTCATTCTAAAACTTATCAAGAAATAAATACAACTTGCTAAGCATTCAGATTTATAGGACTCAGTAATCTTCCTTTTGAAAAAAAAAGGTGAAGAATAAGCAGGCTAAAGCATTTTTTTATGGCATTAGTATGCTTAGTCCAGCTTGATTGTATCTACAGGGAGAAATGAACACATTGCACATTTACTAATATCACATTTACTTCAAATGTTTAAAAAAAAACCTGTAAGAGCAGAGTAGAAATCAAAAACAACAAAATGAGGAATTTTTTTTTTGCAGGGGGTATTTTATTTTTGTCAGTATTGGGGATTGAACCCAGTGGTTATCACTGAGCTACATCCCCAGTTCCTTATATTTTTTATTTTGAGACAGAGTCTCAAATTGCCAAAGCTGGCCTCTAACTTGTGATCCTCCAACTTCAGCCTTCCTAGTAATCAAAGGAGATTATTATTGTAAATAACACTCTTATATGAGCTGTACACAATACTGAAATGATATGGTGTTAAGTATTTACAAGTAACTATAGCCTTAAAGTCCCATCTAGGAGAGCATGGGTGAGACCCAAGAAGGTCGCCCACTGATATTTGATGCTGTGGATGGAAACGAAAAAGAATATATCACCATGACCATGGGACAAATTCAAGACCAAGATCACCCAGGAAAATAAACATTTCAAGAAGAAATTACTCAGAGATAAGTGGGTACATGCCCTTCTTTCTCCCCCTGTTGAGGTTAAGCACTTGTTCATACCAGATTTGGTTCAAGAAGTAGAGGAAGTGAATGTTTGTCATCATTTCTTAGTGGAAGTGTAAGGTTTTCAATATAACTTCTTCCTGTATAGTGATGCCAGCCCAAGGTTCAAACTTCTGTTGTCCAGCATGAATTGGATTCTTTGCTTGACTCTCATAAGACCCTGCCTGAAGGATCAAAGGTGGCTTCATATCTCATTGGGGAAATCAAGACAATAATGCATCAGGTCCCTCCCTGCTTAGAGTCAGCTTCTGTGTTAAGTTCTGAATCACATGAGTGCTGCATGATTCCAGAACCCTCACACATGTTGCTGACCCTGGAAACAACACTTTCACCCTAGAGGGGCACATTTCTCCATGAAGCACCTCCTCTCCTTACATAGCACAGGATCTCCTTCAAAAAGTTGTATGCACCTCCTTCTTCCAGAAGCACTCTTATTGTTCTGATTATAAAAGCAATACACTCTAGTTTTAGAGAACTGGAGGAATTCAGAAGGGCAGAAGGGAAAGGGAGAATGAGAGAGACAGAGAGAAGGGAGGTGGGAGAGGGAAAGAGGTACGAGAGAAATGAATCACTGGCAATTTCACCCCTTAAAATAACTATCGCCATTATGGAAAATTCCTTTTCAAACCTGTCATGTCAGTATTTGTCAAGTATTTCTCATGAGCTCCTTTGCACCTCCTTCGTCATCTCTTTTATAGACAGTTAAGTGGGTAAATACTTAAATTAGGAAAAATGTATTGTGTGGAACTAAGAGTATCAATAAAAGGATTTTCTTTTCATATTGTTTACTGTATGCAGTTGGCAGTCAGTAGCAGTGGAATGGTATCTACTAAGAATATTATTTGTTCTCAGGCATAGTGGTACACACCTGCAATTCCAGCAGCTTAGGATGTGGAGGCAGGAGGATCGAAAGTTCAAATCCAGCCTCAGCAACTAAGCAGGGGCCCAAGCAACTTAACGAGACTTTGTCTCAAAAAATAAAAAGGACTGGAGATGTGGCTCTGTGGTTAAGCGCCCCTGGGTTCAATCCCTGTTACCAAAAAATAAAAAATGAAGAATGTTATCAATTAAGGTAGCAGTCTGTCTGACATACCACAGAGTACCCCAACCAAAGACCTTTTTCTCTTAACTTCCAAAAACCCCACTTTTTCTTTGCCAACTCCACTATTACCACCATTTATAGAAAGTATAAATATTGCTTTGTATAGAAATATACAAAGCTCCATAGGTCTGGAGGTAGACCAGGGAAGCCATAATCAAGGTACCACTCTTTCCATGGGAAAATCTATTCTAGAGTCTAAATAATTTATTTATAAATTAACTTACAGGGTGCAGGGGGTACTATTTCTAGGAGGAAGATTTCCTATGTTGAGAAATAATAAAGAATAAATAAAAGAATAAATGTTTGAATAATATTTATGACAGGAGGTAACAAGTGAATCCCTGGTGAACAAAGGAGTGTGGTAAATTTACATAGGATTATGTGGACTAACAGAAGGACAAAAAGAGAGAACAATTCTTCAAAGTAACCTCTCCATGAGGGCTCTTTATATCCAGGTTTTCCTCATTCCTCCTCTTTGTCTATTGAACTCACATATATCAAAACTTGCCTCTGAGTGCATGTAAAACTAGTGACTCCTGGAAAAGGTCTGTAGATTGTCCAAATGTCAATTTGCTATTTTTGCTATTGCATTAGAGCTATGTAAGATGTTTCTCTCAGTGAAAGCTGAGAGAAGGGTACAACAAGACCTCTTTGTACTATTTTTGCTCTTCACTTCCTGTGAGTCTATAATTATTTCAAAAGAAAAGGAAAACTCAGTTCCAGAACTTTCTACAGTAGAGTCTCACCTGATAACCAGAATCTATTTTCCAACTGTTTTGTCCTTTCAAATAATTCCTATTCTGCATCTTACCTATTCGCTATCTCTGCCACATCACTTAGCATACATATATATATATATATATATATATATATACATATATACACACATATGTATGTATGTGTATGTATATATGTGTGTGTATATATACACACACATATACATGTATGCTAAGTGATGTGGCAGAGATAGAGAATAGGAATATATATATACCGACACACATATAAATATGTTTTGCCTACACTGGAACTCAAAAAAAGATGTGTATGATACTGCTCACAAGCTGCATTATATGTATAAAAATTAAATCTTCCAAGACTATATGTTCTAACTTTTTCTTTGGTACCCCAGGGTATTGAGAATTGTTAATGCCATGGAAGGTGTTCAATAAATAACTACTTAAGTGATGGAAAAAGTGAAAGGAGAGAACAGTTAACGAAGTTGGGTTTTTTCCCCTAACATTATATAATTTTATACCCAGAAAACATTTATTAGCCCAAGGTTATAACTTAAAGGCTGTAGAAGCCTCTTTAATCCTAGTTAGTTATCACCATAAACAGGCTCTTATCAACAAAGAAGCACAAAGGTTACACACTAGTGTGCTATTTTAATGTTTGCCATAAAATATCTCTGAGAGTTCATGGAAAGAAATGCTGAAAAAGCACCTTGCTGGTGCTGCAGTCCAACCTTCCTCCAGGTAACCTTGTCTCAATCAGAAAGTGAGCAGGTCTAAGCTGAAAACTTGGGTGGGGAAAAATAAAGGAGATAAATTTTAAACTTCATAAGGAATGTGTACCTTCAAAATCAATATGAACAGTCTGCACATTGAGCAATCTACTGATTTTATAGAGTATATTCTTAGAACAAGTGCTGCTTATTTGAACCATTATTTGTAGATCTGATAATATTGGTTGTAATTTAGGATTAGGGACTGACTGGGTAATTTTTAATCAGTTGGGGCCTATTGATATAGAACAATCTATAAAATATTTAGTGAAATAAGCAAAGATCAGAAGATGTGCATAGAATTCTACTTCTACCATTTATGCTTTTAAAGTGAGAGAAGGAATTTTAAACACACATATATTCTTTCAATATTTACCACACCATGTATTATCTGCAGAAATGTTGGGGTTTTTTTATTATTATAAGAACTAAAACTGATACAGAAAAATCACATAAAACAAATCGTCTTTGTGAAGTATTACCAGAACACTCGTGTAACTACCTTCCAGGCCAAGAAATAAAACTTTGCCACTTATCCAAATGCTTTGCCATATTGGCATCTCAATAACAATCCTGTCCCTCCCTCCAAAAGTAACCACTATCTTGACTTTGACAGTAATCATTCCCTCCCATGATACTAGCTTTTTTCCTTTGCATTTCTTTATGATTTTACCAGGTGTACACTTATTCATACATGCGCACATTACACAACATAACAATATAATTTGCCAATATCACTCCCCAGCACTTTTCCCCTCCTCCCTACCCCCAGCCTTTGGTCCTTTTCCTATACTGGTATCCCTTTGGTTTTCATAAGATCCACCCCATCTTTCTTTTCCTTCTTCCTCTCTACCTTTTTCATATGACAGAAAACATATGACCCTTAACTTTCTGAATTTGACTTATTTTGCTTAACATGATGGTCTCTAATTCCATACATTTTCCTGTAAATGCCATAATTTTATTTTTCTTTATGACTAAAGAAAACTTCATTGTGTATATATATACCACATATTCTTTAGCCACCATTCATTGATGAACACCTAGGCTGGGTTCCATAGTTTGGCTACTGTGAATTGTGCTGCTTTAAACATGGCTATGCATGTATCACTGTAGTGAGTTGACTAATTCTTCAGGATACCAATGATTGGTATATCTGGGTCATATGATGGTTCCAAGTCTAGCCTTTTAAGGAACCTCCACACTGATTTCCATAGAGGTTGTACTATGACAACTAGTTTTGTTGTTGTTGTTGTTGTTGTTGTTGTTGTTGTTGTTATGAACTCCTAGATTAAAGCATATCTGATGGTTCCACACAATAAGAGCTAGCCTACAAGATGGCCTCCAATGAGCAATCATATAATATTAAATCTCTTGTATAGTATGCTTCCATATCATACAAGATTTGGTCTGTGTAACCAAAAAAATACAGCAGAAATGATGGCATGTCACCTCTGAGATTAGGTTATAAAATGCAGCTTCCATCTTTAGTGTTCCTGATCTATACTCATTCTGGGAGAGCCACACTGTCAGTAGCTTATTGAAGAGGCCCACGAGGTGAGGCACTGTGGCTTCTACCAAGAGCCACAAGCATGAGTATAGAAGCAGATCTTCCAAATTCAGATTCAGATAAATGCAAGCACAGCTAACAGCCTAACTGCAAATTCATTAGAGAATTTGATACAGAACTATCAGTTACTTGGTTCCTGGATTCCAGGCCCTTACAAACTCTTTGATGTAATGTGACTGGCTTTAAGCAAAGCTTTGGGATAATATTTTACCCACACATGAGAAGTAGTTTAGAATGCATTGCAATTCTTATCATTATTGAAATGCAATTTGTTCCATCCTTAGTCTGTGGAAGTCTTTTCAAATTGTCTCCTTAGTCCCTTGAGATATTCCTAGAGGTTTTGATAGCTCCTTGGTTATATAATATATGAAAAAAAGAATCTTAGGGTTTTTTTCCAATACATTTCCTAAAACCAGAATCAGCCATTTTTTCCAAGAAGTCTTGGATTATCTTATTGGGAAAAGTCTTGAAAATACTATGGTCTGGGCTTCATGGTCTTCTTTGGTCATTATTTCTAGACCTTTTCAGTATAGGGATAAAATGCCTGGTGAGATATTTAAATTTCCAATCCAAATTCAGAATTTAAAATTTTATTTAGCTTTTTTATTAAGTCTGTATTCTTTTCTTGGTTCTCAAGGACAGAAATAATAAAATTAAACATCCATCAGTTTTTTGTTTTGTTTTGTTTCCTATAAACACACAGTAGAAAAAAGTATGCTACTACCACCAATAATTATTATTTCTAAAGATTGTTTGAAATAATTATTGCAAATGCCTCCTCCATTTTCCCTTTTTTAAAAACCATGATTCCATCATCAGATCACAGAGCCCTTATATACTATATGCTTTCCCTCTTTAATGCTTTTTAGTGTTCGTTCTACAAGTAACCATACAGTGCGTTTAATGTCCATCATGAGTACTTAATGATGCTGTCTCTAACATTATTCTGGTTAACCATGTTATCTGAGCCTTTATATCCTGATAGCAGCTTGTGAGCTTCACATTTGAAAGTCAATTTTATTGGACATAAAATTCACAGCTTACGCTTTCTTCCATTGAGGAACTGAAACATGTTACTCCATTTTTTTTTTGTGCAGAGATCATTGCTACACAAAAGTTCAGTGATAGCATGATTTTCTTTCTCTAATATATTACATGTTCTTTTTTATCCTCTAAATGAACAATGTTTTTTTTTTATTTCTTTTTTTTCTGTATTGGGGATTAAATTCAGGGTCACTTTACCACTGAGCTGAGTCCTTTTTATATTTATTTTGAAACAGGGTCTCACTAACTTGCTTAGGGCCTCACTAAGTTGGTGAGTCTTGTCTAAAACCTCAGATCTTCTTGTCTCAGCCCCCAAATTGCTGGATTACAGGTATGCATCATCGTCTCTGGCATGTTTTTCTTTAAAGTTCAGCCATTTTGCCATAATATGTCTTGGTCATACTTATTCTAAGTTAGTATCCTCAGATCCTCAGCCTGCTCTTTCAATATGTAATTCATATCTATGTTCTGTTAAGAAAACTTTTTGAATTATTATTTCAGTATTTGTTCTGTTCTGTTACTTAGGTTTTCTTCTCCAGTGCTCCTATTACTCGTGTGTTGACTCATCTTTGCCTGTCTTAATAATTATGTTTCTTTTCAAATATTTTTCCCTTTTACTTCTCCTTTTCCTATTTTTTCTCTCCTTTTAGCTTCTTTCTAATAAAGTATTATTTTCTGTGTTCATTTATACTTTTTATTTTATTCTTAAATTTCTTTAACTTTTAAACTGTCTTATCTAATCATTCTTTAAATGTTCAGTCTTCATTAAAAATTTTTTTCCATTCTGTTTATTTCTTAGGTTCTGTTGTCTCATTTCTGAGCTCCTCAATTTCTGATTTGTAATGCTTTTTCCCATCTTCTGTCATTTCTTCATTACATATTAGTTTGTTTCGCAATAGTTATGGTTTTGATCTTTCCTGTATTTTTCTGGTATGCATTCATTATCTATAAAGATTGTTATTTTATCCTTAGTCTCTTTTTTTCCTTACAATAATTTTGTTTGGAATTTGATCTCAACACTTTTCTGTTGCTCATTTTATGTAGAATTAATTTTCATAAAATTTGAAGGCAGGGAAGTTCAGGATAGTCTTTTGGTCTGCACAGAGCTCCCTCTTTTCTGATTTCCATAAAGTCTGCAGAAACACAACAACTTCTTTCTAGACTCCCAGGCTCCACTGTCACCACTTTTATCTAGAGTCCACCTTTCCTCTTTTTCTATTTATCCTCTCTTGCTCAACTTTGATTTCACTCGTAGCATTTTTCAGTGAATACCCCTTGGCTCTCTCCTGTTCTTTTTTTCTTAAAATTCTGTTATATTTTGCAATGCACTTTATTTTTATTTGTTCTTATTTTGCAGTGCTGAGGATTGAACCCAGGACCTTATGCATGCTGATCAAGCACGCTACCATTGAGCTACCTCTCCAGCCCTGGAAGCATTTTGCTAGCTAACACCTGTCCACTTACTCTCACTCTTTCCTTAGATGAAGCACAAGAAAGTTCTGGTTTGGGCCCAGGTGATTTGGGTGGGCCCTGTGTCCCCATCTGTGGACCCTCTATGATATAACAAGATCAGAAGTATCTCCTTTATCCATCTCTTCCTGGTCTTCTTTCTTCCCTTTAGAGTCCTCTCCACTAGAAATCCCAGCAACTCAGAAAGCTGAGGCAGGAGGATCTCAAGTTCAAAGCTAACCTCCGCAACTTAGCAAGGCCCTAAGCACTTTAGTGAGATACTGTCTCAAAAAATGAACTAGATCTACCCACCCCTGCAGGCTCCTTACTGGCCCCTGTTACCTCCTAGGCCAGCTGAGAAAGAGTAAGAGAGAGCAGCAGGGCTGCAGATGGGGGGCCCAGAGAGGGCTTGGACTAGAGGCTTCCAATCTTGGGCTCTCTTGCCTATGGTCATCTGATTGCCCATCACCAGGGACAGGGGGGAGATAGATGGGGGGTGGGGAAGATTGCATTGAAGGCGCAGAGACAGCTTCCCCTAAACGTGGGTGACATTGCAGCATTTCAAGGTAGGTTACCATTTTAAAATTGACCTGCCTTTGTATTGTTTTTATTTGGGTTTGGATATTTTTCGGGGGATTGTTTATTTTGTTTTATTGATACACAACCTTGCTATGTCACCCAGGCTAGTCAAAAACTTCTTGGCTCTAATGATCCTCCCATCTCAACCTCCAGAGTAGCTGGGATTATAGGCATTTACCATGGCAGCTGGTTTGCCTTCATTTAGTGTTTTTAAAATTATTTCTAGATAAAATAGAAATACAGAGCATGTCATTTTTTAGGAATGTTGGAACAAAATCAGATTCTGAAAGTAGCTTTAAGAAGCCTCCGGGAATTCCGGGTGCCATGACACAAGCCTATAATCCCAGCAACTCAGAAAGCTGAGGCAAGAGGATCTCAAGTTCAAGGGTAGCCTCAGCAACTTAGCAAGGCTCTAAGCACTTTAGTGAGATACCGTCTCAAAAAATGGAAAGGGCTGGGGACGTAACTCAGTGATAAGGTGCCCCAGGTTTAATCTCTGAAGAAGGTGAAAAGGGAGAAAGAGGAGGAGGGGAATGAGGAGGAGGAGAAGGAAAAGCCACTGTCTCTGGGAGAAAAATAGGGTTTGTTTTAGTGTATGTAGGAGCTGCCCCATGCATCTCATCTGCCAGGAAAGCAATCAGACATCTTTCTTCTCTAACTCACAGGACCTGGAGGTCCAATGTTACTGGGATCACAGAAATACATACTGATATTACTGGTTCGAATCCAGAATGGGGAAGAAAACCCCTGTAGTAGGAGCTTGGGGAGGGTCATGATGTGAAGCACAGGCAAGGGCCCAGTTCTCAGCAATAAGAGAGAGCTAAGGTCAAAAGTTCAGCAACCTTGGGGTTGGGACTCCAGCCTGGTTCCAGAAACCAGTGAGAGGGAGGCATTCCCCAGAACCCCGATAGCTCCAAAAGGAAGGAGGGTGAGCTGGGTTTGAGTGCAGACTGGGAAGCAAACAAATTCAGGATTTGAGGTGAGGCAGCACCAAATAGCAAGGGTGGGGAAGTGTCCCTGCCAGTCCCCTATGACCTCTTTGAATTCTGTGCTTGCTCCGGGGCACAGGGTTGGTGGGGCAGCAGTATGAGAGAAAAACATGGATGTGAGGAAAGAAGACAAAGACCCCACTAGACCAAAGCCAGTGAGAATGACAGGAGGTGTCTTTGCAGGAAGCTGCTGTATATCCTGGGGCACAGCTGTGTCAGTACTGGCAGGTGTAAGCAGTGAGGATGTGTACCTTATCCAGAGGCCCTCATCAGCTCAGCTGGGCTAGACCTAGGGCTGAGACCTCTCAGGATTCCCCAGCACCAAGAATTGGGCTGCACTGGCTCCAGGGAGCCCTAGCCACTGCTCAGCTGAGCTCCCATGGTCAGGACTATAGTTGGTTTCAGGTCTGAGGTCTGCTATACTCCATCCTAGCAGGCCCTGCTCTGCCCCATGCTCACCTTGCAAAGGGAGGGATCCCACCATGATCTTCTGGAAGAACTGGTCACCTGTTGGCCTGGTTTGGGCCCAGGTGATTTGGGTGGGCTGGTTGGACCTTTTGTCCCCATCTGTGGACCCACTATGATATAACCAAGATCAGAAGTATCTCCTTTATCTACCTCTTCCTGGTCTTCTTTCTTTATAGTCCTCTCCACTAGAAGTTTCTTTAGTTTCTCCTGTTCTCAGTCCACCTGACACCCCATGGCTTCCTTTTGCTACCTCCCACAGAGATGATAATTGTCAGGTCGGTGGTGGTGACTTAGGAACAAAGCACCAAGCAGCCCGCGCATGCAAAATAAACATCAATCAGGTACCAACAGAACCGCCTGTCAATCAGTGGGACCTCCTGGCCAATCCTGGATCTCAGCCAGTTCCCCCAAGCAACTCCAGCAGGACAAGGGACTCTAAAATGCCTTTTCCTGTCCCAAACCCTCCCTTCCTGCTGTAAGCCCCATAAAATTCCAGTCCTGTTGAGCCCCTACGTGGTTTCTCCTCAGACCCTCCTCCTGTCCACTCTGTCCATCTGATGGAGTTCCGCCCAGGAGTGAGTCTCAATAAAGCCTCATTCAGCGGCCTTTTAAAATCTGCCTCCTCTTGGTTGCCACCATTGCCTGACCTTACATCCATTGCCAAAACCCGGGAGGGGTTTTCGGGCCTCCCCCATACCTTACATCTGGGGTAGAGGTCCACCCTCCTCTTCAAAGGAACTGGGAAATTCCTAAGCTGCCCCTTCCCTCTCCCTTCATCCGGGCCAACAAGAGTCGGGTAAGTTCCTCATTTCTCTGACCTTCCAGCCCCTTTCTGTCCAGGGTGGTCTATCCGTAAGTCACACACATGCCATAGACTCCCACCCGTTCCAATCAAGGCCCTGGGAACTGTGGAGATGTCTTGCATGGCCATTATCTGTTTGGGCCTCCGGTGGTTGCAGGGCCACCTCAATCCCCACCCTTAACCGTTGCTCAGGTGGGTGCAAGCAGAACTTGGGACTCCTTTTTCTGTTCCCACTCACCCCTGAGGGTGCCAGAAGGTCATGGGAAACAGAGTCCTCTCCTTAGACCCCCAAAGTCCTCTGGGTGTCTATATTCAAATTTTGCCAAGTTAGGACTCACTCAAGACCTAAGCTGTAATCACCCGGTCTTTTACTTCACAGTGTGGCTGAGACTATGGGTCACAATGGCCTCCAGAAGGAACTTTTGATTTTAAACCCTCATTGAATTGGACAATTTCTGTCACCAGACAGGGAAGTGGGCAGAAAGGTTCAGGCTTTTTGAGATATACTCCCGTCCTTCCCTCTGCTCTCCACCACTGTCCTCCTCTCTGTCCTGTTCTCCTGCTCAAGTCTTCCTTGCTAGGGAAAATCCCCAAACCCTCCCATGTTCTTCAACCTCTCTTTCCACATTCTCAGAACCACCCAAGCTGCTCTCAGCCCTACCTTTCCCGTCTTCCTCCTCCCAACCCACATTAATCCGCTCGGCCACCCCTCTCACACCTCCACCCCTCCTCCTGCTATCATAGCTTCTCCTCCCCCCACAACTTCCTCCTCTCCTGAAGCCATAATTCCTTTGCCCACCTCTTCTAATGATAAACCCTTCCCCCTCCTCCCACTCATTCCTCTCTTGTCCTGTCAGTTCCCACACCCGGTTCCACCAGGCCCTCCCACCAGCTAACCCAAAGCTCCTTTGTCCTCTTAGGGAAGTGGCTGGTGCTGAAGGTATTTTCAGAGTATACATCCCATTCTCACTTCAAGAGCTTTCCCAGAATGAAAAGCACCTCGGATCCTTCTCTGCTGACTCTTCTACTTACATTCCAATACCTCTCTCATACTTACAGTCTTACCTGGCATAACATCTATGTCGTTCTCTCCTCTACTCTTACCCCCACCCGCAAGCCATGAGGAAGCCTGCATCCAGCAGGCTACACGAGATCAATGCTGATTAAACTCATCTAACAGATATGACTCTCCCCACAGGTGAAGCAGCCGTTCCCCTAACGAACCCACCTGGGACTATCAAGATGACCAGCAAGGTCACCATCACTGTGCTCGCACGGTTCAATACCTTATAGCGGGCATGCAGGCGGTTTCCAATAAGGTGGTTAACTTTGATAAGCTGAGAGAAGTCACCCAGAATCCAGATGAAAATACTGCTTTATTTCTCAACCGCCTTACAGAGGCCCTTACTAGATATACTAAGCTGGATCCTGAGTCTCCCACCAGGGCTACAGTGTTAGCAACCCATTTCATTACTCAATCGGCCCATGATATTAGAAAAAAGCTCAAAATAGCTGAGGAGGGCCCTCATACCCCTATCTGAGATCTGGTGAAAATGGCCTTTAAAGCAGGCTCCATTGCAGAAAAGGTAACACTCCAAACCCAGGCCTTGGCAGCATCCCTGAAGCCTATGGCTCAAGCAAGAGCTTCACGGGGGATCCAGCATACCTCTCCACCAGGGGCTTGCTTCAAATGTGGATGCAAAGGTCACTGGGCTCACCAATACCCAAACCCACGGCCTCCTTCCAGGCCATGCCCCACCTGTAAGCAGACAGGACATTGGAAGAGAGACTGCCCCATGGCTCACTCTTCCTCAGTGCCTCTATGTGGGGGTATGACCAGTCAGGCGGTCCCTTCTCTTGAACTATTGGGGTTCGCAGAAGACTGAAGAAGCCCAGACTCGAGGACCCCACCACCACCCTCTCCAAGCCCAGGGTAATGTTCCAGGTAATGGGTAAGTCCAGCTTTATTTTATTTTTATTTATTCCTTGTGGACACGGGGGCTACCTATTCTGTCTTGCCTGCCCATTCTGGGCCTCTGTTTCCTTCCCAGGTCTCAGTTATGGGGACTGATGGCAACCCTCCTCCTGACACCAAACTGCTAAGCTGGCCTGTGCCCTGGAGGGACACCCATTCACACACTCTTTCCTGGTCATTCCATTCTGTCTGCTTCCTCTCCTAGGCAAGATGTTCTCCAATTACTAGGAGCCACTCTCCAACTACATCCCAAGAATACTACCACCCATCTCCTTCTGCCTCTAATCCTTACCCTCTCTAATAACCTGACCTACAGTCCCATTGCCCCCTGACCTTGTCGATCCCCAGGTCTGGTACATCTCCAAGCCGGTCATAGCCTCCCACCACAAGCCAGTCTGTATCCAGCTGAAACCCCAAACTAAATTTCCTTCGCATCCCCAATTTCCTATCTCCAAAACCCACAGGAAGGGACTTAGATTCATCATAGACCAGTTACTTGCCCAGGGACTCCTCACTCCTACTGAGTCCCCCTGCAACACTCCCATATTGCTGGTACACAAACCCTCAGGAGCCTATTGCTTAGCCCAAGATTTCCCCCTACTTAATGAGGCGGTATTCCCATCCACCCAGTGGTTCCCAACCCTTAAACTCTTCTTTCTCATATCCCCCCTTCAACTACTCACTTTACTGTCCTGGATCTTAAAGATGCCGTCTTTACAGTGCCTCTCCATCCTGACTCTTATTAACTCTTTGCTTCACATGAGAAGACCCTACCTCCTTTAGGTCTCAACAGCTGATATGAACAGTCCTACCCCAAGGCTTCAGGGACAGTCCCCATCTCTTTGGGCAAGCCTTGTCACAGGACCTAACAGCTTGTGATAAGGGGATAGCACTCTCATACAGTTGGATAGAAGCTTTCCCTACCTCCAGGGAAACTTCTGACACTGTTGCCTCCATCCTTATTGAGCAGATCATTCCCAGGTTCGGACTTCCCACCTCCATCTAGTCAGACAATAGTCCGGCCTTCACTTCTCAGGTTTTTCAACTAGTCTCCAAAGGCCTCAACATCACTTGGAGGCTCCACATCCCCTGCTGACCCCAGACCTCTAGTAAGGTTGAGAGTGCTAATGACATTCTCAAGGATCATCTCACTAAACTTGCTATTGAACTCAGGCTGTCCTGACCCAATCTCCTGCCATTGGCCCTCACCTGAATTCGGGCAGCTCCTAGAGGCCCCTCAGGCCTGAGCCTCTTTGAACACCCTCTACTCTATGGGTGCCTCTCTTAATCAACTAAGGCTTTCCAGTCACTCCTCCTCCTCTTGTGTCCTACCTGCCCTATCTCACACTTCTATACAAACTCCTAAGGGAACATGCAGACCGGTGTCTTCCTGCACTATCCATTACCTCTATCCCAGAGCAACCACAAACCGAATCGAACCTTCTTCAACTGGGTGACGCAGTCTGACTTCAGGAACTGCATCTTCAGTCAATGAAACCTCGCTGGATGGGACCCCATACAGTCATACTTACTACCCCAATGGAGGCCAAGCTCTTGGACCACTCCCCTTGGTACCATGTCTCCCACTTTAAGAAAGCACCTGTTCCAAATGTCCAGTCCTGGACTTCCACCATGCTGGGGCCCACCAAACTCAAGGTTTCTCGCCAACCTCCTTCTTTTACTGATCATTAATCTCTCTCAAGCTTCTATCCCAACCACAGATAGTGCTTCCACATCCAAGCAACATGGCAGCAGAATGGCACCACCCACTCTCAGTTTATAGGCCAAGGCAATTGCCCTTCCACTGGCTACAATCAGGTGGTCACCTTTAATTTTTCTGGATTCAACCAAGCCACCTCGTCCCACTTATGTTCAGCAATGCTATGCTTCATATCAGACCAAACCTAGGAATCTTGTAAGCACTGGCCTAATACCTATGGTGGGTGCCCTTATAATTCATGCAAGAAACACTTCCTAGATAAGCCTTGCTATAAGAATCAAGCATACACCAAATTAATTATTTGGGACTTATGGAACCTGAAATGGGCTTCTGGTTGTTAATGGTAAATTTTTTCTTGGGATTTTGCCAAGTACTCCTCAGCCTCTATCAGAATATGGAGAACTTATATACAAGTGTTCCTTCAAATTCACATACCATCCAAGAGCAAGAGAAGAAACTCCAACAGCAGCTGGATGCAGTTGCCCATCCTAAAGCTGACCCTTTCTCATGGATGGCCCTAATACGTCAGGGCCTTCAGCTTCTCAATGTATCCAAAGTTAATAACATTTCAGACTGTTTCCTCTGCTCAGGTTTGGATCATGCTCCATTAACTGTGAATCCCACTGATCTTCCTCTCGATACCTCATCTAGACCCCAAGAACCCTCCTCTCCAGCCTTTGAGGAAGTACCTCTTTTTCATAACTCATCAGGGATTTTTTCCCTTGCTGCTACACTGCCTCTGGCTCAGCACCCTGTGACCAGATGGTTCTAATTTCTTCCCTAACCTTTGCTCTGCCAGGGTTCTTTTTCTGGTGCAATGGTACCCTAACAAAAAAATCTAAGCCTCTACATGCCCTTTGCTTTTTGTGTTCCTTTTATCTTGGTCCCTCAATTAACTCTGTGCAGTGAGGCTGAATTAACATGGCTTGTCACCACCTCCCTTTCCAGGACAAGAAGGGCCGTCTTTCTACCAGTGGTACTTGGACTCTCCCTGGCCTCCTCACTCGCTGCCTCCGGACTGGAGGCAAGAGGACTTGGTTATGAAGTAACCGCTACTCAGAAGCTTCAACAACAATTCGGGAAATGGTAGAGGCATCTGTCACCTCTCTCGCTTCCCTACAAAGGCAACATCCATTGCCCAAGTTTCATTACAGAACCGTTGAGCCCTAGATCTCCTGACAGCAGACAAAGGAAGAACCTATCTATTCTTGCAAAAAGAATGCTGTCACTATATCAATAAAACTGGATTGGTCAAAAAGAACGTTGACACCCTCCATCATTTAGGTTCACCTGAAAGCCGTGTGGGTGAAACTGCCAGCCTGACCTACAACCAGATGCTCCTACACCCTTACAGTCACCTCCCCACCGAACCAACACCCGAGCCACTTCTTTACTCCCAGCACCCCTAAGCCAGCAGGAAATAGTCAGATGAAATTCACTACGCTATATCATCAAAAAGGCCGGGATGTCAGGTCGGTGGCGGTGACTTAGGAACAAAGCACCAAGAAGCCCACGAACGCAAAAGAAACATCAATCAGGCACCAATAGAATCGCCTGTCAATCAGTGGGATCTCCTGGCCAATCCTGGATCTCAGCCAGTTCCCCCAACCAACTCCACTGGGACAAGGGACTCTAAAAATCCCTTTTTCTGTCCAAAGCCTTTCCCTTCCTGCCATAAGCCCCATAAAATTCCAGTCCTGTCAAGCCCCCACACCGTTTCTCCTCAGACCCTTCACCTGTCCACTGTGTCCATCTGATAGAGTTCTGCCCGAGAGTGAGTCTCAATAAAGCCTCATTCATCGGCCTTTTAAATCTGCCTCCTCTGGGTTGCTGCCTTGCCTGACCTCACAATATGAAATACCTAGTTGTGATTGTTGGCTTTCTCCCTACCTGGTTGTATTGAGGGTTTTCTAGAGTTAACCTGTCCCTTAGTTTAGTATTTACCTTGCTTGATGCTCTCTGAGCTTCCTAGATTTGTGATTTGGTGTTATTAATTTTAAGAGATTTCTAGTCATTGTTTCTTCTAAGGTGTTTTGTATTCCTTTTCCTCTTTCTTCTTTTGGTATTTCTATTACACACACTTACACATTTTGTAACTGTCCCCAAGGTTCTGGACATACTGTTTCATTACACACACACACATACACACACACACACACACACACACACACTGTTCTGTCTTTTTGATGCTTTTTCTCTTTGCTTTTCAGTTTGGGAATTTTCTATGAATATTTTTTGAAAGAAGAGTTATTGATTTTCAGTTTGTTAAGCTTTTTGTTGTAGTTTTGGAGGGGTTTGGAATAACGACTTTCAATATCCTTACACACTAGACCAGAAACTGGGTATGTATTTAGTTTCGTTACAAATATTATTAATTTTTTTGTTTTGTCATATATTTTACTTGCGGAGATTTGAGAGGACAAAAGAACAATGCACCCATTGCCATCTTCTCAAAATCAAAACTAGACCGGGTACAGCAGCGCATGCCTGTAATCCCAGAGACTTGGTAGGCTGAGGCAGGAGGATCACAAGGTTAAGATTTAGCCTCAGCAACTTAGTGAGGCCCTAAGCAACCTAGACTCTGTCTCAAATTTTTAAAAAATAATAAATTTTAAAAAGGGAGGCAGGGATTGCAGTTTGTGGTAAAGTGCCAAAGTGCCTCTAGGTTCAATCCCAAGTACCAAAAAAAACAACAAAACAAATTTGTGTGTGTGTGTGTGTGTGTGTGTGTGTGTGTGTTTATGTGTATGGTACTGGGGATTGAACCCAGGGGTTCTCTACCACTGAGTTACATTTCCAGCGCCATTTTTATTTATATTTATTTATTTAATTCTGCATTACTGAGGATTAAATTCAGAGGTGCTTTACCACTTGAGCCACAACTCCATTTCATTTTAATTGTTTTATTTGAAACAGGGTCTCTCTAAATTGCCCAGATTGGCCTTGAACTTTCAATTCCTCTGTCTCAGACTCTCAGATACACCCCAAATCCAGCACAAAAGTTATTTATTTATTTATTTAATGGTGCTGGAGATTCAACTCAGGGATTTATGCATGCAAGACAAGTACCCTATCACTGAGTCAAATCCCCAGCCCCTCAAAACTAAGTTTTAATAATAGTAAAGTAAGAGGTACATGCTTTAAAGTAATCTTCCCAGTTTGAAAAATATAAGCATTTAAATGTAAACTAACAAAAAATATTTACAGGCAATTTATAGAAGAAACTGAAAGAAACATCAAGCAATTTTGAAACTCATTAGAAAGCAGAGTAACATCAATTAAAGCAATGAAATATCAATTTTAATTCTGATAGACCAGCAAAGATTAGAAAGTTGACGGGATAGCTGTTGACAGACACTTTGTACATTAATGGGGCTGACAGGGAAAGATGGTGCTATAACCTGGAGCTATCATTTGGCAGAGAAATATGGCACCCTTAGTCTAATTAGATAGATGTATACCCCGTGCTCCAGGACATTTCCCAAATAAATTTTCATACTAGGTTCACAAAATAGCAGTATGAGGATCGTCACATTTTGTGGTGGAGTAAGTTGGAGGTAATATTGGTTTTCATCATTGGAACTGTAAATAGATAAAATGGGTGAGTTCTCCCATGGAGCATTTATATTTTGTAACAATTTGAAGTAATAGATGGGTACCACAGCAATATATACAGATCTTAAAAAGCTTAGTTCTTAATGAAAAAAGTAAGGTTAAGGTCCATAACACATTACCAAATTTATAAATCTTTAAATACATGCCAAAAAACCTAAAATACAGTTGCTATGGTTGAGATGTTGATTAGCCCCCAAAGGCTCATGTATTAAAGACTTGTTTCCCAGGGATGTACTATTGGGAGGTGCTATAACCTTAGGAGGTGGGGCCTAGTCAGAAGTTCTTAGGTCACTGGAGCATGCCTTGAAGATATTTTGGATTCCTAGTCTCCTTCTCTTCCTTTCTTTTGCTTCCTAGAAATGTAGTGAGCTCTTTTGCCTATCACAGGCTCCCACCAGGATTACAGTGGGGCCAACCAATCATGGATTGGAACCGCCAAATCTATGAGCCAAAATAAACCTTATCTCTTTATACATTGATTATCTCAGGTATTTTGTTATAGAGACAGAAAGCTAACACACAGGTTTGAAACACACACAATACACACACACACAATACATATTTACTACTCTAGAATGGTTGCTGTGAGAGTAAAGAGGAATGACAATAGGAAATAAGGATAAAGGAGAATATAACAAATGAACAAATCTATACATACATTAAAACAGGAGAATTTAGACAGATGATAAAGTACCATAAACTGAGAGGTAAATTAGCTCACTTCTCAACATCAGATTTCTATTTTAAATTTTTAAAATAAATTTGAATATTTTCCCTCAATACCTGAGCCTTTTGAGAATACCTCCAACCACCATTTTTCCCACCCTGTTAGCATCTCCTCTAATTGTTTTCTATTCTCTGACTTCCTTTTTTAGCAGCATTTTCAACTTCATAACTTTTTATTCCCCTGATCCATTCATTTATTTATTCAAGAAGTACTTAAGTGTTTACTCAAGCATTAAGTGTAATAAATTACTAAGAATAGGAGAGAACCTTATGATCCATGATTCCTGGAACCAATAATATAATGGCGGGTACAAAGCATTAACCCGTGAAACAGTAGTCTGGGGCAATTCTGATTCAGTATCTAAAAGGAAGAGGTACATGATGGTCACAGCTGAGAGAACCCAAAGAGAGACATCAGTGAGAGTTGGCACAGATGGGAAAAGGTCACAGTTGCATCGGATCTTATATAAAGAGTAATGTAGACTAGAGAGAGGAATGGGTAACCCAAGGAAGGGATGCATTTTTATGGGTTTTTAGTTTGGCTTTTGGGGTTTGGTACTGGGGATTGAACCCAGGAGCACTGGTAGAGTTACATCCCCAGCCCTTTTTTATTTTTAATAAAATAATTATTTTATTTTTGTTTTGAGACAGAGTCTTGCTCATTTGCAGAGATCCTCCTGCACCAGTCTGCCCAGTAGCTGATTGTGTGCCACTGTGACCACCTTGCACACATCTTTTTAAAAGATTTGGGCTAAATAAAGCACAATCAGGAAGCATAAAACTAGGCCATAGGAGCTGGCTAAAGAAGTATGATTGAATCAGCGGGAAACAAATTATAGGGGTTGTGAAGGGTTCTCCAAGGAGTCTTAATTTTATCCTGTAGGCAGTAGGAAGCTCTGGAGACTGTGGACTCAGGAGTTGAACAGATTTTCTGTGTTAGATCTCATTTCAATTTATGTCAGTACTGCTGGGGTTCAGTCCTCTTTTCTTCCACCCTACAAGGTAGAAATTGCTCCAGGTGGGTCTGCTGAACTCCTACTACAACCCACTCCTCTTTGCTCACCTCCCCACTTCCAGCCACTTCTCCTCTTCTTCCTCTTCTTCAGCTTCATAATCTAATAGTCCAAGTTATGTTTATTCCCTTGGCAACCTACGCTAACCTCCATTCTTTAGTTCATTCAATAAATACTTCCTGATCCACCTACTGTCTACTAGGTACCCAACACTGTTGCACAAAACCAGACCCAAATTCTGCCCTCCTACAATTTAGAGGCAGAGAGAGAAGTTACCATATTTTAATATCCTATTTTTCACTGTAGAATTTATTGTATTACCTTCCAATTACTTTTTTATCTTCTCAGTAGACTAACAGCTCATAATCTCTAGCACATTGTAGACACTCAGGAAATGTTTAATGATTGAATATGGCAATACTTGGGAAAATCCTACACATAGAACCACAAGAATTATCATCCTGGATTGATAAAATGAACTCATCCCTCCTCAGAACAGCAGATTGTATAAAAATGTAAACTCTCTGTCAAAAGTTGGCAAATTTTCCTGTGAAGTGCTAGATAATAAAATTTTAGTCTTCATAACTTCTCAACTCTGCCACCAGAGAGCAAAGCAGCCATAGATATTAGGTAAATAAATATGTCTATTTTCAATAAAATTATATTTACAAAAATGGAACACTAGGCTAGATTTGACCCCCAGCCTAGTTTTCTACTTCATGCTCTGGATGATGCTACTTCTGTCAATTTTTCAGGATTGCCTTCATGCCTGGTCCATACTCTCTTTCTCAATCCCCCACCATACTAGGTACAGAACCCAGGGGTGCTCTACCATTGAGTTATACACCCAGACCTTTTAATTTATTTTTATTTTATTTTTGTTGGTGGTGGTGGTGGTACTGAGAATTGAACCCAGAGATGCTGAACTACTGAGCCGCGTCCCTAGCCCTTTTTTATACTTTATCTAGAGACAGGATCTTGCTGAGTTGCTTAGAGCCTTGCTAAGTTGCTGAGACTGGCTTTGAACTTGAGATCCTCCTTTCTCAGCCTCCTGAGCTACTGGGATTATAAGCATGCACCGCCATAGCTCACTTTATTTTTTATTTCAAGAAAGGATCTTGCTAAATTGCCCAGGCTGACCTTGAACTTGTGATCCTCCTGCCTCAGCCTCCTGAGCAACTGGAGTTACAGGCATGTGCCACCATGCCCAGCTATACTCTATTCTTCAGCCAGAAGAATTTAGTTGTTACAGTCAACATATGAGTTTGCCTTTGAATCTATATCTGACATTTACAAATTTGGTAAAAAAGTATGTAATTTGGAGCTTAACAGATCTGTTTTATTTATTGATTGGCTTTCCAGTAGGTTACCTAGCTTTTTTGAATCTCTGTATCTTCACTGTAAGTGGAGGGTTTTTTATTCTTGACTATGAGGATGACCTGAGATATTATATGCAGTGAGAGTTGAAGATGATGCCTAGCACACAGTAGGTCAACAACAATTATTCCTCCTTTGCCTATTCTTTTCCTCTATTAAATAAATCATTAGATACAGTATTTATTGAGAATCTACTTTACCCAAGGCAAAGTTTCAGGTGTCTTTAGAACTATTATTAATACTCTCTGAGATCTCTTTGAATAGTGGTTCTCCAGCTTGGCTCTAACACAATTTACTTGGGAGCCTAAGGGTGCTGGTGTTCAGATCCCAACACTATGATTCTTCTGTAATTGTTATAAAGAATGCCCTGGCAATCAGAACTATCCCCAGCTCATTTGAGAACTGCTGATAGAGACCAGAACTTGGGGGCTTCCAAGTCAGTCTACTCCTTACATCTTCCTTCTGCTTCCTTTTTAACAGTTAATACCTATGTAACTTCTCTGTAAGGCTAGGGTTCATTGGGCTCTTTGTGTAACCTATTTATCTTAGGGAGAATAGAAAAGAAGGGAATGAATAATTGTCTTCCTGGGTGATCAACATTTGTTGTTTAAATATCAGGCATCCATTGTTGATATGGCAATCTATAACAAAATCTCGGATTTTTATTAGGGGATTCATCTCTCCCTGCCCTTGGTTGTCTTGGCTGCTTTACCCCTGGCCCTTGAGGCTCATAAAGTCTGTATGTTGGCTCTCCCAGCCACAATTAGTGTTGAGCACAGCTCACTCATGCTGAGGGAATGTCCTCATATCGTCTTCTAGGGTTGCTGGAACACTCACATTTTTTTCTGCTGATCAGAAAGTGAAAGAATATAGTTCCTAGAGATTATGGTAGCTATTTTATAACCTCAAGGAGAAAGTTTGTCTGAGAACAGAATACAAACAGATAGAGAGAGATCATTCTGAGCCACAAGGTCTAGCTAATTTTCAAGCCAAGTGCACCATTCAACTATTGTGTGAGCCAACAAGGACTCCTATCTTTTTTTTTTATAGTAATTATTGTTTAGTTTATTATACCTAAATATTGTGATGTATTTCTTTTTGAATTGGTTCTTTTTAGATATCCATGACAGTAGTGTGTATTTTGACATATTATACACACATGGATTATAACTTCTCATTCTTGTGATTGTACATGATGTGGAGTTACACTGGTCATGTATTCATATATGAACATAGGAAAGTTATGTTCAATTCATTCTACTGGCTTACAAAGACTCTTCTGCTTCTACTTCTATGGTTTGAATCTGAGATGTCCCCCCAAATCTCCTGTGTTAATGCAGGAAGTGAAATAATTGCAAGTACTGTAAGCTAATTAGTCCTCCTAGTTTGAATGGAACTGAGTGGTAACTGTAGGCAGGTGGGGCATAGCTGGACAAGGTGTACCCTGGAAGGGTGCATCTTCCCTGTGATCCCTTCCTCTTTCTGTCTTCCTGGATGCCATGAGCAGGGCAGTGCTCCTCTGCTGTTCCCTTCCGCCATGATGTTTTGCCTCACCTTGGGCATAAAGCAATGGAGTCAGCTACCATGGGCTGGACTTCTGAAACCATGGGCCAAAATAAATTTTTCCTCCTCTAAGTTGTTCTTGTTAAGTATTTTGGTCACAGCAACAAAATCCCAACTAAAATAGCCAGTTTTATTCAGATGTTCTGTCATTGGCCACCAAAAGAATCTCAAACCAAGAGCCTCCTCCTGTCATCCTTGAAACCAAATCTAACCACTGGTATACACAAAGATTATATGCCACAGTCAAGCACCAATCATTTCTTCAACAAACACATGTTGAGTGCCTATTGCATACAATGCTTGGTATAGAAGGAGGGATTACAGCAGTATAGCATCATGGAGAATTGTGCAAATGTTTGTGGAAAGAATAACCAGCTACAAAACCATGCTCCTTCTATTCAGGAGATCCTATGTTATGTATTGGAGACATGAAAGGCTGTAGGATAGGATCTATATTCTACAGGGTTTGTCATAAAATCTGAAAGATGACCTTCACTTAAAAAGGGAAGCAGAGGAGGAGGAGGAGGAGGAGGGGAGGAGGAGGAGGAGGAAGGACAGAGAAAAATGAGGTGGAGGAGGAATGGAGAAAAGAAAAGGAAAAAGAATGCTGGGTTTTAGCAGGAGGGTAAAAGACAAGGAAGGAGGTCAGGAAAGAGAATGTAAGAAAAAGCAAACCCCTGTGAGTATGTGCTTGAATGTATATTAAATGAACACAAAGAACACACCAGCCTGTTAATATATAGTACTTGGCAGAGATGGGGTGAAGATTGACTGTATCATTTTTTTTTTTTTTTTTTTTTTTTTTTTTTTTTTTTTTTTTTGCCCTTTTCATTTTTTTTATTTTGAGACAGAGTCTCCAAAAATTGCTGAGGACAGCCTAGAACTTGTGATTCTCCTGCTTCAGCCTTCTGAGTTGCTGGGATTACATGACTTCTAGTTGCCTTTTATCAAAAGAAGCAGAAATTAATTCTGATGACTCCAGCATTGTGGTTTATATTAGTAAATCCTTCTTAAACCCCCACCCCCAACTCTTTTTTTTTTTTTTTTTGGTGGTACAGGGGATAGAACTCAGGGCCTAGTGAGTGCTAGGCAAGAATTCTACCAGTGAGCCTTATCCCCAGCCTAAAACAGTTTTTTTTTTTTTTGTTTTTTGTTTTTTTTTTTTTTTACCTCTTTTTTTTTTATTGTTGGTCATTCAAAACATTACATAGTTCCTCATACATCATATTTCACAGTTTGATTCAAATGAGTTATGAACTCCCAATTTTATCCCGTATACAGATTGCTGTATCACATCAGTTACCCTTCCATTGATTGACATATTGCCTTTCTAGTGTCTGATGTATTCTGCTGTCTGTATTATTCTCTACTATCCCCCCTCCCCTCCCCTCCCCTCCCCTTTTCTCTCTCTACCCCTTCTACTGTAAATCACTTCTTCCATTTGAATTATCTTGTCTTACCCCTCCTTTCCTCTTATATGTCATTTTGTATAACCCTGAGGATCGCCTTCCATTTCCATGCGATTCCCCTTCTCGTTTCCTTTCCCTCCCACCTCTCAACCCTGTTAATGAAAATCTTCGTCTCAAGCTCTTCGTCCCTACCCTGTCCTTGTTTCCTCCCCTTATATCAGAGGAGTCATTTGGTATTTGTTTTTTAAAGATTGACTAGCTTCACTTAGCATAATCTGCTCTAATGCCATCCATTTCCCTCCAAATTCTATGATTTTATCATTTTTAAATGCAGAGTAATACTCCATTGTGTATAAATGCCACATTTTTTTAATCCATTCATCTATTGAAGGGCATCTAGGCTGATTCCACAATCTTGCTATCGTGAATTGTGCTGCTATGAACATCGATGTAGCAGTGTCCCTGTAGCATGCTCTTATTAGGTCTTTAGGGAATAGACCGAGAAGGGGAATAGCTGGATCAAATGGTGGTTCCATTCCCAGCTTTCCAAGAAATCTCCATACTGCTTTCCAAATTGGCTGCACCAATTTGCAGTCCCACCAGCAATGAACAAGAGTGCCCTTTTCCCCACATCCTCTCCAGCACTTATTGTTGTTTGACTTCCTAATGGCTGCCAATCTTACTGGAGTGAGATGGTATCTTAGGGTAGTTTTGATTTGCATTTCTCTGACTGCTAGCGATGGTGAGCATTTTTTCATGTACTTATTGATTGATTGTATGTCCTCTTCTGAGAAGTGTCTGTTCAGGTCCTTTGCCCATTTATTGATTGGGTTATTTGTTATCTTATTGTCTAATTTTTTGAGTTCTTTGTATATTCTGGTTATTAGGGCTCTATCTGAAGTGTGTGGAGTAAAGATTTGTTCCCAGGATGTAGGCTCCCTGTTTATCTCTCTTATTGTTTCTTTTGCTGAGAAAAAACTTTTTAGTTTGAGTAAGTCCCATTTGTTGATTCTAGTTGTTAACTCTTGCGCTATGGGTGTCCTATTGAGGAATTTGGAGCCTGCTCCCACAGTATGTAGATCATAACCAACTTTTTCTTCTATCAGATGCCGTGTCTCTGATTTAATATCAAGCTCCTTGATCCATTTTGAGTTAACTTTTGTGCAAGGCGAGAGATAGGGATTCAGATTCATTTTGATGCAAATGGATTTCCAGTTTTCCCAGCACCATTTGTTGAAGATGCTATCCTTCCTCCATTGCATGCTTTTAGCCCCTTTATCAAATATAAGATAGTTGTAGTTTTGTGGATTGGTTACTGTGTCCTCTATTCTATACCATTGGTCCACCCGCCTGTTTTGGTACCAGTACCATGCTGTTTTCGTTACTATTGCTCTGTAGTATAGTTTGAAGTCTGGTATCGCTATACCGCCTGATTCACACTTCCTGCTTAGTATTGTTTTTGCTATTCTGGGTCTTTTATTATTCCATATGAATTTCATGATTCTTTTATCTATTTCTACAAGAAATGCAGCTGGGATTTTGATTGGCATTGCATTGAACTTATAGAGAACTTTTGGTAATATCGCCATTTTGATGATGTTGGATCTGCCTATCCATGAGCAGGGTATATTTTTCCATCTTCTAAGGTCTTCTTCTATGTCTTTCTTTAGGGTTTTGTAATTTTCATTGTATAAATCTTTCACCTCTTTTGTTAGGTTGATTCCCAAGTATTTTATTTTTTGGGGGGATATTGTGAATGGAGTAGTTGTCCTCATTTCCGTTTCAGAGGATTTGTCGCTGATATACAGGAATGCCTTTGATTTATGCGTGTTGATTTTATATCCTGCCACTTTGCTGAATTCATTTATTAGCTCTAATAGCTTCTCTGTAGACCCTTTTGGGTCTGCTAGGTATAGAATCATATCATCTGCAAATAGTGATAATTTAAGTTCTTCTTTTCCAATTTTTATCCCTTTAATTTCTTTCGTCTGTCTAATTGCTCTTGCTAGTGTTTCGAGGACTATGTTGAACAGAAGTGGTGAGAGAGGGCATCCCTGTCTTGTACCAGATCTTAGAGGGAATGCCTTCAATTTTTCTCCATTCAGAATGATGCTGGCCTGTGGCTTATCATATATTGCTTTTACAATGTTGAGGTATGATCCTGTTATCCCTAATTTTTCTAGAGTTTTGAACATAAAGGGATGCTGTACTTTGTCGAATGCTTTTTCTGCGTCTATCGAGACTATCATATGGTTCTTATTTTTTAGTCTATTGATGTGGTGGATAACATTTATTGATTTCCGTATATTGAACCAGCCTTGCATCCCATGGATGAATCCTACTTGATCATGGTGTATAATTTTTTTGATATGTATTTGAATCCGGTTCGCCAGAATTTTATTGAGTATTTTTGCGTCAAGGTTCATTAGAGATATTGGTCTGTAGTTTTCTTTCTTTGAAGTGTCTTTGTCTGGTTTCGGAATCAGGGTGATGTTGGCCTCGTAGAATGAATTTGGAAGTTCTCCCTCTTTTTCTATTTCCTGAAATAGCTTGAAAAGTATTGGTGTTAGTTCCTCTTTAAAGGTTTTGTAAAACTCTGCTGTATACCCATCCGGTCCTGGGCTTTTCTTAGTTGGTAGTCTTTTGATGGTTTCTTCTATTTCTTCTATTGTTATTGGTCTGTTTAGGTTGTCTATATCCTCCTGGTTCAATCTGGGCAGATCGTAAGACTTAAGGAATTTATCTATGCCTTCACTATCTTCTATTTTATTGGAGTATAAGGCTTCAAAATAGTCTCTGATTATCTTCTGTATTTCTGAAGTGTCTGTTGTGATATTGCCTTTTTCATCCCGTATGCTAGTAATCTGGGTTCTCTCTCTTCTTCTCTTCGTTAGCATGGCTAAGGGTCTGTCAATTTTATTTATTTTTTCAAAGAACCAGCTTTTAGTTTTGTCAATTTTTTCAATTGTTTCTTTTGTTTCAATTTCATTAATTTCAGCTCTGATTTTGATTATTTCTTGCCTTCTACTTCTTTTGCTGTTGTTTTGCTCCTCTTTTTCTAGGATTTTGAGATGAAGTATGAGATCATTTATTTGTTGGTTTTTTCTTTTTTTGAGGAATGAACTCCAAGCAATGAATTTTCCTCTTAGGACTGCTTTCAATGTGTCCCATAGATTCCGATATGTTGTGTCCGTGTTTTCATTTAACTCTAGGAATTTTTTAATTTCCTCCTTGATGTCTTCAATAACCCATATGTCACTCAGCAACCTGTTGTTCATTCTCCAAGTGATGCTTGATTTTTCCTTTCTTCTTTTATCATTGATTTTCAGTTTCATTCCATTATGATCAGATAAGATGCATGGTATTATCTCTACCCCTTTATATTGTCTAAGAGTTGCCCTGTGACATAATATATGGTCTATTTTTGAGAAGGTTCCATGTGCTGCTGAAAAAAAAGTGTAACTACTTGATGTTGGGTGGTAAAGTCTATATATGTCAATTAAGTCTAGGTTATTAATTGTGTTGTTGAGTTCTATAGTTTCCTTGTTTAACTTTTGTTTGGAAGATCTGTCCAGTGGTGAGAGAGGTGTGTTGAAGTCTCCCATGATGATTGTATGGTGGTCTATCAGACTCTTGAACTTGAGAAGAGTTTGCTGGATGAACACCGCTGCACCATTATTTGGGGCATATATATTTATGATTGTTATGTCTTGTTGGTTTATGGTTCCCTTGAGCAGTATGAAGTGTCCTTCTTTATCCCTTTTGATTAGCTTTGGCTTGAAATCTATTTTATTAGATATGAGTATGGACACGCCTGCTTGTTTCCGCTGTCCATATGAGTGGTATGATTTTTCCCAACCTTTCACCTTCAGTCTATGGATATCTTTTTCTATCAGATGCGTCTCCTGTAGACAGCATATTGTTGGGTCTTGTTTTGTGATCCATTCTACTAGCCTGTGTCTCTTAATTGGTGAGTTTAAGCCATTGACATTTAGGGTTATTATTGAGATATGGTTTGTACTTCTATCCATATTTGTTTGTTAATGTTACTAAACCTGATTTGTTATCCTCTTTGACTACTTTCCCCCCTTTACTGTCCTACCTCCCATTGTTGGTTTTCAATGTTATTTTCCATTTCCTCTTCCTGCAATGTTTTGCCAAGGATTTTTTGAAGAGATGGTTTTCTAGCTGCGAATTCTTTTAACTTTTGTTTATCATGGAAGGTTTTAATTTCATCTTCTAACCTGAAGCTTAATTTTGCCGGATACACGATTCTTGGTTGGAACCCATTTTCTTTCAGTGTTTGAAATATGTTATTCCAGGATCTTCTAGCTTTCAGAGTCTGTGTTGAGAGATCAGCTGTTATCCTGATTGGTTTACCCCTAAATGTAATCTGCTTCCTTTCCCTTGTAGCTTTTAAAATTCTTTCCTTATTCTGTATGTTGGACATCTTCACTATAATGTGTCTAGGTGTGGATCTCTTATGGTTTTGTACATTCGGCGTCCTGTAGGCTTCTAGGATTTGGGATTCTGTCTCATTCTTCAAGTCTGGGAAGTTTTCTCGTATTATTTCATTGAATAGGCTGTGTATTCCTCTGGTTTGGAGCTCTGTGCCTTCCTGTATCCCAATGACTCTTAAATTTGGTCTTTTGATATTGTCCCATATTTCTTGGATGTTCTGTTCATGGTTTCTTAGCAGACTTGCTGAGCTGTCTATGTTCTTTTCCAGTTGAAATACTTTGTCTTCATTGTCTGATGTTCTCTCTTCTAAGTGATCTACTCTGCTGGTAGTATTCTCAATTGAGTTTTTAAGTTGGTTTATTTTTTCCTGCAATTCTAGTATTTCTATTTGTTTGTTTTTTATTTCCTCTATCTCCCTGTGAAATTGATCTTTTACTTCCTGGATTTGTTTGTCAATGTGATCTTTCATTATCTGATTTTGCTGTCTCATGTCTTCCTTGAGACTCCAGATCATCTGAAGCATGTATATCCTGATCTCTCTATCTGACATTCCATCTGTTGCACCTATTACCTCTTCTAAAGTTGAGTTGACCTGCATTGCCTGTGGTCCTTTCTTTCCTTGTCTTTTCATACTGCTGGCGTTTCTTTCTGCTTGGTGAAACTGTTGTGTTTTGAAATTTTCCCTCTATTTATTTATATTGCTCTTGTATAGTTGAATAATCACCCTTGCAGGGCATGTAGTGGCTGTGATCCTCCTCCAATTGGTGTGATCCGTCTACCACGCTGGGAGGCCCTAGGTCTGCTCTGCTGGTCGGTCAAAGGTCCGCCTACCCAGCAGGTACGAGGGGCACCTCTATCACTCCGCAGGTTGCTGGGCCTAACCTCCCGATGGGTCAAAGGTTCCCCTAGCTTGCAGGGGGCTGCTCCCGGAGCGAGAGCTAGGCCTCCCGGGGGAGCCCGGATGGTGGAGGCCGACTGCCGGTTCAGGCGGGGTGGGCCAAGCCGCACTGGGTGCCGGCGGCTTGCAAACGCGGCTGGTATCAGCAGGACTTAACTCCTGCACCCGCTGCGGGGGCACCTTTATCGCCGAGTAGCTGCGGTCGCGTGGTTGGGACCCGGGTGGGTGGGGCCTCTTCTCCCAGGGCGAGAGCTGGGCCTCCCGGGGGAGCCCGTATGGCGGAGGACTGCCGGTTCAGGCGGGGCGGGCCAAGCCGCTCCGGGATCCCGCGGGTTGCAAAGGTGGCTGGCGTCTGCAGGACTTAACTTCTGCACCCGCCGCCGGTTCGGGCGGGGCGGGCCAAGCCGCTCAGGGTTCCCGCGAGTTGCAAAGGTGGCTGGCGTCTGCAGGACTTAACTTCTGCACCCACCACGAGGGCACCTTTATTGCCGAGTAGCTGTGGCTGCCTGGTTAGGAACCGGGCGGGTGGGGCCGCTTTTCCCTGGGCGACAGCTAGGCCTCCCGGGGGAGCCCGTATGGTGGAGGACTGCCGGTTCGGGCGGGGCTGGCCAAGCCGCTCAGGGATCCCGCGGGTTGCAAAGGTGGCTGGCGTCTGCAGGATTTAACTTCTGCACCCGCCACGTGGGCACCTTTATTGCCGAGTAGCTGTGGCTGCCTGGTTAGGAACCAGGCGGGTGGGGCCGCTTTTCCCAGGGCGAGAGTTAGGCCTCCCGGGGGAGCCTGTATGTCGGAGGACTGCCGGTTCCGGCGGGGCGGGCCAAGCCACTCAGGGATCCCGCGGGTTGCAAAGGTGGCTGGCGTCTGCAGGACTTAACTTCTGCACCCACCAGGAGGGCACCTTTATCTCCAAGTAGCTGAGGCCACCTGGTTAGAAACTGGGCGGGTGGGGCCGCTTCTCCCGGGGCGAAAGCTAGGCCTCCCGGGGGAGCCCGTATGGCGGAGGACTGCCGGTTCGGGCGGGGCAGGCCAAGCCGCCCAGGGATCCCGCGGGTTGCAAAGGTGGCTGGCGTCTGCAGGACTTAACTTCTGCACCCGCCACGTGGGCACCTTTATTGCCGAGTAGCTGTGGCTGCCTGGTTAGGAACCGGGCGGGTGGGGCCGCTTTTCCCAGGGCGAGAGCTAGGCCTCCTGGGGGAGCCCGTATGTCGGAGGACTGCCGGTTCCGGCGGGGCGGGCCAAGCCACTCAGGGATCCCGCGGGTTGCAAAGGTGGCTGGCGTCTGCAGGACTTAACTTCTGCACCCACCACGAGGGCACCTTTATCTCCAAGTAGCTGAGGCCACCTGGTTAGAAACCGGGCGGGTGGGGCCGCTTCTCCCGGGGCGAGAGCTAGGCCTCCCGGGGGGAGCCCTGTGGCGGAGGACTGCCGGTTCGGGCGGGGCGGGCCAAGCCGCCCAGGGATCCCGCGGGTTGCAAAGGCGGTTGGCGTCCGCAGGACTTAACTTCTGCACCCGCCGGTTCGGGCGGGGCGGGCTAAGCCGCTCAGGGTTCCCGCGGGTTGCAAAGGCGGCTGGCGTCTACAGGACTTAACTTCTGCACTCGCCACGTGGGCACCTTTATTGCCGAGTAGCTGTGGCTGCCTGGTTAGGAACCGGGCGGGTGGGGCCGCTTCTCCCAGGGCGAGAGCTAGGCCTCCCGGGGGAGCCCGTATGGCGGAGGACTGCCGGTTCGGGCGGGGCGGGCCAAGCCACTCAGGGTTCCCGGGGGTTGCAAAGGTGGCTGGCGTCTACAGGACTTAACTTCTGCACCCGCCACGTGGGCACCTTTATCGCTGAGTAGCTGTGGCTGCCAGGTTAGGAAGCGGGCGGGTGGGGCCGCTTCTCCCAGGGCGAGAGCTAGGCCTCCAGGGGGAGCCGCCTGCCGGAGCGGCTGATGGTTGGGGGACTAGACCTCTGTGCCCGCGTGGCCTTCCAAGATCCACTTCTCTGGGGCAACCTGTCACTTCGAGTAAACCTACCAGTTCACGGCAGCTCTCCTCTTAAGGAAGTTATGGTAGAAGTTCCTCCGTAGCTAGGCTGCAGCTGTTTCGATGAGTCTTTCATATCCCGTTAAAGTGGAGACGTTGGAGACGCTGCTTCCTCGCCGGCCGCCATGTTGGATTCCGACTGTATCATTTTCCTTGTATTGTGTTGTATATTTTATTACACCAAATAAAGAAATTTTAAAAAATTAAAAAAAAAAAAAAGGGAAGCAGAAATCTAGGATTTTAGATCCATGGATTCCCGAGGATTCCAAAGTAAGAAGCTAAGGCAGAATTTTTTTTTTTTTTTTTTTTTTTTTTTTGTGTGTGTGTGTGTGTGTGTATGTGGTCAGTGCTGGCGATCAAACCCAGGGCCTTGCACATGCTGGGCAAGTGCTCCACTGTTGAGCTGCACCCCAACCTCTAGATTTTTGTTTCCTGTTGAATTAAAATGAGGTATAAAAGGGAGGGAGCATGTCATTCCAATATGGAAAAGTAGAGATAACAAGAATAAAGGAAGAATTAGAAGCTTGAATGTTTTCTACATCATTTTTTAAATTAAAAAATATAAGATTTTGTGGACTCGTGTCTTCTACAAGTTAACCACAATTGTTTTAAATATTACTAAATAAATAAATTCAGAAATTAATTTACCCACTCATGTAACACTATGTGTTGTGTGTCCTTTATGAGCCAGGCACTATTATATACACTAGGGTTTCAGCATTAAATAAATGAAGTCCCTGCCAATGACATTCTAGTGCCTACAAAGTCAAAAAGTTTCTTATCTAATCCTGAAAATGGCCACTTAAATGACTTAATGATGATTCCTACAAACATTGTAAATGTAGACATTTATTTGTTTTCATATAAAATGGGCTATGTTATACCTAATATTTTTTGAAGTTTGCATTTCTTAGCAATATAACTTTGACTGGTTTTATGTTAACAAATATTGATTCACACCATTCTTTTTATGAATTATATAACATTCCATTTGCTAGGAGCCACAGCAAAAGTATTATGATACATGGCACCTTTGGTTTAGGTGACTGCCAGCTAGCCATTGAGATGATATGATTATGTTAAGATTTACATTCATATGGAAATTGGACTCCTGCTGTTCACCTCCCTACGAGACTCATGTTAGAGGACTCATGTTACGGGACTCCAGGAGAGTTCCCATTGGTTGGGGAAGGATAGTAGGAGGGAATTTCCGGGGGAGGTGGGGGGGGGCCGGTTCCAGTAGACACACACGTGTGTGGACCAGCTTGCTAGCAGGGCGCACACGGGGCACTGGCGGCTTTTTTAAAAATAAAGCTTTGTTCCTGCTTGAGTGGCTTGTAATTCTGTGCCCAGCCGGGTTGCGGCATCCATTTTTTATTAACATACCTTGTTCATTCACATTTGGTTGTTCCCAGTTTTTTTAAAACAATGAACAATATTGTTGTAAACAAGTGTCTCATCCCTATAATTTTTTAAGTACTTAGAAGAAAAGTGGCATTAAGTCTTCCAAAATGGAAATGTTTGGTTCATAGTGAAATAGATATGAGTTAAACTTCTTTCAGATAAGGATTGTTACCTTCTACTTCCTTTTTTATTTTTCACTGACTTATCCTGTACCTAATAAGACATTATACAAGCTGGGTGTGGTGGTGCATGCCTGTAATCCCAGCTATTTGGGAGGCTGAGACAGGAGGATTGCAAGTTTGAGACCAGTCTCTGCAACTAGCAAGACCCTGTCTCAAAATAAAAAAAATAAAAAGTGATGGGGATGTAGCTCAGTAGTCGAGTGCCCCTGGGTTCAATCTGCAGTACAAAAAAAAAAAAAAATTCATCTATTCATTGTGCTCTATATGTGTAATAAGAATTACAATGCATTCTGCTGTCATATATAAATAAAAATTAATTAATTTTTAAAAAAATTAAAAAAGACTTGATACAAGTGACTAGGAAATATCTGCCAAAATCCACTAATATGAATGCAGAGTAAAAGAAAAAATAATCAATTTCTAATTCCACAAACTTCTGTGTACATGGACTGTTCTAGGCTTCAAAGGATAAAAATCTCTATTTATTTCTTGAAATAAAGATTCATCCAATTGAAATGGGCAAGAAAAGAGTGAGCACTTTTCCAATGAAAGTGTTTCTACTATACCCAAATATCATGTTCTTCTCCATGAAAGGAAATCATTGAAATATCAAGATAGGTTTCACTGATAAAATTACCATAACTATTTCAAATAAATTTCAGGAAACAAGAAAAAAATCATCTTACTGAATAGAAACACACAACCATAAAACAATATTTCTATTAGAACCAAAATCTATCTACAGGTATACCACAGAGTTTCCAGCTTAGCTATTTCCAATAATCAAAATTATTCATCTTTTTTGTTCAAATAAAATTGTCTCCAGGGTCGGGCTGGGGTTGAGTGCTTGCCTTGCACGTGTGAGGCCTTGGGTTCGGTCCTCAGCACCACATAAAAAATTAATAAATATTGGGCTGGGGATGTGGCTCAAGCGGTAACGCGCTGGCCTGGCATGCGCGGGGCGCTGGGTTCGATCCTCAGCACCACATAAAAATAAAATAAAGATGTTGTGTCCACCAAAAACTAAAAAATAAATATAAAAAAATTCTCTCTTTCTCTCTCTCTCTCTTTAAAAAATGAATGAATGAATGAATAATTAAATAAATAATAAAATATATTGTGTCTATCTACAACTAAAAATATTTAAATTAAACTTAAATTGTCTCCAGTATAATTACTGAATAGTCCAACATTATTACATAATGCAGAAGAACATTTCAGTAAGTGTTCAATTTATTAAGAAAGCTGTTTCATTAATAAAAACATTTTTTCAAGAAACAGAAGCAATTTCATCATACATGCTTCACTGTGCAATTTGATCTCTAATCACTTAAACACAATCTTCAATCTAAATGGATTTAGATTTAACTATGATTACAAAATTATGCCTTGCACATTTACAGACATATAAAATCTTGCTTAAGAGAAAATAAACTTAAGAGCAAAGAAAACGCTCACTCACCGTCTTCATCATCACAGCCATTGTAAACTTCACTCCGACCTCAGGCAGCAAATTTGATTCTGAAATTCCACCCACCACTATGATCACATAAACTTCAGTTTGTGGAAGTGACAAACGGAATCTGTAGGAAATGCTGTAGAAAAAAATTACTCAACAAATCTGCTTCACCTAGAAAGGAGGAATTCAAATGTGAACTAAGTAAAAAGGTTTTAATTGCATTTAAACCAGAGGGATGATTTTGCTGTTAGCAGGAACTTGTGACTAAGGTTACCTGGTGAGAAAATGATTAACACTCCTGTTGTCATCTCTGTGTGCTCTCCAGCAAAACAAGACGCTCTGAGGAGCCTTATCAACTCTGGGAATGCCTGTTGTAAACTCCCTGTCCCTGTCCCACTGAGCTGGCATTGAGCTGAGTGAATTCAACTTTGGAGTCAGGTTATTATAAATAAAAATGTATTGAGGACTTCTGCAAATTTCATTAGTGGTCATATTTTCTAAACTATTATTCTAAAAGGTTTTATTCTTGCCTTTCATTTCTATGTTCCACATTAAAAGACAGATGATCACTTTGACCCTTTTTCTTAAAATTCCAAAGGTTTATAAGTAACATTAGCAGGTTCTCTTTGTTCCTGCAACCTTGTTTGTCTTCTCAACTATGCTCATTTCCAAAACTTGAGTACCCTTTTGAACTGTTGGTTCTTAATCCTCTGGAGACCAGAGGTATGAAAAAGAAAATGTGAGAGAGCTAATTAATAGGCACAAACAAGTTGGAGGCCTAGAAAGTCATCAAAGGATTATTATTTTTTCTTTACATGGTTAGCATGCCTGTAATCCCAGCAGCCTAGGAGGCTGAAGCAGGAAGATTGCAAGTTCAAAGTCAGCTTCGGCCACTTAGTGAGGCCCTAAGGAACTTAGTGAGACCCTATTTCTAAATAAAATATTTAAAAAGGGCTGAATGTCGCTCAGTGGTTAAGTGCCCCAGGGTTCAATCCTCAGTACCAGAAACAAAACAAACTACATTACCAGTTCTTCATAAATACTTCTAGAAGAAAGGAAATCATATACTCACTCAGATAGGAGATAGGCAGAGATGTGTTTAGATTATCACCTATGCAGGATCTTATGAGGAGGAGCCCAAGATGACATTCATTACAAGCACACGACTTCTTTTAGGCCATCACTGAAACTCTACCTTACAGGGCAAAGTAGATTGTGTATTTCCTGCCAAATGTCCAATGACAGTCAAAACTGGGTCTCAAATACAGTGCTGTATAAAGAGTTTAAGAGCTAGTTTTCCGTTGTGTTTATTATGCTATAAACTTCACTTTCCTGATAGCGTTTAGATTGCTGATTTAAGAGTAGATTGGTGACTCAGAGTTCTTATCATCCTTCCTGAAGTATTTTCCCAAAATGACAAGTTAGTTCTAAGAACTCAGAGAAGTCCTCCCCCCTCAATATCACCCCTCCCCACCAAGGAAAGCAAGATTTAACTATTTCACGGAGACAAGTTTTATCAGTGCCGAAAACCTATTCTAAATAAATTCCTTTATTTCCTCTCTTTTCACACAAATATTGCTTTTGTCTCTGAAATATAATAGGTGCCCTGGATGAGCTTCAAATATTTTATGTAATGCCTGAACTGGCAGGTACCCTATAGGAAGAACTGCTACTCCCTTGGTTACTTTTATTGGACTACAACAATTAACTAGAAACACACACACACACACACACACACACACACACACACACAAGCATGTTCAAGCTTGAAATCACCCTTTTTGTTTATAAAAGTGGCTGGTACATCATGCACAATGAATAATCATTTGCCATTATTATTCAGTTGCCCAAAAAGTTGATGTCCACAAATTTATGGAAATAGCACAAAAAAATATTCCAAAACTAGAGTTCTTAATCTAGACTCTTTATTTTATTTTTTGATACTGTGGGTTGAACTCAGGGATGCTCTGTCACTGAGCTATATCTCTAGACTTTCTTATTTTTTATTTTGAGACGGGGTCTTACAAAGTTGTTGAGGCTAGCTTCAAGCTTACAATCTTCCTTCCTTAGCTTCCCCAGTCACTGGGATTACAAGTGTGCACCACTGTGCCCAATTAATTCTTAACCCAGATTTTAACAAGAACAAGAGTTATTTAAATATCCTAGAATTGTATGTAAAATAACTACAAATTTTTCTGGGGAAACTGCTGTTAGGGTTTAAAGGTCCTTAACTGAATGGGTCAGTGTCATAGAAGGACAGCTACCATCCATGGCGGTGGCAAATTCTAGCCTGTCAACCCTGTGATGTTCTTTGATGTCAGCATTGGCAGCCATGAAGATTGAGCTGTTTGCAGACGTTGTACCTAAGATGGCTAAGAACGTTAGGTGATTTTGCACAGGAGAATTCAGCAGCGTCCATTTGGCTCCAGGGTATCCTAAACTGGAAAAAAAAAAAAAAAGATTACTTGTCTTCATTCCAAGTCTCTTTCTTTCTGATTATAGAAAAGATAGGGTGCCAATAGGATAGATACAAAGGAGAAACTTCCTAAATGATTTCATGATTTAAGGTGGAAATTTTGTTAATAGAGATAGTACCACCAGCATTTACCAGGTACCATAGTCACCAGCATTTACCAGGTACCATTTACAGATGAAAATTTTAAACCGAGACTCTTAGCCCCAGGCTTTCTTTCCATGGCAAACAGTGGTCCCTGTACAAATGGCTGTCAGTCTTTATCACCTGCTTTAAGTGTGAATGGCTGTATGGGAAGCATGTAGTATTTGGAAAAATCACTGATAGATTTGTTGTGATGAGAAAGATTGAAAATGTTCCCACAGGCCCCAACAACAAGCCCAAGCTGCGGGAAGCTGTACTCCAGACCAAGACTGAATCAGACCTAAGGAAAAATTGGAAAATAGTCCATTGAAAACCCACATACCTTTCACCTAGATTCACCACTGATCAGCATTTTGTTTTATCATTTTGCCTTGATATTTGTTTTTGCTTGCCCTCTTTCCTCCCTTCCTGTTCCATTCCCTCTCCTCTTTCTAGCCCTCCCTTCCTTCCTTTCTGCCTCCTTTCTTTCTTTCTCTTCTTTCCCATTTTAAAATTGCAGACTTCTTGATCCTACATAATCACAAAAATATTATATAATATCTAATACATATTCAAATTCCCCAGTTGTCCCCAAAGAAACATGTATAGCTTTAAAACAAAACAATAAGACCCTAGCCAGGTGTGGTGGCATGCAGAGTCCCAGCTAATTCAGGAAGCTGAGGCAGGAGGATCGCTTGAGCCCATGTATTCAAGACCATTCTGGGCAACATAATGAGATCTCATCTCAAATAAAGAAAGTAATTAAAATGTTTGGTCAAGTTTCCCAGATTTAATCTGGGAAATTAAATGTTTAATCTCATTTTGAAAATTTTCATACTAAATAGATAAAGTAAAAGCCCCCTTAATGAGTAAAGAAAGTGTGGTACATATACACAATGGAATATTACTCAGCCACAGAGAATGAATAAAATTATGGCATTTGCCAGTAAATGGATGGAACTCGAGACTGAATCCGAGCAGGGGGTATTCTGACTAGAAGAACAAATGCTTCTCCACCTGTCTCCAGTTCTCTCTCTCATGTCTCTTCCCACACACTAATCTATCTAATCCTTGCCAAACTTCTGTGGATATTTTTCCCTTCATTGTGTATTCCTTCTCTTTCAAAATTACTTTTTTCATTCCAATGTTAAGATCCTACTTTGCCATTCAGCCTCAATATTATGAGTTCTTATCATGTTATCCTAATAGATATCTCTTGTTCTTCTCTAATATTTTTCGCTACCAAATAAAATTTCCTTTGGACACACTTCCCTAGCATCCTTGCTCTGAACCATAAACTTCAATAATAGTATATCATAGAGTTTTAGACTGGGGATTTTCAAATCTTGATGTGTACACAAATTACATGTACATCTTCCTAAGAGGCAGACTGGGATTCAGCAGATCTAAGGTGAAGCTTGAGAGTCTGAATTTCTGTTTTCCAAGTGGTGTTGATGCTGCTCTCAAGTAGCTGGGATTATAGGTGTGCACCACTACTCCTGGCAAGACCAGAATATTAGTGATCTTTTTTTAAGGCGTTAGGGGAATGGTTGGGAAGATGCACAAAGTTAAGCATCTGGAGGGCTGATTAAATTCTATGTCTTGGTCTGGTTTTGCTTACACAAGTGTGTTCACTGTGTTAAGAGTCTGTTGAATTATACACTCATGATCTGTGCAATTTTTGGTATATTATATTTCAATTAAAACATTTCCTTTTAAAAACGAGAACGTTGTCTTAAGCCTAGGAAACACTAAGCACAACTGAGGATTGATAGGATGACTGAAATTTTATAAAACTAATGTTCAGATTATCAGCCCTCCCATTGTTGTACACCTGGAATGCAATCTGGAGAGGGCTTTCCCATCTAGACTGGAGCTTAGAAGCTTCTCTGGGAACTCTGACTAACTGGAAGAAAAGACCTAGGGGCTCCCCAAAATAAGCCCCCCCCAGTCCACCACATAAAGAAGACCACAGTAGACAAGCCTCACAAATGAACAGAGCACTAATTAGCTTGTTAGTATACAAACTTTAAATATGAGCAAATAGCAAAGGCCTGCCAGATACGAAAGTAGCATTTAATACGAAGTAAAGACAAAACAGGGAGAAGAACTTACCACACAAAAGAAATAATTCCCATGGGGTGACATCAAGAAAAAACTTCTCCACATCAAAGGAAATAACAAAATGAAAAGGCTGCCTAAAGATGGGAAGAGAATATTTGCAAACTCTATACAGAATAAGGAGTTACAAACTAGACTCTAAGGAACTCACAGAGCAAAATACAAAAATGAAAACAAAACAAAACAAAAAATCTCAAGTACCCTTTTTTTAAAATGAGCAAAGGACTTATTAAATAAACATTTCTTCAATAAAGGCATAAAAATGGCCAATAGGCATAAGAAAGGATGTTGAGTATCACTCATCAGCAGGGAAATGCAAGTCAAACCACAATGAGATATCACCTCATGTCACTTAAGGTGGGTTTTTTTAAATCAAAAAGATAATAGTGTTGAAGGATGCAGAGGGAAGGAAACTCTGCACGTTGTTGGTAGGAATGTGAATTGCTGCAGCCATTATAAATAGCATTATTCAGCTGGGCATGGTGGCACACTCCTGTAATACCAATAGCTCAGGAGGCTGAGGTAGGAGGATCACAAGTTCCAAGCCAGCCTCAGCAATTTAGCAAGGTTGTACGCAACATATACTCTGTCTTTAAAAAATAAAAAAGGGCTGGGGATGTGACCCAGTGGTTAAGCACCCTTGGTTTTAATCCCCAGTACCAAATAAAATAAATCCACTATGAGTTTCTCTAAAAATTAAAAATAGAAGCCAGTGATTTCCCTTCTGGGTATATATTAAAAGGAAATGAAATCAGCAACTCCTATAGATAATGCATGCTTTTATATTGATTGCAGCACTATTCACAATAAAATATGGAAACAACCTAAGTGCCCATCAATGTATAAATGGATAAAGAAATTGGGATAGATACAGATATGGGTACATAGATATATGTGAAACAATTACTTAGCCTTAAAAAAGAAGATCCTGACATTTGCAACAGTACTGATAAACCTGAAGAATATTATACCAAGAGAAATAAGCCAGACACAGAAAGAAATACTGTATAATCTCACCTATATGTGGAATCTAAACAATGTAAATTATGTAGAAACCATTGAAGGGAGTTATCAGGGACAGGGGTGGAGTGAAGTAGAAGGAAAATGAGGAGATGTAGGTAAATAAGTACAACGTTACAGTCATGTAGGATGAATAAGAAGTCTAGAGATCTAGTAGACAGCATGGAAACTACAGTTGATAATATTGTATTATTTACTGCAAATTTTCTGAAAGAGTAGATTGTAGATGCTCTTATCTACTGTTAACAAAGTTAACTATATTAGGTGATGGATCTGTTAATTTGCTTGACAGTATTAATCATTTATTTCACTAAATTTATGTATATCAGGATATCATGTTTTACACCTTAATTATGTAAAATTTTAAAAAATTAAAATTTATCTTTAGAGAATTAAGAACACATTGCAACAAATATTATTAAATCCTATATATGTGTATGATTACATTACTGGTGCAACTCAGCACTATGTACAGCCAGAGAATGAGAAATTTTGCTCCATTTGGGTACAATGTGTCAAAATACACTTAATTAATTAGAAAAATTTTAAAATTTTTAAAAATTTTAAAAAAATATTGCTTTCATGAATAAGAACAGAGTTGCTATTTTATTATTGATTTATTGATTTTTGACACTGGGGATTAAACCCAGGAGCATTTTACCACTGAGCTACATCCCCATCTTTTTTGAGACAGGACCTTCCTAAGTTGCTGAGGTTCCCACTAAATTGCTAAGGCTGGCCTTGAACTTGCAACCCTTCTGCCTCAGCCTCCCAATTTGCTGGGATTAGAGGTGTGTCCCACCAAACCCGGCAGATTATTATTTTAAAAGGAACTATTCTGGCTATGCATGTAGCTGAGTTGTAGACTGCTTAGCACATGTGAGGCCCTGAGTTTGATCACCAGCACTGGAAAAAAAAATACATACACACACACACACACACACACATACACACACTTAAAAGCAAATATTCTGAGAACAGAAAAAAAGCTATTAAAAATTACAAATAAAGTAGGCGCAGTGGTGCACATATGTAATACCAGCAACTTGGGAAATTGAGGCAGGAAGATCATAAGTTCAAAGCCAGCCTCAGCAACTTGGCAAGACTCTGTCTCAAAATAAAAAATAGAAGAGCTGGGATTGTAGCTCAATGGTCGAGAACTCCTGAGTTCAATTCCAGTACCAAAAAATAATTTTTTTAAAGTGAGAGAGCAGAAAAGTTTTTAAATGCAATAGGATAATTAGAAGATAAAGTTGAAAAGAAAAAATCTTCTAGAAAGTAGGATAGAAAGACAATGATGTGAGAAATAGCACCAAAAACTAAGAAAATTAGTAGACCAGTCCAAGAATTAAAATGGAGAGAAGAGAAAGAGAATCAAGAATACTATCACAAAATTGATTCAAGAAAATTTCCCAAAATACAAGAGCTGAACTCCCAGGTTGGATGAGCATATTTGTTTTTTGTTTTTCTTTATTTATTTTTCTGGGAGGGGGCAGATAACTGGGGATTGAACCCAGGAGTGCTTAACCACTGAGCCACATCCCCTGCCCTTTCTTTATATTTTATTTAAAGACAGGATCTCACTACATTGCTAAATGCCTCGATAATCTGCTGAGGCTGGCTTTGAACTAGTGATCCTCCTGCCTCAGCCTCCTGAGTTGCTGGGATTACACGCATGTGCCACTGCCTCCACTTGTTTTTGTTTTTTATTGTATTCTTTTCTTTTTTGAATGAGCATATTGAACAATACCACAAGAGATGAAAAGAAATTCAAACTTTTATGAGATTCTCAGAGTGGCAATGAAAGTTCCTACAAGCTTGCAAGAGAAAAGTGTTGATGAAAACCAAAGACTCAGAAGTGCATGGGGTAGCTCAGTAACAGGAACGGAAGCTGGAAAACAATAGTCCAGTGGCATCAAAATTTTGAAGTAAAATCGTTTCCAATCTGGAATAATCATTCCAGCTGGATTACAAAATGTGAGATTGAATAAAAATATTTTCATGTGTCCAAGGATCCCAAATTTGCCTTCCAGGCTCCCTTTCTTAAGAAGCTACTGGAAGTAGGGCTCCACAGAAACAGAAGAAAAAACTAAGAATGGTGTTCAGGATCTGAGATGAGGAAAAGTGTAGAGGAAACTGAGAAAAGAGCCCTAAATGAGAGCTGTACAGCAGGCCCATGAGCACCCAGACAGCACGAGAGGGCCTGGAGATGTGGGAAGCAGCCCTCTCTGTAAGAGTAAATAATAACATTTCTAGAACATATTGAAAATACTTTACCAATTCAGAGACAGTTTGGTGAACATAGAAACTATGTGTGATAAAAAGCAATTATTAATTTCAGGAAAAGAACAGTGTGTTATATTTGTCTTTTCTCTGCAACTAAGGAAAAGTAGTCATTATACACTGCATAACTCACCTGTGAGTGGCATTTAGATAGTCATAATACTAAAAATTCTGCATATTGAATGAACCAAGATTTAAATACTTCTACAGTAATTCTCCCTTTTCTGAGGTTTTGCTTTTCTGTTTCAGTTATCTCTGGTTGACTGCAGTCCAATAATGTTAAATTAAAAATTCCAGAAACAATTAATAGATTTTAAATTGCACACCATTTTGAGCAACATCATGAAATTTAACACTATACTCTGTTATCTCACCTGAGCAATGAATCTTCCCTTTATCTTGAATACCGAGCAATCAGTAATCTTCTCGATCATCAGATCTAAAGTAGTGTTACTTAAACATAAGCATCACAGTGCTTATGTTTAAGTAACACTACTTTATAGAGTAATGACTCCAAAACACAAGAGTAGCAATACTGGCAATTTGAATATCCCAGAGAGAAGCCATAGAGTGTTTCTTTTAACTGAAAGGAGAAATTTCTCAACAGAATAAGAAAATAAAATCATATGTTAAGGTCGCTAAAATCCATGATTAAAAAAAAAAACTTATAACCATGAAATAAGAAAGAAAAAGAAATTCATGGTAGTTTTGTTGTCATATCTCAAAAGTTCTGACAACAGTGTTTGATAAGTACTTATTTAAGACAGAAAAAAGCATTGATTTATGTATAGAAAAAATATAGAGTATGTAGGGTTCAGTACTATCTGTGGCTTCAGGCATCCACGAGAGTCTTGGAACATACTGCCACAGGTAAAGAGGAACTACTGTACATAGGGAATTAGCTCATTAGTTTGGTGGATGTGGTGGCGCACACCTGTAACCTCAGGTACTTGGGAGACAGGCAGGAGGATTGCAAATTCAAGACTAGTCTCAGCAATTTAGAAAAATGCCATCTCAAAAATTAAAACAAACAAAAAAGACTTGGGGATGTAGCTCAGAGATAAAGCACTCCTGGATTTAATCCCTATTGCTGAGAGAGAGGGAGAGAGAGAGAGAGAGAGAGAGAATGAAAATGAGAATGAATTGGGAGTACTAGATATATGATAGGTGTGGCAAAGAAATCTAAATCCTTACCTTCCATAGTGAGGCATCACAACCTAAGAACTAGAGTTAATAAAAAAAATAACAGTAAAAACGTTATTTAGAGATATGGAGCTATAAAACAAAATAATCAGTTAAAAATAGTTGCCTCTGAGAAGAGAAAAATTGGAAGGGCAACATTGTTATTAGACTTATAAAAGTATTTTACTTTTTAAATGCATATTTTGATAGAAATCAAATTTAGAAACAAATAAAATGGATAATTTTTTAAATCTGATAGTTATTGAGAATCAAATATGTAGAATTTGACAGATTCTTTTGAAGAAATATCTCATAATGTAGATAAACAGAAATGGAAATCATGAAGGAAAAGGGGCTGAGGCAGGAGGATTTCGGGTTCAAAGACAACCTCAGCAACTTAGCAAGATTAAGTAACTTAGTAAGACCCTGTCTCTAAATAAAAAAATAATAAAGAGGGCTAGGAATGGGTGCTGGGACTGGGGCCCAGTGGTAGAGTGCATGCCTAGCACATGTGAGGCACTGAGTTTGATCCTCAGCACCACACAAAAAATAAATAAGTAAAATAAAGATATTGTGTCCATCTACAACTAAAAAATATATATATATATTTTAAAAAAAGGGCTGAGGATGTGGCTCAGTGGTCAAGCACCCCTGGATTAAATCCCTAGTACCAGTAATAATAAAAAATAAATAAATAAATAAATAAATAAATAAATAAATAAAAGATAAGTGATTTAGAAGAGAGATCTGAGCCCTCACTTGGAAACAAAAATTTTCACAGGAGGTGAAAATGGAGGAGATAAAGTTGTAAAAATTAAACAAATAAAATTTTAAAAAATATGTAGATGTTTCCACATTTGAATTGATGAAAACCTGAGTCTGACAGTGAAAAGGTTGATTGAGCCCCAAGAAAGATGAATTTAAAAGTTTACTTAAAGGGCTGGGGATGTAGCTCAGTGATAAAGCACTTACATGCATTGGGCCCTTGGTTCAATTCCTAGAATCCAAAAAAATAATAAAATAAAGTTGTCTACAATTTTAGTGTGGGTAGCAAGGCCTAACTAGTCCAGCCTGGGGTTCATTAAAAAGAAATTCATTTGCCCAAGCATGGTGGTGAACACCTGTAATCGCAGCAACTCAGCAGACTGAGATTGGAAGATCACAAGTTCAAGGTCAGCCTGGGCAACTTAGTGAGACTGTCTCAAAAAAAAAAAAAAAAAGGCAGGGAGGTGGCGAGGGATGTAGTTCAGTGGTAGAGGAGCCCTGGTTTCAATCCCCAGATCTAAAAAGGAAAGAAGGAAGGAAGGAGGGAGGGAGGGAGGGAGAGAAGGAGGGGAAAAGAAAAAATGCATTTATTTACTTGGCATGTACTCATCAACTATATTCTAGTTGGTAGTCTTCCAGGCTCTGGAAGTACAGGTGGACAGAATAGAGAAGGTCTGTGTCTGATGGGACTGGATTCACTATAAGTAATGAAAAATTTAATAGTGGCTTAAGTAAGGAAAGAATTTATGACCCATATAAAAAGAAGTGTGGCCAGGTGCAGTGGTTCACACCTATCATTGCAACTATTCAGGAAGCAGAGGCAGTAAGGCAAGAGGATGACCTGAGCTCTTCAGTTCAAGGTCAGCTTGAGGCTCCCTTCTCAAAGAAAGAAAGAAAGAAAAAGAAAAAAAGGAAGAAGTATGAAATTTGGACCCCAAAGCCAAAGCACGAAATCATGGAACTGTGCTCCTTCACTCTGCTCTGCCCCATTTAACATGTGACATTCCTTGGTTACATGATGACTACTTCACAACTACACAAGATGAACACAGTGATAGTAATTAACTAACAAAGATTGATATATAAGAGCAGTCCTCCAGGAAGTGTGTGTGTGTGTGTGTGGTACTAGGGATTGATCTCATGGGCACCTAACCACTGAGCTACATCCCCAACACTTTTTTATTTTAAGAGAGTCTTGTGCCGGGCACACTGGCACATGCCTATAATCCCAGCAGTTCAGGAGGCTGAGGCCAGAGTATCACAAATTCAAGTCCCACCTAACAATTTATCAAGGCCCTAAGCAATTTAATGAGTCCCTAAATAAGAGAGTTTAGGGATGTGACTCAGTGGTTAACTATCGCTGGTTCAATCCTGGTGAGAGAAAGAGAGAGAGAGAGAGAGAGAGAGAGAGAGAGAGAGAGAGAGAGAGAGAGAGAGAGAGAGAGAGAGGAGAGAGAGAGAGATGGTCTTGCTATGCTAAGAGTCTCCCTAAATTGCTGAGGCTGGGCTTGAATTTACAATCCTTCCTCAACCTCCTGAGTCACTGGGATTACAGGCATGCACCACCATGCTGGCTCCTCCAAGAAATTTTTGAAATAAATTGTGATAGTGATCATCTCTTTACTACTTTTAATTTTATTAGAAATTCATTAAGACTCCTTTGATATAAGGGGTGTAAACAAGGACAGGGTAGGGACGAAGAGCTTGAGAAGAATATTTACAGTAAACAGGGATGAGAGGTGGGAGGGAAAGGGAGTGAGAAGGGAAATTGCATGGAAATGGAAGGCGATCCTCAGGGTTATACAAAATGTCATATAAGAGGTAAGGAGGGGTAAGTCAAGAGAATACAAATGGAAGACATGATTTACAGTAGAAGGGGTAGAGAGAGAAAAGGGGAGGGGAGGGGAGGGGAGGGGAGGGGAGGGGGGATAGTAGACAATAGGACAGACAGCAGAATACATCAGACACTAGAAAGGCAATATGTCAATCAATGGAATGGTAACTGATGTGATACAGCAATTTGTATACGGGGTAAAAGCGGGAGTTCATAATCCACTTGAATCAAACCGTGTAATATGATGTATTAAGAACTATGTAATGTTATGAACGACCAATAAAAAAAAAAAAAGAAATTCATTAAATACTAAATAAATATTTTTACTTCATTTTCTTATTGTATTTGTAGCAATGTCAAAACAGCGTTGGATAAGAATGATAATAATGTATCTTATTGTATTGCTATGATTTTATGAAACAGCGGTTCGATATTTTACTATTTCATGTGCTATTTAGTGCTTCTAAACAGTTTCATTTTATTTGCATTTTACTTAGAGTAATGTTTAAATGGCTCTAAGGTGAAAAGAGTATGACCTAAGAATATTACACGCAGCCAAGCTCTGTTTAAATGTAAGTCAGTCGGACCACCATTTTCACCATGCAAGAACGGAAGGCATATGGTAATTGAGTACTATCCTTGGAAAAAATTACCCAATAATGAATTTGAGACATGAAAAATAAATGGAGAAACTGTTGGTAAAGAACTATGGCAGCAGTAATGTCACCGTAGTGTAATATTTACAATGTTCTGAGGGACAGACAGTAAAACTAAAGAATTTTATACCAAGATTAATACGAGTATAAAACGAGGGTATAGGAACTCTCAAATACACAAAGCAAGGTATATACAAGTAAACTTTAACAAAACTACATTAACAATGAAATCATCCAGCCAGGAAATTAATTTTAAAAAATGTTCTAGAATAGATGAAAAACAGCAAAAATATGCTAACAAGCATTTAATCCATTAAGATTACAGAAACATGAGAATTATGGTTATAGAGGGAATGTAAACATTTTAAAATTGACAAAGTAAAATAATACAAGTAACAACAAAGGGAAGCCTATAATCCCAGCAGCTGGGGGAAGCTGAAGCAGAAGATCTTGAATTCAAAGCCAGTTTCAGCAAATTACCGAGATCCTAAGCAACCCAATATGACCCTGTCTCTATATAAAGTATAAAAATGTGCTGGGGATGTACTCAGTGGTTAAGTGCCCCTGGGTTCAATCCATGGTACAAAAAAAAAAAAAAAAAAAAAAAGGGAGAAGCGGAAGAGAAAAAATGTTATGTTAATTTCCTTTTTTTGTAGTAAAGGAAATGGATGGACATGATTTAAAATTGAAACATCTAGGTCATGTAGGATTCTTCATGATCCTTCTTTTTTGACTTTCAAACAGTCCTTAATTAAGCAAAATCTGTAGTGGTGAAGAATCATCTGTCTCTGATGGGAGATGTTGATAATGAGGGAGGCTGTGCATGTGCAAGGGTTAGGGGTATCTGTACCTTAACCTCAATTTTGCTGTGAGCCTAAAGGTACACTAAAAAGTAGTCTTTTTTTTTTTAATTAAAGAAACATTTATCTGATGGCTAGCAATTTCTTCTGTTTTATTTTAATTTCTTTTATTCAACTACATTCAAGTAAAATTGTGTGTAATACTATTTATTATCAGTTTATTATATATATATTTGTCTATATATTTCCATCCATGCATCCCCCTACCTACCAAGAGGTGCTAGATGGACTGCTCATCTAGTGTTATTAAACACTGTTATAAAGTCACAGTGGTTTCAATTTTGTTATTTGTTGGTATTTAAATGTATTGGTTAAATTTTTAAGTATGCTTCTTTTTAATAAATCCAGCCATTATATACTAAAATACTTGTGAATTTCAAACCCATAAAAAGTTTACACAAGTATGTTAAAACAATACAAGACTATTCCTAAAAATAATATATAGTTGGAAAATATCAAATATATGTTTACCTTATCCATGTATTACTCCATTAAATAAAAAAACAATGATGGAGTCAAATATATGTACATAATTATAGATACAAAACAAAAGCCAGAGTATTAATGTGGTTGTCTCTGGGAAATGGTATTTTTTCTTTTTGTGACTTAAATTTCCAAAATGGATGTGTGTGTGTGTGTGTGTGTGTGTGTGTGCGTGTGCGTGTGTGCACATATATGTATATATGTTAAAAAAGCAGTACAAATTATATTTTTACCTTCTAAAATTTTATTCCCATAGCTTACTGTTCACATATCCATTAGTTTTAATTTAATTTTTTTTATTTTTGAACTATTATGACTAGAAAGATAAAAATAAAACAGTACAAATTATCTTTAAAATGAATTTGTATTGCTTCTAGGCCTTTTGGCTAAGATCAAGTGTAAAATGAATTTGTAATTTAGTTATGTATAGAAAGTTACATACTAGGTTCACAATTTTGATAGACTTTACAGCCACTGGCCTAACAATGGAGTACAGTCATCAAATGATGCTTGTAAATCTTAGGGTTGGAATGCTATTAGGTGATATTGACCACTCCCACACTATCACATCTGCAGTTTAATAAAAGTAAAAATATTGTCTTCAAATTTTAATAAGCATTACAGTACAATGTAACATTACAGAATAATGACCTATAATTCTGATAATTACCACCTTTAATCTAAAGGGCAAGCCAACATATTTTAAAAGACTTGATTACAAGTCTTATTTATATGAAGAGCAATACTATTTTAAAAATTCAAAGTGTTCCAAGGACTCATTAAGCCATAAAAATATTCAAATAAAATGTTCAGGAGTAATAATGACTGTAAAGTTCCTCAATCTTCCTCTGAAAACCAAAATGAAATAGGTAAACAAAAAATAAACTGACAAAAGAATTATGTTCATTCAACTTATTCTAGTAGGTCAGAGAAGAATCTAGATTATCTTTTATATAATAAATTAAAATATCATATAATATACTACATATTGTATATTTGTCAATAGACATGTATTTTGTGTTTATATTTATGAGAAGTATTATTTATAGATTGAACCCAGACTTTTTCATTTTTCATTTTGACAGGATCTTGCTATATGTTGCTCAGGCTGGCCTCAGACTTTCAATCCTCCTGCTTCAGCCTCCTGAGTAGCTGGGATTACAGGCCTGCCCACCACATGTGGCTTTTTTTCTTGTAATAATGTTTATTTAATTTTGGTGACAGAGTAATGCTAGACTAATAAAATTAACCGGAAAATGGTTTCTCCTATTTTATTTTCTGAAAGAAATTATTTCTTCTTTAAGTTTGATAAAATCCTTCAATGAAATTATATGATTCTAGAGTTTTATTCTTAGAAGGTTTTAAGCTATGAATTCAATCTCTTTAATAGCTATGGTTCAGTTTAGGTTATTTCTTTTTGAATGTGCCTTAGTACTTTATATCTGAAAAGATATTTGTACATTTGATCTAAGTTCTCAATCTTGTGAGAAAAAAGTTGTAATATCCGGGACTCCAATGCCATAAATATTATTCGTTTTACTCCTTTCCCACAGGATGGTAAGACTCTTTTCATTGTATACATCATTTTTCTTTCTGTTTTTCAGGTGGGATAATCTCTGTTGACCCATGCTAGACAAGCACTCGACCACTGAGGTACATCCCCAGCATGTCCCCCCTTTTCATTTTTAAAGCATTTTTCTGTATCATAAAATTTCTGAAAACATGATTTTATCATTTCACTATATTTCATTAAATATTTTAATTATCTATTACCCACTCATTGTTTTTTTTTTTGGGGGGGGGGAGGGAGTACCAGGGATTGAACTCAGAGGCATTCAACCATTGAGACACATCCCCAGCCCTATTTTGTATTTTATTTAGAGACAGGGTCTCACTGAGTTGCTTAGCGCCTCGCCATTGCTGAGGCTGGCTTTGAACTCGCAATCCTCCAGTCTCAGCCTCTTGAGCTGCTGGGATTACAGGATTGCGCCACTGCACCTGGCACCATCCATTCTTTTTTAAAAGATATTTTTGTTTATTTCTAATATATTATTACTATATTTAACTCTGTGACATGCAGATTTACATCTAGTTTTCTGATTATATCTTTAAGATATATTTTTTGGTTCAAAATTACTATTTCAAAGACTATGATAAGGCAATTAAAGCATGGTACCAAATTGCTTTCCACAAAGCTTTTTCCAAATTAAAGGAAAAAAAAAGACAAGTACTACCTGAAACTTTTGCCAATTTAATACAGGAAAATAGTATCTTATTTAAATTTTAGGGTCAAAATTGAGTAGAAGTTTCATTTTTCATGTTGATATTTTTGGATAATTATTTATTCCTATCCATTACCCACCTATTAAAATCATGTTTTTAATAAGACTGTGAAATACAAACATATTTTACAGTTTTGTCAGTTGAGAGTAACTACAGTCTTGATATTCATTAGTGTGTTTGATTTTTGTTTTTGTTTTTTGTTTATTTGGTTTGGTTTGGTTTTGGTGGTACTGAGAATTGAACCCAGGGGCACTTTACCACTGAGCTATATCCCCAGACCTTTTTATTTTTTATTTTGAAACAGGGTAAGTTGCCCAGGCTGACCTCGAACCTATGATCCTCCTGCATCAGCCTCCTGAATTACAGTCATGCACCACTGTGCCTGGCCAGATCTTTATCTCTAAATACCATTGTCAAGAAAAAAGAACCAGGGCTTTTAGGAGAAATAATTCCAGGACTGAGGTGAAGAAAACTACAAGAGAAGTATCTATGCTGGATTTTGTGCTGGATTGTCTTGAATGTGGGGAAAAGCTAAAAATGATAAGGTCTATTCATTTTCTGTTGTTGCACAACAAACACCACAAATTTAGCAGCTTAAAAAACATGCCAATTTACTAGTTCATGGTTCTGTGGGTCGGAAGTCTAACATGATGTGCAGAGACCCCTGCTCAGAGCATCACAAAGTTGAAATCCAGGTATCTGTCAGGCTGTGTTCCTTTCTGGACACTCTAGAAAGATATTACAACTTTATTCCCACAAGATTGAGAACTTAGATCAAGTGTACGAATTTCTTTTTAGATATAAAGTACTAAGGCACATTCAAAAAGAAATAACCTGAACCGACCCATAGCTATTAAAGAGATTGAATTCATAGCTTAAAAGTTCCTTTTTGGACATTCCAAGTTCATTCAGGGAGTTGGCCAAGTCCACATCCTAGAAACTTTAGTTTTTCTCACAGTTTGCTGCCAGAATTCATTCTCACTTCCTAGAAGGTGCTCTCAGGTTTTTGTCACATAGTCCCTCTATGAAGCCTGCAGGGGAGTTACTTTCATATGGAATCTTTCCCTCACTTTGTATCTCTCTACCTTCCTCCATTTTTGACTCTCCACTCATATTTAAAGGGCTCATGTGATTAGGTCATATTCCCCTGGGTAATCTCCCTAACTTAAGGTCAACTGGTTTGAGACTTTATATCTGCAAAACTTATCACAGTAATACCTAAATTAATGTTTGAACAAACAATTGGATGTTATATCAGGGGCCAGAAATCTTGGGAGCCATCTGAGAATTCTGCCATCACAGAGTCACATCAAAAGGGCCCAACCATCAATTTATATAAATAATTAGAAAATTATTGTTTAGGTCCATATCCTCAAAGAGAATCCAAGAACTAGAATTCTTTAAAAATGACTTTAATCAGAGTGTTTGTTTGAACTTCAGGTATTGCCAGAGAACACAAATAGCTATTCATCTCTTTTATTTATCAAAAAATTGGTGAAAATGTACATTGAGGTACTGTAAAGAGAAGAAAGGGGCTTGGGATCATATCTATGTTGTATCCACAAAGCTTCTTAAAAAATAAAATTTTTTGAACCTTTGTGTGTGTACATAAGATAGATATAGATGGATCTATAACACCATGGACCTATATCTCTCTAGATATAAATCCCTTCATGTGGCTGGGTGTGGTGGCCCATGCCTGTAATCCCAGAGGCTCTGGAGGCTGAAGCAGGAGGATTGTGAGTTTAAAACCAGCCTCAGCAATTTAGTGAGGACCTAAGCAACTCAATGAGACTCTGTCTCTAAATAAAACACACAAAAAAAGGACTGTGGATGTGGCTCAGTGGTTAAGTACCCCTGGATTCAATCCCCAGTACCAAAAAAAAAAAAAAAACCCCTACATGTATGTTATACATGTTGTATAACATTAAACATATGGATACATGTTTATTTTAGAAAATACGTGTTGTATATATGTACACATAGAAAATATTAAATGTTTAATATATTGAAAGCTAATATTTCCTCTGGAAATCTATGGTTTATTTACTGAATGCTTGAAAATGCTTGAAAAAGTTGTCTGAACTACTTTTTACATCTTCCATTCATCTATATAGAGTTTTAAATTCTTGGCCTTATATTGAATAGTAACTGCACATATAAACAACGTATTTTCATTGAGGTCCTGTGTTGCTCCTTAACTGTCTCTTTAAACAAAGAATGTTTTTCTATTTTCTCCCAAAATGTCAACTTTATGGGTTATGGGTTTTTTTTTTTTTTTGGTTGTTTTTTACTTTTCTTTAGTGGGTGGGATTGTATCTGCTACATGGTCTCACTTGTAAAGACTTCCTTACATTTTAGATGCTTGTTTCCCTAATGTATAAAATGAGAGGTTTGAATCAGATTATTAGTCTTCTAATGTTTATATGCAACAGAATCATCTGGATAATTTATAAAAATATGTAAATTCTCAAGCCCCAACAATTCATTGAGTCTAAGGTGAGTTTCAGGTTTTAATGAGATTCTACATGTTAGCAAGAAAACCAATTCTTTCTGATTTTAATGTTTGATTGGCAAACATACTTTGATAAATAATGACCTATATGTTTTGTAAGGTCTCGTTCCAATTGAAAATGCTGTGATGCTGGAAGTTTTCCTTTTGAAATAAATTTCTACAAGCCAAAAAAATAAATAAATAAATAAATTCTTGGCCTTTACCATACTGAGCCTTCAGCAGTTTATCAATTAAAGTTCAGATTTTTCTATCCTAGTACTTATTCTCATGGTGGCGTTCTTGAGTGAGGGTTTCCCTCTGGCAAACTGCAATTCTCTGAATCCTCCTGTGTTATCTATAATTTTCCAGGGCAGCACCTTGCTCTATAACCTAACTTCTTTGACAGATTCAAGAAGGTTGATTTCTTTCTTTCTTTGTTGTTTCACTAGTTTCAGGACAGAATAATTTCCAAGCTTCATACCTGCAAGATTGGAAACTGGAAGCCTTATAGGGACTTTCATGTATGTTCAACTTCATATACCTTATGGAACATGCCATCCAAGGGCAATAGCATACATGTACTCAATTGCACATTGGACATTCTTCAATATAGATCATATGTTAAGCTGCAAAACAAGTCTTGAGAAGTTTCAAAAGACTGAAATCATATTAAACATCTTTTCAAATCATGATGGTATAAAAGAAGAAATCAGTAACAGGAGAAACTTCAAAAATACATAATTTTTTTCTCTACTGAGAATTGAACCCAGGACTTGCTCATGCTAGGGAGGCATTCCCCAATGCTGGGGACTGAGTTATATTCCCAACCAATACATGAAAATTAAACAATATGCCCTTAAACAAGCAATGGATCAATACATTTTGAAATGTCTTGAAACATGAAAATGAAAACATGCCAAAATCTATGGGACACAGCAAAAGTAGTTTTAAAGGACAGGTTTATAGCAACAAAGGCCTTAAAAATAAGAAAGATCTCAAGCAAACAATCTAATATTTCATCTCAAAGAACTAGGGGGGAAAATAGACCCAAAACTAGTAGAAGGAAAGAAATAATAAAGATTAAACAGAAATAAACAAAATAGACACTAAAAATTACCAAAGGTGAGTGAAATGAAGGGTTGATTTTTTGAAAAGATAAACCAAATTGACAGACTGTCATCTAGACAAGAAAAACAGAAAGAAGACTCAAACATATAAAATTAGAGTAGAAAAATGAAACATTACAACCAATGTCACAGAAATTCACAGAATCATGAAAGACTATTTTGAACACTAAATTCTAGAACATATTGATAAGTTTCTGAATATATACAAACTGTCAGGATTGAGTTATGAAAAAATAGGAAATCCAAACAGACCAGTAACAAGCAATGTGAGTGATTTGGAGATAAAATTCTCTATTTTTGGTGTCATTGTTGTTTCCTTGTCTGCTTTGGTGTCAGAGTAATGCTGGATTCATAGAATGAGATTAGAAGGATTCCTTCCTTTTTAATTTTTTGCAAGATTTAGTGAAGAATTGGTAATAGTTCTTTTTTTTAAATGTTTGGTAGGATTCAGCAGTGAAGCTATCAGGTCCTTTGCTTTTTCTTTAAGGGAGAATTTTATTTCCAACAGTCTTACTTCTCTGAGACTCCTGTGAGTCAATCTTTACTGTCCACAGTCCTATCAGAATTCTGGTCTTCTGAGCTTTCACTAGAATCTTCCATTAAAGTCTGCTTACAACATTCTAAATATTTTCCAGTTTATATACCTAAACTTTTCAAAATTTACTCCCCTTGCAAACTAGTTCCAAAGGATTCTGAATCACGCAGTCAGTTTAGTCAGAGTAACAATCCCATTTATTGGCACCAATTTCTGTTTTATTCAAATTTTTTAGTCACTGTGACCAAAATATCTGACAAGAACAATTAAAGGAGAAAAAGTTTATTTGCCTCATACTTTTAGAGGTCTCAACCAATAGAAGGCCAACTCCATAGCTCTAGACCCAAGGTGAGGCAGAACATCATGGCAGAAGGGCATGGAGTGGAAAAGTGGCTTGGGAAGAGTAGAGAGCTCCACTAACCAGGGACAAAATACAAACCCAGAGGCATACCTCCAGTGACACCCTACCTGCCTATATTTACCACCCAGTTAATCCATAACAGGAGATTAATGGATTCATTAGGTAAAGGGCCTCAAAACTTTTTTGCATTGTCTCACACATGAGCTTTGGGGGACACTTTATGTCTAAACCATAACAACATTAAAATCATCATTCATAATGATCAAATGGGATTCATTTCAGGGATGCAAGGATATTTCAACATACATAAATCAATAAATATGACATATTGCATTAATAAAATGAAGGACAAAAACCATATCATCACTCTAGCAGATGCAGAAAAGGCAGTTCACAAACTCAATATCCCTTCATGATTAAAACTCAACAAATTGGGAATAAAATAAATATATCATAATACAACAAAATTCATATGTGACAAACCCATAACTAACAAAGTGAATGGGGAAAAGTTGAAAGTTTTTCCTCTAAGATCCAGAACAAGATAGCATTTACACTTCCAGTATTTCTATTCAATATAGTACTGGAAGTTCAAACCAGATAAATTAGGTGAAAGAAAGAAATAAAAGGCATCCAACTTGAAAGGAGGAAGTTAAAATTGTCCTTGTTTGCATATGATATGACCTTAAATATAGAAAACACTAAATACACCATCAAAAAACTGTTAAAACTAATAATGCATTCAGTAAAGTTGCAGGACACAAAAATCAGTAGCATTTCTTAACACTTATAGTGAAACATCTGAAAAAGAAATCAAGAAAATAATTCCCTTTGTAAAAGCAACAAAAAAGAAAATAAAATTAAAATATCTAGAACTGGGATTGTGGCTCAGCAGTAGAGTGCTCACCTAGCATGCATGAGGCACTGGGTTTGATACTCAGCATAATTATATTTCACATAAATGTAAAATAAAGATATTGTGTTCACCTAAGACTAAAAAAAAATTAAAATATCTAGAAATAAATTTAACCATGAAGTGAAAATCTCTACAATGAAAAATCTCTACAAAACCCTGATGAAAGAAATTGCAAAGGACACACTGGGGAAAAAAAAGAAGAAGAAGAGAAAAGAAAACAATTCCATGTCTAAGGGTTGGAAGAAGTAATATTGTGTCCATACTACCAATAGTGGTCTTCAGTTTCAAATCAATTTCTATCAAAATACTAATGACATTCTTCTAAGAAATAAAAAAAAGTATAAAATTTGAATGGAACCATGGAAAATTTCAAATAGCCAAAGTAATCTTGAGAAAAATAGAACAAAGTTAAAGGGATCACACTACACGAATATTCTATGAAGCTATAATAAACAAAATCATATGGTACTAGAATAAAAACAGTCACATAGACCAATAGAGAACCCAGAAATAATCCATACATATATAGTCAATTGAGGTTTTTTTAAAAAATACATACCAAGAGTACATATTTAATATGTATTGAGGACTGTGTGTGTGTGTGTGTGTGTGTGTGTGTGTGTTGCTAAGAATAAAATCCAAGGCCTTGTACAAGTATATGCTAGGCACATGCTTTACCACTGAACTGTATTCCTAGCCCAGTCTTTTCAATGAATGGTAATGGGAAAACTGGATATCACTGTGTAAAGAATAAAATTAGACCCTTATTTTTCATCATATATAAACATCAGCTCAAAAATGGATTAAGTACTTAAAATTTAAGGTCTGAACTGTGAAACTACTAGAAGAAAACATAAGAGAAATTCTTTCTAGCATGGGTCCTGGCAATGATTTTGGGGAGGAGCTGATCTTAAAACAAAATGCAACAAAACCAAAAAATTAACAAATGGGATTATCTCAAAGTAAAAAAAACCTTCTGTAAAACAAAGGAAACAACTGACAAAGTGAAGAGACAGCTTACAAAAGGGAAGAGGTATACATCTGATTGAGCTAATATTCAAAATTTACAAGACACTCAAATAGCTCAGTAGCAAAAGAAAGGAAGGAAGGAAGAGAGAAAAAGAAAGATTGATTTTGGAGAAGAGTGGAGCATCCTCAAAATATTAAAAATAGAGGAGATTCAAGATGGCAGATTAGAGGAAGGCTGTGTTCCCAACTGCTCTGTGGCTCAGAATTCAAGAAACAGGAGCACTGCTTTTCAGCAAGGTGGGTGAAAGAGGGATTTCATGGAAATTTAATACTGGACAGTCACAGTATCTAGAGACTCAGAACAAAGAACGAGGAAGAGTACACTGGAGCCAAGTTGGTTGTGGCCGCAGCAGTGGCAGCAGCACTGGTTAACCACAGAGGGAAAGGACAACACACAGAGAGAAACACAACAGGCAGATTTGGCAGGGAGAAACCTGTAGATAAGCAGCCTGAATTTGACTGATCCAGAAGCTGCACAGTGGTGTTTGAAAGTGCTGTGGAGTTTTCTACTAGCAGAGAGTTGAGTGGAAGCCATCTTGAGAAGGTCACAGGAGATCACAGAAACATTGTCATACTGCCCCAGGAAGCACATAATGGGTGGGCTACAGTGCACCTAGCAGAAAGTGAGTGAAACAGCATAAAGAAGACTGTACCCAGGGGGATTCAAGTCAAAAAAATTGAAGGACAGTCCAACAGATTTTCCCTCTGAGGCTGGCAGCACATGTGACCAGTTGAATAGGGTCTGGAGTCTGAATAGGCAAGTGTCAATATACTCAAGGACTAAGCCTGGGAAGACTGTATCTGTAGGCTCCTCAGCCCCACAAGAGTAGAATTCTTGGGAGGCTCCTGAGATTCAGACTGTCAGCAGAGATCTGCATCTACCAGCCTACAGGTGTGTTGATTTGACCTCTCCAGAGAAGACACCACCCAACAAATACCCTAAGGCCTGATTAGACCTAAGTCCCAAATGCCAGAACTCCCTTCATAGAACTTGCAAGAGTACTACCACAGGAGTGCATCAATTGATCTGGTCTGTGTAGGCAAAACTCCAGTCCACAGTCCTTCCCATTCCATCCTACCAGATACTGGTGAGAAGGGAAGCTGAGAGGTATTTCAAGCAGGCCACTCCAACTGGCAACTCAGTAAACAATACAAAAAGAGAAAGGAGTTAACAATCCCATAACAATCCCATTCATATCTCTCTCCCTCTCCCCCTCCCACCCCGCCCCATTGGCAAGAAGAAATGGAAAGGACAATAGTCAGTGACTCTCATTCTCAATGACTATTTTGACCACCTCAGTGGGGAAAATATTGTCATGTTTCACTAAGAATATTTGTGGTTGTTGTTCTTGCTGTGCTGATTGTTTCATGGACATATATACCTATACATACCTGTTTAACATACTGAATGCATTTTGGGAAAAGTTGACAAAGGTTTATGTCTTTTCTCATTGAAAATATATATAATTGTAGACTAAGACTTCAGAAAGGTAGAAGTGAACAAAATGGGAAATGACAACTTTCAGAATCTAACAAATCAACCCAAAGAATGAAAGTGGAAAAAAAAAAGTTATCTGTCCAGAGCTAAGAAAAAAAGCTAGAGAATAGTCTAATGATGTATACCATATCTTCCAACAAAGGAAGCTCTTACATCATATGAGGAGAAAGCATAATCCTCTAAGCAGCTGTGGAGCTTCTGTGTACCTCACATACACAGGGTACCACCATTGTGTCCTCCCAGATTCCAAGTCTCCAGAATGCTATGGCACTTAGAACTTATGGAGTTCATCTATCCTCTCAAACGCAGGAAATCTTTTTACAACTTCACTGTAACATGGCTGTTTTGCTTCTTCCTAACATTTTACGTTTGTGCTCCAGCACAGGTGTTGACCATGTGATAGATTGCAGATTCTTAGCACCTAACCACAGACTACTCAGCAGGCACTTTACATATATATTATCATGTTCTATTCTTAACAGGTGGTGGGACAATGATGTCCATCTCATAGATGAAGAAACTAAAGTGAAGAGAGTTGGCTCACTTGCCCAAGATCATACCTTTCCATTGAGCCTGCCTCCTGAGCTCATCCCTTGGCTGAGCTCCAACTGCTTCCTTAACTGAATGACTTCATCAGCAATGAATAAGGAGCCAGAAATTGCATAGAAGGCATATCCAGGTGAGATATTCTAGCAGTGGGATGGAACCATGCAATTATTTCTAAGACAAAAAAGTTTTGCAAAGTAGCTCCATTTTTTTGATGGGGGCTCTAAATGTCACAAAATGTTCTTTATATTGATGCCTATGTGAAATCTTCATCTGTTTATTCTTCTAGATCCTCTGAACTTACAAAACAGAGTGTTAATCCTTCTTCTATATAAGATCATTTTAAAAGATTTTAAAACACTGTCATATTATCTCCTTACTCATTATACCAATATTGGAGTAATAAGACTGACAAACGCCTTGCCATTAGGAGGTTCACTGTTGTGTCCTGTGGGTCTATAAAATTTGTTTCTTTGAATTCTTCCCTATTTCTTGAAAAATGTATTTTATTCCAAATAAGCATGAGATATAATAGATTATTAATGACTATGAGTCAAACAATATAAATCATCTTAATTACCAGGTCTTTTAGTCAGCTTTTTTCTCACTTTGGCCAAATGACCTGACAAAAACAATATAGAGGAGGAAATGTTTATTTGGGGCTCACAGTTTGAGAGGTCTCAATCCACAGATGGCCAATGTCATTGCTCTGGGCCCAAGATGAGGCAGAAGGGAATTGTGGAGGAAAGCAGCTCAGGACTTGGCCACCAGGAAGCAGAGAGAACTCTGATCATCAGGGACAAAAGGCATGTCCACAGTAACCTACCTCCTCCAGCCATACACCACCTGCCTACAGTTACCATCCAGTTGATTCATTCAGGTGAATTAACGCACTGATTAGGTCAAGGTTCTCGTAACCCCATCATTTCACCTCTAAACTTCCTTACAGTGTCTCACAGATGAGCTTTGGGGAACAGTTCAAAGAAAGGACCTGCAGAATTATTAATGAAACAACTATAAAAAGCTATGGGAAAAATTGTGGAAATCTATAAGGATTTTCTACTCAGATTACTGCAAATGTGTCCAGTTCTCACTCCACTTACAAGAATCTGATACTGTTCATTTTAGAGATAGTGCCTTACAAGTGTGGTGTGTATAAAATAAACCATTGTTTATGACCCTATTCTCAAATCTTAAGCCTATATCCAAGGATTGGCAAGGAATGTGTATTTGTGCATTAAGTAAAAATAAGGTTCTAAAAATACCTATCTATCCTTTTTGAAACTATTCTTACTTGAACCAACTTTTTATTTAAAATTTTTTTAGTTGTTGATGGACTTTTATTTATATGCAGTGCCAAGAATCAAACTCAGTGCCTCACATGTACTAGGCAAGTGCTCTACCACTGAGCTACAACCCCAGCCCTCACTTGAACCAGCTGTCTTTGATTAACCACAAGTACCCATTGTATCACTTGAGAGAATTTCTACTAACTATGGCTGAAATACATCCTTCTCATCCTTCCAGATTATTAGAACCTTGTTAAAGACTGCCACGCTCATCAATCATTCTAGTTGTGCCTCCCAACTTGCTTTCATCTTCCATCTGATAAACATGTCTTTGGGGCTGTAATCTAAGTTGATAAAAAATGTACCCCTTCTGGTTAAAAAAAAAAAAAAAACCTGGTTTCCTATTGTTCTCATGATAAAGGGCATTCTTCACATAACCTAAGTTTCTAACTTATCTGGCTTCTCCCTCTCTCTCTGTCTTTTCACTGTTATCACTCGGCTAACTCCTTCAGACCTCTGTTCCACCATCCTTTCATGATTTCCCTAATTTTCCTATGTTAGGCTCTCATAACCCCACACACTCCTCTATCATATAAATAATCAGGAATGTAATTTTGTATTTATTTGTGCAATTGCTTTTTACAGAAGGCTATGAATTTCACAAAATGATAGACTATGTCTGATTTTACTCACCTTATATCATTAACAAGTAACTTTGAAGTTGGCGCATCATAAAAACTCAATGTTAAAGTCATAAAAACAAAAAAATAAGCAAACAAACAAGCAAAGATTAGAGAATGAGCTGTTTGGAGTACTACCTAATCCCTTCCTCTCAGTTGATAATGTTGACCTAAAGTCAAACCTGGGTCTTTAGAAAAAGAATCTACAAATTCAGATCCACAATGCAGAGCCACAGGCGGCTCTTTCCCTTTTGGGAAGGAACAATGGACTGGCATGAGAAAATTCCCACAGCCCTGGCTGTATTCTCTGGTCAAAGTGAACTCAGGAAACCCAGCTACCACCACTTTAGAACAGGAAAATACCTTAACATAGTAACATCTGTATAGAGCCACTGCTTTCTATTCTACCACAACTGTGTGAGAACTAATTACAGTGCCTGGCCACATGCCTTCCTCTCATGTAATTTCACCTGGGGAAAGCCCCACACATGAAGGGCCCTAGCTCCCAGCTGACAATCAACCTGCCTGCTCATGCCCACCCTGTTACCCTACACACCTCATTAACTCCACAGTGGAAACGCCAGGAATGGAACCAAACAAGACTTATAATCTGGGAACTCTAAATTCCACTTGCTATGCCACTAGAGACTTGCATCCTTGTTGGATGGCTTTCTGTGTGCCTCACGTATGTGGGAAGTGACACTACAGAAGGACATACACATACCCAGTAAAACCTCCACTGAAAATGATTATTAGAGAAGTAGCTTTGTTTCAGCATTACTGAATCATAGTCTGTACAAAAACAAACAAACAAAAAAAAAACACAAAATTCCATGTGAAACCCACCATGATATTATACATCTGAAGACTCATGTGAAGCATCTGATTAGACTTCATAATCAAAAACAACACTGTGATCTCTAAAATTTACCCTCTCTTAACACAGATCACCTGAAAGGACTTCACTTGGACAACTCAGTAGTAAAGTTCTACTCAGAAAGACTTTAGTAAATTGAAGTTTAATCTTTTGTGTGTCACTTTAAAGAAACCACATAAAAAAGAAAATTGTGTTTTCAAGAATACCTGTTTTTTGGTCAAAGATACTTTCTTCATGATATTATTTAATGCCCATGACACAGCAGCTATTTGATAACTTCCAAGATTATTAAAAGTCTCCATACATCCTATGTGTTTTCCAAACTATTGGCTGAGGTCCATTAGTGGGTGATCATATCAATTTAATAGGATTGTTTTCAAAAATTGAAATAGAGTTGAATATACTAAAATTTTTAATGAAATTTCTGTTTTCTCCTTCTACATACATATACATATGTGTACACATACACACACACACACACACATAAGAATGTGAATAAATCTCGGCACATGGGAGGGAAGAAAGGGGGGCAGTATATAACAATGATGGAAAACAGAGGGCCTGGGTGTAGGTCAGTGGTAGAGTTTTTGCCTAGCACATGCAAGGTCCTGGGGTTTGATCCCCAGTACTAGAAAAATGAAAGAAAGGCAGAAAGAAGAGAAGAAGGGAGGGAGGGAAATTCTTGGTGTCAGAATGCATGGGTTTAAATCCTAGATATGTTATTTACTAACTGGGTAACCTTGGACAAAATTTCTAAAATACTTCATCTAAACTTTCTCCATAGGGATAGTAATAGTTTCTACACCATACGGTTTGGGAAATAAATAAGTTAACATAGGCATCTAGAATAGGACCTGGCCAATAACCAACACCATTTAAGTATTGTTTTTAAAAAATTGTGTGTATTTGTGTCTATAAATGTATGAACATACACATAATGAGTTTTAATATAAAAACCTAATTCTTGCTATGGGTAATAATAAAAAATGCTTAAAAGCCACTGTAGTAGACAAAATTATATTCCCCCAACAAATCATATTGGCCAAAGAATTTTCTCTTTTGCCTAAACTCTTAGTAACTTAGAGTTAAATTTAAGACTCAATTACAATGTCAACCTCATCCCATATGTCTATAAGAACTATCCCACCTTCCTTTAACTGGGTTTTTTTCCTTCCTTCTTTCTTTCCCTCTTTCTCTTATCTTTCCCTTCATCCTGCCTTCTAATTCTTTCTCTTTCTCTTTTTTTTGCTATCTTTGAAAATTCCCTTAATCTCTTTTTGAAATATGTCAACTTCAAAACACATTAAAAATAAAATGCACTTGATTTTACATATTGGTAAAAATGAGGCAATGATTCCTAAATTACCTTATAAAACAGATATCCCAATTGCATCCTAGGGCCAGGGTTGTAACTCAGTGGTAGAGTTTGTCTACCCTGCATGATTGATTGATCCCTGTACCACAACCAAAAGCAAATCCTTCAATTGCACCCTGAATTTCAAATATTAAAAAAATCTATATCTATGAAACAAAATATTTCAAACTTATTTCAGTAATTTAAAAATAAAAATGAATAATTTATACCACTTAATATAATTTTTAAAATTATCTGTAAGGATTTGTAAAATCATAAAAACAAAATTTCTAAGTTTAAAAAAGAAGACTCAATTCCTATAAGCTTTGGAGATGTCTTTTTCATCATCACTGGTAGACTGAGGCCTTTGTAGCCTTTTAAGAAGAAAAAGCCTTATTTGATATTTATATCAAGTACACATATACAACATACCTATTTATATAATATCTAAATGTAAGTAAACATAAATAAATGTGCATGTGTATAGTATGGTAATTTATTCAAACACACACACACATATATACACACACATACAACTATACATATTATATATATAGACACACACTATCAGTTTGGAGTGATTCATCATATCATGTGGAAATAAGGCCACAAATACATTTTTACATAAATGCATACACACAAATATGAACAAATATATATTTCTAGATAAACATAGACAGCATGAAATATATTGATACTTACATATATAAATACATAACAATATAAATGAGTAAAAAGAATGATTAAAAATAAATTCTTCTTATAACATTAAGAAAAAACTATGAGCCAGGCCTGGTGGAGCACATCTACAATCCCAGAGGCTTTGGAAGCTGAGGCAGGAGGATTGTGAGCTCAAAGGCAGCCTCAGAAACTTAGTGAGGCCCTAGGAAACTCAGCAAGACCCTATTTCTAAATAAAATAAATAATAGGGCTAGGGATATGATTATAGGGCAGTGGTTAAGCACCCCTGGGATCAATCCCTAGTACCAAAACAGAAAAAGAAAAACAAAAAACTACAAACCCATAACATGTTTCATGAAATAAACTGATGCCAAAAGTAGAGACACAATAAAAGCACAGGAAGTTACAGGCAATAATTTTTCTGAAAGAAACTGAGGTAGCCCATTTGTTTTAGGCATAACATTTATATCCTCTTTAGATAAGAGATACATAATAAAAGTGCAATTATTCTAGATTTAATTCAATTTTGGTTTTTAAATCAACCAGAACCACCTGACTCACTTGCTTAACCATTTTAGTGGTTAAAAACAATTATAAAGCAGTATCAGGAACACAAATGAGTACATTTTTTTCGTGGATGGCGACAGCTTCTGAAAAAGAAAAACTTAACATGTAAGAAGATGAAAACAAAAACAGTTAAGGAACTAACTACCCATATATTCCATTTATACATAGTGGATTAGCTTAAACAATTAAAGACAAATTATACAATAATCTTTCTTTTAATACTTTTGAAGTTTCAGAAAGCTGAGACTGCATATATGAAACCAGCTTGTAGTTACACGTATGTATGTTGCTATGGCCAGCTCCTGATTGCCTCCATGTGGAGGACCTGTATGATTCACAGGCTGTTTCTTACCCCTGGTCCCAAGTGACTTGAAAACCAAACAGCTCTGGTTCAGCTGAAAAGAAAAAAAGTGGCAAAGAAACCATGTCCTACTGTGAGGCCTAAACTTAGAAGATAATTATCCATGGATTTGATTACCAGAGCAGCTTATTAAAAAGAAAAATACAGGAAAAAACAAGGAATCAAGGAAGACTAAGAAGCATATTCATAAATCATTCTTTGTATACATCTTAACAAACACGTTGTTTGCCTCACTAGATAGAACATCTTAACTGCAGTAGTCAGTGACCATCAGTAGTGGACGCTGGCAGTGCCCTACTGATCCTCTCTACAGGCTGGTGCACTGACACCCCAGCTGCCAGGAGGTCAATGGCCTGTGGCTGCTCCCTTCTCTGGGGAAAGACCTAAAGTAGATAGCACCTCACCTGGGAGGTTAGATGCTATCATTCCCTACCTCACTTCCACTCCGGCAGCCCATAGCCAGTGACTAACAGGGACACAAAAGGCCTCCTTTCCACTCTTGCCCAAGATTTACACAGGTACAGGCTGAATCCAGACCCAGCTCAGACCACATGCTTGCCTGGGCTCTTCTGCTGCCCATCCCACCTCCCTCCCTCTCATCCTCCTGTAGCACTCCTGCAATAAATTACAGGTACCCAAATCCCTGCCCTCTGCTTCTAGCTAACATGACCTAATTCAACAACAATAAAAAATAAAAATTATAATTATTCTTGGGAGACAATATCAATACCTTCATATGGAAACATCTTTTGATTATGACATAAACACCACAATTATTTAACTTATATAAACATTATATATATAATATAATATTTAATGAACATATGTTTTTAAATGTATTTTTTAAATAAAAATACTTTCCAAACAAAAGAATAAAAATACAAATAATCACTAAGATGTTATACTATTTAAAACAGTCTTTTACATGACTCAGCTAGTTTTCCCCCAATCATGTCACCAAAAAGTGTCAGTGTTTAAGTTACTAGGGCAATTTCTAGCACCCTCTAGTGGCAAATTACTCAGAGGAAACAAATTTGAAAAGTATGCTATATAGTTTCTGGTCTTAGCCTTGGTCTTTGATGCATTTGGGGCATAATATCTACTTAAACACTATAATGTAACAGTAGGGCAGGGGGCATATAGGGTGTATGTGTGTGTAAAGGAAGTCCACTTATCTAAGGCTAGACTGAGGAACAATTATTTACTGAAGTTCTAGTAAGAACCCAGAATCTGTCCTAGTATACAGATAAACTCTGAGGGAATCCATATAAGTAAGTTCTTCCATGCATCTGGTAATAAAAAGAGATGTACCAAAACATTGTAGGACATGAGATTAATATCACATTATTTACTCAGCTCCTATTTTAATGCTTCTATTGGTTATGGATAATTTTGTCATTGTTGTGGGGTTCCCTTCTTCCCTTTCTTTCTTTATTTTTGGTAGATTAGAAGAGAGGAATTAAAGAGTTAAATTTTGAGAATAAACAACTCTGTCAACAATTGATAGTACACTAGGCAGAAAATCAGCAAAGATAATGGTTACTCAACACCTTTTAGACAAAGGATATGAGATACTTATAAGACTTTTAACCCGGTAACAGAATACTGATTCTTATAATATGCCCAAACCAGGTAAATAAATATAAGCCATCTCCCATGCCAGAAAGAAAAGTTACCAAGTTTAAAAGAATTGAAATCACACTCAGTGTGTTGTTTTACTACAGAGACTAAAAATAGAAGATAGTAAGGTAAAAGAAAATCTTCAAAAACTTGTAAAATAAGCACACTCCTAAATAATCTACAGGCCAAGAAAGTTTGAAGGAAAATAAAATAGATACTGAACTAAGTGAGAATAAGACCTTCAAAATTTTGTAGGCTAGAGCTAAAGCAGTACATAGAGGTAAATTGATAGCATTAAAAACATTAGAAATGAGGAATAGGCCCAAAGCAATAATCGTTATAGCATGAGAAATCTAGGGCAGTGTGGAGGGGTGGTTTCAGAGAAAAATAAATGAAAAGTAAGCAGAAGAAAGGATTTAATAAAGATAAGAACAGAGCTTAATTAAATTGAAAATTATGACAATGGGGGAAATCAGTGATACAAAGAGCTGGTTGTTTGAAATAATTAATAAAATTCACAAAATTGTAATAACATTAATGAAGGAAAGAATAGACAAATTTTCATTATCAAGTGTTAAATGGGATATTAATTACTATAGACCCTGAAGACATCAAAGTGTAATGAGTAAATACTATTTTGTGGGTATGCTTTGGGCACAGTGTGACACCCAAGGGTTCATGTGTTGGAGGCTTGGTCCTCAGTGTGGTGTGGAATCCTTCAGAAATGGACCAAGTAAAAGGTTATTGGACCATTGGGCATCATCTTTGGAAAGGGATTAGGGTGTTTTTTTGTCAGAACCCAGCTAATTCCTGAAAAGTTAATTAATATAAAAGAATGAGCCTTGCTCCTGCACTCTCTCTGCCTTCCTGTCACACTCTGTAATCTCTCCTTTGTGCGTTAGAAATGCTGACTCCATTGTAATGCCATCTGCCATTTGGCCCTCACCAGAGAGCAAACAAATGGAGCGGTGGATCTAGGACTTTCAGCATTTACCACTGTGAGATAAATAAACCTATTTTCTTTATGCAGTGTCTACCCTCAGGTGTTTCACAAGAATGACAGAAAATGCATTAGTACAACCAAACAGTTGAAAACACACAAACTACAATTGAGATGAAATAGTTCAATTCGTGGAGAAGCATAACTACCACAACAAGAAGGATATTGGATGGTGGGATGACCATTAAAGGAAATTAAATTTCGAATTTAAAAATCTCCAAAAGCATCTTCAGGTATAGATAATATCATAGAGAATTCTACCACACTTTCAAAGAAGAATTGATACTACCTCTATGCAGTTATTTCCCAGAAGCAGAACAGGGAACAATTCACAGTCTATTTTATGAAGCTAATTTAACAGATTATTAATCTGGAAAAGGTGGTGCCAAAATAAAACAATGAAAGAAACCTAAACTTGACAGGCCAACATTCATCATGAATACAGACATGAAAGTCCCTAAATAATGCACTTTATTGACAAGTGCAGGAAGTCATGTGACTGCATGAATTAATATAGAAATATCTTATGACAAAATTCAATTCCTGTGGATTAAAAAAATGTTTTGGAAAAATAGGAATAAAGTGTAACAGGTTAAATTTGCATCCTCTAAAGCATATGTTTAGGTTCTAACCCCACATCTAGGAATAAGGTCTTTTTTAAAGAAATAGTATTATATGAAGAAATTACCTGAGATGGGCTCATATGGGAGTAGGGCGAGTTGTTAGTTCAGTGTAACCTGCATCCTTGAGTGGGACTTGCTTCCTTATAAGGAGCAGGGCAAGCTCTTGATTCACTGTTCTTTGCCTCTTTATCTGATTATCTTCTCTCCTATCTAGTTGATTTTTGTAGTGAGATATTTGAATTCCCATCCCTTTCACTTTGGATATGTGCTACAGGTATTTCTTTGTGGTTCCTAAGTACATTTCATTTAATATGAGAAAGACAAACCACTCTGATATGAACCTATAGCAGTGTGACTTTAGTAACACAGAGAATGCTGCCCTGTCCACCTCCACCCCCAATCTGTTACATATGTACGTCTTGTATGTGGAAATCAAGGCTGAAGTGGCATCTGAGGGCCTATGTACTTCCACATAGTAAAACAATTTCTGAGGCACCCTCTGGACTAGCAGAGTGTCTCATGATCTCTTTTCAAAGAAATATTATCTTCTGTACCCTAGAGCCCTTAGTGGGTATGTTATTACAAATTCAAGATGCCCTCAAGGCTTCTTACTAATTGTGTTTCTCTTCAACAAGTACATCTTCCTTATCCTCAGCTTTACATGCACTTTTCTGGCCCAACTGCAAGTTTTTAAACTATGTTCACTCTGAATTCTTTCCCCACTCCCATTCTCACAGTAAATCAAGCTAAAGGCTGTCAGCAATATGCAGGCCAGAGACTGAATGCTGTGCCATGTGAAAAAAAAAAAAAAAGCAAAAAGAGACAGAAGCAAGGTGCAGAGGCAAAGTGGCAGAATAGCAGGATGGCAGAATGGCAGAAAGGCTCCTTGTCCAACCTGCCAGCTTTATTTATATCAATAGGTTACATTAGGTCACTGGCACCAAGTAGTACATTATTGTTCATTGTGTCATTAGGCAGATTACAGAGTTAGCAAAATTATGCAGCTTATTCCTCAGTTACATACTATAGTTTCAATGTGCAATGTTAGGAACTTTGTGTAGCTCTCAAGAAAGTCCATTGTTTAAAGTTACTGCTATGTGAATAGGTTCAGGCTCAACAGAGCTTGGTGAAACATTGTCGTTGTCTAACAAGAGAGTTCCTTTATTCCCAGGAGCTGAGTGCCTGAGATCAAGGTCAAGGCTGATAAGACTCTAGCACTGAGCCTCCCCATGCAAGGCATTGCCACAGCAGTTAGGCATTGCACATGTATTAGTTATCCTACTAGTTCCTGGGAGAAATTGCAGAATATTCCAACAAAGGGAAACAGGGCGCCTGTCCCCACACTCCCCCAGCAGTTTGCTTACCTGTCCTGTATATTTCCATGGTCAGAATCCTTACAGTGCCATCTTAAATTTTTCTTCCACCAGAGTAAGTAGTTCATTGCTTTTTAAATTCAGCATCACATAGAGTCTTGGGATGTTGTCAAAATATAATCAAGCTCTTAGTACAAATTTCTGTTTCTGTTAGCTTTTTGGTTGCTGTAACCAACCCACTCCTCCACAAGAACAACTTACAGGGTTACAAGTTTACCCAGGGCTCATGATTTGAGAGGTCTCAGTGCATGGATGGCCAACTCCATTGCTCTGGGGCCAAGGTGAATCAGTACATCATGGGTCAAAGGCCCAGCTGAGAAAGCTGCTCCCCTCACGGCAGCAAGAACGCAGAGAAAGAAAGGAAGGGTTTGAAGGGAAGAAGTGTGCACTTCCAGGGCACGAGCCCAGTGACCTACCTCTTCCAGTTATGCCCCACCTGACTACAGTTGCGACCCAGTTAGTCTGTAGAATCTAGGGAGGTTAGATTAGGTTACAGCCCTCACAATCCAATCATTTTAATGAATATTCCTGTATTAACACAGGAGCTTTGGGGGGACACCTCAAATCCTATCTACTCAGAACACTGTGGCACAAGGACCACAGGTTTAAGCCCAGGATGAGTTAACTTAGTGAGAACTTGTCTTAAAATAAAAAGGCTGTAGATGTACCTCAGTGGCAGAGCAATTGCCTAAATTGGGCAAGGGCCTAGGTTCAATCACCAGTATTTTGTGGAGCTGGGGAGGGAGGGTGCTTGAGGGAATGAGTTCTACCCTTCTGCCTCTTCCATCATGTGAGGGTACAGCAATAAAGTACTTTGACCTTGAACAGAACCTTGTCAGTCTAAAAAACTTGGAGAAGTTAAGTTACCTCATCTAATGTATTTTGTTACAGCAGTACAAAAGGACCCAGTCTTCTCAGAATGCCTCCATTTCTTCCCCCTTTGGTAAGGAAACTTTGCTGTTACTAGGATTCTTAGTTTCCATATTTTGTCCTTCATCACTTGAATATATCAATACACTGTCTTTTGCATTCCAGGGCTAATAATGAGAAATCTGATGAGGACCATGAGAAAATTATAATGAACCCTTCCTGCCTCTCAACTCCATAGGTGTTAAGACTGCTCTACAGTGTCTTAGGGAACAGAGTATTTTATTATAATATCACAATGAGTAAGATGCTACCATAGTTTTGATATAAATTATTTGGAAGAAAAAGGAATTGACTACCTTAAGGGTAGATATGATGAGATCTTCCAAAGCCCAAAGTTATTATAAATTTTTAGACTTGAAATGGTAAGTCCATTGAATTACTGGGCAAATTTAAATTTCTAAACAAGTAAATATCAGTCTCCATAACCCACTAAAGCAAAAAATGTCTGAAGTCCTTTCTTATTCCTATTCTGAAAATGAAAAAAGTTTCAGAGGCCCCCAAGAGAGTTGACCACTGGGTATGCTCAGGAATGACTGGGTGATTTTTTGCTCTGATCTCTCAAGAAGCCATTGAGGAAAATTCAAACAGCAAAGAGGGCGGCTGAAGCTGGGTTTTTGTGTACAACTACAGGAGGCTTTAGATGGTGACCTCTTAGATTCCAGATAGCATGTTTGGTGGTTGCGGTCTTTGGATATTGGTTTTTTTTTTTTTTTTTTTCAATTTGGGTTTTTTGTTTTGTCTTGTTTGGTTTTTGATTTGTTGTTTAGTTTTGTTTGGGTTCCCTGCCCCGCCTCCTGCCCCCATCATCCTTAGTTGGTGCTCCTGCTTAGGATGAATAGCCAGAGTAGTCAAGATTAGTGTAGTGTTGCAGGTCTCAGCTCCTGTAATGAGTCAGTCTTCATTAGCCATTATGAGGTCCTGAGGGGCATTGGGCATGGCAGGTTTGGCCAGGTGAAACTAGTGAGGCTTTGCCTCACTGAAGCAGAAGTAGCAGTGAATGTCCTACTAAGTTAGGGCAGAACCTCCCTGTCCTCTCTGAACCATGTATGATGAGTACTCTGGAGTATCCCAATGTGATTTAGATATTTCAGGTTATTGAGACCCACAGAAATATCTACATAATGATGGAGTATACAGGTGGGGTTACCCATGTGGTGACACCTATTTCACCACATCCCCTGTATGGCATGTAGGAGGAAGAAGCCTGGAGACTTTTCAGGCAGATAGCACATGTTGTGGGATTCTGCCATGACAAGGACATCATATACAAAGACTTGAAACCACAGAATGTCATGGTGGATCCCAGAGGCAACATTAGACCCCTGAACTTTGGCGTCAGTATCAGGTTCACAGCTGGGCAGAAGATGAACAGGTTCTGGGGTACTCTCTCATACTTTGCCCCTAAAATTGTCCTAAGGCCAGCATATGAGGGCCTCCCAGTGGATGTCTGGAGCCTGGGTGTTATTCTGTATTTTATGTTGACCAGGAGCCACACATTTATGGGGACCACTGCCAAGGAGCTGCTGAGGCAGATCATGTTTGCAAGTTACCACATCCCTCCCTATGTTCCTGTCAAGACAAAAGGCTTATCCACAAAATACTGACTGTGAATGCCAGGAAATGGCCGCAGTCAAGCAAATCTTTTAGCACCCTTGGCTGAAGGAGGGTGAGTGGTATTTATCCCATCACTGTAGTGAGGTACTCCTCAAATACCCAGACCCAGCAATAATGACAATCCTGCTTGATATGGGTTATTATCTGTACAAGGCCTGGGTTTATCTAGCCCAGAGAAAGTTCAATGTGGCCATGGATACATACCTAATACTCCAGCACCAGAAATGCCAGGGGGCAGGCTGCATGTTCCAGGGGAAGCCTGGGCCTCTGAGGGTTATGCCTTACCCATGCCCTATAGATCTTTTCAATTTCCCTATCCTCCCAAAGAGGAATGCCAGTGAGCCTGCCCTTCACACCTTCTCCTTGCCCTGTGAGCATCAGCTGCCTGAGGAAGCCAAACAGTCATGGCAGAAGGACCAGCCTGACTGCCATTCATCTCAACTTCCTATATGCAAGGATCCTCTCCCAGTAAAGCCTCCCAGCTTGACCCTGTGCTCCACATACCCAAACCCTGGATGATTCTCATTAGGTGAGCCAAAATAGCAGACAGCAGCAATTCCTCCCAGGATACATCCACAAGGCAACCTCATGGCAACAGAAAGGGCTGGAAGGGGGTGACTAGGAGGATTGCTAGCTGTGTGGGACAACTGGCATTGCATGCCATGTGTCGGCAATAAAGTGGCTCCAGTGAAAGATGGAAGAAACATGCTAGATTCATAAACAGTGTGGCTCCAATGAAGTGGAGAGCGGAGACAAAAACCAGTGGACAGCCAGAGGATACTGTGCTAGGCGCATCCTGACGTCTTGGTGTGGGCATGGCTCATGTGGACTCTGAACAGCTGTAGGAGCATAATGTGCAAACTACCTCAGATTTCTCTGCATGGGTTCCATCCAGGAGCACTTCTGGATCCACAGGACATCATGAGTCTCCTCTGTCCCCAACTGCAAAAGACATCAGAGACTGTTCTCCCTGGGACACTTCCCCCTGCCCTGCTCCTCTGTCCTTTCTCCCATTTTTCTGAGATGTTTCTTAATAAATTTGTTTCAGACAAATTGCATAATGAAATTATTATTCCAAAGATTAAAATAATAGACTAACTGTAAAAAGGAGTTGCCTCAAAGTGAGAGTAGGAGCCCACCAACTGTCCACTCCAAGGCTGAACCACTGTGCCCATCTCTCCAGTGTAGAGTCACTCATCTTTAGCCAGAATAGATGGGGACTCAGTAGCTTTTAGCCAGTGTAGGTGGTCACTCACCATGAGTCAGTATAGAGCATTCACTTGCTTTGGCCTAGTGCAAACAGACTCACTCGCCTTGACCCAGTGTGTATGGAGACTTTCCCCTTGAGCCACTATAGACCTGACTTTCTTTTAACTGATAATCTTAGCCAGAAGGAATTCCTCCCTGAGGTGTGCAGATGGGTGGGTGGAACTGTTGGAGAGAACACCTCTGAGAAGTCACAGATTATTGTAAGGCATCATCTTCTTAATAGTGTGTGCAGGGAAGGAAGAGATGGGCCAGTGGGCAGGGGTGAGCTTTCTTGCAGCAGTGGCTGGGTGCCTCACCATCTGCTATGCAGCCTCTCCACCTAAAGTGACCTTATGACTGTAAATGTAGAGAGAAGGAACACATAAGATTACAGGTGTAGAGATATCAATTCGTCTTATGGATACAAGTTACATAAAAGCAAAATGCACTAATATGGAATTGCTCTTATCTTTGAGTTCTATTAACACAGTTTTGTAAAGAAAAGTGTGCCAAAATGAAAAGGAATGGTCAGGTTCATCAAAGGGGGCAGCTTTTGGGTACCTTTCATCTCTGACATCTCCACAGGGATCACACCCAGAGCTGTTCTGACAGCAGCTTCCTGTTCTTCCCTCTTAGTGGTCAAAAATGGATACCTTTGCAAAAAATGTATGCCAGTGTTCTGTAACTTTCACTGTAGAGGTCTTTAATATCCTTGATTAAATTTCTTAAATTTTTTCAGGTTATTATGAATGAGTGTTCCTAGTTTCCTTTTCAACAGATTCATTATTGGAATAAAGAAAAGTGATTGATTTATATGTTTATCTTGTATCCTGTTACTTTGCTATTTTTTAAAAATCAGATCTAGAAGTCTTCTGGTGAAGTTTTTTGGGTCTTCCAAATAGAGGATCATGTTATAAGCAAAGAGATAATTTCTCTGTTTCATTTTGTTGTTTCCTTTTAATTTCCTTTTCTTGCCTGATTGCTCTGGCTATAAAGATCTATGTTGAATAGGAATGGTGAGAGTGGACCTGCATTTCTTGTTCCCTCATTTTTAAAATTTATGGTTATTGCCTTGTCTTTTTAGGGTTAGAGTTTTGAGTTTGTTTATTTTGGTTTAGTCTGTTTCTTTCTCTCCTTTCTTCTTAACAAGTTATCTTTTCTCTCTCCCTTTGCTTTATTTTTCTTATTTTTTCTCCTTCTTTATAACTATCATTGCTATAGCTCTTCTGAATTCTGTCTGTCCACATTTTGAACACTCTTTTCCTTTACCTTCTTATCACATTCCTTTCTCTTAATGAACTGTATTTTATCCTCTTTTAGAACAATTTAGTTAATGTAACTCCAACCCCCACCATTCACATTTGTGAAATTATTACTGCTATGAATGACACAGTTGACCCCTGCTGTAAGGCCACATCTAGCTGACAGTTATGTATTGTTTTTGCTATAGGCAATTGCTGACCACACTGTTCCTATTTTTGTGGTAACTAACGCTGTAGATGTCATATTGGGCACTGGGTATTTATTTGAATACTGTATCTTGCTTGATTCAGTTGCTGCTACTGTTTGTTTCCTCCTTTCCTCTGAGGTGATGGGAATCTACAAGGATACTACAAGTTCACAGGGAAGAGACTCTGCTACTGAACTAAATTCAGCCAAAATACAGCACACATGGCTCAACACCAAAATTAGAAACACTCCAACTCCTGCTATATATATTTTTTAATATTTATTGTTTAGTTATAGTTGGACACATATCTTTATTTTATTTATTTATTTTTATGTGGTGCTGAGGATCAAACCCAGAGCTTTGCACGGGCTTGGCAAGTGCTCTACTGCTGAGCCACAACCTCAGCCCCTGTTATACTTTAATACAAAATAATGAAGAGAGAAAAACCTCAACTAATAACCAGGCCCAAAGCAGAAACAGCTCGGGTGGGACCTCAGGTCTCACACACAGATATATCCATCCACTCCTGCAGCAAAAACAGAATTAGCACAAAGACTGTGGATACCATATCTCAGGTCTCAATTGAGATGTCTCTACAACACTTTGACAAGAGAAAGCTGTGCACTATCAAGGACCACAAATACAGTGGAAGAGTAACCCATCTGAATAGATACATAAAATCCTACGTAGGAATACAAAAATATGAAAAAAAACATATGATGCCTCCTAAAGCTCATAATTCATCAGCAATTGATTCCTAAGATATTAAAATAGATGAAATATCAGATAAAGAATTCAAAATAATATTTATAAAAATGATCAATGAATTCCAAGGAACACAGAAAAACAACTGAATGAACTAAGGAAGACAGTATAGGATGAATGCAAAAAAAAGAACCAAACAAAAATACTGGAAATAAAAGACACAATAAATCAAATAAAATATTCAGTTGAATTTCTCTCTGATGGAATACACCATGCTGCAGACAGAATCTCAGCTGAAAGACAAATAGGACAATCTTGAACAGACAGTATTAAAGAAAAGAAAATAAATAACCATGATCAAAATATATAAGAATGATGGAACAACATTAAGAGTCCATTGGAATTGAAAAGAGCTGTGAGATGCAGGCTAATGGAATGTAATTCCTGTTTAGGGAAATAATAACAGAAAAATTTCCAAACCTTGACAATGAGATATGGACATCCAGATACAGGAAGCATTCAGATCCCCAAATAAACAAGACAAAAATAACCTCTCCATACACATAATTAAAATGGCAAACACAAATAACAAGGGTAGAATCTTAAAAGATTCAATAGAAAACCAAAGGTATCCTTCAAAATCAAAATAGAAATAAAAACCTCTGACACACACCTGTAATTCCAGTGGCTCTGGAGGCAGAGGCAGGGAGATCTAAGTTTAAATGCAGTCTCAGAAACTTAGCAAGACCCTAAGCAACTCAGTGAGATCCTGTCTCTAAATAAAATACAAAAAAAGAGCTGGGGAAGTGACTCAGTGGTTAAGTGTCCCTTGGGTTCAATCTCTGCCACAGAAACAAAAACAAACAAAAAAATAAGCAAACAAACAAACAAACAAAAAAAAACCCTTCCAAGATAGGCAGAAACTAAAAGAATTTCTTACTACTAATCCGGCACTACAAAATTTACTTAAATAGTCCACACAAGAAGAAATCAAAACAAAACTCCAGAGCTCACAAGTGAACAAATCACATTTGAAGAATAGAAACAAAATCAAATTAAAAATTAAAAATAAATCAAAATGGCAGGAATTAATAAACATATCTCTATAATAACTTTTATTGTAAATGGTTTCAATTCTCCAATCAAAAAACATAGACTGGAAGAATGGACTAAAAAACAAGACCTAACTCTATGTTGTTTGCAAGAGGCTCAGCTTACAGGCAAAGACAGTCACAGGCTAAAAGGAAAAAGGGAGAAATTGATAGTCCATGCAAATGTATCCTGAAAATAAGCAGAAGTAGCTACTCTCATAGCCAACAAAGCAGAATTCAATCCAAAATTAATCAGAAGAGACAAAAAAGTTACTTTATATTAGTAAAAGAAAAAAATCCAGTAACAAGATATAATGACAGTAAATAGTTATGCCTCAGATGTTGGTGCACTTAAGTATATGAAAGAGAGTATCTGAATTAAAACCTCAATAAGCCCCAGTACAATAATACAGAGTGATTTAAATATGCCTCTCTTACAAATAGACAAGTCATCCAAATATAAACTCAGTGAAGATTCTCTGAACACAAAAAAATTACAAATCAAATGGACTTAATAGACATCTATAGAATATTTCATTTAACCACAGCCAAATGCTCTTTCTTTTCAGCAGTTTATGGAAAATTCTCTAAGACAGACCATATTTTAGGCCACAAAGCAACTCATAGCAAATATGAAAAAAATGATATAATCCCTTGCATCTTATTAGATTATAATGGAATAAAACTAGAAATCTATAACAAAAACCATATAGAAACTATATAAACACATGGAGATTGAACATTATACTTTTAAATGATGAACGGGTGATAGAGGAAATTGGGGAAAATTTTTAAATTCTAAGAATCAAACAAGCATAGTGATTCAACATACCAGGAACTCTGGGACACTATAAAGGCAGTTCTCAGAGGAACATTTGTAACTATGAGGGCCCACATAATATTAGAAAGATTCCAAATAATCAACCTAATGATGCATCTCAAAGCCCTTGAAAAAGATGAGCAAACCATTCCCAAACAAGTAGAAGAAAGGAAATAATTAGATCATAGCTAAAATAAATAAAATTGGAAATAAAAAACCACAAAGGGTCAATAAAATGAAGACTAGTTCTTTGAAATGATAAACAGCCCTTAGCCAAACTAACCAAAAGAAAAATAGAGATCAGGTACAGTAGTACATACCTGTAATCCTAGGGACTCGGGAGGCTGAGACAGGAGGATCACCAGTTCAAAGCCAGCCTCAGCAACAATGAGGCACTTAGCAATTCAGTGAGACTCTGTCTCTAAATAAAATACAAAGTAGGGTTGGGGATGTGGCTCAATGGTTGAGTGTCCCTGCATTCAATCCCCAGTAACCATCCCTGACAAAAAGAAGAAGAAAAAGAAAAAAGAGAGAAGGCCCAAATTAATGAAGTTAGACATTAAAAGAGGAGAAATAACAACAGACAGACATCATAGAAATCCAAAGGATCATTAGGGATGATTTTGAAAGTTTATACTCAAATAAGTTTGAAAAGCTAGAAGAAATGGATATTCTAGACACATACAATCTGCCAAGACTGAATCAAGAGGACATAGGAAACCTAAACAGATTAATAACCAGCAATGAGATAAATGCATTAATAAAAAGTGTTCCAACAAAGAAAAGCCCAGATGGATTCTCATCTGAATTCTATCAGACCTTTAAAGAAGAACTAATGCCAATGTGACTCAAATTATTATATAAAATAGAAAGAGATGTAATAGTTACAAATTCATTTTATAAAGCCAGTATCACTCATACCAAAACCAGATATGAACATATAAACAAAACTACAAATATATCTGATGAACTTAGATGCAAACATCCTTAATAAAATATTAGCAAATCATATTCAACAGCATTTAAGATGATTGTATATCATGTCCAAGTTGGTTTTATCCCAGAGATGCAAGGATGGTTTAACATATGCAAATCAGCAAATGTAATTCATCACATAATTAAGGACAAAAATCACCTGGTCATTGAAAAATTCAGCACCTATTTATGATAAAAAAAAATTCAAGAAACTAGGGATAGAAGGAACCTAATTCAACATCATACAGGTAATATAAAAAAAAAAAAAACCCAAAGCCAATGTCATAGTAAATGGGGAAAAACTGAAAGCATTTCTTTTTAAATCTGGAACAAGATAAGGATATCCAATCTCACCACTGCTATTTAATACAGTACTATAAATTCTAGCCAGAATGATTAGGCAATAGAAGCAAATTAAAGGGACAAATATAGGAGGGAAAAAAAGCCAAATTATCACTATTTTCAGATGATATTACTATATATTTATAAGATCCAAAAAGCTCCACTGGAAGATTGCTAGAGCTAATAAACAAATCTGGCAAAGTAGCAGATTATAAAATCAACATATAAAAATCAACAGCTTTCCTATATACCAACAATGAATCTGCTAAGAATGAAATCAGGGAAACAACCCCATTTACAATAACCTCAAAAAATAAATTAAAATGCTTAGGAATAAATCTAACCAAGGAGGTGAAGTCCTTCTATAATAAAAACTATAGAACACTAAAGAAAGAAATTGAAGACCTCAGAAGATGTATAGAACTCCCAAGTTCATTTTAAATAATTGTTAAAATGGCCATAATATCAAAAAGCAATATACAGATTCAGTGCAATCCCCATGAAAATATCAATGACATTCTTCACAGAACTAAAAAAAAAAAAAAAAAAAATCCTAGAATTCATCTGAAAGAATAAAAGACCCAGAATAGCTAAAAAATTCTAAGCCAAAAAACAAAAACAAAAACAAAAACAAAACCCCACAATGCTGGGGACATCACAATTATACTACAGAGCTAAGTAAAAACAATAACAAAACAAACAAACAAAAAAAACTCATTTTTTTAAGATGGCAAAGTACAGGAGGTCATTTTCCCATCTGCTCTGTGGAATGAAACCAAGAAAGCAGATAGGCAGTTTCTCTGCAAGGTGGGTGAACAAAAAAAAAAAAAAAAAAAAGTGGAGGGACTTTACTGGAATTTAAAACTGGACATTCAAAGCAGATTAGGGACTCAGGAGGTTGGATATAATAAAATAAGGAAGAAATCCCCAGTGGCACAGCCACTGCTGCCAGGCCAGAAACACCAGCCAGAGTGGTCCCTCCATGAACATAGTAGAGGGACAAGGGAATTAACAGAAGCTGCATTTTTAAACACTCCATATCTTGGATATGGAGTGTTTAGAAACCAAGGACATTACCAGGCAAACCTGAAAGTCACACTGCATAATATCAGTGTGCAAGGAAAGAGGCCGCCATATCTCCTGGCAGGGTGCAGAGGACAAAGGAAGTAACTACTTGCAGCTGCTGTGTGGGGGTTGAGGGGGCTGATTTCTGGCAAACCTGAGTTGGCCCAGTAAACACACTGCATGATAGAGTGTGCTTAAGTGACCGGGAGAAAGTCAAATGTAGAGAGGATTACACAGGGGACAACTGGTCATGGAAACCCACCCAACTCTACCACTCCCCTCCAATCTGACTGCTTGTGAGACCCACTGGGAGAGACACATCTGGCTGGGAACTCAGAAGGACAGGGACAGGAGATTTTTTTGAGACTGAACCCAAGACCCGGAATAGAGGGGTCTGAAAGTGACACAGGGGACTGAGAATTGGGTCCCCGGCCACACAAGTGGAACCCAGGGGAGATCCCTGCACAGTCTTCCAGTGTGGACCAGCAAGTACTGGGCACTGGAGGTATGCTGCTTTAAAATCTCCAGACCAATTTGCATTCAGTGAAGAGCATGGAGCCCACCTAACTCTAACCCTGCCTCCAGGAATTCTGCCTACAGGATAACCTCTCTCACTCCAGCAATCCAGAGGACCCCACCTAAAACTGCTGAGAAGAGAAACTGAGACTATTTTGAACTCCAAAGGAAAGAATTCTTTAACTTTTCATCAAAATTTTTGTAAAATTCTTTTTCTGTTTAATTCATCAACACTATAGTGGAAGAAATGTCAGAGAAGGAGTTTAGAACGCAGACAGTTCTTCCTTATCTGTGAAGGATGGTAAAAGAAATGAAACCAGAGAAAATACAGGAAGTGAAAAATCATTTCAATAAAGAGGCAGAGATTCTGAAAAGAAAAAAAAAAAAACACCAACACCACCAATCCTAAGAATGAAGGAAACAATAAACCAAATTAAAAATTCAATAGAAGGGCTGGGGTTTTGGCTCAGCGGTAGAGCGCTCACCTAGCACATGGAAGGCCCTGGGTTCGATCCTAAACACCACATAAAAATAAACAAAATAAAGGTATTGTGTACAACTAAGAAATAAATATTAAAAAAAAATTCAATAGAAAGCATCATCAACAGACTAGACCACTTGGAAGAAAGAACCTCAGGCAATGAAGACAAAATATATAATCATGAAAATAGAGTTGACCACAGAGAGAACATATTTAAAAACCATGAACAGAACTTCCAAGAACTATGGGATAACATGAAAAGACCAAATTAAAGATTTATCAGGATAAATGAAGGTGTAGATACAAACCAAAGAAATGCACAATGTTTTCTATGAAATAATATCAGAAAAATTCCCAAACCTATGGAATGACATGGAAAATCAAATACAAGAGGTTTACAGGACGCCCAAATGTGCACAATTACCACAGACCTACACCAAGACCCATTATAATGAAAATGCCTAACATACAGAATAAGAATAGAATTTTAAATGCTGCAAGAGAAAAATATCAAATTACATATAGGGGGGAACCAATTCAGATCTCAGTTGATTTCTCAACCCAGACACTCAAAGCTAGGATGTCCTGGAGTAACAAATACCAAGCTCTGAAAGAAAACGGATGCCAACCAAGAATCCTATATCCAGCAAAATTAAGCTTCAGATTTGAAGATGAAATACAAAGATTCCATGACAAACAAAAGTTAAAAAGAATTTACAGCTAGAAAGCCTGAACTATAGATAATTCTCAACAAAATATTCCATGAAGATAAAATTTTTAAAAAGTGAAAACTAGCCAAGGGAAGAACTACACTAAAGGAATAGTCAATCAAAGGAGAAACTAATGTAAATTAACAACTAGAAATAAATCCAAATGACCAAGAATACAAATCATATCTCAAAAATAACCTTGAATATTAATGGCTAAACTCATCAATCAAGAGACATAGACTGGCAGATTGAATTAAAAAACATGACCCAACAATATGCTGTCTCCAAGAGATTCATCTCATAGGCAAAGACATTTACATACTAAAGGTGAAAGGATGAGAAAAAGCATATCATTCACATGGATCATGTAAACATGATGGGGTTTCTATCCTCATATCAGATAAAGTGGACATAAAGCCAAAGTTGCTTAGAAGGGACAATGAGGGCCACTTCATACTGCTTAAAGGAATTATACATCAACAAGACCTAACAATTGTATATATTTATGTCCCAAACAATGGAGCATCTACATATATCAAACAAACCCTTCTCAGTTTCAAGAATCAAATAGACCATAACGCAGTAGTACTGGTTAACTTTAACATGCCTCTGTCACCACTAGATAGAGCCTCCAAACAAAAACTAAATAAAGAAGCTATAGAAGTAAAAAAATACAATTGATAATTTAGATTTAACATATACAGAATATTTCATCCATCAATGACTGAATACACTTTTATCTCAGCAACACATGGATCCTTCTCTAATATAGACCATGTTATATAAGCTATTACAGATGTTGCCATACAATTGTAATGTCACCTTAGTATATTTTTAGCATCTGTAGGATGTTTTTCTGTTGTTTTGTTTTGGTTTTGGTACCAGGGATTGAACTCAGAGGCACTTGACCACTGAGCCACAATGTAGAGTTATTTTGATAGGTCCCTTTCCATTGTTATTTTTTACCTTGATTAGACTTGTTTATCAAATTTTAGCTATTTCTCCTCTATTTCATATATTTCTGCTCCTACTCTTTTTTTTCCTTCCTACTACATAATTTGAAATATGGTTGTTATTTTATCTTCTTTCTGATGCAAGTACTTTTATGTTAAATGTTCATCTGAATACTATTTCATCCCAGAAATCCTGATATTTTAAGCTTTCATTATCACTTCGTTCAAAGCACTTTTTACTTACTTTTTTTGTGCTTTCTTCCTTGACCTCTGAGACATTTATAATTGTACCATTCAATTTTGAAATAGTTGACATGTTAGGATGGGGTCTGTATATCTTAAGGTGGTTGATTTCTAATGTAATAAATGTAATACATCATGCAGGAAACACAGTCTGCATGACTTCAAATTCTTAAAAAAGTAATGGAAAAATAAAGAAAAAAATTGCATTGCGCTACCATAAAACCAGACATATAGACCAATGGTACATTAGAAGACACGGAGACAAACCCACTTAGATACAGTCATCTGATCCTTGATGAAAAGGCCCAAAACACACATTGGAGAAAAGTCAGTCTTTTTAACAAATGATGCTGGGAAACTGGTTATCCATATGTGGAAGGATGAGACTAGACTCTTATCTCTCACCCTGAACAAAATTCAACTCAAAATGGATCAAATACCAGGGCTGTGGTACAGCACTTGCCTGGCATATGTGAGGCACTGAGTTTGATCCTCAGCACCACATAAAAATAAATATATTGTGTCCACCTACAACAACAAAATCAAATACCTATGCTTTAGACCAGAAACTATATAATTTCTGTAAGAAAACATTCCAACAAATAGGATGACTTCCTCTAAAGCCCAGGAAATGCCAAGAGTTAATAAATGGAATGGCATCAAATTTAAAAGCTTCTGCACAGCAAAGGAAACAAATACTAATGCGAAGAGAACCCCTACAGAATGGTAGAAAAATCATTCCTAGCTACTCTTCAGGGAGAGTTTTAATACCCAGAATATATAAAGAACTAAAAAAAAATTAACAAATGAGCAAATGAATGAAACAAACACTTCTCAAAAGAATACAAATGGCCAACAAATATATGAAAAAATATTCAACATCATTAGCAATTAAGGCAATGCAAATCAAATCTACCCTACCGTGAGATTTCATTTCATTCCAGTCAGAATGGCAGCCATCAAGAATACAAACAATAATAAATGCTGAAGATGATATAGAGAAAGAGACATTTATTACATTTCTGGTGGGACTGTACATTATGTATAACCACTATGGAAACTAGTATGGAGTTTCCTGAAAAGACTAGGAATAGAACCACCATACGATCCAGTTATACCAATCCTCAGTATTTATCCTAAAAACTTGAAGTCATCATTCTATAGTGATAGATGCACACCTATGTTCAGTGCAGCAATTCATAACAAATTATTGGACCTGCCTAGGTGTCCATCAATGCATGGAGAACATGTGGTATATATACACAATAATTTTATTCAGCTATAAAGAATGAAATTATGGGGCTGGGATTGTAGCTTAGTGGTAGAGCACTTGCCTAGCCTGTGTGAGGCACTGGGTTCAAACCTCAGTACCACATAAAATAAATAAATAAAAGTAATGTGCCCATATACAACTAAAAAATTATAAAAATTTATTATGGCTTTTTGCAGGAAAAAGGATAAACTTTAGAACATTAAGCAAACTCGGGTCAAGGGTCATGTTTTCTCTCATGTGGACACTAAAGAAGAAAAAGGAGAAGTAAAATGGGGGAGGGATCTCATAAAAATGGGAGATTAAAGTACAAGAGACCAGAGTGAGAGAGAATTGGAGGGAAAAGAGGAAATACTGGAGAATGATATTGTATACATTATACATACATTATATAATATGTATGTACAAGTATGCAACAAATTCCACCATTATGTACAACTATTATGCACCAATAAAAAAATGTGGAAAAAAATTTAACTATCTTATGTTCTAACAATCCCACTACTGGTTACATATCCAAAGGAAAAATAATCAGTATGCTAATGATATCTACAGTCTTGTGTTTATTGTAGCACTATTCACAAAAATGAAGATATATACAACAGGACTCCATTTAGCCATAAAAACAATTTAAAAATATAGAAAGTAGGTAATTGCCTTGGGCCAACAAGTGAAGCTGGAAGGTATGTGGAATGGCTACTAATGGTTATAAAGTTTATTATGTGATGAAAATGCTCTAGAATTGACCCTAATGGTTAGATACCTGTAAATATACTAAGAGCCATTGGATTATACACTTCAAATGGGTGAACTGCATATTAATCACAAGTCAATAAAGCTGCTAAAATGGCACAAAAGTTTATAGAAATGTGAAAGTACTTCTTATCCCATTATCCTTCTCAGAAATGTCAACATTTTTCTAGAGTTGATTATCCATAATTTGTTATGTACCTTCTGTCTTATTTTGTGTGCATATTTTAATGAATTCACTATGTATTACTCTGAAATTGTTCTTATCATCTACAAAATACTTCTTGAAGCTCTTTCCAGTCAATACATTTCAAATGACAGAATTCCATCATAGGGATTTTTTTCCTACCATCATGCAGAATTTAGATTATTTTTTAACACTTTACTATTTGATCTCTCCTGACCAAAAAAAACAAAAAACAAAAAAAAACAAAAAAAAAACTTTTTATGTACACATCTTTGGGCAAATAACCTAGTTTTGTAAGATATATTCAAAGAAGCAAACTTATTGGCAACACTTTATATTAACAGAGAATAAAATCCATTTGCTAATAGAATAATATGGTCTACTATGTGCCTGACACTTTTTTTGGCATTAGGAATACAATAGTTGGCAAAATAGATACATTTTCCTACACTTCCCGTTTTATTTTTTTAAAACTTCCTGTTTTATTTTTTTCCACAATTTCACTTCTTACCAAACTTTGAATAACAGTACACGTGAAATGAACAAACTACCATTATTCTAATGATCTTTTCAACCTACCTTAAGATAAGGTTGAAAATCAAACAAGATAATTCATGGAAAGTACTTAGAACATTGCTTGACGATAAGCAGTACGAGGTAGATACTATTTATTATTTCTCATTTTACAGGTTAGAAACCTGAGGCTTAGAGATGAAAAATAACTTGTTTAATGCTACATAGGTAGAAAGTGGCAGTACAGTCTTTAAAACCATTTCTAACCACAATGACAGACACTGTCTTCTGTTCTTATTGTCAACCTATATTTACATATTGCAGTACATACAAAATGTCAAAAATTTCCCCTTTAGAATTTACTACCTTTTCTGAATTTTGGATTTACTGTCATCACCAACAAAAAAATATACAAGTAAGGACAAGTTACTAAATTACAAAGCCAACATTCTGGATGCAGTACAAATGTTAATTAACTTAGTCATTGATACTTAACTACAAAACAAATTGCTTTATTTTTTTAACAATGAAAAGTGACAGCAACACTATAAATTACTTGTGACAAAGTCATCAATGGAGAATAATAAAAACAAAGCTAATTAACAGGCATTGCTTCAGTTCAAATTAGTAATTTCCTTTAAACAGGAATACTAACATTGATCTAGTGGTTCTCAACCCTGTCTGCACATGAAAGAAAGTTGTGTTTAAAAAAATAGTAATATCTAAGGCCCACCTCAGAATAATTGAACACCTCTAAAATGGGGCCCAGACAAAGATTTGTTAAGTGCTATCAGTGTTGAGAACTACAGGTCTAAAGTAATAAGCAAAAAAAAAAAAAAAAAACATGCCCTCAAATCAATTCAAAACCAACAAAGTGGTCATGATAAATTTCTTTCCTTTTATATTGGAAAAGGAGGAGGTGACCAAGAACTGACTTTTCATTTTTCTTTATCCATTTTTGATTAACCATAGTAGAGTTCAACAAATATCAAATATTGGAAGTTATTTAAACCCAAATTGAAATTCTTATTACTTTTCATTTTTACAAAACTATAAAAACAATACTAGCTTTCAAAGAATCCCCACATTTTAAGTTTGCATAGATGTTCAAGTCAGTTATTTGTTCAACTAAGAAGAGTCAGTAAGATGTATTAGAAATTATTTTATTAATAAGTTATTATAAAATGATATTCATGAGCCACAAACTTTTGGTGCAGATGAAAGATTTGAGTATTTTCCATGCATTCCTAAGACTTCTAGAATCCTTTTTTGTAAGATCAGTTTCTTAAAAGTCAGAACCTAAACAAAACTTGCTTCTTTAAAAATATATACGTAAATATTTTGCCTACCACTCTGCTATATTGATGACAAATCCCTATTAGTAGGTCAGTAGTAACTACAGGCATTTATCTTCAAAACAACCTTTCCTCATTTTTCAGGTTTGGAAATGATACATCAAGTAAGGAAAACAACTTTTTCCTAAAAAATACATGAATTCACTTAGAGATGTCTCCTCAAATTCAGGAAATCCCATTTCTTCAGCTCTTTATGTCAGGACTCCATGTCAATCTCAACCACTTCATTCTTGCCCTCAAGTGCTGCTTCTGACTGGTTGTTTCCACTCACATCTTCGATGTCTGACAGATCAATAGGTGGTAAAGGATTTCTCCAGTACTGGAAAGTATTATACTGCCAAAATTCTTCATTGTGCTTTAAGAAAAAGAGACAAAAATACACCAGTAACTCAGAAGGTTTCCCCTCCAAGAAACAAATTTCCTTGTTTTAAAAAAGCAAACTCAATAGACCTTGTAGTATTTCACTTTGCATTTTAAATGTATGCATTTTAAATTTTGTCTAATGAAAATACTTCATGTATTCAATTAAATCTGCACATTTTAGTATTTATGGGTTGTGAAAGTATTTGCTAATAGGGTAAATTTTTAAAAATTTCATCCACAAGTAGCTTTCTAGAATTTTCTAATTTTTCATCCAAAGAAAATGTTTGGCAGGGTGCGGCGGTGCATGCCTGTAATCCCAGCAGCTCAGGAGGCTGCGGCAGGGGGATCAAAGTTCAAAGCCAGCCTCAGAAACTTAGCAAGACCCTAAGCAACTCAGCGAGACCCTGTCTCTAAATAAAATATAAAAAAGAGGTCTGGGAATGTGGCTCAGTGATTAAGAACCCCTGGGTTCAATCTCTGGTACCCCCATCAAATGTCTAAAAATGATCTTAAATTTTAAATTTAATAAGAAAAATAAGATTTTATACACACACACACACACCCTTATAACTTAGTTTTGGTCTTTATTCTGAGGCTTGGTGTTTTAAAGCAGTGTAGGATATAAACATGGTGAACATAAAGAAAATGTTAAGTTGATCATTAAAGATATCCTTTCATAGAAGGTATAACTTTTAAATCAATATATCAAAATTTATCAATCCAAATGATGGCCTCTTAAAAATTTAACAGCTTACTCTAAATGACTAAAAAATTAATCCAAGTAATAGAAGTTAAAAATTGGCACAGAATTTTAAGCATCCCCAAAATACTCTCTGTAAAGAAAGTGGCACTGGAATTACATGAAGGCTTACAAGGTCATAATTCTAAAAATTAACACCATTCTCAGATCAATATCCAAATATATTCTACTATGTTGTGCTTTTATTTCAAGTTTATATTTGTTATAGCAGCAGTGTCTTAACAAAAATATCATGGGAATTACATATGTACTTTAAAATTTTCTAGTAACCAAAGCCAAAAAGAAAGAACCAGGGGAAATAATCATAACTTTTTTTTATAATATTTTTGGTACTGGGAACTAAACTCAAGGGTGCTTTACTACTAAAATACATTCCCAGTCCATTTTATTTTTTATTTTGTGACAAGAACTAAGTTGCCGTTGGCCTTGAACTTGTGATCCTCCTGACTCAGCTGCCCAAAATGCTGGGATTATAGGCACCACCATGCCCAGTTACCTTAACATCTTATTTCACTTAATATATCTAAAACATTAACATACCCAATATTTTTAAAATTAATATAATACATCCTTTCTAGGTTTTCAAACCTGGCATGCACTTTATACTTCCAGCACTATTCAGACCAGCCACACTTCCAATGCTTGTTGGCTATGGGTATTTAAGGATGATTGTACTGGAGAGCACAAGTTTACCAGAAAGTCTCAGAGGGAAGTTCATTCTGTGCCTTAAAATTTAAGGCTTAAAGAATCAAGCCTTTGGGGAATTTCTTAATATTGGGAAAAAAGATGTAACAAATCAAAAATTTATAAACTTTCACTTCAATAAACAAATGAGGTTAAAGTTCTAGTTCTCTTTTGGAAAATCCATTGTTAAAATTATCAACTTGTAAGCACAGATTAAAAAGGGTGTGTGTGTGGGGGGGTTTGTTAACATCAGTGGAACCTAGAGGATAAAAGCACAAACTTTGCCAGCAGACAGACAGACCTGGGTTTGGATAACTCTGAACTTGATTTCACTGGTAACTTTGGAGTAGGACCATTGTGGGAATTTAAGGGTAGCCCAGTTATTGCTCAATACTGCTAGGTATTACATTCCCAAAATGAATATAAAACATTAATCACCTTCTCCTTAGTGAAACATTCGTTTACTGTTAAAACAGCTATAACAGTCAACACTGATAGAGCAATGAATTTGCCTAAAATGACACTAATATGAAAAATGCGTATACTTAATATCTGACTTTTTAAGTTCTCCAATAAAAACCATATCTGAAACCAATGTAGGAAATATTCTAAGGTTTCAGCACAGAAAAGAAGGACCTTGTTGCACACAGTGACCCATGCCTGTAATCCCAGGAACTCTGGAAGCCAAGGCAGGAGGACAGAGGTTTGAGACCAGCCCCAGAAACTCAATAACACCCGAAGCAAATTAGGGAGACCCTGTCTCAAAATTAATAAGATCTGGGGATGTAGTTCAGTGGCAAAATGTCCCTGGGTTCAATTGCCAGTACCCTACCCTCCCTCAAAGAAGTACCTTATTCTGCTGGTACTGCATCTTTGATTTAGAAAGAAGGTATATGAAGTAGTATTTTCTAAATGAGACCCCAGGGGTGAGGATAGGAACTTAAGCTTTATTCTCACCAACAGAAACCAGGCAGTTATTACATTGAACTGAACAAGCTTTTTCCATCTCCATCTTTTTTGCTATTTTCCCTTGAAATAAGCTATAAACAATAAGCCTGGATCTTTGGAAGCAAAAAGTTAAGAGGGAGGCACAAAAAGCACATCCATCTCTTAGATTTGCAGAAGAGATGCAGCCTAAGGAAGAGACTTAACAAAACGAAGGAATTTGAGTGTTCAGGTTTTTGCTCAAAGAAAAACCGACAGGAGACTAGTCTCAGTGAAGAAATCCCAAGAGCCAAACTTCTTCCTTCCATGAGCTTGCAGCAACTAATGGAAATTGAGCACTGCCGGATCTAGTCAATTGTGTAACACAACTAGCTGTTTCTAGGAGATTCTAAGCAAGTGCCTTTATGTCACTCTACTTTTTTGCCTGTTATTTTCGTATTTCCCTCTTATCAGTTCTATGGCATATGACACTTACCACATTGTGGTAGGAAAGACAAGCCTTCATATGGGTGAGGTCTCAACAACCATCTGAAGAGTATGATTTTTAACTACAAAGGACCTATCTCCATAACCAACAGGTCTGGATGACTCATTGTTTTAAGGAAGGTGATTCTGAACATCTAAAAGCATTTTGAAGAAAAAAGCCTAAATAAGGCTGATGTTTATTCTAAATTCCAAGAAAATTGAAGTAGAAGTACTTACAATTTCTAAAATGGTGATCATAGTGATTAAGTCTAAAAGATAATTTCTCTCACAGGAAAAAATAATCTTCCCTAACTATAAAATTTGAACAAAGGAAATGCATTTTTTTTTTAATTCTGCAAGGTAGTTAATCAACTCTGTCACAAAACATTTAATCCCACAGAACAAAGTTGAGTGGTTACTATACTGTAGTGGTTGAAGACTGGTGAATTCTGAGCCCCTAAACTTGATTCTTCCACTAGGGACAACTCCCCTAGTAAGTCATCCCAGAACTGGGAAAAAGCAGATTCCTAAATCTAGATCAAAGTTCCCAACATATAACATGAGCCATAAAATAAACATTTTCTAGTAGTTATACTAAAAAAGAAAAAGATGAAATTAATATACTTTAATAGCATATAAGTTATTTCTTGAGCAATCAATAGTTTATCTTTTTTTTTTTACTAAATCTTCAAAATCTCATGTGTTGCACGTATAGCAGCACATACTGTTTTGAACTAGTCACATTTCTAGTATTTCATAGGATCACACAACTAGAGGCTGGGCTATCTGGACAAATCAGATTTTTTTAAGTATTCTTAGATGCAGGGAAGCGAAAAAGGGGAAACTTCCCCGTGATTCTCATAAATGCTTTACTTTGATGCACAAATGTCAACAATCCGTCTTCACATGATGGGGTTTAACACTGAACAGTTAGAAAAGGGTTTTCCAAAGATACAAAAGGACTTCCTCTCAGCCCAAAGGGCTGTACCAAGCCTCCAATATGCCCAATCAACAGATGGCTCCCAGCCGGCCACTCTCCCTCCGGTCACGGATTCTCTTCCTGGTTAACGCTACGAGGGCTCGCACTCCCTTTCCCTGACGTTTGTCGTTGAGCTGCACCCCTTGGTTCAGTCAACGTCTACAACCTGCCCAGGCCACGCTTCCACTTCTGCACAGTGCCCTGGCAGACGCTACCTCCACCTGGTCTACCAATGTTCCTCTCAGACTCCTCCAATACTGCCAAGGCAGGCTTTGGGCGCCGCGTGCTGCCCGGGATCCGGCTTTTTGCCTTTTAGGGGGTGTTAACGGACCCAACTTGAGGGTGGGGGATCCGATCCTTTCTGGGCGCGCAGTGGCTAGGAAAAGGGGAAGCCCTTCTCCCACCAGCCCCCAACCCCTACCTGGAGCGGTGCGGCCCCCCAGTCTTCCCGCGGGGGCCCTGTGCGCCCCGCCCCGTCGTCACCACCGCCCCCCGGGGGCCGGGCGTCCCGGGGCTCCTCCCCTGGCCCCCGGGGCCCTCCCGGCAGCAGCGACAGCGGTGGCTCGCCCGTCTCCAGGCCGCGGCCCTCACGCTCCCCGCCGCTCGGGGCGCTGCTGTCCCCGCTGTCGCGGCGCTTGCTGGGCGAAGCCGAAGGCTCTGACATGGCCCCTGCGTCGATTTTGCGCTTTCGCGGTAGCCCAGGATGCGAGGGCCCCGACGGCGGGATCCAAATCGGCGACGGCGGCGGCGGCTCCTCCGTGAAGTCGCAGAGCAGGAGCCGCTTCCAAGGCACGTGGAACGTCAGCGGCTCAGCCGCACGCCGCTTGGCCATGGGCCTGAGGGTTCGGGCGGAGACGGCCGGGCGCGGGACCCAGCGCCGATAGTCTCAGGGCGGAGCGCGGGACGCGCGAGGGAGGGCGAGGCCGACCCTGATTATGCTGCGTCTGGAAGGGGGCGAGGGGAAGGGGGCGGGGCAGCCCGGGTGGAGTCGAGTGTCGCCCTCTTGCGCGGCCTTAGCCGCCTCAGAGGTGCGGCCCGGACGTTGGGCAGCAACCGCGAAGCGACGGAGATTCGAACCTGCGCACGAATGTGCGCGCGCGCACTCGGGCCGACCAGACGCGGCCTCTGGTTGGTGGAGGCTTGCTGCGCGCGCTCCCGAACGCCCTCGCGGCCGGAAGTGCGCGTCCCGGAGGGAGGCGGGAAGGCGGCGGCGGGCGGATTAAAACCCGGAGTGGTTGTCTGCAGGGGGCGTGACCTTTTCTCAGGCGTGGGATAGCGGTTTAAGACTCTGGGCTGCGCCTTACATTCGACACCCTCTTACAGGAAATTTAAGACCTTCCGAAAGTATGTGTTAGTAGTATTCCCTTCCTCGTGTCAGTGACCGCGGGACGGCGCCTGGAGGTTAGGACGCAGGTTATGCAGATGCCAAATAACTCTAATGTTAAGAGGCTTCACAAGGCGTACGGGCCCAAGGAAGTATTAAAAACTAACATGCAAAGAATCCAAAACAGTGTTCTAAGATACCTGCTGTAGAAAGTGAAGTCAGCACCATTCTTCCAAGGTCTCTTGATTAAAAACTTGAAGTGGCCGACAAGATGTGCAGCTCATCCCAAACAGCTGAATAGTTGGCAAGAACCAAGCCAGGAGCACAGCTTAGCTCCTCTCTTCCAACTGAAACCTAAGATTGGTTCTTATTTTGTTGGAAGCCTGAGGTCCCTGCCTTCTCTGCTATGGTCAGACTGGGATTGCAAAACCATTAACAGGAAAATTGTATATTGTCAGGCGAAGTTACATGGAAACAACCGCAATATATTTGCCTTGATATTTTAATTTCAGTAGTTTGATAGACAGTATAAGTAAACAACAACAAAAAAAAGGAAGAAAACGAAACATTAACAGCTTTGAAGGGAGAAATTTATAATCCCCATAATTGGGATTGAACCCAAAGGCTCTTTATCACTCTATCGTGCTTCATCCTCAACCATTTTTCTTTAGGGTCTTGCTAAATTGCAAGGCTGGCCTCAAACTTGAGATCCTCCTGCCTCAGCCTCCTGGTGTAGCAGGGATTACGGGCATGGGCCACTGTACCCAGCAGAGGAATTTATAATCTTATGGGGGAAAAAAATGTGTGCAAAGATAATTCTATGCCAGGTGGTAGGTACTGCCTAAATATTAATTACTACTTGTGCCTACCACAACAGGGGGTTGTGAAAGGTTAGAGTGATTGTTTACTTATTAGCAGAAATGGGGTAATGTTTAGGGTAGTAAGAAATAGGTTTTGATTTTTCTTGTCTCTTCTTTGATAAAAAGTTTGCCATTTTCAAACTAGTGATCCAGATCAAATGAAAGAGCTTAATCCTAGCTGTCGGTTTAAAAGGTTTGAAGGGAACTCAGCTCTAGGAACAATAGAACGTAGTTAAGCTAATTGTTTATTGTGTTCCTATCCCCTGACCTTCTCTTTTTTAAAATTGTGAAATTTATCAATATTATGCAATAGATTGTATAAAATATGCATGTAACTTAAAGAAAGATACTAAGACAGCCAGGGCTCAGTGTCAGAAATAGTCATACCAATACCAGAACATGACAAGCTGCCTGTGGTGCCTTTCTCACAGTAGCACTCTTTCCCTCACTCCAACTAATTCTCTTTTTGAGTTATCATTCTTTTACTTTTTATTTGTAATTTATAATACAGATGTACATCTGTATATGTTTCTAAAACCCTTTTTTTATTTTGTTGACTTAGAAAAACAGCTTTATTGAAGTCTGACATATAGTGAACTTCATGTATTTAAAGTGTGCCACTTGACATATGAATACACCTGTGAAACCATAAACAATATACATATCACTCTAAAAATCTTCTCTTGATATTTGTAATTTCTCCCTCCTTCCCCGCAACCCTTGCCCTATCTGTAACCACACATTTACTTTCTGTAATTACACTCCCTTTTAGAATTAATACTCCCTTTAGAATTTTAATTATAATTGCACTAAAACTTTGGATCAATTTGGGGAGAATTTTCTTTATGATACAGTGGCCCTTCCCTATTCAGGAACATTATATAGCTCTAATTATTTAAATTTCTAAATGTCTTTAGCAGAGTTTTATAATTCTCACCATAAAAAAGCTTACACATTCTTTTTAGGTTTGTTTCTAGGCACCTTTTAATAAATTTTGTAGATAGTACCCTTTTCCCCTCCTCTAAATGACATTTTCTGAGTTATTGTTGCTGCTCTAGGTTCTTAAAAGACTCTGAAAGTATAATTTTATTTTACCCTTAGTTATAAATAGCACCAGAACCATTTATTCAAGGAATTAATATGCAATTTATTCACTGAATTAATCTGCAGTGGTTGCTCTAAAAATGATATGTCTTTAATTTTTTGCAGTCTACTTAAAGTTGACATCGTACCATTCCATGTAAAAATGAAGCACTTTCTTACCCCTCCATTCTGCATGAACCTTTTTTTTTTTTTCACTGCTGAGGATGGACCCCAGGGCCTTGATACATGCTAGGTGGGTACTCTACCACTGACCTATATCCCTAGCACCTAGATTCATTTTTTCACAATTTTTGTTCTTTTTAGAAATACATGACAGTAGAGTGTATTCTGATATATTAGACATACATAGAGTACAACTTATTCTAATTAGGATCCCATTCTTGCGGATGTACATGATGTGGAGTTTCAAGGGTGGTGCATTCATATATGAACATAGGAAAGTTATATCAGATACATTATGCTGTCTTTCCTATTCCCATTACCTCTTCCTTCCTTTCATTTCCCTTTGTCTAATTAAATGAACTTCTATCCTTCCCCCCGCCCTTATTGTGTGTCAATATCCACATATCAGAGAGAACATTCAGACTTTGTTTTGGGGGAGGTATTGGTTTATTTCACTTGGCATGATAGTCTCCAGTTCCATCCATTTACTGGCAAATACCATAATTTCATTCTTCTTTAAGGCTGAGTAATATTCCATTATGTACTTATACCACATTTTTGTCATCCATTCATCTGTTGAAGGGCACCTAGGTTGGTTCCATAGCTAAGCTATTGTGAATAATTGCACTGAAACTTTAGACCAATTTGAGAATTGTTGAGCTTCTATAAACATTGATGTTGCCGTCACTGTAGCATGCTGATTTTAAGTCCTTTGGGTATATACCAAGGAGTGGGATAACTTGGTCAAATAGTGGTTCCAATCCAAGTTTCCTGAGGAATCTGCATACTGCTTTCCAGAATGATTACACCAGTTTGCATTCCCACCAGCAATGTATGAATGAACCTTTTTCCCACATCCTCACCAACATTTATTGTTACTTATATTCTTTGATAATTGCCATTCTGACTAGAGTGAGATCGACTCTCAATGTAGTTTTAATTTGCATTTCTCTAATTGCTAGAGATGTTGAATAAGGATGGAAGGAGAATAGAAGTTCATTGAATTAGACAAGGGGAATGAAGGGAAAAGAGGGGTATGAGAATAGGAAAGATAGTAGAATGAATCAGACAAACTTTTGTATATTCATATATGAATACCAAGCAGTGAAACTCCACATCATGTACAACAAAGTAGGATCCTAATTAAAATGAGTTATACTCCATGTATGTATAATTGTCAAAATACACTCTATGTCATGTACCTAAAAAGAATTAAAAAAAATCAAAATGAATGGCATTTTAAAAAATCACTTATTTTCTTCTCTCATGCCTAATCTGTTGATTCCATGCACTATATTTTTCATCCTACACAATGTACTTTTCATCTCTAGAAGTTCAATTTGGGTCTCTTTGTCTTTTATTTCTCTAGATCATGTTTTTGAACATATGAAATAGACTCAGGCTATTACAGTATTCTTCTCTACTAATCCAAAAATCATTGTCAGTTGTAGATTGGTTTCAATGGATTGATTTTTCTCCTCTTTATGGTTTGTATTTTGTAACACATCTAGTAATTTTTTACTACACACTGGATGTGAATTTTTGTTTGTTGGGTGCTAAATATTTTTATATTCCTAAAAATATTCATGAGCTTTGTTCTAGCATGCTGTTAAGGTACATACAAAGTTTAAATCTTTTGGATCTTGCTTTTGTCCAGTTGGATCTGAGCATTATTGACTCTCTAGCTAATTAGCCCCCACTGCTGAGGTGTTGGTCAGCTTTTCATAATTATGACAAAATAATTGAGATAAACAACTTATAGGAAGTAAGGTTTATTTTGCCAGCCTTGTTGTTTTGGGTCTATGAGGGCACCGTACATCAGGGCAGGATTGTGTGGTAGATGAGGTATATTCATCTCATGATGACTGGGAAGTAAAGGGCGGTAGAAGGGGCCGAGGTCCCTTATTCCTTTTTAGGGATAATCCCCAATGAACGCTAACGTTCTTCTACTAGGTTCTACCTCCTGAAAGTTTCACCACCTTCCAGTAACACCACATACTAGGAACTAAGCCAGCACATGGGCCTTTGAAAGACACTTATCCAAAATGTAACATGCATGAGGCAAGGCTTTTCTCTGTATCACATCCAGTGCCCTAGAAATTGTGACATTTTCCAATATGGGTATGGAAACAAGCATTGCAGAATGTTTCTAGAAGGATACTATTATCAGTAGTTGCCTATGTGGTGGGTTATTGGGGAACAAGAATGAAAGGCATATGGAACACATTTGGGCTACTTCAAATTATCTCACTGGTACCACTGGTATTACTGGTGTCTTGTGGGTTACAGGTTTTGGGTTTTTTTTTTTTTTCATTAGAAATTAATACCCAGAGTTTCTGGCTTCTTCTGCTGTCTTCTGTTGGGAAACAATTTTCCATGCGTTTCTTGCACTTCTTCATACCTTGTAAGCAGAGGCATTGGCTGATTTTATTCAACATTAGCTTTTTAGAGTTGTTTTGTATGGTATAGGGTTGGAAGAGAGAGATCTTTCAGGAACACAGCGCAGGTTTGTTTATTGTCCAGTATAATAATGTCTTTCACTAGGGAAAGTCAGACATGAGGACTGCTTGTTCATTATAAGATTAAGCTTTCTGGAGCTCATTATGAATGATTAAGATTTCCAAAGTGTGGGGTTCCTCTCCTGTAATACCACCAAAATGCATGTGCAGGCATCACCTGGTACTCTTGAGGTGTTCTGTGAGATTAAAGACTGAGGAACTAGTATAGAATTAATAATACTCTGGCTACTGCTATTGCTGTGTGTAGTAAACAGTCCTTTTGTCTTTGACATAGGAGTCTTCTGGAAACTGTGGCAAGCTAATATCCTAGCTTGAAAGCAGAGTAAAATCTCAGGCCCTTTATAATTGATACCTTCAGTCTCAGATGAAATGCCACATGAAAGAACATGACATCTGGTCTCAGCAGCAACCTCTGGGTCAGATCATACAATTTTGAAGCCTGGGGGAATTATCTCCTTTTGAGCACGCTGTAACTTGTAGATAAATTTTCTTTCACCCTATTTCCAGCCTCTCGAGAGATGTCCCCATATATATCAGTGACTATGTCTCTTTGCAAAGCTGTCTTTTAACAAATAATTTTGTATTTTCTCTGTTCTTCTTTCTCTATTTCTTTGTAATCTATTAATCATTATTTTTTTTACATCTATCAGAACTGACATTGCAGGGTAATTAAGTCAATTCTAAAGAGGGACAAACCTCTCAAAGGAGAATGGGACACAAGATATTTCATGTTTGGCAGAAGATAAAGAGGTATAGTGCCTTATAAGCTGTAAAGAAGAATCTGCAAAAATTTTACATTCCTGTGGATTGGGGGTTAGCAACTCAATTTACAGTAACTGGAAGTCCCAATCAGAAGGGATGTTTATACTCATAAACATTTTTCTGGGTCCTCAAGGGAGAAACTTGGGGGCACAGCAGTCTTTGTTTAGAGAACACCCTGGCAGGCATGAATGCATAGAATAGCTTCTACTGAGGTAGGGGTAGGCACAAAACCATACCTGATTCCTTGGACCATTCTCTGCTATAAGCAAAAGCTTTAAGCCACTGACGGAGGATCAACAAACATTTTCCCAGGACACAGATATTGCTTTTGGAGTGGAAGCAAAACTCCTTTGCCTTGGAATGAGGGGTGGAAACTGTCCCATTTCTAGGACAAAGGCAAAGGATACTTTATTTCTGTGAAAAAGCAGAAGCAAATACCTTCATTTTAAGGAGAATGGTAGAAAATCATTTGATAGGACTGTTGGTGGAGCAGGAAATTCCTGTGAAGTCCAACCACTGATAGGTCGAGAAAAAGGATAGGACTGCTAAGAAAATCCACTTCTGAGACTAAGACACACAGAGCCTTCCTAAGACTGAGTCTGGGCTAGAACAATAAAGTTCATGGTACAATAACAAATAGTCTAAACTTCATATTAAAAAGTCCTAGAAGAGAGAATGGGAAAGAATATCTGAAGAGTTAAATGGACAAAAAACTTTTAATAATGATAAAACACCAAACCACAGATCCAACAAGCTCAAGGAACCCCAACAGAATATCAGAAACAAAACCACATACACCTAGGCACTTAAGACAACAAAAGCTGAGCTAATTCATTGCTAAAAGACCTGTGACATAAAGGAAGTTTTTCAGGTAGCAGTATGATGCCAGATAGAAACTTGGATTCATATAAGGAAATGACTGTTTTGTAGCAAATTATGCTAAAACTTGATAGTGTAGGAATTCACTATCAGCTGAATGGCTCAGGGATGCCCCTGTAGTTGAAGTCAAGATGTTGGTGTGGCTGTAGTCATGAAAACTCAACAAGGTCCTAGTATCCATCTCCAGTCTCATTCAGTTCACATGACTGTTAGAAGAGGCCTAAGTTCTTCTCCATTTGGGATTCTTCACAGGGCTATTTGCTTATCGTTGGGTTTCTCTCAGTACAAGTGGTCTTAGAGAAAAGTGGAAGCCACAATGTCCTTTAATTAGAAATCACATGGGCTGGGATGTAGCTCAGTGGCAAAGCATCTGCCTTGGATTCGCAAAGCCCTGGGTTCGACCCCCAGCTCCAAAAAAGAACCCCACCAAAAAAAAAAAGAGAGAGAAAGAAATCACATATTTTCCACCAATTTATTCATTAAAAGTCAAGTACTACAGGGCTGGGGATGTGGCTCAAGCAGTAGCGCGCTCGCCTACTACAAGCCCACACTCAAGGGAAGGGGAATTAGACTGTTTTGAAGGGGGGATTAACAAAGAATTTGTGAACATATTTTTAAAACACCACATACTAGAAATTATTTTAAATGGCTGGGATTGTAGCTAAGTAGTGCTTGCCCCAGCATGTGTGAGACACTGGGTTTGATTTCAGCATATAAATAAATAAAACAAAGATCCACTGACAACTAAAAAAAATATTTTTAAAAAATGATAAACATGAGACATGTTCATCATTTTTATTACTTTAAAAGAATTTATTCAGAAGCAAAAGTATTACCAATGTGTTCTGGGTTTTACTCTATGCATAAAAGTAAAATGAATGATTTTTGTGAGGTTTCTATAACTGTACACGAAGTGGTATACTGTTATTTGAGGGCAGACTGTAAGAAGTTAAACGTGTAAACCCTACCTAAACCACTGATGAGTGTATTTTTTTGTTGTTTTGTGTAAAGAGTTCGAACTAATAAGCTAATAGTGGGGATGAAATCAGGAAAACTGAATTCAAAAGGTACAAAAAAATGGTACAAGCAGAAAAGGAGCAAAATGGATTTGAATTTAACCATATCAATAATTACATGAAAATGTAAATAGTTTAAATATTTAATTGAAAGACAGCCAATTGAATAAGATAGCAAGACCCAGGTATATACTGTCAATATGAAACCCAACTTATGACCATGTGGCATCGTGGGAATACATCAGCCCCAACCTGGAATAGGATCATGCAGGAATTCAAGGGACAAAGGATCTTCACCTTTGCCCAGATGACAATTCCTCCTCAAAACTTCAGGGCTGCTTCCCCTCATTACCCTAAGGGGGCTAGCTGTGGACCCAGCAGGACAGACAGAAGACCAGTGTTAGTGTTAGCTTGGGCTCCCTCTCCATCTTTGCTGTGCATTCTGGGAGCACTGCAGAGGACCCCCCTTTGGCATCAATGGTACATCATCTGAAAACGACATTATGCGGTATAATGCAGTTATATTTGGACCAGAAGAGGCCAACTTTGAAGAGGCTACTTTTAAAGTAATAATAGGATTTTCTTAAGAATAGCCAAATAAACCACCATTTGGTTTTTATCTAGAATATTTCATCCAAATGTATATGCTGATGTGTTTAGACATCTTGCAGAATTGATGGGAGTTTCCTGTAAGTTTAGTCTCTGGATGAATCAAATCCAAACAGTTCAGTCAGTAGCCAGGCAGCACATCTTCATCAAGAAAACAAAGTGAGAAGTTTCAGCCATAGTTAAACGAAGTTGGAATCTACCAAGGTAGACAACTATGTATAGTTGTATATAATTTGCTTATCAGTAGAAAGGCTAACAAATTTTAAATGCCACAGGTTGTAAGGGTTCTGCAAGGAAAAAAAAAAATCCTTCCTTTAGTTTGCTTGTATTTTGTGAATGTATTGCTGTATAAATCCTGCTTGTAGTTTTTCCAAGTGTATAATGCTGGTGTGTTCACGAGAGTATACGCACACCATTTTGTAACCTGTACTTCAAAATACTGTAAACCTTATTTTCGAATTATTAGATTTTTAAATTGGAAAAAAACACTTGTTTTTTATATTTGAAGTTGTTAAAATACATAACTTCAGCACAAGAGACTGTCACTTATCTCCTTGTCTGTGTGAAATGGATTAATAAATGCCTCATTTTCAATCATCTGATTGTTTCCTTTTAAATTTCTTCCTTTTTTCTTCCTTCTGTCCTCCACCCACCCCACTTTTGGGTGCTAGGGATTGAAGCCAGGGTCATTATACCACTAGGCTACATTCCCACTCCTTTGTAAATTTTTAAATTTTGAGATAAGGTCCCACTAAATTTTGTCCAGACCATAAATCTAAGTTTGAATTTATAATCCTCTTGCCTCAACCTCCCAAATCAAATAGGATTACAGGGATGTTCCACCATGTCTGGTTTACTTCCAGTTTCAAAACAACAAGCTTACGTTTTATCATGAAAGTCATCAAATTTGATTTTAAATTCCAATTATAATCTCCAACTTTATTTTGAATAAACTTATTAGTTTCAGTCAGTTACAGACATAACCAGTTTCTGTCCATCTGTCTTAGGCCACTTTTTTTTTTTTTTACTTTTACTTATCCATTTATTTTTATGTGGTGCAGAGAATCAAACCCAGGGCCTTGCACATGCCAGGCGAGCGCTCTACCACTGAGCCACAAGCCCAGCCCCACCACTTCTTTCTTCATGCATTAGCTACCATTAAATTGCACCTTTTGTGGTTTACCATCAGTAGAGAAGTCATGTAACTGGTTGGTAGTACTTTAATGAAGAAAGTAAAACCAAAAGCATTAACAAAAAGTCTCTGCTCCACTGGCAATGGCTGCATTTGAGTAAAGCACATGTTTGTAAGGAAATTTTATGTAACTTATTTGAAAACTGCCTTTTAATGCCACTGAATATCTGGAAATGTTTTAACACCAGGGCCTGCTGAATTGCTTTCTCTTGTAGAGACATGATCATTTCTCAAGCTGTTTAGAAGTTGGACTGAATCTTAGTTTACTGGATAAATGTAAAACAGTATTTAGAAAGGTAAGACCAGGCTCTTCCAGAAGTGTTGTCAGGCAACGTGTACATCACCTAGTAAGTAGTATGACCAAACCTCCACCAAGAAAGGGTTCTGTGGAGAGCACTGAACCCTCAAACAACAAGGGTCTGTTAAGAACAACAGATGGGAAAAAGATGACAAGCACAGTGGTGAACTCCAAAGAAGTAAGTTTCAGATGGTTTACTCAAATTTATTGAGAGCTAACATGGATGGGCTTGAGGAAAAAAAAAAAGAGCAAGAGTAAGAAGAGCGAAGCAGCACAGTGAAGGGCACCAAATTCCCTGCTTCTACCAAACCACTGAGTTACTTTTTTTCCTTTGGTTTCTGGTTCCCCCATCGATAACTGTTTTCTTGTGATATTAGTGTTGGAGAAAAGAAAGGTTGCAGTGTTTACAAGGTAGTTGCGGTAAGTTTATTCGAGATCTGTGATACATCTTTGTATATTCCTGAATTATAGTTTTTTAAATTTTTAGTTGAACACAATACCTTTTATTTATTTTTATATGGTGCTGAGGACCAGTGTCTCACCCATGCTAGGTTGAGTGCTCTACCACTGAGCCACAACCCCAGCCCCTCATTAGGTGTTTTCTAATACTAATAACATCATACATCCTTATACAAAAAGTTACAATGTCACTAGCTGACATAGTATGCCCTTTGTGGAATGAAACATTTGTTATGCAGTGCATGACTGTACTTCCATTGTTGCTCATTCTCTTCTAAGGAAGATGATGATGGGATGTTAAAATAGAGTAGCAAGACCTGGTGGCCATTCAAACGTGAGCAAAGGAAAAGTCACCTAATAGTGCAAAGCCTAACACCTGGCTCCTGCCACAGCCCAGCTTGGCTAGTAATGATGAGGCTTTGGGTGCTGGTGTAGACAAAACTGGAAACGGTAAGGCAGGTCACCAATGTGTGCATGGACAGAAAGCGAGGATTTCTGATGCTGGACACTCATTGGATGCTGAAGGTAGAAAGGGGGGAAGTGCTTAGGCAATGAACCTCCTGGGGACAGAGTCAGTGAAGAAAAATGATAACAATCAAATTTCCTCCCCAACACCATTGCTCACTGTCTCTGCTACCAGGCACTTCCACCTTGGTCTCTTGGCAGCTATTCTATAGCATCTGATACATTAAACTTCTTGGCCTTGTTCCTATAGGGAAAAAAGTCACCTCCATTCAATTGAATAGGATTTGGACAATGGTTGCAATAGGAAAAGGAAATGAATTGTCAGGGGCTCAAGATAGCCATGGAAAGCGGAGCTGGCAGGTGTTGCAACAGTGAATTAAAACAGGAAGTCAAAAGAAAAGTAAGAGTCAAGATTTTAATCACTTGCTGAAACAGTATGAGAGACTAACCCAGAAAAGGCACTTTCATTTTCCATACTTCCCCTAAAATGGTGCACTGAAGTCAGGGGCTCTGAAAAGGCTCCTGTGTTTTGTACACAAGGTAGGGATGGGGAAAGGAGGAAAGACTAGGAGTGGAAGTGCCAAGCCAGAGTACAGTGGCTTCAAGTCCTCTCTCTCTCTCTTTCTCTCAGAAGGCCTCAGAATTGAGGAAAGTAAACCCTGAAGATCTAAGTGCTTTTCCTACTAACGGCTGGTCCTGGAACCCTTCCTACTGTTTGCCTTTATAGCTCTTTTTCTGTAATTTAGCTAAATTAAAGATCAAGATTAATCTTTACCTTGGTGGATTCTAAGTTCATTACAGTGAACTTGAATGAAAAAAAGTGAAAACAATTAATACAAAGCCTAGCATAATCAAAGGGCAAGTAATCATATCACTAACTTCTAGAAGCACTGAAGACTAACACTGAAGATTAACAGGGTTCAAAAGTATGTGTACACAATGAATTAAAATTCCCATATCTGTGGTTATCACTAACTTAGATGGAAATAACCAAGCAAATATTGTTTCGTAGCAATTGGCAAACTTTAATATTCAAGAAAAATTAAGTCCATCATACACATTAAAAATATAGGAAATTTCATGCAGACATGAAGCTTCCAATTCAGCCTTTGTGGCAACTTATAGAAGGAGAATTACATATAAATACAGTACACTTTGTAGTTTCCAAACTTCATAATTTTATACTGTGATTTATACAGCTTCTCTTTATATTTTATATATCCCACCTCACTCATTTAACACAGCCTAAAATCTGCACCACTTCAGAACATGAAAATGAGGGGGGAAAAAAAAAAAAGCAAGCACACTGACCACTTTGCAAATAATTCTTTTGTGTTTTGAGCTAAATTAAGGGGGAAAAAAAATGTTAAGGCTTACATACTTTAGAAGCCAGGACTAAATTTAAGAAATACAAAGTTAAATAAATCCTCCAGTGACATTTCTATTATTGATTAATACCACATTTTCAAGTTTAGAATATATTAACTGCAAAAGTTACAAGAAAAAAAGTGATGCAAATTTGTATAGACATTTAAAAATAATATTCATGATATGAGGAAGAAATTAAAACAAATGAAATAACTTCAGAGTTAACTAAAATATATTCTGTAATTTAGAAATACAGGTAACATTATTAAAGAATAAAACCTGATAGTAAAAAAACAAAACAAAACAAAAAAACTTTTAGGCAATAAAACCAATCCACCAGTGTCAACTTGTTTTTGCCTTTGTGAGAAAAAGATCTTTTGTTTTGATACAAGTGATAAAAAATATTAGTCATCAGTGAATAAAAGGCATTTTTTACATTGTTCAAAAACAATATGTATTCCTTGCTATTCAATGGATGTTTTTAAATACTTATGTTCCTTTTAAGTTTCTTTTTCCCTTAAAAAAATAATTTTGGGGTGCTTTTCCCCTTTGCAATTAATTTCAAGTTCATTTATATAGGTAATGAGAATTCCTACCAAATAAATGCATGCCAAGTATTGAGGGACATAAACACAACATAGTTTTGTTTTTAAAAACCTTGGGTTTCAGATTTCCCTGACTTGACAAGTCAAATTAAAATTAGCTCCATGGAACCTTATCCTGCATAATGGGAGTAAAGATAAAAAAGCTCCCTTGTTGTTTGCGGAACCCGCCCCCAACCAGAAAGATGCTAAATCCAGTAATGATTCTTACATCCTACAGTCTTCTACGAAGGTCTGAACATTTACAATTAAGTTTTCTTATCAAAACCATGACACTTATGCTACCAGCACATTAAGTTCCTCTAATCCAAAATGCCAAAGAGATAACTTAAAGCAATCATAATCATTTATGAAAATATTCAATAAGGGTTCTTCTTTTCTCCAAGAAAAGTTTAAAACATTATTCATCTTTGCTTTCCAAGGTACAGGAAACAGAAGAAAAAAAAAACAGAAGAAAAAAAAAACTGCCTCCAATATAGATCTGCTAGAGGTAGTAATTTACAGCAGCATATATAATGTTTAAGCTCCATCTATCAGGGAACAAAATTGGTGTTAATATGAAATTACATGCATGCCAGCTACTCAAAGACAGACCATGGGCAGTAATTCATCCCTGAATTTCATACTCAAGATTTTCCATAGTAATACCATTATGACAGTTTTTACTAGTATATGATTAACTAAAAAAGTGCTTGCTTTCATAATCCTGATAATCTAAAGACATTATTGTAAACATCACACTGGCAAACTGTATGAATTTCTAGTTTGAAATCATACATTTCAAATGGGCAGATTTTAATTTTCCAGTCTCCTAGCACTACTTTAAAAAAAGGCTTTTGTGCCTTACTTAGAATGTTGAGATCCCATACATTTCAAAGTGATCCATGATGAGCATGCTTTCATAAAGTGTTCCATTTAGTGTGGACGAAAGACTTAATTTCTCAGTTCCATTTTACTGACCAGTGATACAATTAAATTTAGCATTTCATAAAAATGAAACGTATGAAGCTTCTCTAAATTCAGTTGATTTAGAAAAAATAAAGTCAACTAATTTAGATGAAAAAAAGAAATAGATACACATTTTATGTATACATTGCTCAGGAAGAAAGTGAACAAAATCATAATTCCAGATGATGAATGTAACAGGATCCTTAAACTTCTAAAAATAGCATATGCAATGCACATAAAATAATAAAAAGGAAATTATTATGGACTTCAATACTATCAATCATTAATATGGCAGATTTGCGACAACTTCATGAAGACACTGGAGATTAGGTTTTTTCTGCTGCAAGACAATTCTGGGCTTCAATGAAAAAGTATATGTGAAGATTATTTCCTCCATTTTTACTTGTGTAATACAAATCTGCATGGCATAGTATATTTCTGAAAAAAGCAATAGACATTATTAAGAAAATAGACACTATTTCTAAATTTTGTTAAGAATAAGAAGGCACCACTGATTTGAGGTTGTGTCCTGTCATCACTGATAGTTGATTTTGAGTTGTTTATTTCAGCATTTGTTCTTATTATATTTTTCTGGGTGATATCACTTAAGACCATTATTGTGGCTTACGGACCACAAACAAGACACATTCATAGTAGTATTTCATCATAGAGAGATCATTCACAGTATATGTTGACAACACAGATTCTTTTTCCACCTGCAATGCAAACAATAATGATGATGATGATGATAATTATGATCATAACAATCCCACTAATAAATTCTGGGCTTCACAAGTAGCAGGCATTATTAAGCAGATCAACTTATTACAATATAGCTACCCCTGTAAGATCAGTACTATCACTAATTGCACTTCACATAGAAGGGTCATGTAAGTGGCTCAAGGTCATACCATGAATGCTAGAACTATGATTCAAATGCAGACAATCTAACTCCAGAGTTTAACGCTACACTATTATAATACATTGCTTCTATTTTTAGCAAATCTGTTGGTTATATTTTAAATGAATGGAATACTCCTAAGTAAACAAACAACTAAAACACAATAGCCAAAGTGTCCTAATGATTCACATGATAAAAACAGGTCAAGCAGTATGAAGAACAAAAGAACTATATTATTTTTATACCTGCCTTCCCACACTGCTCTTTCTGTTTTTCCAGAGCATAGTCTACTGGTATCTATTAGTAAGAGTTTACCAACACCAATACTTTAATTCAGCTACCACTTACTGAAAGCCTATTTTGCCAGGGATTATAGATTTTCCTTAATATACATTATCCCAAATCCTTATAATCTTGAAAGCTATATTATCTTCACTTTATGGATAAGAAAACAGGAATATTAAGTAGTAAAGCTAGGGCTAGGATTGTGACTCAGAATACTTGCCTAGCACATGTGTGGCACTGGGGTTCAATCCTCAGCACCACATAAAAATAAATAAATATAATAAAGGTATTGTGTCCACGATAACTAAAAAAAGAAAAAAAGTAGTAGTAATAGTAGTAATGCTAGCTACTGCCATAATATCTAGATTTCTGTTTAAGGGCTTTAGAAGTTAAAATTTGGCAATATTTCATTCCATCCTTACCTCTACCTGGAATCCATATTGCAGAACAACATTTTTTATATCCTCGTAGCTCAATTCTATGGAAAGTTCATTTGCCAAATTTTCAAAGTGGTACAGCAGAGGACCTGTGTGTTAAAGATACTATGAATGAATTACCTGATATATAAGCTTGCACTTAGTAGCTATGTTACACTGAATGAACATCAAGCTCAATAAATTGAGCAGTAAATGAGACAAACATAAAAAGGAAAAGACCTATTTTATTCGTTGAGGATAATTATCTAAACCTCTGAAACTCTGGCCTAGTAACTAACATCTAAAACCTAGGCCTATACTCATGGTAAATGAGTCCCTGTGTGTATATCTGCCTGGCAACATGGGCCTGAATGCACCAAGTCTCTAAATTCCAAAGGTAATATAATTATAAATCTATAAATAAATTTAAAACTGCAGTTTCAAACTAGTTATCATACAAAAATAGTAAAGGATTCAAGCTAGCCCAGGTAAGAGTGTGGAGAGGCAGAGAAGTTATAGGGAAGGCTTCCTGTAAGGAAGAGGTGACACTACCTAGCTGGCTTTCATGCCCCAGCTCTAATAGAAAGCCCCAGCTCTAATACCTACTAACTGTGTCTATGGGCAAGTTACCAACTCTGCTTCATATGCAGCATGACTCTAATATGAGATAACAGGCAATACATTTGCATGAAAAAGGCACTAAGTCAATGACAGCTGTTATAGCTGTTTTTTTTTTTTTTTAACTTTCTCCACTTTACTATTCTAATTCCAGTTAGTCACAGAATTAACATAGGATTCAAATTAGGATTTTCCAATCTTTCAATCTCTCACATTTTGCCCAATTCATCAGCTTCATCCTACGAAATATTATCACTTAACACACTGTACCTGATACTAATGTAGACCATCTTTTCTCTTTAACTTTCATTAGACTAATTATAAATCCTGCATCTAGTTTTCTACCTCCACTCCTCACTGTATGAATAGGGGTTCCTTTTATCATGGAAGATAAAAGGAACAAAAGGGACAAAGTTTCTGCTCCCGGTTTGCCATCCTGTGGGTCATACTTAGAGTTGAGTCCCCCCATGTTTTTTTTAATCCTACATAAACCACTAGAAAAAAAAATTATCATGAATACTATTTAAATAATGTTAGCACTCTTTCCAAAAGATAAAAATACGTTCCTAACAATTTCCAATAAGCCTACATTTCTGTCAATAGTATAGTAAAAATAATCCCATAGTTAACCATCTACCTATCCTCTGATGTGCCCTAAAGTATCCCTAACCCTTTTCTTAAAGAAGGCAGAGCCTCACAGCAAAATCTTTCTGGCTTTTATCTATCTATCTATCTATCTATCTATTTATTTTTGGTCTTGGTATTGGAGATTTAACCCAGGGGTACTTTTCCACTGAACTTTTTATTTTGGCCTTCAACTTGCCATCTTAGCCACTGGGATGATAGGTGTGTGCTAGCTTTTAAAGCTCTTTCCAGCTTTTAAAGCTTATGCTGTTCCTGTTTCACTAAGAACCTCTGATAACATGGCTTTATTATGTGTACACATATATACTATAATGATTCATACATACCCAGGCCATATTTTACCTCTACTTATGTTTGTTGCTTTCTATCTAAAAAAAACACTCTCCAATTCATGCTTTTGCCCTGCTTCAAAACACTCCTGCAATCTATTCCAGTCTTTATCCCACTGCTATTCCTCTTAATACAGTGTATCTTACAATTCACTTAATGCAGTGTTGCACGGCTCATTGTAATTAGTACTGTTTTCTAACTAGGTCACAATTTAAATGTCAAGGAACATGTCTTAAGTTTCTTTGAATTCACTAAAATGCAATCTGCTAAATGTACATCATAAGCATCTATAATTGTGACAGACAAAAGATGTGATATATATTTTCTATAGTCTTCTATTACAAATGGTATTTTAACAAATCATCTCCACACATTTCAGATTTTCCCTTACAAGATTTATTGAAAATCAGAGAGAACAAACACTTTACTGAATTGATCTAAACTGCTAAAATGCTTTCCAAAAGATTTATAGGTTGACAGTCCCTTACCCTTGGGGCTAAAAATGTCCTTTGGACTCTGGAATATTTGAATATACATAATGAGACAGCTTAGGGAGGGGACCCAAATCTAAACACACAAAATTCATTTATGTTTCATATATACCTATATACATAGCCTGAAAGGTTTTTGTTTTTTGTAGTGTTGCGGATTGAATCTAGGGCTTCACACATGCTAGGCAAGTGCTTTACCACTAAGCTATACTCCACAACCACTAAAGGAAACTGTTTTTGGTGCACACCTGCATTTTGACTGATTGTTATTCCAAGTCAAGGTAAAATTTTCCATTTGTGGTGTCATGTAGGTGGCTTCAAAAGTTTTAGATTTTCACTCACAATTGCTATGATATATACTTGTCTCAAAGCCTTAATGAGCAGTGGGAATGTAATGGTACAGTTAGTCTAGAAAACGGGTTGGTATTTTCTTGTGAAGTTCAAGAGAACTTTTGGGGGTAATGGAAATGAAATATTTTCTGTCTTAATAATAGTTATATGGTTTATTCCATTTCCAAAATGAATCAAACTATGTATTCAATAGAGATAATTTTATAATTATGTCCATTATACATCCAAAAAACCCATCTGACTTAAAAAAACAATTTTTTAATAAACAAAATATTTGCTAGATTGATAAGGGGGAAACAATAGGCAATAAAAGTAATGTGAGCATTTCCTTGAAGTTGAGCATTTTTTCATTTCATTACCTAGTTGTCCATTCTTTAAATGAAACTTATCACAAATATCTGACACTGAACATATAAAGACAAAATAAAATATGGACACACATCTAAGAGTTTTAATTTTCTCAATTTTCATGTCTCCTGGTATTCTTGTTAGTGGCTATAATAAAAGGAACAAAGATATATTTTTCCTTGGCCATAGTTATAAGCTCATAATAGAAAGCTGAAGTAACATGAAAAAGTATAAAAATAGAGTCAAACTGATTTCTAATGCACTCATTGACAAACACTTGAAAATGTCTTACCTTGCACTTTCCTAGATGTGTAATATAAGATATCACATAGTTTTACATCTTCATTATGAACATTTCTCTATTGGGCTAATTATTTCTAGAGAACAGTTTTACTCTGGGGAATCTTATGACTATTCATCAACTCTACAACTAAAAGTTTTTTTAAATTTTTTTTTAATTAAAAAAAAGAAAAGGCAGGTACAGTCTAAGTTTTTGTTGAGTATGTCGACCATTAATCAGTCTTTATAGTCTTTGCTGGTATCTGATTATTTTTCTCTAACAGATTTCCACAAGTAAAATTAACTTAACAAATGCATATAATAGTGAATGTAATTATGTAATAGGCCAGATGACAAATATTTTAGGCTTTCTGGGCTATGTATAGTTTCTATCACTAATCTGCATTTCCTCCCCCAACAACCTATTTAAAAATGTAAAAAAACAGCACAGCAGTACATACCTGTAATCCCATCGACTTGGGAGGCTTAAACAGGAGATCACAAGTTCAAAGCCAGCATCAGGAATTTAGTGAGGCTCTAACCAACTCAGTGAGACCTTGTCTCTAAATAAAATATTTCTTAAAAGGGTTGGGAATGTGCCTGAGTGGTTAAGTGGCCCTGGGTTCAATTCCTAGTACCACCCCCCCTCAAAAAAAAACCCTGTAAAAAACAGTATTTTAAAGAATATTAAAGAGTACCTAAAATTCCCCTTAATAAAAACATTTATAATTTGGGTTTTGTGTGAATGTGTGTTGCTGGGGATGGAATCCATGGCCGCTCATGCATTCAAGACAAATGTTCTACCAATGAGCTGCATTCCCAGCCAAGGACTGTTTTTGGTTTTCTTTGAGACAGGTCTCACCAAGTTTCCCAGGCTTCCCTCAAACTCACAGCTTTTCTGCTTCAGCCTCCAGAGTAGCTAGAACTACAGGTGCCCACCATACTCAGTTTGCATTTTAAAACTTAATAATCCTTCCAACCCTGATTTGATGCAATTTGGGCAATATTTTCCTAATTGTACCTCCAGTGTAGTTTGTCAGTGTTTGAGTGTAGTTGGCAGTAACAGTTCTCCTCACATATGAATGTAATGATATTCTAATCTACATAAGCAGACAGTAAAGTCATTCCCAAGGGATTAATACACTCTTAGTTTACACAGAAAACCAAGGCCCCAGATCCATATGGCTGAAGTCAAAACCATGAGAATGTTATAAATTCACCAATTGAGACACAACTTTATCATGTCTCTTGGAAGCCACTCTCCCCATGACACCTGAACATTACCTTGTTCCCTCTTTCAAATGTGGAATAATATATTCATTCACAAACATAGCATTCACTAAGTAGCCACTATCCCTCAGGCTCTGTCCCAAGAGACAAGGAAGCATTAGATCCCTGTTCTCATCACATTTAGAGATGAAGGGGAAGGAAAGAGAAGGAAGCAGAGCCATAAGACAGAAGAAAGATCACAAAAAGTATACATAATCCTCAAGAGATTTAAGTTATTGGGCTGGGACTGCAGCTCCAGGGGTAAATCACTTGCCTAGCATGCATGAGGCCCTGGGTTCAACCCCCAGAACAAGAAAAGAGGAATATATGTTATCAGGAAAGCTAGAATTTTACGTAGGGAGTCCAAAAGACACAGATTTTCGTGTTGGAAAGATCACTCTGGTGAAACTATGGAGAAATGAAAGGGGTGTGGAGGGCTGCAGACAACTTGAAGACAGGGATACTAAGGAAACTACCATGATAACTGAGGCAAGTAATGATGAAATTAGAGCAATATTTTTTTAACTGGAAGCATTTTTTTTTCCTTCTCAGGGACATTTTCCAATGTTTAAAGATACTTTGGGTTTCATAACTGGGAGGTGGTACTGGAATCAAGTAAGTAGAGATCAGGGATACTATTAACCATTTTATGATGTACAGGACAGACCCCAGTTGAAGAATAATCCAGCCCCAAATGTCAGTAGTGCCACAATTGAGAAACTGAGATAAAAGGGTTTACTGGATGCAGATGGTGAGACAAAAGAGGAGTGTTATGGGTTGAATGTTTGTCCCTACTACCCTACCAGTTCAAATACGGAAGCCCCAATCCCTAGTGTGGCTGCATTTGGAGTAGGGACTCTAAGGAAGTAATTAAGGTTAAATGAAGTCATAAGAGTGGTATGATCAAACAGCATTAGTGTCCTTGTAAGAAGGGACACCGGAGAGCTCTCTTAGGCACTCTTGCCCTCTCCATGCCCATGCCAAATACATAAGCACACAGCCATTGGCAACACAAAGGGAGAATCCTCACCAGATATTAACCTGGCTGGCACTTTATTTTTGGAATTCCACTCTCCAGAATTATGAAAGAATACACTTTTATTGTTTGAATGGCCCAATCTGTGGTATCATAATTATGAGAGTACCAAGTTAATAAAAGAGGTACTCCCTAGTTTGTTGGAGGAATTCAAGAGAATGACAGAATAGGAAAGGTATGAACATCATTTTCTTGAAACATGGATTTTGAAGTATCTATGGTACATCCAAGTAGGATAATACTGGCTTGGAGTACAAAAATATTTGGATCAGGGACTGAATGAATAGGTAAAGTCAAGAAACTGGGTCAGAGGGACAGAGAGTAGGGATAGGAAGGGCAGCAGAATACAATGGACACTAGTATTGCTGAATGTATAACTAGTATTGCTGGCTGTATAACAACCAATGTGATCCTGCAATCTGTACACGTGGAAAAATGAGAATTCATACCCCATTTGAATCAAATGTATGATATGTAAGATCATTGTACTGTCATGAGCAACTAATAAAAAAAAAAGAATGAGTACATGGGGCTAGAAATATAGATCAGTTGGTACAGTGCTTGCTTTGCATGCACAAGGCCATGGGTTCAATCCCCAGCACCACCAAAAAAAAAAAAGAATGAGTACATGACATAAAGAGTGAAAAACCCTAATTTAACACCTGGAACACACCAATATCTAAGGAAAAACTCATTGTGAAATTATTATTTTTTATATTCTTTAACTTGTACATGCAAAGAATTTTGTGCATAAAGTATTAACTTTTTAAAAAATTATTTGTAAGGATTGTGTTTTTCCATTATTTCAGTTCTTAAAAATTGTTTTGAAATTCTATGGTTAGGAGTCTGAAAACTCTAACTTCCTGTTAACCATTGTCCATAACAAACATTGCAGCCCATCTACTCTTGGGCAACAGTATGCTTTCCAGGGGCCAATTTTATTAGTTCCAGAAGATTATAAATATTATTACATAACAATAATATCAATAAACAACAAAACAAGTTTTAAAAAACAAAGTTGTTTCCATGAAAGTTAAGTGCTTTAGAAATATATAAAATCTTACCATAACCATAACTCAGAATTGGGATCAAAAATTCTGATCACATAAATAACAGGACCATGTTAATCTTCAGCTACAAACTGACAATAAATGTCTGACTATAAACCTACCTCTACCATATATAAGCTATAGGACCTTTCTGCTAATCACTTAACCCAGTTTGAAGATTCAGTTTCTTCAAGTACTAAAGAATGATGACTACAGTGTATCAGCTGCTCTCATCTGTTCTTACAGAATTCTAAAGAAGTCTGACATACTACTACTGTTTAGGAGTCCTACTGGCAAAATCTCTAGAAGAATAAAACCATTAAAAAGGAAGCAGAAAATAAAACTAGCCTAATCCTGAAGACCATGGTGTCAAAACCATGTACTTTGTGTGTGTCTTGTGTCTGTGTGCGCATGTGTTGCTGGGGATTGAACCCAGGGCCTTGTGCATGCGAGGCAAGCACTCTACCAATTGAGCTATATCCCCAGCCTACATCTTTTCTTTTAAAGTACGATACCTCATCTTGAAAGCCTTTAAAAAAAATCTAGCCTTGCTGTCTTTCTGAACATAGATTACATATCTCGCTTAAAAAAAAAATGTATACAAGGACATGCATACTTTCCTTGATGTTAGCATTGTACTTCCTTTATTTTAAGGAAAAGCTGACAGTTTCCCTTAATTTCTGGAAGGGAGGGATCATGTCACAGTCATCCATTGATTTCTAGCATCAAGCAGGAGTTCAAGTTTTTTTTTTTTTGCATAAATGAAGTTATATTTCTATTCTTTTTCCTATCTATCTATCCACTGTGATACTGGGGACTGAACCAAGGGGGAGTCTATCACTCAGCCACATCCCCAGTCTTTTTTATTTTTTACTTTGAGACAGTACTAAGCTGCTGAGGCTGGTCTCGAACTTGTTATCCTCTTGCCTCAGCCTCCCAAGTATATGGGATTATAGGTGTGCACCATCATGCCCCACCTCTATTCCTTGTTAAATTCAAGGTAATCAGAAAAGTTATTACATGTATTCTTTTCCTGATATATAGGTGTACTAAGGAGGACAACTTCATGACAGAAGTAAAATATTTCTCCCAAATGCTTAAGAAAAAAAATGAAGACCACTCTCCTCTATCAGAATGGTCTCCATGGCATGGGAGTTAGGGAAGAGAAAGGAATGAATGCCTAACCATCAAATTAAAAATCAGTATAGTACATGCAATTATGACCATAGCAAGACTGACCTAAATATGAATGTACAATGTTTGGGCTTCCACTGCTTTTGGAGGCATCACCACTAGAATGTGTCTAAAGAGAACTGCAGATGTTTTTAAATGTGTACAACGTAATTCCAACTTTCACAAACATTTTGTAAAGTCACCAAATGTAAAATAATTATAAATACTCAGAGTTATGTGTAAATTTTAATAAATACTGAAGCACTTACCAAGATTTATCCAAATTCCACCTGGCTTGAGTATTTTCCATATGGTATCAATATAATCAATCACATTGTGAGCTGTGTCTATGAAGAAACAGGTGGCAATACAGTCCCAGGTGTCTAATAAAGAAAAATTAAATCACTGTATCTGTTATCTTGCTTTTTTCCTTTTGTTAATCCTTCAACAAACTGACCAGATAAAATATTTAACTGTAGTGCTACAAAAGCTAAACTTTTCTTTTTTTTTTTTGCAGTACTGGGGATGGAACCCAGAACCTTGTGCATGTTAGAACGGAGCTTCCAATGAACTACATCCCCAGCCCGTTTTGATTATATTTTGAGATAGGGTCTCACTAAATTGCTGAGGCTGGTCTTGAACTTGTGATCCTGCTGCCTCAGCCTCTTGAGAAACTGGGATTATAAGTGTGCACTCCCACCTAGTCAGAAGCTGAATTCTTTTGATCACCACTATAATCAAGATAACCAAATAATCATTTATGGGGGATATTTATAGTTCATAAATGTTTATCAATAATCTGAAAAAGTGACCAATTTGGAATTCATTCATAATAACATACATCACTAAAATCATTACCAAGTGATATCTGTAAGTTTTATCATCTATTTACTCTCCCCCTCCTTCTTCTGAGGGCCTTGCACATGTTAGACAAATACTATACCACTGAACTATACCCCAGCCTCCAGCCTTCATTTACAATATATTAAGACAATATAATAGTCATTTGAATTTTAGAATCTAATATGAACCTCTGCTAATCACCAATTCTGGTAGGTTTTACAGAGACTACAGGCAAATTATTGTCATTTGAAAAAAATTAATGACATCAAATAATCTAACCACTACCAAATCACCAAGGAAATGAGAGGCCAAGGGCAAGTGGACACCCAGCAAAGAATACTATTTACCTCTTGAAGGCTGTGGCCTAGCATAATGATAGGGACCAGAATGACATGGTCGTATTTGTACCAATGCTGGTGTAATGAACGTACCCAATCCCAGCAAGGATCACCTGCACTGTTATCTTAAACACTGGTCCAGAAAAAGGAACTCTTAGGAACTTATCATTCTTTCCTCCATTCCTATTTTTCCATTTGGGATGGCAATGTCTATTCTTTGTACCAAAGGCACATCCTATGCATCTTTCTCTTTTTAATAGAAATAAGTATCTTATACCGAGGCCTATTCCATATATTTTGGAAGCACAGAACTTGCTGCACATGTTCACAGCTAAAGAGGAATTCTGCTTCAGGTAAGACCCTCAAGTCTCACCCATGTCTGATTTAGATAATCTTTAGTATTAATGGTGGAACATGTGAAGACTTTGGGGACTGTTGGGATGGAATGAATGTGTGTCCGAAACAAGAAGGACATGAATTCTGAGAAGCCAGGAGAAAGAATTCAATTATATTGTGTCCTTCCAAAATTTATATTTAAACGTTCAACATGATGGTATTTAGAGATGGGGACTTTGGGGGATAATTGGATTTGGATTCAGTCAAGAAAACAGGGTCCCGATGACCAGATGGGTGCCCTTATAAGAAGGGATATCAGCTCACTTGTGCACACACTGTTGTCCACCCCCACTCCCTCTCCCTGACAATGTAAGGACACAGGGAGAAAAAAACTATCTACAGGCTAGGAAGAAAGCCCTCACAAAAGAATCAAATAAGCCAGCACCTTTAACTTGGACTTCTTGGTTTCCATAACTGTGTGATAATAAATTTCTGTGTTTAATCACCCAGAAAAAGAAAGTGACTTATTTGCTTAAATGAGGCTTTCCATTATTTGAGTCCCTTTTTTGAGATCTTGCTGCTAAACTTTTTTACAACAGTTCACATCTTTCAGTTCTCCCTTCCTAATGTCAGAGCATACAGGCTCAATCTCAGAGTTCGGGGAAAAAAAAAAAACAAAAATTTCCACATTGCTAAAAATGAATAAATAGATTAAAAATTTCTATGTTGTCCCTTGTTCTAAAAGCCTTCCCACCAATGGCTTCCTGTCTCTCTCACAGTACAACTCAAAGTCCTTGCAATGGCTTACAAGTCCACCTCACTAACCCTCTGCCCTCAAACCCCACACTGTGCTCAGTACTTAGTGACTCTCTCTACCCCCAACCCTCTCCTACTCCCTCTGCAACATTTTCCTCCAAATCTGCATGCATTGCTTATTCACTCATTTGAGGTCACCTCTGAACATTTTTAGTTTCTACTCTTAGGCCTTCCCATTTTTCTTCCTCACAATATTTATTTGTTCTTATTTATCTCTCCCTTCTAGTGTATGAATTTCCTGTGGACAGAACTTTGTTTTGCTCACTGTTCTCTTCTGAATGCCTATAATATACCTGAGGCAAGTGCTCAACAAATATTTGTTGAAAGAAGAATCTCACTGACTGCTCGGCATTTTGCTTTTCTTCTTCCTTTTAGTGTTAATCCCTCTCTTCTCTTTCCCCATTACTATCTCTCTTTCTCTAATGCCTAATTCAAATGTCTTCAACCTGATTATAAAGGTCTTCCATATTCTGGAACAACCTACTTTTCCAGCCATATGTCTCACTAAATCTCTTTTCCTGCCAATCTAGCTATGTCATTGTCCCAGATGACCTCATTCACTCTTACCTTTGTGTATCTGCCTGCCTGAAAGTGCTATTTCTCCCTATTATTCAAGTTTCGGCCTCTCTACAAAGAGCCTACATAAGCTTCTCACACTAGCTTACTTTCATCTTCACTACATTCAAGACACATTTGAACTGTTTACATGTGGTCTTATATTAACAGACTCAATAAATTCTGAATTTCTCGGTTACAGATGTTTCTTTATATTTAGTATCATTGCCTTGTGCATGACCTGGAAAATAGTCCAAATTGTCACTGAAGTATACTTCGTATTCTACCATCAAATGAATGACCAAAACATTGGCTCATTAAGTTTCAATAAAGCATAAGACCTTTAAAATACTTGCTTTGAACTTACTGCATTCTGAATAAATCTCCTGAAAATCTCCTGCTGTCATAGAAAAGTTAGAACCAGGAGGAAGACTGTGGGGGTCAACATCCGGGAAAAAGATGGGTCGTATCTGATCGGCTGATCTCCGGTTATTGCTAAACTGATGGATCCAGGGATAAAGTTTATATTTATTAATTTCAGAACATCTGTAAAATATGAACATAAAATTTAGTGTTAACATTTTACCAAAAATAAATCTACTTTGAATTATGATGTTTTAATGTAAATTTGCATTTATAATTCATTTGTGCCAACACTACCCCCCCAACTCATATAGGATAATGTGTGTGTGTGTGTGTATATATATATATATATATATATATATATATATATATATAGATGAGCAACCAATCATGGATTAAAAGACAGAAAAAATTAAATTCAGAGATATAAATATGCTATTCATTCAAACTTATAAAAATATATTTTTAAACTTCAAAACCAAGTAAAATCAGTCCAACTAATTTTTAAGAAACAGTACTGGCTTCAACTAAAATAGTCTGCTATTAATTTTTATTATTTTATACAACCCTCTTCAAAATTTTCCCTTTATCACCAACCCCCTAAAACTCATACTGCCATCAGAGACATTATTATTTAAATAAGGCAGCTATTTGTTTTCCTCTAACACACATTTTCTGACTTTAGAAATAACAACTCTTTTCTACTACCTTCTAACAGAGGCCAGAGAAGTTCTCAGGGATTTTTCCAATTCAGTCATGTAAGTGTGCCTGGCCATTTTATAATAACTCAAGGAAAACATAATCACAATTGCTTCACTAAATTCTTATTCCACTAAAGGAAACAAAAGGTTGAAGAAGTTTAAGAAATGATGAGAAAATTCTCCTTCCTTTGTTGTAGGACTTCAAAGATTCTGTACAGAAATCATTTCAGTTTCATGGAAGACCCACTTTTTAAAAAGTAACTTACTCATCTTGTGTCAACATTCTGTTAATTAGGCAATAAAATGGTAATCTGTATAAGTATTTTGAATTTAACACAAACACTGATGATCTACATTATAAATACAATGTATTTTTCTTAAAAAAAAAAAAGGTAAGTTAATCTGATTCTGAGAAATTACTATTTCCAGCAAAAAATAAATTAAATACCTGTTCAGAACAAAGTTGGAAGAAAAGAGCATAAAAAAACTCCATTCATTTCCTTGACAAGCATAACCTAGCATAGCTATTTCCCAGGCCAGTCTTCCTAGTCCAGCACCAGGTACCAGAATATTTACTTTAGAAGGATCCCTGAAATGAAATAAGGCAATTATGTCCAACCCCTCAAAGGAAAAAAAAAATTAAAAAGAAAGACAAAATCCATATTAACAACTAAAAACCTACTCAATTGTTCAATAAGAATAAGCTTGTTTCTTAAAATTGAAAGAATAAAAAAGAATAATCTGATTTCTTAAAACTGAGAGATACTTGTGAATTAAAAAAAAAAAAAGCTTAAGGACTTATCAAAGGTGTTCAGATATCAGACAAGAGTTTTATTCCCTAAAATTTATCTTTCAGAAAAAAAGGAGTCACTTTATAACTGAAGATCTATAAAGGTACTCATATTTCTAAAAGCTGTTACCTGAAAATTAACTTATTCCTATGATGAATTTAAACAAAATTATTCCATCAAGAGATAATAAAACAAAACATAACTTTATGCTGAATTCTATATGTAACACAGTGATTTGTAAAATCAAACAGATTAAATACGGGTCAGGTATATGTCTTACACCATATAGATTTCAGATGGAAAAACTTTCATGGGGAAAATGGGAAACTGCCTTGTAATTGAGCATATATGGCAGCAAATATATATAACACCAAAACACAGGTTCACAACTGAACTTATCTCTATTTGCTAGCACCACACTGCTATCATACATTTTCTTTGTTGTAAGTTCTAATCCTCCCACTTTGAAACTGCCGAAAGCATAAGCAAAACTAGGTCTTTTCTCAGGAATTCTGGCAAATCAACATAATCCTGAGAAATGCAAAATGTATTTCTATAGGAAACTAAAGAAAAATATATACAATCAGCTGGCATCATATCAAAAAGGAATCTCAAAAAAAAAAGAAAAAAACATTCAGAATAATTTTTTTTTAAAAAAAAAAAGGAATTTCACAATTGTATACATAAATTTGGGTCACAAATCAAATTAAGTTCCCAAACCTACTCCTATTTACAATTCCATCATTAAACCACATGGACTTAAAGTCTGGCATGCTCAATCAGAAGAACAACATTTTATTAGTAGTCCATAGCATATCCTACTTTAAATGAATAAGTAGGGGCTGGGAGTTGTAGCTCAGTGGTAAAGTCTTACTTACCTAGAATGTGTGCGTGAGGCACTGGTTTGAGCCTCAGCAGCACATAAAAATAAAGTTATTATGTCCATCTAAAATTAGAAATAAATTAAATTTTTAAAAAATTAAATGAATATACAGCTCTTTGGGACTTTTGCAGATATAGTATCCTGGTAATTTGCCTAAGGTGATTCAGTCCTACATAACTAAACATGGACATGTGTCTGTATGAACACCTTAACAAAGTCTGCTTGTTTCACTTAATTATATAGAAAACAATAAAAGGAAGTTTGTTAAAAATGGGTGACAAATAGACCTATTATAATAGTAAGGTATGTTTAGTAGTTATCTAGGCGAACGAACACCAAGTAGTTAACAGTATTCACTAAGATAAAATAAAATGGAACACTTTCTTCTTGTTCTAGATTATACACGGTGTGCTTGTGTGTTTATCTATACTATAATTTTAATGAAGAGGATGGACCTATCCTTTCACTTTGTTCAGGTCTACCTATATCAGTCATTTAATGAGAATATGAATATTTTTAATACTATACTTGAAAACTCCTAGTTCTAAGACTCAGTGCTCTTCCTTGTATAAGAATCTGCACAAAAACAGTCTACCTGGGCCTGAATCTCACTTTCTTCTCTACTAGACAGACCAACAACCCTGCTCTCCAGAATTACCCCCTTTTTTCAGTTTCCACTGCTCAATCAAAATTTGCATTTCTACCTGAATGCAGTTCTCAAGAGTTAAAAAAAAAAAAAATCAAGGTAATATAGCAGGGCAACGGGAAATTATAGGATTTGGAAATAAATTCAGTCTTTATTTTTAAAAAATCATTAGTAATCAATTTCTGCATAGCTGACGATTAAGTAAAAATATTACCACACCAAAATTAGAAATTAACTTTAAGGAAAAGTTGTATTTTGATAATTTATGGAAACTTTATGACTACTATTTTCAAATTTTCCCTAAACAGAACCAAAGAACTCTCTACCTCTACCTTGTGGGAGAAAATATATTCATATGACTCTGCTAAAAGACTATTATCAAGCCACTGAACAAAAAACATATCAAGGTTCTACCTTAAGAATTAGCAGAGACTATTACAAAGCTACATATTTTATGACAAAAGGACTTCAGTGGGCACATATGAGAAGAAACATTAAAACAAACCATCTATAGAAGGGGAAAAAAAAAGATCAAAAACTAGCAAAGAATGGGTGAAGATGAAGAGAATTTCCCCCTAAACCTGTTCATAGCTAGAATTCTTCCAGTGGTTCTTTATACATAATGGACATTAACATCATATTGGAAAGTTACTCTAATTACAATATATATGAAACTAAATACTTGAATGGTTATAAATCATTAAGGCATCTAGGGTATTTCTATAAAGGTATTTCTGTGGAGCATAAGAGATAAACAAATTTAATTATAGACTTTAATGATGAGATGATTTTAAACCAACCTGAAACAACTTTAAAAAACCAGGAAGAGTCCCTGGTGTGGTAGTGCACACCTGTAATCCCAGCAACTCAGGAGGTCAAGGCAGGAGGATCTCAAATACGAGGGCAGCCTCAACAATCTAGCAAGGCCCTGTCTCAAAATATAAAATTAAAAGGACTGGGGATGTAGCTTAATGGTAAAACACCCTAGGTTCGATTCCCTGTATCAAAAATAACAATACAGAGAATAGGAATATTATAGTATATAGCTCAGTAATTAAATGTAGCCTGTGTGAGATTATTAGCAAAAAGGAAACACGTCCACCAAGTTAATAAGATACAACTATGGTAAAGCAGTATATTTACTACAGATGTGAATTCTCAAATATATAGGGTGTAAGTGGAGTAAGTTTCAGGAATTATTCAAGACCAGAATGGATAAGAAAAGGAACATGTAAGGGCACACAGACAACCATGTCTAAAGAAGCCATGAACTATTTGCTATATTTGGGCTCCAACTATTTTGCTAACAATTTTTTGTTGTTGTTGTTGGGGGCAGCAGGGGTTCTGGGGACTGAATCCATGGGTGCTTTATTAAAGTAGCTTCACTCCCAGCCTTTAAAATTTTTTTTCTTCTGAGATGGCACCTTGCTAAATTGTATAGGCTGGCCATGAACTTGCTATCTTCCTGACTCAGCCTTCCAAATAGCTGCAAATTATAAGTATGAGCTACCAGGCCCCACTAAATGTTGTTCTTGATAGAGGTTTACTTTATTATATACACAATGTTCTTTGCTTTTAGGTAAATCAGAAAAGTCCCCAACACTATATCATATTCTTTTATCAACATGGTGACACTTGGCTGACCCCTAGTGGTAGGAATACATATAAGTTTGAAGTACCAAAAGTGGTTCTACCAATCACAGCTACCAATACAGTAAAAGGCACTAACCACATGTGCTATTAAAATTTGGATAAACTGATATGTTGTAAATTTAAAATAAATGGATTTTGCCAGGCACAGTGGCACATGCTTGTGATCCCAATGATTCAGGGGGCTGAAGCAGATGGACAGCAAGCTCAAGGCCAGCCTCAGCAACTTAGCCAGAACTTGTCTCAAGGGCTTGGAGTATAGCTCACTGGTAAAGCACCCCGGGTTCAATCCCTAGTGCCTTAAAAAAATTAAAAATTAAAAAAAAAATTTCAAAGACTTGATAGAGAAAAGAAATGAAAAATGTATCAGCAATCTTTGTGATGACAGGGTGAATAATGCTTTGGATATACTGGGTTATTAAAGCATATTGTGAATATTTCTATTTTACCTTTTTATGTGGCTACTAGAAAATGATAACTACATATCTGCCTTGCATTTGTGGATTGCACTGTTTCTAATGAAAACAGTGCTCATCAGATATATCATAAAAACATTACACTGAGCAGGGTCTGGCCATGTAGGTCAGTGATAGAGCATATGGCTGATCAAGACCCTGGGCTCAATCCCAGACAACAGAACAACAATAAAAACAACACAAACACACTGTGTAAAAACCAATTGTGAAATGGTACAACAAAATATTAGATAAAACTTGAAAACATACAGAAACGGGTTTTTGTAGGCTTTTGTTTTGAGATAGGATCTCACTATGTTACTCAACCCTCAAACTCTTGGACTCAAGTGATCTTCTACCTTGGTCTCCCAAATACCTGGGCCTACTGGCATAAAACACTGTACCTGAAACCTACAAGGTGTTTTTTTCTTTTCCTTTTGGCAGTGCTGGGGAACACAGGACCTCAGGTATGTTTGGCAAGAGCTCTACCACTGAGCTACATTCCCAATCCAGGCCCTAAGATGTGTTCTTTGGGAGCATATAAACATTAAGTTAGCACAGTAACTCAAGGTTCAAATAACAAAGCAAATACATGTTAGTAGTTATCTCAAAAGACAGGGAATGCTCTGAATGGTGTGCAGGGCAGTTTCAACTTTACCTGTAATGTTTCTTTGAAAAAATAAAAATAAATTTGAAGTAAATATGGTAACATGTCAAGGTTTAATAGACATTATTATGCATCATTAAAAATGGGTTAAAATTAGTAGTATCTGTTGCTTTCAAAAATACTGCCCCAACTGACCTTTTCTTCCACTCCCAATTCCCAAAGAACTTATTTGAGCCAGACAAGTTTTTGCTGATCTCAGAAAATACTTATTCATCTTACTCTTTAGCATGCCTACAAACCACAAAAACTCATTTAAAATTATTAGCTTAATCAGCATAAATGATCACCTCAATCAACTATGGTTCCCAAATATCCGGGACAAACTTTGAAATCACTTTATGCTGTCAGCACTTCAGTCACACACCAGTTAATAATCTCCAGAGACCATACTGCCTGCAGAGTCTAAAATATATAATAACTGGCATGTCAAGAAAAAGCTTGAAAGATAGAATGCATCTTGAATCTCTTTCCCTAGCAGTACACAAATCTTTCTAAATTCACTTCACAGTGATGGTACTAAAATTTATCAAAATCTCAACTAAAGACATTTAGATTATTTCTAATATTTTGCTATTATGTTAAAACTAATAACTTTGGCATGAATAATTACACATACAGAAGCATATCTGTAGAATAGCTTCCCTGAAAGTGAACTGCTAGAATCAAAAGATAAGCATTTGCATTTCAAGAAGTATTGCCAAAGTGTCCTCCACAAAGATTTCCACTTATTTTTTCCACCAGCAAAATTTCCCCATGTTGGGGCTGGGGTTGTGGCTCAGCGGTAGAGCTCTCACCTAGCATGTGCAAGGCCCTGGGTTCAATCCTCAGTACTACATAAAAATAAACAAACGTAATTTCCCCACATCTTTACTCATAGTTTTCTAACTTTTAAATCTTTGCAATGTAGTAAGTGAAAAATACTACCTTAATGTAGTTTTTACATTTACATTTTCTTGGAAGATTGAGCATCTTATATTTATTTTCTATGAACTGTCTATTTACATCACCTTTTTTATACTGGGTGATTAATCTTGAATGGTTTCTACTGGGTTATTCTTCTCAATTTATGAACACTTGAAATTTTTATTTGAAATAATTTTTATTTGAAATAATTTTTATTTAAAAAAGCATAGCTATCTTCATATAAATGCTTTCAGGAGGAGGGAGAAATCTATTTTCAGCCTTTAAACTACTAATATATTATTTGACAATCTACACTTCTTCTATTTTCTCTTTTATAATGGGTTCCTTTAGCTAACAGACTTTTTTCTTGACTTATAATTTATTTATTTTAATCTAAGTGGAAAGAAATGCTTCTTTTAAAGTTAGAATATTTTTACCTAATGCTCAACTATGTAAGAGGGGAAAAAAAATTCAACTACTCAACAGTACATACTTGTATTTCTTGAAGTACAGTGAAATGCCAAGACATCACAGATTTTCCCCCCCCCAAACAAAATATCACTCCAAATTCTTCTAAAATAAAGCCAATAAAATTAAGATATTAAAAAATACCATCTAGCCAGGCATGGTGGCACATGCCTGTAATTCCAGCAGGAGGCTAAGGCAGGAGGATCACAAGTTCAAAGCCAGCCTCAAAAACTCAGTAAGACCCTGTCTCTAAATAAAATACAAAATAGGGCTGGGGACATGGATCAGTGGTCAAGTGCCTCGAGTTCAATTCCAGATACAAAAAAAAAAAAAAAAAAAGCGGCTTTCAGGACTCATAAGAAAATATGGTTCTACATGATGTGATTTCTCCTTTCAGACAGGCCCAAAACATAATAATCTGTCTTTCCTTAGCAACTATACGCTTTATAGCACTAAATCTTATATTTAGGATAGACACTTAGAAAAATTATAATTTTTAACACATATGCTCTATTAAATGATGAGTTATATTGTACATATGTTGATATTTGAGGAGTTTTAAATACTGAACTCATACTTTTAATTAAGAAAATATATATTACTTGCTCATTTCAATGAGCAGAATTTTTTATAGCAAAGTCCCCCCAAGAAACAAACAAGAGCCTGGTGCAGTAGTGTGTGCCTATAATCCCCAATGACTCAGAAGGCTGAGGAAGGCAAGTTTGAGATGAGCCTCAGCAACTTAGCAATACCCTGTCTCAAAACAACAACAAAAAAGTTGGGGGTGTAGCTCAGTGATAAAGCACCCCTGGATTCAACTCCTAGTACCATTAAAAAAAAAAAAAAAAAAAACAGAGGCTACCAATTACCAACACATTTGGCAGTCAGCACACTTTACACATCATTTGCTTATTAAGTAATAGATCCCACACAGCAGTCAATTTGCATCTTCAAAGTAGTTTGTGCATATAAACTCAAAGTCTTAAACATGGACAAGGTAGACAAACTAATATAACAAACATGTTTACGTCAGAAAAATTACTTTAATGGTCACAAATGGTATGCTTTTACAGAGAGTTCAGTTAGAAAAGATCTTTACTGAAATTTCAAAAAGAAGATAGTCAAAAGTTAGGTGACATAAATTTGAGTCAAATTCTGCTTGAATATAAAGACATCAAATTCCAGGGCTGGGAATTCAATCGGTAGAGTTCTTGCCTCGCATGCTGGGTTCAATCCCCAGCATCACAAAATAAATAAATAAAGACATTAACTCCCATTTGTTATCTGCAGCACAAACAGGATCCTGGAAATTTATCTGAGACCCAAAGTTTATCAGGACTTAACTAAGCAACCTGGATTCTGAAGGGCTATAATTAATATCCCCTTTTCAAGTCCTGAGGTTGACTTTTTATCACAAAGCTATGACTTTAATTAATGCATGTAGTCTTTACTGTGTTTCATTAGCTTTCTTCTCAGAAATTCTTGATAGCACAACTAGTATAAGGAAATCAATCTAAATTAAACAAGTAAAACAAACAACACAGGAAGAAATATATAATTTTTCCATTTGGGCCAAAAATGGCAATTTTTTTTCCTCCAGTGAACTTCACTTAAAATTTATATATTCCATCTCTACTTTTGTAACAGTAATTACTTTCCGAAATGGAACTGAGTAGTTAGGGTACAGTTCTAGGAAGAAGATCTTACATCCCTTGAAACCTTTCAAATTTTGCACTCTGAAATGTTTTGCCTATCCAAAATATATTTTCTTCTTTTACTGTTAAAATAACACATTAGAACCAACTAGAGTTAATCCTTTCTTTTCACCAGTTTACATTCTGTCAATACTAATAGCACAAAAATCACAGTAAAACAGTACCATATACTAGTTCACTCTCTTTAGCAATGACAAATCATTTTAGACACGCTGACATCATTGGGTTGACATACACACTATTCAGTGGTCAGTGAGAATAAGGAAATTAAGTTTTAAATGCTAGAAATGGTGTTGACATAAGCATTCTACCTTTAGTCTTCGAAATTCAAACTCTGGTACACACCTATTGCAAAGATCCTTACCTTACAACCTACTTTCAGAAACAAAGGTATTCTGGATTTCAGGATTTATTTTCACAGATGCTAAATAACTAATTTCTATTACTTAGTTGAGCAGAGTACTGCATATATGTATTCAGAGAAAACATGAATTAGAAACTTTAAGATATTTTGATCAATAATGCTCATAAAAGTCCATAAAATTTCAAATATTGAACTTAAAACTATAAAATAAGCTAATAAGAGAACTGATCATAATTCTAATAGCTGTAGAATACTTAATTAACACTGTTGATAAACAGTTGTGTAATTCAGTGGTACAGCCTAGCATGCATAAGGTCCTAGATTTGATTCCCATCACTACACACACATACACATATTATATATATATATATAATTTTAAATAGCATGTATTAGAATTTATTAAATAAGACTAGCATTTAAAAATTTGTTACTTTTAGTCATTGCAAGTTAAGCTATGATTTTTCAAAACCATTCTTACTAAGGAAGGCTTCTTAAGGAGAAGAATTAAAAACAGATTGTTGTCAACACAATATTCCATAGATAAAAAGGCAAAGATCACGTCTAACAAACAGAAGTCCTGGACCAGATGGTCTCAAGTGAATTCTGCCCAAATCTACAGAGGAATCAACACCAGCTCTTCTCAGTCTCAAACTGAAGCGGACAAACATGCTCCAACTTAAGTCCATGAGGCCACCAAAGTCAGATAAAGACATGGCAACACTAAGAAAAGGTGTCCTTCAACAGATGAATGGATGAAGAAAATGTGGTATATATACACAATGGACTATAACTTAGCCTTAAAGAAGGATGAAATTATGGCATTTGCTGGTAGATGGAAGAAGCTGGAGAATATCATACTAAGCAAAATAAACCAATCACAAAGAATCAAAGGATGAATGTTTTTTCTGATTTGTGGATGCTAATTCACAATGGGGGAGGGAAGCCTAGAAAAGAATACAGGTACTTTGGATTAGACAGAAGGGAGTGATGGGAGGAGACAGGGTAAGGGAGTAGAAAGGATAATAGAATGAATCAGACATTTTTACTCTATGTGCATGTATGATTATGTAATCAGTATAATTCTACAAAATGTAGAACCAGAAGAATGAGAAGTTATACTCCACTTATGTAAGATATGTCAAAATGCATTATACTGTCATGTATAACTAATTAGAATAAGGGAAAAAAAACAGAACTCAAAATCTTGAAAAATAAAAAGAAATGAAAATTACAGGTCAGTATATCTTATGAATATAAATGTAAAATTCCTAAACAAAATATTAGCAAATCAAATCCAATGAATTAAAAGAATTATTTACCATAACTAATGGGACTTACTCCAGGAATGAAAGGTTAGAATTTAACATAAGAAAATCATTTAATGTAATATATCACTAACAAAATGAATAGGTTCACGGTTGTCTCAATAGAATAAAAAAAGGCATGACAATATTCATCATCATTTCATGATAAAAACCTTCAGAAACTAGAAAGGGGAAAAATTACTCAACATGATAAAAGGTATTTATGAAAACCCCATGGCTAATATCATATTCAATGTGAAAGACTGAAAGCTTTCCCAAGAACAGGAACAAAACAAGGAAATAAAAGGCATTCAAATTGGGAAGGAAAAGGTAAAACTATCACTTTTAACATATGATTTTACATATGGAAATCCTAAGGAATCTACAACAAAGCTGAAATCCCAGCAGTTTGGGAAGCTGAGACAAGAGGATCTCAGGTTCGAAGCCAACCTCAGCAACTTAGTGAAGTTCTAAGCATTTAAGCAAGACCATAACTCAAAATAAAAAATAAAAAGGACTAGTAATATGGCTCAGTGGTTAAGCACCCTTGTGTTCAATCCCTGGTACCAAAAAATTAATTAAACAAGGTTGTTGGGTATAAGATAGAACAATCAATTATATTTCTATTTACTACCAAAGAAAATTCTGAAAAGGAAATTAATAAACCAATTTCATTTATGGTAGCATCTAAGCCATTTAAATATCATGAGTAATGTAACCAAGGTGAAAGACTTAAACACTAAAAATTACAAAACACTGTTGAAAGAAATTAAAGATAAATAAATAGAAAGACATCCATCCTGTGTTCACAGGAAGATCCGACTTCATTAACAAAAAATTCGAACTACCCAAAGCCATCTACTTATTCAACACAAACCCTATTAATAATCCAACAGCCTTTCCTGCAGAAATTGGAAAAGCCTAGACTGATAACAACAACAAAAAATTAGATTAAACTGGACTTCATCAAAATTAGAAACTTGTGTGCATAAAAGGATACTATCAAGAAAGTGAAGACAATCTACAGAATGGGAGAAAATATTTGCAAACCATGTATATAAGTAATGCATGCAAAAAAAAAGGGAGGAGGGGAGGATCCTACAATCTCATCTATGACAAATTATATTCAATCCAGACACAGAAAAAGAGCATAAAAAGTATTAGACACTATATAGAGAAATAGGAACTTCAGGCATCCTATACCTTTTACTAAAATTTTGAGCACAAAATGCATAAACCTCTAAGCCCTAAAGATGAAAGTAAAAGTTTGTCAAATGAGTATTATACATTGTCAAGTATTTCTAGTAGTTCAAGTATTTGAAATTTGCCCAGCTTTGTAGCTTATGAATAAAACTAGTTTCTAGAAAACATTATCTCTAAAATCTTTCTTTTAAATTCTGCAGGACATAAAATTTTTAAAAGGAAGTAAACTATTAACCATACTACTTCTGAATCCTATACATCAGATATTTGAACGTACAGAAGCAAGAAGTTTTTTAAAAGTCTAGTACATGGTTAGAATAATTATAAATTCAACTATCCTTCCAACTGTGCTTGCTTACTGAGCTGTTTCTAGGTTTCACACCACTAACACGAACAAATTCGAAAAAAATATAAAATCAGAAATCAAGTATTGCCAGAACTGTCAACAACAATGAAATAAAATGACAGCTTTGAGTGATACATGAACCATGAGTATACAATGAATGACTCTATTACCATTTTACTTTCTAATCAGAAAGCAATTATAGCACAGCATGTCAAAAAATTATTGGCCACAAGTAGATATACAGTGAGTGATTGTCACGATATTTATTCAGCTGAAAACAATCTACAGGGTACACAGACAAGTCAGTATTCAAACAAGGTAAATCAGGAGCCATTACATGTTAAAAGCTGACTAAACAACAAAATACCTTATACTACCCTTCAGATGACAGTACCCATATGCTAAGAGTTTCCTTTGGACACAGTTCCTTTACTGCTGAAGAATTAACTATATTTTATGCCTTGAGAGACCAAGTATTTCTTCATGTTGCAAAAGTTTTCCTATTACTCTACTTCAGGAAGGTGCTGAAGTAAATGTGTATAAAATAAAAGGTAAAAAGCAATTGAAACCTCAGAAATTGTTTCATTTCCTAGAAAAGAATAATATTGTTGCATTACCATATTTCCAGATGCAAGGTTTATGGACAACTTTTTCTTAAATGGTTGTTTGAAGCAGCTGATACATGCAAGTATATCAGAAAGTTAAAAATATTCACTAAGCCCCCACACACTAGTAGCCTCATGGATGTTAGAAAATGCCTTTTTCTCTAGTTAATGTTATTTACCTCTTTTGTTCCATTGTTCTTTTACATACAGTGTCTGGCATTTGATCAAAAAACTAGGAGACATGCATAGAAGCAAGATGTTATGAGAGAAAGCTTTGAAAAGAATATAAAAAGAGTTGGGGGCTGGAATAATGAGAAAAAAAAAACAATTTGAAACCTACTAGAGGGAATAATAATTTTATACACACACACACACACTCACACACAAACATTGTAATTGTAGTTCCAAAAGAGAAAGCAATAAAAAAAAAAAAACGATAAAGAAATAACATGAAGAGACAATAGCAAAGATTTTCGAATTGATGATATAGATTTACCTAAACACCAAGAACAGCAAACCATAGGCAGGATATATACAAAGAAAATCACATCAAAGCATCTCAGAGTCAAACAGTTGAAAAGTCAGGGTCAGGTATACAGTGGGAAGAATGGCGGGGTAGCTGCTTAATAGGTATGGAGTTTTATTTTGGTTAAACGAAAATACTTTGGAACTATATAGAGGCTCATGTACAATACTGTGAATGTACTAAATGAACTTAAGAATTGTTTTATTTTTGATGGTGCCTCAACCCAAGTACCACTCCACTACTGAGCTACATGCCAGACCTGAATACTTACTCACTCACTCTATTTATTTATTTATTTATGGCTACCAGGTATGGAACTCAACCACTGAGCCACATCCCCAGCCCTATTTTGTATTTTTTATTTAGAGACAGGGTCTCACTGAGTTGTTTAACGCCTTGCTTTTGCTAAGGCTGGCTTTGAACTCTCATTCCTCCTGCCTCAGCCTCCAGAGTCACTGTGATTACAGGCGTGTGATACCATGCCCGGCTGAATATTTACTTTAAAATAGTTAATTTTTATTCAGGAAGTTGAGGGAGGAGGATGACAAGTTCAATGTCAGCCTAGGCAACTTGGGAAGACTCTGTCTCAATAAAAATAAAAAGGGCTAGGCATGTAGATCAGTGGTACAATGCCCCTGAGTTCAATCCTGAGTACTACCTACCCCAAAGTTACTTTTGTTATATGTATTTCACCTCAGTTTTAAAAGGAGGCAGTGCATGGGTATTTAATGCTCAAAATAAAAAGAAAAAAAAATGGCCTCAACATATGAAGATATTCACCTTTCATGATAAGAGAAATGCAAATTAAAAAGTACAATGCCAAGTACAATTTCACACCCATTGGATTATCAAAAGTGTTTGGGGCTGGGGATGTGGCTCAAGCGATAGGGCGCTCGCCTGGCATGCGTGCGGCCCGGGTTCGATCCTCAACACCACATACAAAGATGTTGTGTCTGCCGAAAACTAAAAAATAAATATTAAAATTCTCTCTCTCTCTCTCTCTCTCTCTCTCTCTCTCTCTCGTGTCAAAAAATAAAGATATTGTGAAAAGATTAAAAATATTAAAAAAAAAAAACAGAATATGACAAAGGTAATGAGATATCACTACTCGGACTACTACACTGCATAGATTACCTAGCGCTTTCTAGATCTGAGATTCTCCTTGATGGCTTTGCTGAAGTAAATAACCATTGTGGGAAAAACCACAAGGGGACTATAGGTTGTCTCTAGGAGCTAAAATAGGCTTCTTGTTGACAGCCAGTCAGGAGTTAAGGTCCTCAATCCAAAAACCACAATAAACAAAATAAAATATGAGTGACCCTAGAAGATATTTTTCTAGTCAAGCCTCAAAGTGAACTCACAGCCCCAGCAGACCTGTTGTAGTCTTGTAAGATCCTACACTGCAGATCCAATTAAGCCACATCCAGACTCCTAACCCCCCAAAACTGTGAAATACATGTGTGCCACTTTAAGAAGTTTCTGGTAATTTGTTCTGGTAATAGATATTCAGAACACTACCCAAGCTACATATGCATTTATCTTTTGTTCAACAATTCTCACTTCTAAGAATTTAAACTAAAAATATACCTCTGGCCAGATAATCACAGTGATTCAGGAGGCTGAGGCAGGAGGATCAAAGTCAGCCTCAGCAACTTAGCAAGGATCTAAGCCCCTAAGCAACTTAGTGAGATCCTGCCTCCAAATAAATAAATAAATAAATAAATAAATAGGGCTGGGGATGTAACTCAAAGGTTAAGCACCCCTGGGTTGAATCTCTGATACCAAAAAAAGAAAAAAATATATATATGTGTGTGTTTGTATATATATATATGTATATACACATACACATATGGAACTTTATATGCATAAGATTATTAGTTGCAGCATTAATATTTGCAAGATATTGCCAACTACCTAAAAAGCTAAATGTAACAGATTATTTGAATAAAGTATGATACATCTAAATGAAAGAGTACTCTGCAACTACAAAGTAAAAAAAGTGAAGTGCAAAATAAATTATATAACATCTTTTATATATGCTAAAAGTAGATGGTTAAAATTATTTTTTTTCCAAAAGTAGCCTGCTTATTTTGGGGGGTGGGGGATGGGAATGGGGGAGCCAGGGGAGAAGCCAGACATTGATTACATAAATGAAATGTGGGGTGGTGAGATGGAGTATGGAAGGAAAAGGAAAAGGAAAGGGAATGACACTTCTGAGCATCACTTTTTGGTCAAGTTGCTTGTCTATGAATTGAAAACTAAAAAGAATCAATAAGAAAGAAAGACAACATCCCTAAAAGTAAACAAAATCAAATAAATCTTTAGGTACTGAATTTCAAATGAACAACATAACTGGGCTGAAAGTTGAAAGGAGGGCTAATTTGAGTTAAACTGTGAAGAATATTTTTACTATTTACCCTTAGTCTAGAAAAATAACTGCTAACAAATCCTAAATTCCTTTTAGTAGGTGTCTTTTTCACAAGAGGCAAAATTACAGGAATCGTGAAAACACTTTGTGTATACTTCAACAAATGAATGAATGTACTGATGTTGGAAGCTAGGATTCTCATTGTGGAAAAAGGTAAACCATTAGAAAAGAGAGGGAGACAAGAGGGAAGCCCCATCGAGTTTGGGAATGGCACTGGTTATCAGCATGATTTCATGTGCATGCATGGATGTGTGTGTGTTTAAATATGTGTAGCTCTGTCTTCTGAAAGGCCCAGAAGCAAATGAAATCGTAGGAACAATGAACAGACTGAGCTCGAGATTTTGGTTTCCATATACCATTTTCATTTTAAAAGGAACTAGGTCCTTGGAAGAATAGTCAATTCCATAAATGAAGTCAGGAAAAGTACAAGATGGGCCTGAAATCTCATTTTTACATACACACATCAAAAAAAAAAAAAAAAAAGAACAGGACAAAAGGAGAGGAACCAACTCAGAGGGATAAACCTGAGGCAATATGAACAACAAAAAATAAAAGTAATGGATTATAATCCATTGAATAAAATAGGGACCAAGAGTAGCTTGCAACCAAAAAATAGCTAAACAGAAAGGCATGGGAGAAGGAAGGGCTCTTCCTTACAGTACAGTTATAAAATCACAGCACAGTTTAGTCCATCAAGAATCAACAATGGAGGATAATTCTACAGAGGGAGAAAACTTGAGAGGACACAGAATATTAATTGCATGGTCTAAAAGTGCCTTGCCAGAAACTGCTTATTAGCTGAGAGAAGAGAAATAATAACTGAGTAATACCTTTAGAGGGTAATCAATATTAAACATGTCAATGGGGTGGTGGGGAACAACACTAAACATATCAATGATGGGTTGAAAGACACTGTATGTCTCTGAATGTGATCTCTCTGACAAAAGCAAAATACAAAATAAAACATATAGCAAGCTATCTTTTGTGTTATTCCAAAAGGAAGCGATTAAAAATAACTTCCTTGTATTCTTCAAAAATGTCAATGTTTAAAAGTCAAAAAAGGCCAAGAACTGTTCCAGATTAAAGACTAATATATTGAAAATGTAATGTAATACAATATTCTAGACTAGATTCTAGACCAGATGGAAAAACAAATATTATAAAGAGCATTATTAGGGTAACCTATGAAATGTGAATAAACAGTTAAATTCCATAACAGTATATATGGTTAAATTTCCTTAATTTGATAACTAAGAAAGCATGCTTGTTCTTAGAATAAACTCTCAAGTAAGCAATTTTAAAAAGCATGATGTATACAAACTAATCTCTCAAATGATTTAATGTAGATGTATATGTGAGTTTAGACACACAAGGCAGTAGAGGAAGGGAAGGAAGAAATGGAAATCATAAAACAATCTGCTAAAATGCTAAAAATGGATAGGTTTAGTAAAGAGTATATGAAAATTCTAAGCACAATTCATGCAACTTAGCTGTAATATTTATTTCAAAATAAAAAGCTAAAAAGAGAAAAAAAGCATGTGTATGTGTGTGTGTGTGTGTGTGTGTGTGTGTGTGTGTGTGTGTGTGTATGCATATATATATCTGAAAGGATGAGATCAAACTTAAAAGCTGTCACTCAATGAGGAGGGAAGGAGATGAGGAAAAGGAGCTTCTCTACAAAGATCCTTAAGTCTCTCATCAACCAATCTCTCAACTAGTTCCGTCCAGTTGTTCTCCAACTACAGAGCCTCTAAGTCAGGGGTCCAAAACTGAGATCAATGAATCCAAGGTGTGTGTATACAAAATTTAATCTATGGAGGGGATGGGGAAGGGGGGAGCTACACCTTAAGATAATTAAATTATCTTTGATATTTTCAATTATGAATGCAGGTAACAAATGATTGTAGTTTTAGCAGCACCTGTGACTTTATTATCAACAGAGATCATTTATTTTCACTTTACATCAGTTGCTGAAGTTTTCAAGATAATGTACACATCATTCAGCATCTTCTTAATACAGTAATTACACCTGCTGCTAGGCTGTATTTAATATAATATGTTGTAAAAAACACATTATATCACAAATTTGCTTTTTAAATATTTTGATAACTTTCAAAATAACTGGTTTGTTTGCAATCCTATGCATTTTATTTATTTACAAATACTATCTGAAAAGTAGAGAACGGGCTTCAAACAGTCCAACAATTCCACAGCACACCAATGTTAAGAACTTTAAGACGTAGATCCCTCATTTGCTTCATTACTAAGTAATGAGAAGAATTAAAAGTTTGCAGCTTTTTACATGCCATAAAGCATATTATAAAAAAATGGACATCACTGATAATGAACATTCATTCTCATTTGTTTTAACTCTTAAAAAAGCATTCAAAATCTGATCTGCAACCTCATACAGACAAATTTTCTGCTTAAAAAATATAATGCTCGCATGCAAAACATGAAGGCACAGGGTAACTATAAAATTGTATCAAGACCATGAAATGTCTTATAGAGAAACTGTTTACACATCTTAAGGAGATTGATCATAAACAAAGTACTATTTACCATTTCTCTTTTGGAAAATTTTTTAAAATTTCTTTAATGATTGGCTGGTAGCAGGCATCTCTTTCTGCTTTCCCAGTTTCACTCCAGTCTCTCACAAACTGTTTCAATGTAGATTTTAATTTATCCATGTCAAATGTAGATGCTGGCATAATCTTTCCATTCCCCTGTTTAAAAAACAGAAATTAATTAGGTACTGAGTATCAATTTTGAATAGGGTAAATAGGCATACTACTAAGGGGCTATATGGTTGTTTAATGGATAAATCACTAGCCTCTCACCTCAATGGGGTTCAAGTGCAGCTTGAGATCCTAAATGAAAAAGAGTTTGGTGGTCTCACTTCTACCCTCAATAGCTTAAGGTTCATTAATCATAAAACCACAATATAATTAAGCAGTCTTTACTCAGGAGAGGACCAGAACTGAGCTGCTATGGAGACCGAACATCCTATCTTCTAAGAGAGGGAAGAAAGTCCCTCCAGGTCATTGATGGGGCAGCATGGAGAGGCTCACACTGGAGTGGCCCAACTGTATCTATCCTGTGGATACAAAAAGAGGACTTCAGTTTCTATTACTGCCAGTCCCTTGAGATTTAAGTGAAAATAATTTCTAAAATAAAAGATGAATACCAATAGTTACAAGATACTGAAAAAAATTAGTTTAGCAAGGGAAATTAATTTTAGTTAGCTAGAAAAGTCATTTATAAAAATTAAAGTACCTAACCTCATATGCCAGAACATTTAAAACACTATGTCAGAAGTATATCAAGGGCTGGGGTTGTGACTCAGCGGTAGAGTGCTCACCGAGCATGTGTAAGGCCCTGGGTTCGATCCTCAGCACCACATAAAAATAAATAAAGGTATTGACAACTACAACTAAAAAAAAAAAAAAAAAGTATATCAAAATGCCTAGTATTAAAAAAAAAAAAAATCAGTGAACAAATCTAGTTCTCTGGCATACTGCTCTATTAAGCCAAATCTAATGACTCAACATAGAAATGAAAACATTCCCTAAGTAGAGCAAATGACATGTACAAGATTATAAAATTGAAATCTAGAACGATAACCTAAAGACCTCAAAATATAGAAGTTAAACCCTAAAATAAAAGCAAGTAGAACAAACTTTCACATACATCTTCTCCATATTCTTTATTTTCAAACATATGTATGCAATCATTCACAATGGTCAGTAGTATTTCTTGATTATGATCAATGCATTTCCGAATCTTGTCCAAGTGAAGAATAAACTGAGGAAGTAGTTTCTGTTGATTATCTGGAAGTGATCGAAACTGTCTTTCTGTTCGGTTCACTCGCTCATGCATACTGGTGCTAAAACATAAAAGGTGTTTTTTAAATTGGCGAAAGAATTCTCATCAGAGGCCAATCTTATTTTTTAAGAATGTCTTTCTATGTAATTATTCCCTTATTATGTTGCGTACGTTCTATCATTTACCTCATAGCTTCTTAAGGAATATCAACTTAGAAAATTTTGTACATTTTTACTTTATTACAAATCCTACACAGAGCAATGAAACAAAATGCTTTGTATCTAGTAAAATGCTTTATATCCAGCAGCAAATGCTTTACATCTAGTAAAAGTAAATATCGTCACCAATTAGAAGGGAAGGAAACAAATAGCATTAATGTTCAATTAGTTTTATGACTTTGATTTTTAAAGTTAATATTTTAGCAAATCAAATGAATGCCTTAGATTCTTCCATCATTAAATAGCAAAATACTGTTGTGAAAATTTTTTATAATGGGCTGGGGACTTAGCTCAGTGATATAACACTTGTCTATCATGCACAAGGCTTTGAGTTCAATTCCCAACCCAGTACACACACACACACATACAAAAAAAAAAAAAAAAAAAAAAGCACAAAATATCTTAGAATATACAGAAAATGTGGTTTGAAACTAACAAAAAGTTAATCAAGCCAGGCGCAGCGGCACATGCCTGTAATCCCAGCAATTTGGGAGACTGAGGCAAGAGGATTGTGAGTTCAAACCCAGCCTCAGCAACTCAGCGAGACCCTGTCTCTAATAAAATATAAAAAAGGGCTGAGGATATGCTTGGTGGGTAAGGATCCCGATCCCATGAGTACAATCCTTGGTACCAAAAAAAAAAAAAGAAAAAAAAGAAAAAGAAAAGCTAATCAAGTTGATTTTGAAAAATATATGGAGTCTTACTACAAAAATATTAAGCAAATGTAAAATTTGAAATTTTACAGGGTTTCATGACAGTATTCATAATGTGTATTCCAAAAGTTTCCAAATAAGTTTGTCACTTTGGGAACTACTTATTAAAAAAAATAGAGAATATAATTTTTAAGTTAAATATACACTCACAATGAAATGTCACTTTATATCAACCCAGATGGGTAAAATGTAAAAACCCGACTATATCAAATGTTTATATAAAACCAAACAATATATCGCTTAAGGACTGAACTTATATGAAAAAAACTATAAGGAAATCAAAAAATTAAAATTCAGGAACATTCTTTGAGGGAAATAGGGATAGGACAATGTTAAAGAAAATCAAGGTTCACCAGGATTCACTGCATTGTTCCTTTTATTTTCTAGATACAAAATATCTTAAATGTTTGTTGTCATTTACTCACTACTAAATGAATACGAAAAATGCTTTTTTCACTTGGTTGCCTTAATCTTTTTCTCTGTACATCAAAACAATTCTTGCATTTTTACCTTTATATGCCAAATTACTAAACAGTAATAAAGAAGTTCAGAAGTTCTTGACAAAATCTGGCCCTGGTTTTAGAAACTTATGTGTAGTGTATATAGTAGCTGCACTGCTATTGGCTTTTTTCCCCAGGAAACAGTATAACAGTGAGCTTTGAAGTCAAACATTATCTGTATTGAAATCAAGGTTATGTCACCCATTTGCTAAGTGACCCTGGTCGAGTTACTTCCTTCCTCTGTGCCAACTGTCTCATCTAAAACAAAATAATAAATAACAACAATGATGATGATCATAGAAGCTACCATTTGTGGAGCTTTAATAAATGCCAGGCACTATACCAAGTATTTAACTCACATTAACCTGAAGAAAATCTTCACAAAAACCCCATGAGGTGGATATTCCTCCATCTACCCCAATCTGTTTCATTGAAAATGGAACTAATGCATGCAAAACTTAGTAAACATTCAAAAAGTAATAGGCACATCTAATTTATATAACCAACATTCACTTGTGAAAATCTGAAAAATGCAGAAAAGTAAAACTGTTCGTGGAAAGAAGGTTAATAAATAACTCCCTCTTCTAGTGGAAAACTTTTGGCATATTTGTTTGGTTGTTAAAACAAAGTCATCTAGCTCCTTTTTAAAAAACGGAATATTGAAATCTAATTGGGTATATTTATGGGGTTAAAAAGTGATGCTATACATGCACAAAGTAGAATGATTACATCAAGCTTATTAACAAATCTGTCACCTCACCTACTTAATACTCCTCCTGTCTAACTGAAACACTGTATTCTCTGACCAAAATCTCCCTCATTTTCTCCAACCCACAAGTCTGTGGTAACCATTCTGTTCTCTATTCCTGTAAGACTACTGTAGATAAGTTATGTCTCTCTGTGGCTGGTTTATTTCATTTACCATCTTTCTACTTAAAATCCCATACAAACAATAGAAGATCACTTGGAAATGGTAAGGAATGCAGAATCTCAGGCCCTGCCCAAGACTTACTGAGTTGCAGTCTGCCAAATTCCACAAGTGATTCATATGCACATCAAAGTTTGAGAAGAACATGTAATTCTTCATCCTTATCAAAAAAATTTTCCCAGATTAGGAAAAAGTTCTCATATATACCATGATTCTAAATAGCTTAGTAAATCTTGGTTGCCCAGATACTGGCTATTTAGATACTTTTGTCTTTATGACGACAGGTCTGAAAGTCTCGTCAAAACTCATGCTAAAACTGTAATCCCCATGTGAGGCAGAAAGAGTGAATTATGGTATCTGGAGGGAGGAACCTTGGGAAGTAATTAAGGTTAAATGAGGTCATAAAGGTGGAGCCCTAATCCAATGGGATTGTGGTTTTATAAGAAAAGGAGAAGAGACTTTAGTCAAGTCCCAGTTCCTTTCACCATGTGATGCTTGTCATTGCCTCTGGGGCTCTGTGGACTGCCATCAAGAAGGACCTTACTATCTTGAACTTCCCAGTCTTCAACACTGTGAACTATATGCTCTTTTCCACATAAATTACTCAGCCTGAAGTACTCAGTTAAATTCAGAAAATGGATAAAGACAATCTTTTAGAAAAATCAGCATAAATTACTAAAAGTAGAATTAACAGGTCTGAAATAATAAATATTTTTTAAGACTATACAAAATGATTTTCAGAAAGATTGATTCAATTTACATTCTTATGTATTTGACTTCAATAGGCAAACAGCAGAGCTGCAACAGTTTAAAATTCACTGTCTGGGTGGGAAGAAGGGAAGGAGGAAGTGTTGGGGAGTGATACTAGACAAATTATATTGTTATATTGTGTGCGTGTGTGAATGTTTTAAAAAAAACGATTATTATATATAATTATAATGCACCAATAAAAAATGTGGAAAGAAATAAATTTAAAACAGTGATAGCCCCCCCCCCAATAAAATTTACTGTCAACCAGGTTAAAATGTCTTCAGAACACCCTTTCAATAATTCCTCACTTCAATCCCCAGCACCACCAAACAAAACAAAACAAAACATGAAAACTATATTGGGCTGAGGCTGTAGCCCAGTGGGAGACTGCTTGCCTAGCATATGTGAGGCACTGGGTTTGATCCTTACCACCATATAAAAAAATAAAACAAAGGCATGCTGTCCATCTACAACTACAAAAAAAAAAAAAAATTTAAATACTTATATCTAAAAAGAATTCCTTGCCAACAAGATGCTCCCAACCTTCCTCTTGCCATTCTCAAAATACAATTAGGGCTAGGGATACAGTTCAGTGGTAGAGTGCTTTCCTAGCATGCATGAGGCAGGCCCCAGATTCAATCCCTACTACCTAAACAACAAAAACAAAAACAACTCCTAACCAAAATGATTTTAGCCCAGGCCTACGAAAACTTGGATTTCTATACGCAAATATTGATGAATATACACCATAAATATGCCCATCACAGTCAAAGGTGTCATCTCCAAATCTTAGTCACAGCATCAACAAGCTCAAACTTTCTGATTCTACTTCACAAAGTTATCTGCAATTACTCTACCTCTACCGCTCTATCACAGGCCCCATTGTGTCTCCCAAAGATTACTGAGAATCCTGCTACCTAAGAATACTGTCCCCAACTGCACACTGCCCCAACATAAGTCCTCTTTGACCCTCTCACCACTTCTAATAAATTCTTCTAAAATACAAGTCTCATTTTGTCACTACTGAATTTCTAGATTTCAGCATATGTAAAAAGTAGTCAATAAATGTTCAATTACCCTCCCAAGACATTTTTTGTTCTCCTTGGAAACTTATTACTATGGTTGCAGATGAGGTGAGTTATGCTGTCAATTTTCTTCATATAGAAGTGAAGAAAATACAGGGCAGGATGATATGCAGGATAATCCTTAACCCCTGGTTACTTGTTACAGTTTAGATATGAGGTGTTCCCCAAAAGCTCCTGTGTTAATGCAGGTGAAATGATCAGATTATGTCAGCTATAACCTAATTATTATTTGTCCATCAGATGGGCATTTATCCCTCTGATGGACAAATAATTTAAAAGGATCAACTAGGTGGTAACCATAGCAAATGGGTTGTAGCCAGAGGAAGTATGTATCTTAAGGTGTGCCTTTGGATTTACATTTTTGTATCCTTGGTTCCTTCTCTCTCTCTCTCTCTCTCTCTCTCTCTCTCTCTCTCTCTCTCTCTCTTCCTTCTCTCTCTCTCTCTCTCTCTCTCTCTCTCTCCTTCCTAGCCACCATGAGCAGGTTTTTACCTCTATACCCTTCTGCCAGAATGCTTTAATGTCACCTGGGGCCGGAGTGATGAAACCCACCAACCATGGGCTAAACCTCTGAAACCCGAGCCAAAATAAACTTTTCCTCCTTTAAGTTGTTCTTGTTAAGAATTTGGTTACACTGGAAAAAAAGCTTACTAACACACTAATGATGTGCAAACCTGCCCAAAAATACACTAAAGGACACTCTTAAAATTGGTGGTGTCTGGACTGAGGAACAGTTCAGTGAAAGAGCATATGTTTAGCATATGCAAGGTCCTTGGTGGCATCTTACAGGAACATAAGAACATAGTATCCTTATTACGCTATTATAATTGAAGCTAACTTCATTATACTGGAAATACTTATGTTATGGCCCACTGGCAACTTGGTTGCCTCTGACTGGAACACAGCCAAACCCATTCATTTATGTTCCTTCCATGCAAGGGCAGAATCCCCAGTAGTTGTACAGAGGATTTTTTTTTTTTTTTTTAGTTGTAGATGGACAATAACTTTGTTTTATTTGTTTTTAAGTGGTGCTGAGGATTGAACCCAGTGCCGTAAATGTGCTAGGCAAGTGCTCTACCACTGAGCCACAACCCCAGCCCCTGCCCGGCCTTTTGAAGAAACTATCTACCCTGCTTTAAAGGAACAGTTACAAACAGACTCCTTGGTTCTAAACCAAGCATCAGAAGTCCACATCCATGAATCAAAAGATTATTGCTGCCCTTTGATCTTTATTCTAAATCTTTTACACATTCACTAGAAGAAATTTTGCAATAAAACCAAACACTTCAAAATGTGAAATTGCTATGGGTCTAAAACAGGACTAGGAATCAGAATTTTTTTAAAAATATTTATTATTTAGTTATCGGCGGGTACAGCATCTTTTGTTTTTGTATGTGGTGCTGAGGATCAAACCCGGGCTGCACGCATGCCAGGCGAGCGCGCTACCGCTTGAGCCAGATCCCCAGCCCAGGAATCAGAATTTAACTCAATGATAAAAAGATTTCCATACACAATCCAATACAGCCGACACTAGCCACGTATAGCTACTAAGCATTTGAAATAAGGCCATAAGTCAGGGCAATTAAGTTGTGAATTTCATTAAATTTTAATTAATTTAAGCTTAAATTTAGTCAGATATAATTAGTGACTGCAGTATTAGACAGTGCAAGTCTACAATACCATTAAAAAATCCAGAGTGTTTTCTGCTACACAATGCTTTCCATATTCCTCACTTCTAAATGATATTTTTAAAAGCATATTTTTGATGCCATACTATTTTTCAATCCAGGGACTTAAGTGTTTCATGCAGAGAGTACATGCAAATAAAGGGTTTTTTTTTGATAAATGAAATTGTCCTCAATCCCACAATAATCTGGTAAAGAAGAAAGGTGAGTGCTGGGAACAGAATCACAACTACTAGTACATGCACACAGAACCATTTTCTCTATATTGCCACACTTAAGACTAGTTCCAAGTGAAAGTCCTTCACCCCAAAGGCCCAACCAATACATAATAATAAAAATCAGTCCTAAAATGGTTTTAACATAATAAAACATTTAACCAATTAAGTCTTCTATATTTCAAGATGTTTCTCAATATTCTTTATTTATTTATTTGGTGGTTGAACCCAGAGGCACTCTATACCACTGAGTGATACTCCTAGCCCTTTTCTTTAAAAAATTTATTTTGAGACAGGTCTTGTTGTCAGGTGAGCCTCAAACTTATTGTCCTCTTGCCTCAGCCTCCCCAGTCACTGGTATATAAGCTTGAGACACACTGCCCAGCTTATAGATATTTCAATAGTAAAATGAATCAGATTTTTCTGCATCCATCACTCAGCTACCTAATGTCAGCTGCTTCCTCTCATGGTATAGAAATTCTAGGCACAATCTTGTAACAAATCCCCTCTCTGGTGTTCAGGCTTATTCCCTTGATTGCTACTCAATCTGGAGAAATGCCCAAATTTTCTTTTGGGTTCTCCAAGCAATTCAGCCCTAAACCCTAGATTTAATCAATCTTTTTTTTTTTTTTAGTTGTCAATGGACCTTTGTTTTATTTATTTATTTGCACTATTAAGAATCAAGCCCAGTGCCTCCTCACACATGCTAAGCAAGCACTCCACCACTGAGCTACAACCCCAGCCCCAGTGTATTATTTTGTCAAGACCTTTGAGCTTTTTGTCAAAAGGGATGAATGTAGCTCAGTGGTAGAGTATGTATTTAGCATACTCAAGGCACTGGGTTCAATCCCCCAAAAATACCTGTTGTAAATGTATTAGGTCTTAAATAACTTTTAATAAAAGCAAGCATCTGAATTCAGAATAGTAACAAACTAGTGTAACCATAAGCCAAAAATTAACAAGACTATTTCAGAATGATTAACGTATTTCTTTGCTACTATATTTTGTTAAAAATAGAACCTTAAAACACTATTTGCCAAGCACAAAAATAAATAAGGCTCAGTCCCTGCCCTTGATGAGGTTACCAGTTGAACTGTAATACTAATGGGATGAATATTTAAAAAAAAAAAAAAAGTTTGTACTGCACAGGAAGATCCCATCTGAGTTTACTTCCTAAGAAGTCTTATCTATCTGGCTCCAATTGAAGCGAGATAGGTGGAGTCTCATATCACTTATGAATAAATGTGTTATCTTTACCTGAAAATCCAGTTGGTCCAAGTCCCTCTCAGATCTTGGAATTATAATTTTGTGATTAAGCTATATTTTAACATCTATCTAGAAGAAAGGTTAAAGTTAGGAAGTTGTATTATGAACGAGGAACATATAGGTCCTACCACCATGCCTAGCCCACGAAGAGAATTTGATACAAATTTTCAGAATAAAAGAACATAATGCTGGCTCTTTCAGTGCTTTTTCTCATCTCCCTTACTAAATTAGCAAATTGTGGATATAAGGAATACCTCTGCCAACCAGTTAAGAGTCATTGAGCGGCATCATTCGATCGCTCACCACAAAAGTGCATTTAGGTTAACAACAAGGAGGAGGGTGAGGGTGAGCTGGAAATCTGTTCTTACAATAATTGGCTACAGTTTGGGAAAACAAGTCTACGGTATCCTCTATCCCACGTGTAGGTGAACTTGCGCTCTCCATACGTTCAGTTTGGAAGATATCGAAAACAAATACCATATCATGCTTTGCACTGGGCAATTTTTCTACTATCCTCTTCTATCTGAAACTGTGGCCACAGCACATCTAAGGTCACCCCCAACGCCGAACCTTTAATGGGAAAACGAAGGCAAAAGAGCTAATCTGATCTTGAGGTCAGGAGACACGAGGCTGAGCAGAGGACGGCGCGGCACCACACGCGGGTATGCAGGGCTGGGAGGGGCCAGGGTGGTGTGAGAGGACTCCGGCGCTGGGGTCAGCTCCGGCAGCCGGGTCCAAGGACCCGACGCGCTGGGCCGGGGTCCGCCACGGGCTCCTTACCCGTAGTAGCGGAAGGCATTAATGATCTTCCAGAAGTGCTCGCGCTCAAGCCTCTCCTCCTCCTCCTCCGTGCTGCGCGCGGCTGCCGCCACCGAAACCGCCGCGGCCGAGCCCAAACGCCCGGCGGAGAACTGCACTTCCACCTCCTCGCTCCCACCGCCACCGCCACCGCCGCCTCCCCCGCAGCCCTCGGGCAGCTGAGAGGCCGGCGGTGGAGGGCGCCGCCGTCGCTGCATAGCTGCCACGGCCCTCGACCTGGCTCGCTTGCGTCTCGAAGCGACTGAAAGCGTGGTGGCGGCTGCCCGGCCTTCCTCTAGACGGCGCCCGCCGCGGACATGCCCCCAGCTCGCGGCGCGCCCCGCCCCCGCCGCCCTCAGGCCTCCATCCGCGCTGGGCTCCGCCAGGTCTTCAGGAGTCCTGGAACATGCGCGCAGGCGCATACGAGAGTACGACGGTGGACTGTGGCCGCCTGCGTTCATTTGCTGCTGGGCTTTGGCGACGACGCGCTGACGTCAGGACGACGTTTCCAGGGGGCGGGACTATAAGCCAGGTGGAGGAGTTGGGGTGGGACTTGAACAGCTGGCACCTGTGAGCTTCGGCATGGGTGGACCTTAATTAAGAGCCTGCCAGGGCTGGATTCTGGAACAGGCAAGTTAACTCAGGCTGAGGTACTAGCAAGTAAAGGAAGAGGAAAGAGAACAAGTTAGATTTTGAATTTATTTGGAATTTCTAACTCAAAAAGTCTAAAAGAAAGGTTTTGAATCCATCTAAGTTTAAGTTTTTTTTTTTTAAAGAGAGAGTGAGAGAGGAGAGAGATAGAGAGAGAGAATTTTTAATATTTATTTTTTAGTTCTCGGCGGACACAACATCTTTGTTGGTATGTGGTGCTGAGGATCGAACCCGGGCCGCACGCATGCCAGGCGAGCGTGCTACCGCTTGAGCCACATCCCAGCCCTAAGTTTAAGTTTTAATGAACTTCCTAAATGAATTTCTATTAATTACATAAGCATAATCATCTTTCCAATGTTGAATGAGCTGCAGGTCCTGGGACCAGGCCGAGTTTGGGTGCAGCAGCCGGCACTTGTACTTCCAATTACTGGAGGATCCCAAGTTGAAGGTCAATCAGGGGAAAAATAGCGAAATCTTGTCTCAAAAAGCAAAACATACATAAAGTCCTAATTTTGTCCTAGCTGGTGATGCTGAAACCTAATTCTGTTTAAAGCCAGTGCTTGGGAAGACCATCACACCCAAAAACATCTAAAAGTGGCTCCTAGCAATAGTAGATCTGACCTAACCTCTTTTGAGTTCTTTTTTCTTTTCTTTAGTTTTGTGAGGATGGCCTTAGGCCTAAGCCTAAGCAACTATTTTAAAAACTCCAATTTGAAACCTGCAGTCTCACCAGGCAGACCTACAGAGCCCTCTAGTTTGGCCTCAAACAAGTTACTTCCTTCATCCTGATAAACAGAGTGAAGCCTCTGATAACAGGGAAAAGAGAGAAGATCAGGGTGGAGACCAACAGACCAGATGTTTCTGATCCCAAGGTAAATGATGTCATGGAGAAATCTGGTGGTAGCTGATAATGATTGAAAGGGGGGCTCAAAAGCCCCCCAAATTTAGTATAAATAATAGAGCTATTGAACAGGGATTCAGCCAGCCAAGACAAGGATGCACTTGCGCATCAGGAGAGCCTGATGAGGACCTGGACTAACATGCCAATACTTGTCACCATTTCCTGATCCTCTGTGTGATCCTCACAGCTCTAAAACTCTGCTGCCTCATCTGGACCTTTTCCCTACAACCCTGACCTCAACCAGTCTTTGTCCCCTCCACACCAGGAAAAGCCTGCATTGGTTCCTGACCTGGTCACCTTGGTCTGAGTGAGTGTGCATCTGCTGGACATAAAGCCTAAGGCTTGAGACTTTTGTATTTAGCATGCAGAGGAATGTCTGTCACTAGCACTGTTTGCAGTGCTTAAAATTAATCTATAATTGTTTGCTGTGAATTGATTATGTCTATTGCAGTGCCAGCATTAACGATTGTCATTTCTTAAGAACCTCTAGAGTGAAATTGTATTGAGTAATTTGAGTGAATAAAGCATTGAAAGGGGCAAAAGCACAGGGACATTATTTCTCCCCTCAACTACATATGTCTCAATTTTGCCCCCTTGCAACAATTTTTATTTATTTATTTATGCTTAATTTCTTTTATGGCTCAATGCTAAAATGAATGTCCTATTTGATTTGATGGTATTTTTAGGAAATAACTATTCCTTTAAATTTAAGGCACCACCTAGAAAATCACTCCTACAAAATAATAATAAAAAGATTGTTTTATTCAGAAGAGTTAAATATGTCCATATATCCTAAAGTCTGTTAAAAAGGTATAATTATATTGAAAGTAAATGGCTTCATATTTTCATGATCAAAATTAATATTGGATGTAAAGGCAATGACAAAAAAATTTTTGAAAAGTGGTAATCTTAAGTTTTATGTAAGACTTTTTCTAAAATGTCAGGCTATTTCCAGGCCAGTAGTGTAGACACATAATTCTAGTAATTTAGGAGGCAATGACAAAAAGATTACAATTTCAAGGCCCTCCTGGGTAACTTAACCAGACCCTGTCTCAAAATAAGAAAATAAAAACTGAACAAGGTGATACACACCTATAATTCTAGTGGCTGGGGATACTGAGGAAAAGAGAATGGAAAGTTCAAGGCCTCAAAGAAAATATTACCAACTCCAATTTTAAATCAGACTAAAGCAAGCTTGTATTTGTGTACACAAAAGGTGGCCAGCAACTGTCTCACCCGAAATCCCAGGCCAGAGAACAGCACCCGAGCCCTCTAGGAAGAAGGTTTTATAGCACAAAAAGCTGCATAAAGGGAGTGTCTTGAGAATTTAAAGATAACAGGATTTTGAGAAGGATAATACAAAGGCAGATAGTATGTTAATGATCTACATGGCATGATATTTCAAGATAGGGAGTAAATTTAGATTCCAACATCAGAATTTATGAGGAACCACTAAGGTTTTAGAGGGTTGTTATCTGGTCAGGGAAAGCCAGGCATGGGTGAGATCAAGGCAGGGGCAGGAATTCTAAATAAGTTTAGAAATCACAGTAATTTACAGTAAAACAGAAATTAACTTTTCATGACTTTGTGATGAGATGGCTCCCAGTCTTAAGATGGAATTAGGCTGGGTTTATCACTCAGCAATTTAGTGAAACTCTCAGCAGCTGAGACCCTGTCTCATATTTAAAAAAAAAAAAAAAAAAAGGGTCTGGGGATGTGGCTCAGTGTTAAATGCTACTCAGTTAAATCCCCAATATAAATAAATAAATAAAATTTCAATCTGTTTCTTAACAGTAATGCAGTAATAACAAATTCAAAGTTCAAAAGGAAATCTGAAAAGGATTACCCTTATGTTCTCTCTCCAGATATGATCTACCAGTTCCTTGCCTGGTTTTCCAGAGATTGTCTAATGCCTATTTTTCTTAGAGACTGATATTTGGAAGTTATGTATAAGTTCTTACAATATTGACCATTGCTGATGTTGTTTTTGTATACAAACGTGAATTATACGTCATAATTTGTGACATGTATTAACATAAATCAGAATGACCTTTTGATATAATCCACAGTGCCATGGATAATCATTTCCATGTGTTTTTTTTTTCAACATACTGGGAAATATAAACGTTTTCAAATTAATTTCATATGTAAAGGCTTGCTTGACTGTGTCATAACTTGGAAACACTTAGGGTCTTCTTGTTATTAAGGTGCTTGACTTTAAACAATTTTGATTTTACAGATAGAGAAACAAATATTAAGTGATTGTTATTAGATCATTTACAAAGTTATTAGCACCACACCTATCCACCCATGTCTCATGCCTGTATTTAATAGTATTTGGTGATGACTCAATTGAATTTTTAAAATATTATGCTATCTCACATTTTTTTATCATTTTACGTTTTCAAATTGTTTTTTCCTATTTTATCACATTTGTTCAATACCTCAATTCTATGAAGGAAGTGTCGCTATCTTTCTTTAAGAAATGAAGAAACAGACTCAGATAAATTAATTTTCCTGCTTAGGGACACACAAATAGCAAAGCCAAAGTTAATTAATTAATTTCTTCCTATGTTGACTGCCTATGTTTCTCATATTATTCTTAAACTGAGCTGAAGGCAACTTCAAGCTAATAGAAGTATGGCCTTCTCGTTTTCATTTTGCCACTTCTTAATTCAAGTCCTGTTTGAAAAGTTACATGAAACTTCAATTGTATTTTTTCTAAAATGGACACAATATTACCTTTCTTACAGGGTCAAGGGAGAAATCTGAAAAGGATTACCCTTATATTCTCTCTCCAGATATGATCTACCAGTTCCTTGCCTGGTTTTCCAGAAACGGATGCCATAAAGAAAAATAGATACCATAAAGAGAAATGCCTGACATGTTGACTCAATAAATGGAAGTTTTCTTCTCTTCTTTCAGAAGCCTTTTCAAATACATTTTAGCCTTGTTTCAAAACACTTTTCTTAAGACTTCTTCATCTAACTCCTTTGCAGTGAATTTGCATAGGGGTAATGGACACTTTCCCAATCATGGCAACACACTTGGACTGAAAGCTTTGGAATGTTTTCAGCAGGAGGAGATCAATTAATCTCCAGAAATGACCCCAAAGCACCATCATGCTTTCTTTACTTTTTCTGCAGAACTGTTGAACAGTTAGAGCTCATACATTTTATATATCGCTGATGGGAATATGAAGTGATGGCAGATGTGCTGGAAAATAATGCAAAGCAGGAATTCTATGCATTGGCTACCAATTTGTCTTGAGTCTGGTGAGACAGAACACTTAAATGTACAACAAGTTAATGAGGCTGATTTATTATTTACAGATAGCCATCAAGGGACAACAGAAGCCTAGCATTCATTGTGATCTTGTCTCCCAAGGGTCAAGAAAACTGCCCAGGTAGGATGGAGTCTCATTTGTACATATGTCCCCTACATCACAGCTGAGGGACCCTGAAAATCAGTCCACCCAGGGGCCACATAACACATCATGCTAAAATGTTGAAGGGCATCCTGTTTCTAGAGGACTGGAACAGAGCCCAGGCTGTTACATTCAGTCCCTTCAGGGCTGTTGCATTCCATGCAGATTCTACAGTTATTCTTGAGAACCACAAGTGAGAAAGGGGAGAGAACTAGATTGGTCTAGGTCCTTCCTGAGAGATGTCCTGCAAAGACTATCGTAGTTTCTTAGAAAACTGAATGATAGACCAGGTGCAGTGGTGCAAAACTGTAATCCCAGTGACTCAGAAGGCTGAAGCCGGAGGATCACAAGTTCAAGGCCAGTTTGGGCAACCTAGTGAGATCCTCAACAACTTAGTAAGACCCTGCATCAAAATTTAAAAATAAGGACTAAGAATGTAGCTTAGTTGTTAAGCACTCCTGGGTTCAATCTCCAGAACAAACAAGTGAATGAACAAACAAAATACAACAATCAAATACAAACTTACCATACAACCTAGCAATTGTGCTCTTAGACATTCAGTCCCTTGGGCATATAATGGATTCTTATTTAACTGCTTTGAGGATGAGAATCAAGTCTTTTTATGCCTCCCACAACTTTTTTATAAGTAAGTACTTAATACACCTTCAAGTTTCTTAATTTCAATTTTCTTCTAAATAGTGACTTTGATAAAAGGTCTTTGTTACTAAGACTTCGGTCATGATTTTTAGTTGCAGACAACAGAATCTTCTTTAGCTAGTTTAAGCAAAAACTGATCAATATTAGGAAATTAAGACTAAAGAGGGCTGGAGATGTGGCTCAGCGGTAGCGCGCTCGCCTGGCATGCGTGCGGCCCGGGTTCGATCCCCAGCACCACATACCAACAAAGATGTTGTGTCCGCTAAAAAATAAATATTAAAAATTCTCTCTCTCTCTCTCCTCTCTCACTCTCTCTTTAAAAAAAAATAAAATAAAAAATAAAAATAAAAATTAAAAAAAAAAAGACTAAAGAATTTCTGGAAGACCCAGGAATCAAGCTCAAGTGTCATTCAGGAACAACACAGCTATACCTGTTGGGTTTTTTTGAGGGGGTGGGGGTTACCAGGGATTGAACTCGGGGATACTCAACCACTGAGCCACATTCCCAGCCCTATTTTATATTTTATTGGAGACAGGGTCTCACTGAGTTGCTTAGCACCTCCCGGTTGCTAAGGCTGGCTTTGAACTCACAATCCTCTTGTCTCAGACCCCTGAGCCACTTTATACCTGTTGTTTCTAAGGAAACTTTTTCATAGCCACCAATGCACCCACTGCCCATTATGCATTAATTACAGTGTTAAGAAACAGATAGTGAAACCTGTCGTGTAATTACCATGGAAGAACCAAATGCTTCCGCATAAGATCCAGTTTCCCTATACATTATTGCCACCTCATTGTCCTCACTTCTTCCAAGTTAGAAACTTAAAGGGAAGTTTATAGATGGAGTTTTTATCTTTCTAATTTCTAAGATAGTAGAAATCAAGCTAGAAAGTTGAAGGAAGTATGTTCAATGAGTTAATCCACAGTAATTGCCAGATTATGTCATTGATTAGTGTGTCACTAACTAACACTGTCTTCTGCTTTGGTTGGACATGTCCAGTATAGAAGTGGAAATGCAGTATAGGAGCAAAAAAACCAGATTTGACTTAAGATGTTGTCTTTGGCACACCAAGGTATATGACCTTGAGCAGGTCATTTAACTTACTTGGACTCACTGTCTTCATCTATGAAAAGAAATAATGGGATTGAGGCCCTGGGTTCGATCCTCAGAGCCACATAAAAATAAATAAATAAAATATTGTGTCCAGTTACAACTAAAAAATAAATATTTTAAAAAAAAGATCCTTCTGGCTCTGATAGTCTGACTCGAAGACAATTTTACAGATAATGTCCTTTGTTTTCAGCAGTCTTTTTCTTCAGAACATGCCCTGATAACAATATTTATATCTGCAGTTTTCTGTATTTAGTTGCTTCTCTTTTGCTCTGAATTTATCTATTATTTCCCAAATTGCCTTGGTATCCAGTATAAATTTGCTGCAGCCGTTTCCAAAGCTGATCTTTCCAACAGGTGTACAAGTGATGAACATGATGAACAGGAAAGAAAGAAACTCTGCTCTAGTGTCTGAACAGGAAGCCTCAACTTGTTCTTCCACGTTAGGTTAAGCAATTCACAGAAACACCCTTTAGTCTTTCCCGTCATACCAACACAGTGACTGCCTCATTCTTCTCAAAGGTGTTTCATAATCAGTAAATGTTTGTAAATAAAAGCTTTGAAGTCTGTAGGTCAACTCATCTATTAATCCTAAGTATATTTTTATTAGCCTCACATTCCCCAGGTAGATACCTCATTGAAATTTTGTAAGTATATATTTTGTTGATTACCTTTGTTGATTACCTTTTAACAGACTGCTTTGTCTGCTTCAACTCTAAGTTCTTGGAGGGTGGGAAGCCCACCTACTTAGTTCATGCCCATATCTCTTGCATCTTGTGCAGTGTCTGACATGTGAAGATTTTCTATAATTTCTATGGAATGAATAAATGAATTATAAGTGCCAGGTATGACACTGAGCACTGTGGTATATCATTGCATATAACTTAATATTCACAATAGTATCATCTTTTTTTTTTTTTTTGGTACCAGGGATTACACGGGGGGGGGGGGGGCACTTACCACTGAGTCATATCCTTGGCCCTTTGATCTTTTGAGACAGGGCCTCGCTAATTTGCTTAGGCCCTTGCTAAATTGCTGAGGCTGTCTACGAACTTGTGATCCTCCCACCTCACCTCCTAAGCCTCTGGGATTACAGGCATATGCCACTGAGCCTGAGTCATAATTCTTTAAAAAAAAAAAACAGATGAGAACACTGTAATATAGAGACTTTATATGACTATAAAGTCACATAGCTATTGTTATGATTTGGATATGAAATGCCCCTCAAAGGTCCATGTGGTGAAAGCCTGGTCCCCAATGCATCAGTGTTTGGAAGTGGAACTTTGGGAAATGATTGGATCACGAAAAGTCTGATTTTTATCAGTGGATGAATCCATTGATGGTTTGGATTAATCCACTGGTGGGTTATAATTGAATGGAGGTGGTGGAAACTGTAAAAGGTGTGGCCTAGTTGGAGGAAGTATGTCACTGGAGACAAGCTCTGGAATAGTATATCTTGTCCTTAGTAGCTCTACTCCACCACATGTTCCCATGATGTAAGTTTACAAAATAAATCATAGGTTACTTACTGCTAGATATTTTTTTCCAGGGGCACTAAAGGAGTCACTACAAGGATGTTTTTCCAACTGATAAGCTCTAAATCTTTTTGTTGTTTTGTCTGTTGGTGGACATTCCACACTTCCCCACCTGGAAATCTAGGCTGAGATACCCAGTACTTATGCCCATGCATGCTCAAGGAAATAGCCAAGCAAATGTCCTCAGATAAAACATTTGGGGAAGAGTTGGGTATTTATTACTTCTCAGAAGAGCATCAAAGCCATAATCATGGGAAATATATCAGTTTGATTGAACTTCCTTACACTTAATTTACAGATTATTTTTGTTGTTTAAAATTACGTCTGGGGTAAAGATGGGTAAAACATAGTATTTTTAGAGCAAGAGCCTATAAAAGCAAAATAAAAACAGGACTGGGGATATAACTTAGTGGTAAATCATCCCTGGGGTCAATCCTCAGTAAGGGAAGGGGGGAAATTCCAAAGGTGAACAATGGATGGGGTGGCATTGAGTAGGGGAGTTTAACATTAGAAAGGCCATTGGTAATAAATTTATCTTCAGTTTTTTTTTTTACTTTCTTGACATTATTTTAATGAGTAGAAATTTGTGATTGACATAAATGAAAATAGTACATTGTTGAAATGTATATACAAAATTTATATATATATACACACTCTTTCATATATCCTAAATTTCTATATATTTTATTTTATTTATTTATCTATTTATTTATTTACTTACTTACATGAGCCCTCTTTATTTTCTTTTTGGTACTGGGGATTGAACCCAAAGACACTTTATCTCTGAGCTACATCTCCAGCCGTTTTAGTTTTGAGACAGGGTCTCACTAAGTTTCATAGGGCCCCAGTAAGTTGCTGAGGCTGGCTTTGAACCTGCCATCCTCCTGTGTCAGTCCTCCTAGTCAGGTTTGTCTTCATGTTTAGGAAAGGAAGGAAGGAAAGAAGGAGGAAGAGGGAGAGAGGGAGGAAGGGAGGAAAGGAGGGAAAGGAAAAGGAAAGGAAACAAAGTAGTGAGAACAGAAATCTTCTTTAAGAAATGAATTATCTTACTTGGTGTGATGATACAGACGTGTAATCTCTGTGACTAAGCAACTGAGGCAGGAGGATCACAAGTTTGAGGTCAGCCTGAGCAACCCAGTGAGACCCTGTCTCAAAATAAAAAGTTAAAAAAAGAGCTGGGGATGTAGCTCAGTGGTAAAGTGTCCCACAGTTCAATTCCCAGTACCAAAAAAAGAAAAGAAAGAAATGAATCCTCTCTGATTTAATATATATTCACATACATATTCATACTACAAGTGTTAGTAAATAAATATGCATGTACATAATTAATGTTTGGCCTCAGATTACTTTAATGTATTCTATGCTCTCTGCCAATGAAATCCTAGTGTGTACTTTACTTGCTAATCAATAGGCTTACTTAAAAATTATTTGTGACAGTGGTTCGCCTAGGCCAAAAATTAGGCCTATTACAACCCTTCTTAATTTATCTGCTAGTCTTCACACTTTCCTTCAGTGACATAGGACATGTGAGTGATTTCAGATGATTCTTTTTTTTAATAAATAGTTTAATTTCTCCAACACGAAATGATTCTGTTACTCTCCTGATTCAAATCCCTTAATGGTGTCCCACTGCCTATTAGATAAAGTGTAATTTCCTTGACATAACATTTCCTTCCCACAGGCCATCTTTTTAATCTTCTCCCATGACTCTGTCCTTATCCCCTCACTTCCATCTTGAAGAATCACTCCTTGCTCTACAAACTCAAAAGCTCTCTTTCCTCTCATACTGAGCTTCTCATACTGTTAAAATATCTGGTTCCCCAGTGGAACATGAACTTGTTTAGGTCATGAACTGACCCTGTTCTTAGCACAGTATCTGGCACAGTGTTGGCAATTTAGAAACGTAAGAAAGATATATAGAGCTAAGGTTGGCAAACTTCTTCAGAGAACCAGATAATATTTTCAGCTTTGCAAGCTAAAGTCTTTCACGGATATTCCACTCTGCTGTTACAGCATGCAAGCAACCACAGGGAACAGATGAAAGAATGGATGTGACTGTGTTTTAATAAAATTTTATTTTTTAAAAAAACAAGTCACTGGCTGGATTTGGCCACTGGGACAAAATTTGCTGACCCTGGTAGAGATAAATGTTGACAATAAACATGCATCCTGCAAATTATTTTCCTTTTCTCCCACATCCCTGTGAGGCCCTTCTAGGACTCAGGAACCACTTTGAGATCCTTCTTTTTAAATATATCTTTGAGATGATAGTTCTCCAGTGTCTGGGCCTATTGCCACTTTCCCTGATGCTGTAATAGACAGTGGAAATAGAAAGGTACACATCCAAGGGCCATAAACAAGATATTTCTCATATGCCAGAGACCCTGAGAGGTGAAGCTCAGTGCTAGAGCACTTACCTAACAAGTAGGAGGCCCTGTTCAATCTCCAGCATGGAAAAAAACAAAACAAACAACATACAAAGCTAGCTGTGGTGGCACTTGCCTGTAATCCCAACAATTTAGGATGCTGAAGCAGGAGGATCACAAGTTTGAGTCCAACCTCGGCAAGCTATTGAGGCCCTATGCAGCTTTGCAAGACCCTGTCTCAAGATATAAAGAGCGCTGGGGATGTGTATCAGTGTTAAAGCACCTCTGGGGCTGGGGATGTGGCTCAAGCGATAGCGCGCTCGCCTGGCATGCGTGCGGCCCGGGTTCGATCCTCAGCACCACATACAAACAACGATGTTGTGTCCGCCAAGAACTAAAAAATAAATATTAAAATTCTCTCTCTCTCTCTCTCTCTCTCTAAAAAAATGTGTTCCTTCCTTTCTCTCTTCTCTACTTAGAAAAAAAAAAAAGCACCTCTGCATTTAATCCCCAGTACCAAAAATATATAGATATAGGTATAAATATAGATATCTTCCAGTGTAGGCTTTATTGAGAGGACAGTTTGACTACCATCTTCCTCTTCTTGTCTTACTGTTCAATTAGTTCTGAGCCCAGGAGGGAAAGAAGGGAGTATATTAACTAAAGGTTCTTATTTTTTTTTGTTCTGGGATCCCTATCAATAGGGCTAGCTAGTTCCTAGACATAGTAAAGGACTCCTCTGTGTCTTTCATATGCAAACTGACCAATCCAGAGCCCAAGTCCCCCAATCACCTGCTTTAAGGAACTCATACACCAAGTCAGTATTCCCTTATGCTAATCAACCCAAGGCCAGGAAACAGACAAACTCAGAAATGTCCTGGCACCTCAGAGACAACTGAAATTATTAAAGCTAACCAGTCTTAAATCTGCCTGCCTCTGGGAAAGGACTCTGAGAAGGACTCATACCCGTGCTTCCTACTCCCTCTGCCTCCTGGCTGGTCCAGGTGCTTCTTTTTGTGGCTCTGCATGGTGTGGCATGCCCCTCGTCTTGAGAAATGTGAGTCACAAACCATGGTAGTCATCTTCTGATCTGTTAGCCTCACCATACCTGAATGAAAATAAATTCTACACTTTAAGACAGGAAGTTGTCATTGGTCACCTCCAATCATTTCCCCCTTCTTTCCTGAAATATTTGCTTCAAAATCAGGAATATGGAGGCTGGGGAAGTAGCTCAGTGTTAGAGTGCTTGCCCAGCATGCTGCAGGCCCTGAGTTTAGTACTCAAAGTATGTGTGTGGTGGGGGGGAAAGGGGGATGGTTCTGGATGTGGTGGTTCATACCTAAAATCCCAGCTGAAGCAGGAGGATCACAAATTTGAGGCCAGCCTTGGTAACTTAATGAAACCCTCTCTAAAAGAAAAAAAAAAAAGTTGAGGATGTATCTCAGTGGTAGAGTACCCTTGATTTCAATTTCCAGTACTGGGGGGTGGGGAGTGGATATCAGGAAGATGGGAAAGAATTACCTAAATAGCTGAGCCCTGATGAGCAACAATTTGCTTTGCACAGCTTTTGCTTATTTTTGAGATTGTTTTGCAGTAGCAGCGGTTGTTGTTCTTGTTGTTGTTGTTGGTGGTGGTGGTGTACTTGGGATTGAACTCAGAGCTACACCCCCAGTCCTTTTCATCTTATTTTGAGACAGGGTTTCTCTCAGTTTCCCAGCCTGGACATGAATTTGTGATCCTCTTGCCTTAGCCTCCCAAATAGCTGGGATTATAGGTGTGCACCACATCACCTGGCTAGTTTTGAGATTCTAACCACTGATTTTCCAAAGAAAAGTAACTTATCTGAAAATTTTCAGTTGATCTTCATCTTATGGAGGAAAAGATTCAAGAGAAACTCAGTTCATGATGCAAGCTCCCAAGAAGCATGTGGTACACTAGGAAAGCAAAACTAGAAATTCTTATACAGTTGAGATGATGTAATGTTAAACAGTATGGCTTATGCAAAGTGTACTGGGAATTAAAGGAAGGGAAGAACAGTTTGAAAGTGCCATGAGGGCTAGATCTCAGAAAAAGAATTTACCTTTGTAGAGGCAGAGGTGAAAGTACACTTTGTAAATCAGTTCTAATTGTTTGAGACAAAAGGAAAAGAATTTATGTTTTTTTTATTATCAGAAAGATCTGACATAGGTAGATCCAGAGGCTCAATTTATATCAGGCATCTGTCACTTTCTATTTCTTGAATTTACCAGTAATTTTTTTTAGGGGGTGGGGTATTGCGAATTGAACCTAGGGGTGCTTTACCACTGAGTTACACCCCCAAACCTTTTACTTTTTTTTTTTTTTTACTTTGAGACAGTATTTCACTAAATTGTTGAGGCTTTCACAAAGTTGCTCAGGATGGCAGGAATTTGCCACCCTCCTGCCTTAGCCTCCCAAATCCCCAGAATTATAGGCATGTACCACCACACTCAGCTTGGTGGCAGTATTCTTTTATAAAAATTCCAACACAATTTCTGAGCTGGGTTCTGATTGGAGCAACTTAGGTCATGTGAACCAACTGCTGTAGACAGGGGTTGTGATTCTCTGATTGGCCAGTTTTGAGTCACAGGCCAACCTAGATCTTACTATGGAGTAAGCCACATCCATGCCTGAGTTTATTTGGCTCATGGCTCTGAGGGCATGGAAGTCCAATAGCATGGCACCAGCATTAAACAAAAGCCTTCGTGCTGAGCCAGAAGATAGTGGAGGGAAAATGGGTACAGACAAGGTAGAAAGGGAAGAGGACTGAATACTCCTCCTTTCATAACTAGTCCACTCCCTTAATCCATTTCTGAGGACAGAGCCCTAGTGGCCTCATCATCTCTTAAAGGTTTCATCACTTTTTTTTCCCTCATTTTGTTTCATTTTTGTTTTCATTTTGTTCTCACTATGTTGTCCAAGTTGGTCTTGATCTCATAATCCTACTGCCTCAGCCTTAAAGTCCTACATCTTAACACTACCTTCATGTTGGTGATTAAACATGAGTTTTGAAGGGTGCATTCAAACCATAGCAATTTCCCTGCTCAGGGGCCCATACCTATAATACCAGCTACTTGGGAGGCTGAAGGTCACAAGTTCAAGGCCAGCTAGGGCAATTTAGAAAGATCCTGTCTCAAAATAAAATTTTAGCAAAGGGCTGGGGATGTAGGTCAATTAGAGAGTGCCCCTAAGTTCAATCCCCAGTACTGGAAACAAACTACAGCAATTATCAAAAAGTAGAACTGATTCTAGATAGGAAAACAGACAATCTTTGGCATACTGGGGGAATAACAACATGATCAAGGTGAAAAGGAAGGCAAAGCCAGTCTGATGATAATCCATATGAAGAAATAGGAGAACACATATTTCAGTAATTCAGGTGGTATAATAATATTAGGAACTTTAAAATTCAGACAGAAGAATATAAATGAGAACACATATTTCAGTAATTCAGGTGGTATAATAATATTAGGAACTTTAAAATTCAGACAGAAGAATATAAATGAGAACACCTATTTCAGTAATTCAGGTGGTATAATAATATTAGGAACTTTAAAATTCAGACAGAAGAATATAAATGAGGGACTGGGGCTACAGCTTAATGGTAGAGTGCTTGCCTAGCATGTTTGAGGCCCTGGTTTGATCCTCAGCACCACATACAAGTGAATAAATAGAATAAAGGTATTGGGGAATTTTTTTTAAAGAATATAGATGAGTCATTAAGCAATGGAGATTCACTTTAGACTCTGAAACATTACACTGCTTTGATGAACCGAGTATTATAAAACAATAAGATAAAAGCCAGTGGATACAGTGTTGTTCAGAAGCCCAAATGAGAAGATAGTTTGAATAATCCCCAAATGGCAGGATAGATGTTAATGCTAGATGGTAATAATAAAGGGAAAGATTGAGGTTGAAATCCAGATAATATTTTGAAAGGAAAGATATAGTTAAATATAAGAGATGAATAAAGGAAAGAATCAAAAGGAATGCCAAATGTTGTAGCTAGAATTACAAAAGTAATACCATGAAATTCATGAAGACAGCAGTTTCTCCTCCCAATCTCCCCCGCTCCCCAAGTTTTCCCTCTTATCCTATTTGACTTCTATTATACCCTAACACACTGGATGAAGACTCCAAGGATTTTAAATACTGAAAGCTATGGTATCCTACCTAGACCACCATATATGATTCCAGAGGAAATTATTAAATGCTCAAATATGCATGAGGAAGTCCAACAGTCATGATTTGTGACTTGATACTTTTTGAACAATTGATATATGGTGTTTTACAATTTTTTCCAATTAGTAATTTACTTGCTGATACTTTAATTCATGCTTAATCTATGTAATCCAGCACAATTTGGCAATAATATTGTTTTCCACTCATAGGTTGGAAACAGGTATTTTAAGATTGCTCAAATACTGTTTTTACTTAAAGCAGCTTTTAAAATGGTGCTCAGGCACAGATGAATTTTTTTTATTTTAACTTCCAGCCATTAAAAAATAAAAGTACAACTATCTAATCTTAGTAATTAGAACTATTTGATAGGCATGCCAGTTCTATACAAGCAGAAGAGAGAAAAAGACAAGATTAAAAAGAACATAAGTGAAGATATGGGCATAGGACTGACACCAGCCCTCAGGCAAAGAGATTAATCTTTTCTTTCCAGCTTCTCTTCTCTGCATACTAGATCAGAATGAATTCTTTTTCATTTTAAGAAAGTGGAGAGATTGAATGCTTTGATTGATAGACTAGAGTGTGAGGATGAGGAAAGAAGTAAAGTCTACAATGGAAAAAGAAAGCTGAGTATCAGCTCACAATTTCAAAACTGCTGAGTACTGGATTAATGGAACATGCAATTAGAGCAACTGCTAAGCCAACAGTTGTCCTTGAACATCTTATCACTGACTTTCCAATGCTACAGACTTTAAACTTTTTAATCATAGCTTTAAATAATACTACTAGCATTGGTCCCCTATGAATCCTATGCCAGATTACCATGCTAATTGCAAAGTATTTGCATGAGTTAAAAATTTAATCTCCACAGCAATTTTGTAAGTTAAGTTTTTCGTTATTTCTGTTTTGCAGTGACTCAGCCTCAAGATAGATAATAAGCCTTAGATCACTCAGCTGGATTTGATTCCGCTCTGTGTGATGGACACCAAAGCTCTGGCTTCCACTATTACATTATAGTCTTTTTTCTCCTAATAAATAACCACTGAAATTTCTTTTAACAGGGTAATAATGTTCCAATTTGAAATTAGGGTTTTTATTGCTAAAGAAGAAGGGGAAGACGGAAACTGGGAGCTTTCTCTGTCACATCAATAAGTCAGCACAATTTTTTCTCTAGTATTGAAACAGATCAGTTTCCTCGTTGAGTACCAGATAAAAGTAACTGGTTTGCATTTAGGCACTACATTTTCAAAAGAGTCAAACATCATTTAGCACCAGGGGATGCTCATAGGGTATGTGTATTAGGAAGCTGATGGGAGGTCTTGTAAATTCACACTTCACCCCATCATCTCCAGCAAGCACAATTCTTTTCTCTCTTGCTTCCTTCCCTCTCTTTCCACTAAGTTGATTAGAATTTGATGCAAAGGAACACACTTTTATTTTTCCTTTTTCCAGCCACCTTTTGAAATAATTTCAGACTTCAGGAGAGTTGCAAGAGTAGCACACAGAGTTTTCTAGTACTCTTTACCTAGCATCCTTTAATGCCACCATCTTGCATAATTCTAGTGCAATGAATGAAACTACAAAACTGATACAAACTGATAGCATAAGCTAAACTACAGACTTTGTGACATTTCACCATTTTGTTCCACTAATGACTTTCTGCTGCTTTGGAATCCAACCCAGGATCTAAAATTGCATTTAGCTGTCATGTCTCTTTAGTCATCTCAAGTCTGGGACAATTTCCCAGTCTGAATTTATTTTTTTTCTTTGGCAACCTTGACACGTTGGAAGAGTACTGACTATGTTTAATAGAATGTCCATTAATTTGGGTTTATTTGATGTTTTCTCATGGTGAAATCGACAGTGTACATTTTCAGCCACACTACAGAAATGGCATGGCTTTCCCAATGTGTAGATGAGAAGGTACACGATGGCAATGGTGTGCTCTTGACCAGGGGAGTGGTGTGAGGTGCTTTACAGTTGGTAAAGATAACTCTGGCAGCTATGTGCAGACTGAATGGGAGAGAGAAAGATCATCATTGAAGTCACATGGTAAGAAGAGGCTGTCATAGATGACTAGGTGGGGAATGAACAGGGATAGTCTCAACAAAGGCTGCAAGGACAGAGATGAAAGCCTGAATATGAGATTTATCAGGTAAAATAAATGGGATTTGGGAGTTTCCACAGTGGTGTGAAAAGAGAGGAAATGAAGATAATTAAAGGTATTAGATGAAAGGAAAGTGACCACACCTCCAGCAACCAAGAGATCTTTAATAGAGGCAGTGTCTGATTGACAGGTAAGGAAGAGAAAAAGTGAAAGAGAAAGCAAGAGACCAGGGAAAGAGAGAAGTGGGGAGAGGGCGGGGACCCCGGCAGGAGGGAGTTTTTATAGCCCAAATCTAATGGGGTCTCTGGGTCTGCAAGCTGCCTTGTTGGCGCACAGTGATTGGATCATACAGTAGTTGCTAAGGGTATCATCTTCTGCCTTCAGGCAGACTGGGCAGGGGTCGGATGTGGGTTTCCATTGCACTAGACGAGTGGGGATGGAGTGTTCAGCCTTGAGTAGGGTTGAGTGTTCAGACTTGAGGCAAACAAGTGTAAGGAACCAGACTGGTGAGGGTCCAGTGTTCAGCCCACCCTGCAGCTAATATTTGTTCAGCTTTCTCCACAACTAACATTAGGTAGATGTTTGACTCCATTATTGATTAGTAGTCAAGGTCTTTGTAATTCGGATTCCCTAATAAGAATCAAAAATAATATTCTGGTGTATGGTTGCTATAAGGAATTGGCTACATGTTGTGAAAAAGATAAAAGAAGATGCTTAACCAATCACATACATTTTTTTTTTTTTTTTTGGTACTGATGATTGAACCCAGGGATACTACCACTAAGCTATACCCAAGTCCTTTTTATTTTGAGGTGGGGTATCTCTGAGTTCCCCAGGCTGAACTCAAATAGCCTCCTGCCTCAGCCTTCCAAGTTGCTGGATAATAAACATGCATCACCATGCCCAGCTCTTTCTTTTCTATTTCCTTTTTGTGGGGCTGGGGATTGAATGTAGGGCTTTGCACATGCTAGGCAAGTGCTCTAACACTGAACTACATCCTCAACTTCATTCATTTGCTCTTGTTATCAACTTTCAGCTTTGGAAATTTAGCATCTTTGAACAACCTATTAGTGAGGACTAGACAGAAGTACCAGCATCTCATCATTGCCCTTGATTTCTCTGGGTAAAAGGGAACTTTAATATACACTTGGAAAAAAATATTTGTTGAAGAGTGCATGAAAGAAAATATGTCTGAGTTGGAGTGGGGGTGGTTTGGATACAGACTGTGATGCAAGAAGTTGTAAATTGTTTCTTGGCCAAGGAGGTTTTCATGTAAGTCATCTCCCATCTTAACCCAGAACGGTGAAACTGAGATGGAACTCCAAGAGCACAAGTAGTGAAAATTAATCTTTCTTGCTTATTTCTCTTGAGATAAGAGAGAGAGAGAGAGAGAGAAAAAAAACCCCTTCAATTTCCTCAATTGTTGGAGGAAACTACTTGAGCTCTCGTTGTCCCCCAAAGCTGGTCTTAACTGTCCTCATGAGTCCTTAAAGGAAAGGACATTTAACTGATTTGATGTCAATATAGTATAATTATATGGTAAGTTACATTCCAAAATTGCTGCGCCCCTCCCCTGATTCAGGCAAAGGCAAGGCCCTACTGAGGTGGATGGCGCAAGGCGTCCATCCTCTGGAGGAATGCAGTATGTTTCTGAGAATGGGCTGGTTTGTTTTTGTATTCCTTTAATAAGTATAGTTGCGACTTCTCATATGACCATCAAGTATGAAGAAAAAACATGACTTTCCCAATTAATACAACTTCTAAAGAATAAATCTGTTTGCTCTAAAGGCAATGATTCAGCTGTGGAACGTAAATTGTTAACGTTTAATGAGAAACCCCCTGTAGGAAAAAGAGTCAAGGAAGTTTTTGAGAAATTAAATTAAAATCTAGAGAAGAAAAATTAATATTAAGAAGAAAGGTTAGTGCTTAGTACTGGGCAACTTGTTCTTATTCCTGTGCACAATGGTTTGGTGCTCTTATTCTTATTTGATTAAAATTAGTAGCCTCTCTTTTCAAGTTAACCGCTTGCCATAACCACAGCGCCGGTTCTAATCAGTAAGTCAAGAAAGAATAGTCAAGGTATAGGCCAATAGTCTGGGACATTTCTAACTATTATTAAAAGCTAACTAAGCAGAAACAGCTCAAAGCAAAATGTCAACCGAACTGAAAGTAAATATGCTTGCTTATGCATAAGCCAAGATACATTCTTCTTATCTAATTGTAGCTACATAATATTTTGTTTCTTTGAATAATGATTCCTGATTTGTAACCACAAAATACTGTGAGCCTGCCAAAATGAAAAGTATATATGATTAACTTCACAAGTAAAGATTGGTTATCCAATGTTGTATAACAAATTACCCAAAGCTTAGCAATTAAAACAGTCATCTTATTGAGCATGGTGGTGTATACCTAAATCTCAACAACTGCGGGGGTTGAGGGAGGAGTGTTGCACATTTAAGTTCAGCCTCAGAAACTTAGCAAGACTCTGTCTCAAAAATAATATAAAATAAGGGAGGGTGATATGATTTAGTGTAGAGTGGTTCAATCTGCAGTACAAAAAAGCAAGAAAAAAAAAATCCCCACGGTCATCTTGCAGTTTCTTGGGATTAGGATTTGGGGAGTGGCTAAACTGATGATCCTGCCTCAAAGTTTCTCATGAAGGTAAAACCAAGGGAAATCAAGTGTCACCTGTGCTCCAGTCATCTAGAAGCCTTCACTGGGACCTCCAAGATGATTCATCAGTCTCCTGGCTGGCAAGCTGGTGCTGGTTCCTGACAGGTGGCCTACTATTTTGCCATATGGCTTTTTGCACAGGACAGCTTGAGTGTTCTCAGGATAGTCTGGATGATTTTCTCTACAGTGAACAGTCCACTAGAATAAAGCAAGAGTTTCTTGATACAATTTTATAGCTGGGATTAAGGTGTCCTTGAGGACGGTATTCACGGGTTGGATGATCTACTGTTGCAACGGCTGAGGATCCCCTTTTATAGTGTTTTAGGTTGAAGAGAAAATATACTGTTTACCACACCCACTCATTTTTTTTATAAGGTAAAAAATAATTAAAATGAGAATCCAGGGAATCTTTGAAGGGAAAAATAATAATTAAAAAAAAACCCTAAGGGTTATAGGTGACTCACCTCTTGCCACAGTGACAGGCTTAGATCTGTCTAATAACCTTTCAGCGTCTTTAATATTTGCAGAACCCTTTAGAGTTCTTCAGATGATTTCATAACATGTTATTTGATTTTAACAGTTTTGTAGGATGGAGTCAAGATGGTTGGGATTGAAAAATGGAGCTAATAATAGTGAACACCTACCAGGTGCCAAGCATTTGACTGGATTCTGTATAATAATTCTTTTAATCAAATGCCATAAGGTAGAAATGAATAATTCCAATTTTGTGAGAAGCTTACCTTCTTTGTTGGGCGTGGGGAGATTAAATGACATGACGTGGTCAAGCACCGGGTGGAATGAGAACTCGGGTTTTCTCACAGTACCATGCACTTCCTGCTTGTCTGCTTCATTTTTCGGCATGGCCAACCATTGCAGCTGCTGCTTCTGCATCTTCACATGCTCCATGCTTGACTAATGATGGTTTTTGGTTTTGGTACTGGGGATTGAACCCAGGCGGTGCTTTACCAGCCATTTTTATATTTTGAGACAGGGTCTTTCTAAGTTGCCCAGGCTGGCCTCAAAATTGTGATCCTCCTGCCTCAGCCTCCTGAGTTGCTGGAATTATAGGAGCGTGCCACCACATCTGTTGATTTACTCTTCCTTTTCCAACAACACGGGACTCCCCAAAAGACAGAGGACACTTCAAGTTCAGGTCTAGATTTGTTATGGCCTAAGAATGTATTTTTTTTTCCTTTTACTTATTTATTTTGGTGCTTCATTGCAAGTCTATTGGAAAGGAAAAAAGAAAACAGAAGAAAGTATATTGGATTGAGGGACCATGTTCACAATTTATTTATTTTTTAATTTTGTCTTCATGACAGTAGACTCCATTCTGATACAATTATACAGGCATGGAATATATCTTTTTCTAATTCATACCCCATTACCTCTCCTTCCTCTTCCCTATCCTTACTCCCTGTTGCCTTCCCTTGAATGATCTTTACCCATTGTTATTATTGTTTTTTAACAATTAGTTTCTTGTGGGTTTACACCTTGGTGAGATTCATGTAGTGTATTCATGTATGTACATAGGAAAGTTATGTCAGATCATTCCACTGTCTTTCCTTCTCCCATCCCCCTCCCTTCCTTTCATTCTCCTTCTTTCACAGTTTATATTGAAATAAACCAAATGAGTCTGGCTCTAACTCTGACTAGTGGCCTTATATAGCATCTTGCTGCCTCATTTTCCTTTGTTGTCAAGTGAAGTCATAGTTTAGGTTGACCTAATTTTCAGGGATATGGCAGGAAAAGTGGCAGGAAAGATGCAGAGCACTTTTGTGTGTGTGAGAGAGAGAGAGAGAGAAAGAGAAAGAGAGACAGAGAGACAGAGAGACAGACAGACAGACACACACACACAGAAATGCTTTTCAGGTAGTATACATCATCTCTATTACTAATGCCTTAAGTTTTCTAATCACTTTATATAACTTATACAATTATGCCTGAATTGAGATGGAGTCTAGATTTCTAACTGCAAGATACAAACATTACTTCTATATACTGTTTATGATTTACTAAAAGAAAGAGTAATGATATGCTGGACCTTATCCAATACAGATGTCAGTCCCCCCACCCATGGCACCTGTGATATTAGAATAAACCGAGCATAGAAAATTCCAAAGTTTGAAGACTTTTATGATTGGTTCTTAGATTTTGAACTATGAAGGTCCTTCATAGTTTACAAAATGGGTCACAGAAGTTTGGGATTAGTCTCATAATACTGTATAGCATTATACAGTGGCTACTATTTGAAACATGAAAACTTGGGTTCCAAACCTGCTCTAACATAAGCCAACAATATAACTCTGGGCACTTAACCACTCAGTCTCATAATTATATGATTGTTATAAGGATTCAATAGAGTAATGTAGAGTATTGTCAAAATTACTTTACAAAAAGTTAAAAATACAACTCAGCTGGGCACAGTGGCACATACACGCCAGTAATCCCAGTGGCTCAGGAGACTAAGACAGGAGGATCTTGAGTTGAAAGCCAGCCTCAGCAAAAGGGAGGCACTAACAACTCAATGAGACCCTGTCTCTAAATAAAATACAAATAGGACTGGGGATGTGGCTCAGTGCTTGAGTGCCCCTGAGTTCAATCCCCAGTACCAAACAACAACAACAACAACAAAAAACTCAACTCATACAAATATAAAGTAAGCATGTAGCAGAGATTCATTTGACATTTCATGAGGGAACTGGCAACATGAATAGGCTGTTTTGGAGACAACTGAAGACAGTAAAGTATTTGTGGTGGGAAAAAGTGCAAGGAAAAAAGTGCTTGAATAAGATTAATTTGATATAAAACTGGTTAATATATAGATAGAGGAATAAAATTAGCTTTTAATGTTATTCTTTTTTTACTGTTGTTAATGTATTAGTGTTATTACATGTTACAATAAGAAATATATCCCATTATTCTGTTTAGGTCAAGGAAGAATAGAGAATTAAAAATAATTTGGGGCCAAAATGATAATCAGATTATCGCCAATTCTCTAACCAAAAAACCCCAAAGTAACTGCTAAGCTTAACAATAATTCTCTTCACATGGCTTTGTACTGTTTTGTGAAATACACTATTAAAATTCCTGAGCTTACAAAAATTTTTAAAAGTCAACTCATCAAAACAGGCATTTGGCCAATAAAAATTTAATTTCATACCAATAAGCCTTTTAGATTCTAAGTTTATTTAAGGCTGTATTTGCACATGTTTGTAGAATATTTTCTCTAAAAGATGACAAAACAATTCCCCCTCAGTGAGACCCTGGTCTAAATATATTCACTTTCCTTATATAGCGAGAGGATAACATTGAATATGGAAGCTTTCAATTTGTGCCACTGAATGATCATCTACACAGGGCATCCTTCAAAAGCTACAATTAAGGATCCACCTAGTTTTTCAGCAATACAAGCCCAATTGAGGTCTTCTGGCCCATTTGCTTGACATTCATGTTTTATGCCTTGAAATTTCTTTTTGATTGCATCCTTGAGCTCGCATAGATCATTTTACTTTTCAGAAGTGCTAATTCTAGTGCCCCTTCCCCCCCCCCAAAAAAAAAAAAACCCAAAACCAAAAAACATCAATTCTTTTCTGGATTCCTTGGTTTTTCAAAGCTTGCATCATACAAAGCATAACGACAATCTTTTTCAGGAAGCATTCCCATAAAATGCTTGAAAGGATCGGTTATGGTAACACCAACATCTCCAACCAAGATCTCTTTGCCTTCTTCAACAATGATGCACTTTTTTCTCTGCAGAGACAAAAATAATGACAGCCTTCTTTCTTTTCCTGATTTCTTCTGGGGTGGAGCACTTCCGAACTTTCATGTCATGAAAAATGCGACATACTCCATCAGCCACTTGCACACCTGAGGCCATTTTTACTGGGCGGCTGTTGGCTGTTGGAGGGATGCAGGGGAGAAGCCTAAAGGCACTGAGTCTCACCTTTAATGTTAACTAATGTCATCGTTTTTAATAGAAAAATCATTTGCATCTCTAAAGAGTAAATTCAATTAGCATCACTATCAGCAGTTGTCATCAAGTGAGAGTAATTTTATTCTCAAGGGACATTTGGCAATGTTTGAAGACATTTTTAGTTGTCACAACTGGAGGGGGTACCCAGTGGCATCTATTTATTAGAGAACAGGGATAATTATTCTTGAATGTACAGGACAGCCACCCACAAAAGAGTCATCTAGCCCCAAGTGTCAGTAGTGCTGAGGTTGAGACACCCTAGCTATCAGTTTCCAGAAGTTAACATCTAGCCTTATAAGATTTAAAATATTCTAATCAAGAGAAAAATACAGAGTCAAACAAAGGTACAGACTCCTAGAGCACTGGATAACACTCTGGTGAGTGGGCTGAAGTGTGTTCATATAACCCCCAACAGGACATGGAGAATTCCCTTTTGCCTATTTCCAAGTTTTAGAAAAACTTCTTGGCAGCCTTAGATGTAGTCCCTATCACAGGGTAGGTGTTTAATAAAAGCTGGTTATTATTGTAAACTTGCAGGCCCCTAGGTGGAAGTCCACATTCTCACAAAATCAGCCTAGCACTGGACTCTGAGACTTTAAAGAACATTACAGCAGCAACATTGTTGGAAATTATATTCCTGTTGTCTTGTGGTCCCTTTGAGGTTTTAAGAAAGTTCTTCTGTATAACCTTCAGACTAATAGATGGTAGATCATGTTTAAAAAGGCGTATCATGTTTAAGAATTAATCTGAAGTGCTGGATTCAAAAAGTCAACCTTCTTTGGCTGAAAGACAGTTCTGTGAAATTGAATCCCAAGATGTCCTCAGAAAACCCACAGAAAGTCTGATGTACAAAAAGGTATGGTAAGCTGAAATTACTGGACTGCATCCTTGTTACTTTGTGCAATGCTGGGGATGGAACCCAGGGCTTTGCGTAGGGAAATGCTCTGTCTCCAATTCTTACTGTGGTATTTTTGATTGGCCCAAATGTTTTTATTCTATAGGTAAATGGCAGATTCATGGTATTGCAGCAATAAAAAATGGCAAAGCTTAGAAAAACAGAAAGAAAGAAAAAGCAGCCATATAGTTGCCCGGATTCATCTTTGTATTAATTAAGTCTAATCAGAAGAGAGAAGCCACCTAATGATGTGAACAGGAAAAGTCAATATGAAGAGTTATTATTGTTGTTATTTTTGTGTGATTCTGGGGATTTTACCCAGGGCTACTTACTACTGACCTACATCCCCAGCCCTTTTTTGATTTTTATTTTGAAACATGGTCTTGCTAAGTATTCCAGGCTGGTCTTGAACTTGTGGTCATCCTGCTTCAGTCTCACAAGGTGCTGGGATTAACATGTGTGCACCACTGAACCTGGCTAGAATTATATGAATTCTTTATATAAAGTAAATATGATTTTACAAATCCAATAACTAATTGTATTTATATAAATTCAGTAATAAACAGATAATAAAATACATAACTATATAAAATATTTCCAATATATTTATGTAAGTATATGTATAATGTATAAAATATAAAAAATATAAAACATAAACACACATAAGTGATTTAATAAATATAATTAGATATTTGTTACATAAATAAAAACATAAACAAAGCCTTGGCTAGTAAGAAGTAAAGAAAACTCTATAGAAGGCAAAAAAGAAACTGCCTCACCCTCCAAGGATAAGAAGAGTGATCACCCAAGAGCCTCCCCATTTGCCTGACTTGCCTTCAATAAAGAAAACCAGGCCTTGTTGGAGATGGCACTGCCATGGATCACTGAATGGTAGGTAAGTAGCTCTGGTAAAATTCCATTCTCTGGAATATGGGGAAAATCTACCCTCTTAGGGTACCATGGAAAAGTGCTCAGGTATCTCTCAGGAGGCACTCCACTACAGCTGCTGGCCCTGGGGGTCTGTGGCCTACATCCTTGGAGTTAAAACCTGAAGAAGTCATGCTTGCTACAGGCAACTAGCAAGAAAACACGAAGGAATCAAAAAGTAAGACCTTTTCCTCCTTTTTCCCCAGCACCCTCTACTGACAAAACTTAACATCATACCACTTTACAAAGGAAAAATATTTACAGGGCCCAGCTACATTTTCATAGGTTAGGCAAAAAGGGGAGTATTTGGAACTAAAAGTTAATACTGAATCAATAAGAAGCATAAGAGGTGATTCTGCATTAAGTTAGGGGCTAAGACAAATAATTTCTAGCTTTTAGTGTCCACATAACACTAGTGTGAGCTCTTCTAGATCTATAGGATGCTATTTGTCTATTGGAGAGCCGGAATTCTCAAAGGTGGTGGCTGAGCATCAATATCAACATCACCTATAACTGTGTTAGAAATGCCACTTCTAACACCTTACCCCAAACCTGCAGAATCAGAAATTCTGGGATTGGGGATAGGATCAGCAAAGTATGTTTGTTTTTTTTGGGGGGCAGGGGTACTATGGATTGAACCCAGGGGTGCTTAACCACTGAGTCACATCCCCAACCTTTTTTATTTTTGAGACAGGATTTCATGAAAGTGCTGAGGGCCTCCATAATTGCCAAGGCTGGCCCCAAACTTGTGATCATCCTGTCTCAGCCTCTGGAGTTGCTGGATTATAGGCATGTGCCACCCATATCCTGTGTAATCTATGTTTTAACAAGACTTCTAAGTGATTTTGATACACACAAAGGTTTGGGAACCACTGCTAAAAGCATGAAATTCCAGGGATTTGCTTGTACAAAAATGGAGAAGAGTCAACAGGGAGTTATTTTTCATAAATTTTTTGTGTCTATTTTTAATCGTTTTTTTTTTTTTCTCTTTTTGGTACTAGGGATTGAACCCAGGGGTTCTTAACTAGAGATATATCCCCAGCCCCTTTAAAAAATATTTTCTTTTTGTTTTGAGACAGGGTTCTGCTTAGTTGCTTAGAGGCTCATTAAGTTGCTGAGGCTGGTTTTGAACTTGCCATCCTCCTATCTCAGCCTCTCAAGTTGCTGGGATTACGGGTGTGCATCACTGTGCCCGGAATCTATTTTTAATCCTAAAGAAGATAACTGTTTTCTCTAGCATCTGGAAATGCAGCATATTTTGTCTATACTCCTGCACTGATGACATGCTTTTTGACTCACAGGCATGAACACATCTTATATGTTTACTTTGGTAAGACTTTTGGGGGTGGTACTGGACTGAACCCCAGGGGCACTTTGCCACTGAGCCATATCCCCAGCTCTTTTTATTTTTTGAGACAGTTGCTTAGAACCTCATTAGGGTGCCAAGGCTGGCCTAGAACTTGTGATCCTTCTGCCTCAGCCTCCTGAGTCACTGGGATTATAGGTGTGCACCTTGTGACTGGCCTTGCTATCTTTTCTTAACAAAAGTTTATTCTTACAACAGACTCCAACAAAACACTTCATTCTAGCTCTAGGCAGCAAAAGATGTTATATATAGCAGGGATCCTAGTGTTCTAAAACGGAATGGAATCAATGTTCTCCATCTCAGGCATCAGGAATAGCTTGTTTTTTTGCCAAATTTTTAAAATTCTACCTGTGGTCAAAGGGTTCTTCCCTGTGCCCTTTGCTTTTAGTTCATTCTGCTCCTCTGTTTCTGCTTGGAAGCTTTATCTTCCTCATGCATCTCCTTGGCCTATTTCTTGGGCTGTTTCAGGGGCTTCTTGAAACTGCTGCGACCAGATGTGGTGCCTGTGGCCCCTACCCCAGACCTTGCTCTTAAGTCAAAGATATTCTGTTTTTGATGTTCTCTTATTTGTAGGTCATACTACCCTGGTCAGTGCCCCAAATCTGCTATTGCAATTCTCCTTTATTTGTGTGTGAACACAGAACTGGAAGAGTAATGCCAATCCACCACTGATGGAGCATTGAGAGAACAGTTACAGCCACAAACCTAAGGTCAGCACAAGCAGTGTGCCCTGGAGCTCCAGCAGCTCACCACTGCTCCTTCCTCACAGTAACCTCATGAGTTGGCCTGCTTCCAACTAAGCTCCAAAAAGCCAGAATAGAAAGCTTCATTTTTCCCTGATACAGCTCTTGCCTTTTCAGGCTCCTTCATTTGCTCTCTTAAAAAGAGAAGGAATAGGAGATGATGCATCTTAGCAGGCTATTTTTCTGCTGTTATTTGCTCTAAAATAAAAAATGTACACCCATGCCTGTGTGGTGCTGGGATTGTGGCCTGGCCCTGGGCCCACCCTAGCTAGCTGCCTGGTGTTGGACAGGTTAGGCACTCTGGTTTCAATTTCCATACTGAGAAACAGCACTGGAGCAGCTGATACTGCTCCAGTATTTTATATTTCTATGTAATATCACACGCTTATCCTTAAATGGCAAACTGGAGGACTTGAATCTCATCCATTAGCATGACCGAGCAGGCACCTGAATCTCAACTTTAATTACAATAGTCTGTGTGTCTTTTAATCACTCCCTGTGTTTAATACTAAGCACAATAAACCCCCACAGCAAATTCATCCTAAAAGGACTGAAGTTATTTATGAATAGATAGGGAAGACTTAGCAGATTTGCTCCTTGTCAAATTTTGGAGATATATATATATACATATATTTTAGTTTCAATGTCATCATTAACTTCTTTGATGAAGAGTAGCTGTATGTGAAACAGTGAATACAGAAATGAAGCACTGGAATTCTATTTCAAATTTCTGATTTATTTCTCACTAACAACAGAAAGAAGATTATCGTATGTCTTTCCAAAGTGCTTCTGTTTACAATGCCTGTTGTTATCCTTCCCTGCAAGATAGACCTTCTCTGGCCTATTATTTTCACAAGTTCAAACAGGGAGAAAAGACAAATGTAATGATTCTCCATCAGCAGGTCCATGTCTCTGTAGGGTACAGGGGGAGAAGTCATTTCAGAAATTCTTAGAAATGAAGTTGGAATAATCATATATATGCTTTTATCCAAAAAACAACAACAAAAACTATTATATTAATAATAGAAATCACAATAACTCAAGTTTGATAAATTCATGCACAAAAAAAGTTGTAGTATACACTTTTGGTAGCTATTTCTTCTTTTCTCACTAAAAAACCCTTGATTTTGTCCTGTGACAACTTTCCAAGGCAATGAATGCACCATGCCTGGTCTGAACATGTCCTGACATCGTCTTCAGTCTCCTGTGCAGTGACTGGTGACGATATTCCCAGTTCTGGGAAATAAGGGTAGAGAGGTGCTCAATAGCTAGATCAGAGAAAGCCTTGATGTCATATTAAGGATATCAAACTTAATCCTTAGCTTACCTTACAACCATACAAAGTATTGCTGATATTCCCATCTTAAAAGAGAAAACCAAGATTGAATAGCTTGACAAAAGGTATATAGCTACTAAGTGGATAAACTGTAACTTGAGCCCAAATTTTGTTTTGTAGTTTTTGTAGCATGCAGGAAATTCAAAAAAGCCCCCCTATCTTCAGGAGTGCAACCTAGTTTGAAATAATTGAGAGCTGATCAAATGAGTCAACGTAATAATATATTTTATAAAGACTGATACAGTGATGGCAATGTGGTTATTATTGATAAACAAAAGGTTGATCAGTACACAATTTAAATTCCAGCACTGAAAGAGGCATCAAGACATCATACAATTCTCATTTCTCACCTGTGCTTTTTAAATAAAGGCCCCTGAATTGCATACAATTGAAATAATGGCTGACTTTTGTGATTTTAGACCAATGGTCCTACAAAGGAAATTTCCTTTATTTGAATCAAGGTTGAATACACTATATTAATACCTTGTGTCTAATGTTATTTGTATCAAAGTCTCACACATGGTAGAGACTCATATAATGGCATTGGACTCAAGAGAGAAAAAAAAAACCCTCATCACAACAAATCATAAAAACTCCAGTACTATAGTAAATCACTGATGTAGTCAATTTGACTGCTACTCCTAGTAAAGCTATTTTCTGAAGATGGTGAGTGTTGCTATGGGATGGTAGAAAGCAGCATTTTACAAACTATAGGTTAAAATCAATATTAACAAAAATTAAAAATAGAAGAAAATCACAGTACATAATATGTAAGGTCCATATCTTATAGTACCTGATATGTGTGTGAGTGTGCAACACACACACACATATACACACAATTACACACATACATAATGCACACATATGATGGATTAAATATATATTGAACTGTGGTGTAATCCTTATTTTTATTCTAGGTTATGGTCAAAAAAGTTTGACAATCATTGTCACAGAGAGCCTGACTTATTGTTTGTGAGCTGTGCTCTATCTGTGCCCTTCCTGCAGTGACAGCAAGTCATCAAGGTAGATTTCAGTCCACTGGCATGGATGTTTGCTGTTCTCCATGTTTAGAAAATTAAAAAACACACACACACACATACACACACACAAATAGCTGTCAGTGTACCACAGTTGATACTGAATCTTGGTTATGGTTGTTAAAATGTATTTTTTTTTGTTTCCAAATCACTCAGTAATGATTCATGCATTCCATCTTCATGCTGTAACTTGCAAACCTTGAGAATAAGTAGAAAAATAAATTAATGGATAATTCAAATTCTCATTTTCCTAAATCGTCATACTAACAATAGTAAATCCAAGATGTTAGTAAAAATTAACAATAGTAAATCCAAGTGCAGAAAGATTCTGGAGCCAAAAATGGTTCTCCCTAAAGAACTATATTGAGTCAAAGTCCCATTGTTTTAATCCTTGCATTAAATTTTAAGAATATCTATAAAAATCAGACACCGTGTATTATTTATAGTAGGTATGAATAATACTTGACTTCAGGGAAGGAAACAATTTGAGGACTAGAAGACTATCATGAAGGATATGTGGCTGCTGTGTAATTCCTGTTCGGGGTTATCCTTGATGTACACAAGAAGTGATCATTACCTTCCGAATAAAGGAAGACTATCTTAATACCTGAATTTGGCTTAGAAATTTAATGACAAACCTACTGTACTCTTACTACTGAGTTTATGTTGTAGAACACATTTTTAGTGTCATGATTCACCTTTAAAATATGTAAAATACAAAAATGATTATACCCTTTGACCAAACAAGTGCCAGTTCTGAGAATTTACCTCAGGGATATCATTCAAAAAGAAGAGAACCTTGCCGGGAGTGGTGGTGCATGCCTGTAATCCCAGCAACTTGGGGGGCTGAAGCAGGAGGATAACAAGTTCAAAGCCAGTCTCAAGAAACCTAATGAGGCCCTAGGTAACTCAGTGAGACTCTTGTCTCAAAATAAAACATAAAAAGAGGTGGGGATGTGGCTCAGTGGTTAAGCAAGCACCCTGGATTCAATCCCCAGTACCAAAAAAATACCCAACAAAAACCCAATAATACATACAGATATTTTTTATAGCAAGTTACTTATCACTGTGAAACACTTGCAACAACATTAAATATCCAACAACTGGGAGATGGTTAAATAATCTGTGTGAATTTGGGCTATTATGCTAGATGATTATACTATTATTTGATAAATATAAATTATAATTTAAATTTAATTAGAAAATGCCAATAGAAAAACACAAATACTTGAAAATCAAATTTTAATTTTTTAATTTCTTATTCCTTGATTTGGTACTAGACATGTGACATTTTTCTTCTACAGTAAAATGTCAATGTCAAGTTTTAGATTACACTTCAAGTACAGAACTCAACCTTGAATTTTCAATTGGAACTGACACTTAGTTTCATTATATAATAAACTAAAGCTACCTACATATTAAACACTAACTTAAATGCAGAAATAAGCATGGGTGATTAGCCATTGTCCTCACAAAATTTTATAAAACAGAGACTAATGGGAAGAGCCAAAATGCTGTATTAGACTGTTAACGCAGATGATTTGTGGGAACATAGGTTATTTTTCCCCCCTTTTGCTCTTATATTAAAATTTTTATTATATACTTTTATAATGAGATGAAATGAATGTTTTTAAAGGGAACTTGAATGTTCCTGGTGACTAGGCTTCTTTGCTATATAGGTAATGAGTAATGATTAAATTTTGCTTCTAACTTTAATACTGAATCAAATGTGTAACTTCAGAGTTTTACTTTCCTGTGCTATTTATTATTTCATTAATAATTACATTCAGTCCTTTTTCTCTTTCACTATTATTACTTTATCACCATTATGATTTTATATACTCAGAATGAAAAATTAGCTGAACAGGTTTATGAGACATTATGAGAGAAAACCTGAAGAGTCATCACTTAAGACATTGGAAAGGCCACCCTGCTAGCTGAGTCTCTGAGTCAGGATTAAACCAGGGTATGTGCTGAGGATGCCTTCTGGACAGCTCTACCAGAAGACTGTGACTGGAAAAGCTAGGAAAGGTAATGGGTAACTATAAATAACAGAGTAACTTATTTATGCAACAGAAAAACTGCCATAAATCTTGGAGACAGGAAAAATTGATCTGCTTCCAACTGTATATCTCTTGTAGTGTTTCTTTCTTTTTTTTTTTTTTTAAACCTTTATCCACTATCTGGAACATAAACTAGATAGTCACAAGGGGCATAGATGAATATTTCTTTCCTACTTACAAAGAAAGAGGCAGGGGGTTGCACACATGGAAATGCACTTTCTTTGGACCTGTAGCACCTGTCAGAACATGCCAGCATCTCTTGGCAAAAGGCAGGATATGGAATGGAATAGGACGAAATACCCTGAGATACACGATCAGGGCTCCTTTCATCTTGACCCATATATAGACTTTAAGGCCAAACTCCAGCGTATTACTTAATCACTGAAGGAAGTAGGCCTGAACTCTGCCCACTGCTGAGAAGAGAAAGGAACAGGTGTCCAGCACCTCAAGTGTCCCCGGAAGCCTCACTTTGGGGTCAGGAAGGGAGCTAACAGTTCTCACACAAGGGGGTCTAGCTCTGGTGCCATCATTTGTGAGGGCTGGACCCTCACTTCATCACCACTCTATACATCCATTCATGTCTGCACCATGACCTCCATTTGGGGAGGCCTCCCTTTTATCAGAGTAACTCAAGGCTGGGGTGAGCAGGCATTATCTGGCAAGATTATTAATTCTACTTACAAGAAGAAATTCTAAAATGGCCCTAAAATTTATTCAAAGGGGTTCCTGCCTACAGGAAGGGCTAATATTGAAATGAGGAGTGTTTAGAACCCAGCTGGGCTCGGTCCCCTGGTCGGAAAGGAATTTACTAGAGACATCAGAAATCTAATTCGTACTGTGAGATTACAACAACTAAAGCAGCTGCTTCTCTCCAAAAAATCCAACTAATATTCTTCTCTGCTGGACTGACTCATACAGTCTTTTCTGGGTCAGCTGATGACTGCATTTTTGCCTATTAGCCACAGAAATCCTTTAAATTCATGTAGTTCAAATACAACAGAAGCTTTACCTAGAGTTTTGTCCTCTTGGGCATGTTTTAAAAATCTGTTTTCTACTTTCTTCCCTGCTTTCCTTTGGGGAATTTTTAAAAATAGGAGGTCTTAGGTTGGGTCTTCAGTTACAAGCTAGGTATGTGATCTAATCATGGCCAGAGGCTACCCTCTCCCTGGTCACAGTGACTAGTTTAGCAAGTCACGTGAGCCAAGCAGGACCAATCAAAATCTTTCCTGGGCTTTTCCAGCTAAGCCAAAAATGAAAAACTGCTTTAAAAAAATACTGTTTAAGAATTGGGGGCTGGGGATGTGGCTCAAGCGGTAGCGCGCTCGCCTGGCATGCGTGCGGCCCGGGTTCGATCCCCAGCACCACATACAAACAAAGATATTGTGTCCGCCGAAAACTAAAAAAAAAATAAATATTAAAATTCTTTCTCTCCTCTCTCTCTCTCTCTCTCTCTCTCTCTCTCTCTCAAAAAAAAAAAAAAAAAAAAAAAAAAAAGAATTAGAATACAGTTCAGTGGTGGAGCTGGTGCTTAACTTGTGGGCCCTGGATTCGATCCTAGCACAACAAGAACAACCACCAAAAAATGGATAAAAATAAAGAAATACACACACACACACACGTAGTGAGAATAAGACATGAACCTTTCTGAACTCAATCCACAGCACCAAAATTTATCCACTCACAGGCAATCTTGAAAAAAAAAGATAAGGTATGTTTCCACACTGGGCTTTTGGACCTGGGAGATGAACACTGAGAATAGAACATGTATCTGACGGTGGAGAAAGCCTAACTTCAAAATAAACTCACACAGAACTGCAGCAGAGCCCTGAGGACACTATTTGAGCTCCTTAATCCAGATGAGCCTGAAGTCAGTGCTGTCTCTACTTTTTTTTTTTAAGCCAGATTTAGGTAGATTTCCATGTCTTGCAGCAAAAAGAGCTAATATGAAAACCATCAAGAACATACTTCATAATTTAAAAAAATCTAATGTTTATTTTTAGGCATTTGTAAAAAAGAAATTTTAAAGAAAACATTTAAGGGAATAAATAAAAAGGGATGCTCTAGATATATTAAAATAATTTTCATTTTAATTGCACTTTGCCCAAAAAAATAATTTCAGTCCCATTGGGACAGTGGTTTACTACAATTTTAAAGTAAGTAACAAAAATATGCTAAAAGATGTAACAAAGGGGCAAATATTTTAACCCCTAAAAAAAAAATAACCTAACATACAAAGTAATCAAATCTCCAAACTCAAATTGGATTTCTGATTCCCAGTTATCCTCAAAGGAAAGAATGAATGAATACAATCACTCCTCATTAGCATTTTTATATGCCATTCTTGAGTATGTAATGAACTATTTTTCTGGCTGTCCCTCCTCTACCATCCACTTTGATAGGACTGTACTTACACTTCTGTTTTGCAAGTTGTTGTATTACATCTTCATATACTTGTGCAAAGAGGTCCTCTTCTGGTTTTGTTCCATCTAAGTAAACTGAGAAGGGGAAGAGAGGGCAGTTTTAAATGGTAACAGGTTTATTAATGGATGAGTCCCTTTGTTCTGAAAAGTCTATGTCAGTTCTGATTCCCCTGCCTTATCCAATACAATAGCCTTATGCCGTTTCTTCCACCCTAGCTCTATTTGTTTTGTGAAACAACACCTGATAGTTCCTGAAAGGAGTCTATATTGCGAGAAGCTTGTTAGCCTCCAAGGCATGTAGATCTGTCAGAGCTGTACAGAAAGAAGAGTCCATCTCCAGAGCCATTGCTGAGGTTCTGGCTATAGCATTTCCAGTTTGGGCCACTGGGCAGTGATGTCCTCTTACTGCCTTTCTTTCCCTTTAAAATCTTTTTATTTTTTCCATTTTTACTGGGGAATGAGCTACATCCCAGACCTTTTTATTTATTTATTTATTTTTGAGACAAGGTCTTGCTAAGTTGTTTAGGGCTTTGCAAAGTTGCTGAGATTGGCTGCTTCAGCTTCCCAAATTACTGGGATTACAGGTGTGCACCACAACACCCAGCTTTTCATCTCAAGTCTTTGATACCTCAATTCCTGTATGCTCTATGTTCCCCAGATCTATTTAGTGTCTGTGTCCTATATTGTACCCTCTAAGTCCATCCTCCACACAGCTGAAGGGTTTTACTCAAAAGAATTTGTATCTATCGTGGCCTGGATACAAAGCTCTGTAGAGAGCACCCCACTTCTCATAGGAAAATGACCCAAATCCTTAACTGGTTTATTGACTGACCCAGCCCGATACACCAGCATCAACTCTCCCCCTTGGTTTTCTCTGACACAAACACACCAGCTCTTTTTCAGGTGCAGTTCATTATTTCCTGATCCCTGGCCTTTTCATGTACCCTACCCACTGTCAGGGATGATCATCCATCCTAACCTTTCATCCAGTTAAACTCATGAGTTTGTTTTGAATGTGGCATGAAGCACTCTTCCCTGAGTGCTGGGACTTGGATGGTCACCTGGAGTTTGGTATTGCAGCACTTACCCTGGGGAAAGAGCATGCTTGTGCAGCTTGCTAAAGCCTTTAATGCTGCTCCCTGAAAGAAAGTCTGCTGCCTGAGAGAAGGGACCAGGTCTGCCTTATTCACCTGCTATCTCCAGGCCAGTGCCGTGCACATGCAAGGCATTCAGTCACTGATGGCCATCTAGAAATGGACCAGCTTTTGAAAAGAGGCACAAAGAGAGAAATAAACCAGCAGAACCAGTGTGGAAGAGGGGAACCCAGAGGGTTCAAGTGTCCCTTCATGATCTTCTACATGAGAAAAACTTATCTCAGATCTCAGTCCTTTCTTTCCTACACTTTTTTGTTTTGTTTTGTTTTGTTTTTTGGTATTGAGGATTGAACCCAGGGGTTCTTAAACATTGAGCAACATCCCCAGCCTTTTAAAATTTATTTTGAGATAGGGTTTCACTAAGTTTCTTAGGGCTTCACTAAGTAGCTGAGGCTGTTCTCAAACTTGTGATCCTCCTGCTTCAGCTTTTTGAGTCGCTGGAATTACAGGAGTGTGCCACCATGACCAACTTCATTCTTACACTTTGAGGCAAATGACACCTAAAAAGTCTTAAATGGAAGGAGAAAAGGCACTTACCAATCTCCCGTGTGATGTCCTCCATTTCTCGTCTGTACTTTAGGTACATGGGCCACACATGGCCATCAAAGTACCCTGGAGGGTCTGGAGGCTTGTAGACTCTTGTACTATCAAAACACGCAGGAAACTTTATGTTGATAGAAACATAATTGATAAAGTAAAATAGCAATGGTAAGGATAATGGGAAAATTGCTCACAGATTAAGTCTAACAGGATTTTTAAATTCAATGGCACTTGGGAAAGATACAGTAAATTTAGTTCTCCAATACAAACACTAACTTTGTAATTCATTGATGATCATTCAAAATTATGTCTTTTCCCCTCAAGTGCTTTACAAAAGAATTTAGACAAGTATCAGTGTAAATAATGATAGAGATACTGACACATTGGATTAAGCTCTAAACTCACTGGTGCTTTTTATAGCTGTTGTAGAATACAGGCCCACTAACCCCAAATCATAATCAACATGGATTGCTTCATTTGGAGATTTAGGAGAAATGAGCCAGAGAGATTGACATAAGGCCCTTTTCTTACAGAAGTACTGCACACTATTCCACATAGATGGCCACTTATGTTGTAAGAGTTAAGACCTCCCTTGTTTGAATAATGAACATTGCTCAATAATTTTGTTTTCCTCACTTCCCCAAAATCTTGTCTTTAACATACCTCCTTCTCCTCTTGCATTCTTCATAGGGAATGGTCAGGAAGTAGCTTCTATTCCATACAGTGTCAAGGGGCCTTAAGATAACAGCATAATTAATTAGTTCAGTCTTTTTCACCATTCACTCAGAGTCAATACTAGAGTAGAAATGCTACTTACCTATAATTAAACAGAAGGAAACCTTCGATGATTAAAATGGGAATTTCCTCAGCACTTGTGCCATCTGTTGATTCCACAGAATGTCCAGGACTTTCCATCCAGCAGGAAATGGCTGACATCATCTCTTCCATGTTAAGTGCTTCAAGCACTTCAGACAAATATGTGAAATCAATGAAAAAAAATTTGTTATATGGCATTTTGTGATGAGTATTATTTATCTTTCAAGACACCTACAAATACTTCAGATAACCAATTGAAACTAATAATATTGATAAACTGGTGCCTGAAACACTATTGCTGTGGAAAATCCCAAACATATAAAGGTAGAAAGTAATTCAGTGAATTCTGTGTCTCTGCTTCCAGCTCTGACTATTATAAACTCATAGCTAACTTTGCTTTATTGCTTTTATTTTTATTTTTACCTCAGGAATTGAACCTGGGGGTGCTTAACCACTGAGCCACATCCCCAGCCCTTCTTGTTTTTTATTTTGAGACAGGGCTTCCACTAAGTTGTTTAGGATCTCCTAAGTTGCTGTGGCTGGCTGATCTTCCTGCCTCTACCTCCTGAGCTGTTTTGATTATAGCTTTGCGCCATAGCACTGGGCTTTACTCTCTTTTGACTATACAAAAATTAAAAATTTTTGGAAGACAAGTACAAAAGAGAAATGACAGTGGAAAAATATCTGTAATGTATTTGGCACACTGTATTTGGTGAAGAGCTAATAAAATTTTTTAATTAAACAAAGAGCTCTTAAATTACAATGGACATGAACACACTATTTTAAACTCTAAAATGTGCATACTTTTTGAACTTGTAATTATGATTTTAGAAAAGTAGCCTGTAACAGTTGTCAAATTGTGGTTACCAAGACCAGCCCTGAAGACTTATCAGAAATACAAATTCTCAGCCTTAGAACTGAATGAATTAAACTGTCTGGTCTGGGCTCAGAGGTTTTTTTTTTTTTTTTTTTTTTTTTTTTGTGTGTGTGTGTGTGTAAAGTTTTAAAAGTATGGATTAATTTAGTTAATAGATATAGGACTACAGAGATTTTTCTGAAATGTTGTTACTTTTAGTAAATGATACTTCTCTATAAAAATTGTCAGCTGCATCAAAGTCTTTCAATTTATTTCATAAGGGTGTTCTTTTTTAAAATTTTATTTTAGTTGTAAATGAACATACAGTATCTTAATTTTTTTTAATGTGGTGCCGAGGATTGAACCCAGTGCCTCACAAATGTGAGGCAGGCACTTTACCACTGAGCTACAGCCCCAGCCCCATAAGGGTGTTCTCATCACTTTAATATCTGCAGGACTGTAGCCATAATATCATTATTGCTTTTGGTATTTTAGTTTGTGCCTTCTTTATGCTATTCTTTTTCTTTCTTTCTTTTTTCTTTTTTTGGTACTGGGGATTAAACCCAAGGGTGCTTAACCACTGAACCACATCCCCAGCCCTTTTTAATATTTTATTTAGAGACAGGGTCTTGCTGAGTTACTTATGGCCTTGCTAAATTGCTGAGGCTGGCTTTGAATTTGTGATTTTCCTGTCTCAGCATCCTGAGCTGCTGAGATTACAGGCTTGTGCCACTGCACCCAGACTTCATGTTTTTTTTTTTTTTTTTCTGAGTTTTGTTTAACCTGTTTGGAGACTGCTCATATTCTTCAATCTGTAGATTTGTCTCATATTTAATTTGAGAAGTTTTCTGCTATTCCTTCTTTGAATTCTTTCTTTTTCTTGTACCAGGGATCGAACCCAGAGTGCTTAACCACTGAGCCACATCCCCAGCCTGGTTTTTACTTTGAGACAGGGCCTCACTAAGTTGCTGAGGCTGCCTTTGAACTTGCAATCCTCCTGCCTCAGCCTCCCAAGCTGCTGGGATTGAATTCTTAGTACCACACACTCTTTCTCTATTCTGCCTCAAACTCCAATGATATAAATATTAGATCTTCTGTTATTGTTCCACATTTCTGTTTTTTTTTCATTTATTTCCTTTTGTTCAGTGTAATTTCTATCCCTTTGTCTTTTAGGTTCATTGATTCTTTCCTTTGCATTACTGATTCTGCTGTTGAGATCACCCAGTGAGTTTTAAAATTTTGGTCCAGTGAGTTTTAAAATTTTGGTCATTATTATTTTTCCAAAGCTTCTTTTTTTTACACCTTCTATTTCTTTACTCAGATTTTCTAATTTTTCACTTGCTCTGAGCAAGTGCAATTGTTTGTTGAGACCTATTTATAATATTGCTTTTAAGCCCTCATCACATAATTTTGACATCTGTCTTATCATGCCAGATGTTTACTGACTGTTTCCTTACTCAAGTTGAGATTTTCTTGGTTCTTGACATGACAGTGATTCTCAGTTGTGTCTTGAAAGTTTTAGGTGTTGAGTTGGGAGACTGTGGATCCTACTCAATTTTCTTTTATTTTGCCAGCAGTTACCCCACTGAAAGGTTTGTGCAGGGGCCAATGGGGATGGATGCTCAGCCTGCTGCTGGCCCTGCTGATATGTGGGAAGGGAAGAGCAGAGCACTGGTTCAACTCCATGGCTGCCAGGTAAGGACAGAAGCTCTGCTTTCCACTAGGTCCTGATGACAACGGCTGAGCTACCTAGGTGAAGAAGGCGGAGTGTCAACCCACACCCCATCATTCTGCCTGGCATCTGCTATCAGGTTTCCTAGGTGGCTCTTCTGACCCCACCTCTAAGGTGATGTGGGGGCCAACTCACACCATCTTGCTGGTGCTGGGCGGGCCTAGAAGTTTACCTCTTACTTGGTGCTGCTGACACTCTGAGGGAAGCATGTTTTTGTTTGGGTGGAGCAGGGTGGAGATTATCAAGAAGATTTTCTACTCTGCTAGGCCACACTTTCCCGGTCCTGTGATTATATAGTACAGGTTTCTTGGAGCTTTTCTGCCTGTACCTACTGATGGCTCCATGTTTCACAACTCCCTAGTATCTCATCCTGGGAATGTGAGAGGCAGAGGCCCCACGGAACTCATAGCCATGTCATTCCTTAGGTCCTGAATCCTTAGCCAGTTCATAGTCTTCTTTTCACCTTTCAGTCTCCCTTTGCTTGTTGGTTGTATGATATCTGGGGTTTTCTGGGGACAAGTGCATGGAGTACTGCATACATGGCATACACTAATTGTGTCCGAGTGGCAAACCGCTTACCCTGTAGGCACAGCCCTGGGAGTGAGGCCGCATGTTGCAGTCCCTGCGCCTGCTCCACAGCTCACTCCTTGATTGGTAGCTGCAAGGACAGTTGGCCAGAAATTGCATTGGTGGCTGCCTGTAATCTGCTTAGCTACTGCCTGAGTATATATAGGTAGTAACTGTGCGATAAAATCAGACTTGCTTCCTGCTTGGTCTCTGGAGGTCTTGATTAGCGACTCCACAGCCACATTCTCCTCTACCCTGTTCTGTGGACCTCCTCGCTGGATGAGAGAGAGCCCACGCAGGGTTTCTGGCTGTAAGAGGGAGGACCAATGAGAAATGGGACTAATTTTGATATAGTCAGTTACAGGGACAATGTGGTTAGACAATGTGGTTAGAACCAGAAGTCATACGAGTTTGTTTTTTTTTTTTTTGTTATTAGTTAAAATATTTTTAGTTACACTGTCATTTACCTTTTTTGTAAAAAAAACTTTTTTAGTTGTAGATGGACATAAATATTTTTATTTTATTTATTTATTTTTATGTAATGCTGAGGATAGTACCCAGTGCCTCAAATGTGCTAGGCAAGTGCTCTACCACTGAGCTACAACCCCAGCCCCACTGTGATTTACCTTTTGATCCATGGGACACATAAGTGTACCACTTCAGATAAAACATGAGGCTGTTTGGGATTTGTTTTAAAAGGAGAAAGTGGGTAGGTGTAGATGAAATATAACTGGCCAAATAGACATCATTTTTAAAGTTGGACAGTGAACCCATGAGAATTCATTATACTTTCTGCCCACTTCTGTATGTTTAAAATTTTCCACAAGAAAATGTTTTAAAAATTAAAAACAATACTACTTAATTTTCAAGAAATTCAGAATGTTCACCTTTGCCTTTTATTATTGATTAATCACTGTAATTAGAGTATCTCTATATCCCTTCAACCCACTGAACTTGATTAGGATTTGCTCCATGCTCTTGCATACAGTCCGTTAGGGCTAATGTCCCATGTGCTCTTGCACAAACCCTGTGTTCTATTGATGTTGGGTGCATGCTCTATATAGGTCAATTTGGTCAAGTTTGTTAACTGCTCTGTTAAGTTCTGTTATAGCACTAGCAATTTTTGTCTGCTAATTCCATTAGATCCTAAGTGTTATGGTTAAACACTGTGCCCCATATTTGTATGTTGATGTCCTAGCCCCCAGCACTTGGAATGTGATCCTATTTGAAAACACGTTCTCTGCAGATATTAATTAGATGAGGGTGCACAGAAACAATGCCAGGCCCCTATTCTAATAAGACTGATGTCTTTAGAGAAGGGGGAATTTTGACATAGTCACAGGGACAATGTCCTGTGAAGATGAAGGAAGAGAGAGTGTGATGCAAAGAGGCTGGAGAATGCTAAGCACTCAATAGGAAGCCAGGAGAGAAGTGTGATGAGCTTTTCCCCACAACCCTCAGAGGGCCCCAGTCCTGCCTACTCTTCCAGTCTTTGGAGCCATGGGACAATACCTATTTGTTTAGGCTATCCAGTCTATGGTACCTGTTAATCTATCAAACATGATTGAAGTTGTGCTAAAATCTCCCACCATAATCATGGATTTGTCTATATTCCTCTTAGTTCTGTCAGTTTTTACTTTGTATGTTTTGATGTCATGTTATTAGGTACATTGAAATTTTAGGTTGTTTTATCTTCCTGTTGAATGGACACATTTATCCTTCTGTATCCCTAGTAACACTCTGCCTTAAAGCTTACTTTGTCTGCTCTGAGTATAGTTTGTACAGTTATGCCAGTTTTCTTTCAATAGACATCATCTTTTCCTATCATTTTACTGTCTACTTTTCTGTGTTCTCAAATTTAAGTCTCTCTCTTTTAAGGAGGTTATAGTTGGCTTTAAAAAAATTCAAGCTGGGTACAGTGGTGTGTACCTATAATCCCAGCAACCTGGAAGGCTGAGGTAGGAGGATCAAGCCAGCCTCAGCAATTTAGTGAGGCCCTTGGTACTTAACAAAACCCTGTCTCAAAATAAAAAATGAAAAGGGCTGGGAATGTGGCTCAGTGGTTAAGCATTATTGGTTTCAATCCCTAGTACCACCCCTCCTCTCAAAAAAAAAATACAGTCTGACATCTTTGGAGTATTTTAATTTGTTTAATCTAATGTAGCTACTGATACTTTTGGGGATGAAATCTATCACCTTATTGTTATTTTTTATTTGTTTTTCATTCTTTGATTTTTTTATTCCTGCTTTTGATTTATCAACTATATTGCAAAAATTGTTTCCTCTATAATTTAATAGTTATACACTTTTTAAAAAAATTGTAGATGGACACAATATCTTTATTTATTTTTATGTGGTGCTGAAGATTGAACCCAGTGCCTCACACATGCAAGGCAGGTGCTCTGCCATTAAGCTACAGCCTCAGACTCAATAGTTATACACTTTTAAACTAATTTTTTTTAATGCTTATAAAAGTGTCAACATCACCTTGACTTAGCTTATATTTGCACATTACCTGAAAAGTTCAAGTTTTTCTTTACAATAGACTCCTGGATGGGGGATACTTGAGCTCATGGTATTTTAAGGTATTTGAGACTCATGCTCAATATTTTTTTCCAGAAAGCTTGTATCAATTTATACTTCAGTCTAAAGTACCTGTGTACATTTTTGACTTACGGAGCCCATGCAATCACTGCTTTAAAGATCTTTGTTTACTTGGTAAGTGTTAGATCTTTAGGCCAAAGTAACTCCATTTCGAAAATCAGCATCCACCATCCTAAGAAGCCTGCTCCAAAGAGTCCCTAACTACCAAAACCACAAAAAAGATGCCAAGTAAGAATCATAGGACCAGATGGATTATTTTTTAACCACTTCATTGTACATGACTATAAAATTAAGATTTTTTTTCAGCAGGCTGCTGTGCCTTGCAGAAGGACAGCCTGGCAGATAGTCTCTGCTTGACTCTGTCTCTCTTGTGGATATTTGCACCAGCCACCCTAACAGTAAGTAGGAATAAAGGTAACTTGCAATTCTCTGACAAGTTTGGAGGTTGAATATTCACTATACATTTACTAATCAAATGGCCTACTACTTCTGTGAACAACTTATTCACATACACACCATTTTTCTACTGGGATATTAGTTTTTTTCTTATCAGTTTGCAAAAACTCACTAAAATGGAAGAACGGTGATTCTTTTTTTTTTCTTATTAATATAGTATTTATTTGTCTTCCTTCTGTCAAATCCTGAGCCAACCACTTTCCCCAGATTGCCTGAGGAAGTATAGGAAAAGGGACATACAAGGCAGACAAGACATGGGAGAAAGAATTTAAGGCGGAGACTGCTCCTTCACATGGCGAAGAGGATGAGAAAGGCCACCATCAGGCAAAAGAGCCCGTGGCCTCTGAGAGGGCAAAGCCCAGAATAGCATAGGAGAAGAGCTGTTGCTTCAGAGAAGGGTTCCTGGAATAACCAATGATAAGGCTTCCAAATGCAGTCCCAATCCCAGCCCCAGAGCCAGCCACACCAACTGTGGCAGCCCCAGCCCCAATGAACTTGGCTGCTGTGTCAATGTCCCTTGAAATGGTGCTGGTTTGGAAGCGGCAGTGAGGGATAAGTGAGGTCAGGGGACATGGGACTGTCAAGCTGCTGAAGCTCTCATATGTCAGTGTCTCTTGTCGGTTCAGAACCACTGCAGACAGTGGTGGGCTCAGCAGATGAGAGGTGCTCCTGACCAAGGAGTGGGTGGAGAGGAACCTGGAGCAGGCATACATTTTCAGGGGGTGAGGGGCAGTGGCAAGAAAGCTGCTCCCAGTGCAGAGAAGACAGAGAGAATGGTGATTCTTTGTCAAACTGTGAAACCAGTTTTTCATGGTTTCACTCTTGCTTTGTAATAATCTTTCTCAGTAAGCTTTGTATGAGAGAAGAAAACAATATCCTGGTTGCAACTTGACACAAGAACATAGAGTGGGTCAAGGACTGTTTTTCTTAAAACTATCATGTGTCTATAAGAACTCTTACATAACACTTTCCCTCCAAGGTTATCAAACTTAAAAATAATGTACTTTATGACCCTTTAAGATAGCTCATTCTTTGCCAGTGTGCATAAGTACTCAATGTTCATTCTGTTAATTATAAAGGTTATTAAGAGCATTAAATATAATACAGTCTATTATTATGATATTCTCTACAGGAAGATAAATATTTTCTGATGGATTTTGATACTTTGGTTACAAAATAGTGTTAGCTGTGGGTAAGGAAAATGAGGTGAATGCATCTGAAAGATATTCCCATGCCTTCCTGAATAGTGAAAAGAAAAAAAAAAAAAAAAAAAAAAACAAGCTGCCTGGTATTCAGGCCACCAGGAAGAAAAGTTAGAAGAGGAAAACTTAGGGTTCGCTCCAGGAGAGATAGTCTGGTGGGGTGAGGTTGGGGATTTTAGTATAGTAGTTTTTTATACCCAGGGCAGGGTTAAGTAGAAAGATGTTGAACCTAATCCTAGCTTCAGAAGGAAAATCTATTATCTCAATGTTTTAAATTTTAAATATAAATCTGGGAGAAAGATCTATTTAAATAGTTAAACATAAATCAGAAACCTACAAATGTAGGTTCACAGTACAACAATATATTTAAACATGTTTTAAGGTTTGAAAAAGAAAATGAACATAAGTGCATGTTTTACAAGCTAATCTACTTACCATCATACTGCAAAAATCCATTTTTATCTCTCTCTACCTCAGACTCTGGCTGGAAAAATAATAAAGTACCCATCAAAACAGTATTTAGGGAAGAAATGATGCAATCACACAATATAAAGAGACAGCCTTTAATAAATGCTTTGGAGGATGATAAGCGCAAAGACCAGCAGTAAAAGTTGGTGCCCTCTAGTGGATATGATGCACTACTGCGCTGAGTTAGCTCTACAAAGGCACATTGCTCAGCAAAGGTTTGGGGGATGTAATTAAAATAACTTTGTCATTAAACATTTTTGTGCTAAAAATTTTTATCAGTTTTTCAGATACCTTAAAGAAGTCATCCTGAGATATTACGCTGCAGTTTGGGAGGTGTTTCTGTAAGTTCTTAGCCAGTGTTGTCTTCCCACCATTTGTCACACTGAACCAAATGAAAAAAAGAAAACATCCAGAAAGAATTCATTATGAACATGAACATTTTAAAATGAACTTTTTAGAAAAATATTTACTGATCCAAAAATGACTTCTCTCATAGGTACTGCTTTTTCTATTGGCAAAATCAAGGGCACTAATAGATATGCTACACTAAATAGTAAGAAATAAGCTGGGAAGGATGGAGGAGAAAGGCAACTACTTATCAGGTAAGTGAGTTAGGTACTATGATTGGAAAATCATGTTGTGTTGGAAGCAAAATAAATTTTTGCTTATGGCAAAATTCATGGGGTTCATATGCGACACAAAAAAATGGGTGGCACATTTTAGTGCAAGTATATAACGGGGAGGTCCACAGTCATTTATCATATCAGGTCAGTTATTTGTCCTTCTGGCTGGATTGTGACATCAAGGAGAACTGACACCTGATTTTTCTGTGCCTTGTTTCCCTGCATGGCACAGGGGAGGAACTGCTCTATTCAGTCACCTTTTCAGAGGGTTTTAATCTGGGACTCATGCACCTCCAAAGGATCTGTGAGAGAATTCAGGTTTTTGTGAACTTAAATGGGAAAGAAATTAATCCTTTATTTTCAATAAATTTTAACAGAAAGTTAGCATTTCCCATAATTATAAGTAATAAACCAGAGTAGTATTTACAACACCCAAGACTTTGTCACCAATAGAAATTGCACAGATTTTCATCCTGTACTACAGCGGGATGGATATTATCAATCAGCATTGATGCTCATTATTATTTCTAAATTTATTGCAGTTTTAAAACCTACCAATGTATATTATATTGTTATTAATTATGTTAACAAAGAAGTGTATACTTCACATGGTACAAATTTATTTAAAAATATTTTATAACTATATTTTAATGTAACTGATTTCCTTTGTATTCTTGGTTTTATTTTGTGCATTTAAAATCACTGCTCTAAAAAGAGGTCAAGATATTGTATCCCATGTGATTCAAATGTATGATATGTCAAGGTCATTGTACTGTCATGTGTAACTAATTAAAACAAATAAAAAAATAAAAAGAGGTCAAGATTTTACAATGCTACCAAATGTCCACAGCACAAAACCCCCAATTGTACCTCTATTTGAAAGAATCTGTGCTTAATCTCAGATGAGGTCATTATTGCAATGTTGATAATCTTTAGAATAGTGAAACTGAACTATTATTCATCAAAATTATTTGTTGTATATAATCACCTAATTACCTTTTATGTACGAAGAAGAAGAAATGAAGTCACAAGATTTTTCATTTAACCTTTACAATGCATAGTTGGGTAGGATATTTGAAAATAAGGAAAAGTATGTATGTGTGGGTATTATGTCTTGAGAGAACACTGTTATGACCTTTTTCCTTTTAAACAAAGTATCTGTAAAACATACTGAAAGTCCATGTTTTATATAATGAATATTGGTTTAAAATAGGAATATACATGGGTGCCTTTATTAGGGCTAAGCAATCTGGTTAGAAAATGTGTCACTTTCCAGACTTTTATACCTTTGGTTAAGATCATGCAGTTGAACCATAGTAATTAGATCCCTTCTCAATGACTTAGTTGGAGCCAGTGAGAAATAATCACCATTTTTGTGCAAGGTTTGGATTAGTTAGGAGATGCAGGTCACAGAGAGGATAGGGGTAAAAAGGTATAAAAAGTCTAAGCCTAGGAGCTGAGGTGTAGCTCAGTGGTAGAGCACTTGCCTAGCATGCACAAGGCCCTGGGTTCAATTCCCAGCATAAGTCTGAGCCTAGGATTTGTATGTGGAATGTGGCCATCCTGGTCAGGTGACAACTTAGGACTCAGTACTTTTTCCTTCAGCAGACTCACAACCTCTCTCACATGCTCATGCCATCCATCCTGGGGGTGAAGAGCCCCCAGAACATGTTCCACCCTAGGATTAGAGGACAGAAAATGGGTGACTATTTGGTGACACTCACTTCTTTGTTTATGATATCCAAATAAATGTCCAATTCCCGGCTTACATGCCAGGTAACAAGAGGGCTCAATGCAGTTGGAACATGACAGTGGCTAGGGAGAAGTTAAAAAGGGAGTCTAGAATCACTCAAACAACTAAAGAATTCATTATGCATCAGGTAGATACGAATGTTCCCATATTCCAGTTTCTGAAACCAAAGATTGAAAAGTTGTATATTAAGAAAACCTGCCCAAGGTAACAACTAGTCAGTAGTGGAGAGGAGACACAAAATCTACACCTGGATCTTGGTGGAACTCTGAGAATCTGATGAAGGTTATAAGCCCCTTTCCCAGGGGCTGGGAATGCAGCTCAGTGGTAGAGGGCATGCTTACTGTGCTTAAAGCCTAGGGATCAATCCCCTACACCAAAATACATATATCCATACATAAAATAAACCCTTTTACCCCAAAATGAATATCTTTACATATGCATTACATTTTCAGGAGGTTCATGGATGCCCCTAGATTTTAGCACTTCTACAAGTTCTTACAGTCTTAACAGAATAATGACCTCATAAGGCAGGAAGTGGTTAGATACCCAGGGAAGCTACAATGCAGTGGGTTTGGAGAAGGATGGAAGGCAGGGACAGAAGTCCCAGTGCTGAGTCTCACATAGGCTTCCCACAAGTAGCAGCACTAAATGAAGTCGTGGTGCTTGTTACAGAGGAAACAATGGGAAGGAAGCTTTCCTTAGGAGTAAGGGAAAGTAATAGCATACGTGACACACAGGTATGAGGCACGTTTGTGGACAGAGGACATCATACTGGAACATGGAGAAGAAGGAAATCTTACACACACGGAGAAGGAAAATCAGCGTGGATCCTCTAGGGGACGGTGCATTTGCTTCCCCAGGATCCATGCCATTTTTTGAGGTCTGGTTTGGCAGCAATGAACCCCACGCTCAACTCCAGAACAGGGCCTACTTAACCAACCAATGTTGTCCCATCAGTTTTACCCCAGGGATTGAGGGTATGTGAACCAAGTTGGTCCCTAGTGGTAGGCCAAAAAGAAACATGTAAGTCACAAGAAGCTACTTGCAGTAGCAAAATCCAAAAAGAGGAGCAACTGTAGGATGAATCTAGATGAAGGCAGAACCACAGTAGTGTCTAATCCAGCTTTGCCTCTGGTGATAGCTCCAGAAAGTAAACTGTCAACTGTGTAAAACGCCGCTGACTGACCCTTCTCTTTCTGTCTATGGGAAACTCTCCCATCTGCTGGTATTGATGCAGCAGCACTCTACAGCAGCCTACTCTTCTCTAGGACTCCGGATTTCCCCCTGCTTCTCCTTCCATCATCACAACCACATGAAAACTTCATTAGGTCAGCTGGGTATCGCGACTAGCTATTTGCAGCAAAGTTACTCACCCACCAATTCCAATGACAAATGTTTTCATAATTAGTTTTGAAAATCACGTCTTCCTAATATTTCCTAAAATTAAAAAAAAATTGAATATCATTTTGTTGTCTAGAGAGGTAAGAGAGTCATGAATTAGCACCAACTGAGAGGGGAGGATGGCCGTGATGGTTTGTTATTCCAGCTTCACATTACCCACAAGCTGTGACAAAGCTTTCCTGCTGGTAAGTCACTGCCAAGTGCTAACATCTGGTGCTTGCTCAGGGCCTGTAAACTAGTGTCTAGTGAGCTGAGAGGGTCCCCCCACCACAGCCATGCACACATCTGTTAGTCTCTCTGTTTTCAAGATCATAGAAGTGTTGCCAGATCATAGAGAAGTCTGCAGACTTTCAGCTTCACCTTAGCCAGGTCACCTCTCACCTGCAGATTCAGTTATCTGGGTGACTCAAGCATTGCTCTTGGGCTAGACTCTCTTGTGAAAAAGGAAGAAAGTCACTAATGGCCAGAGGCAATCACGAGTTAATGTGCTTTCCTGGCATTATTTCTTCATCCAAAAGCCTAAATCCAGGGCGTGGCTAGGCAAATTCTTTTGAAAAGGGCCAGATAAATATTTGAGGCTATGCAGGCCAAGAGACCAAATCTGGGTTATTACCTAGGGGACTTACAACACAAGAGGAAAAAACAAACAAAAACCCAAAAACAAATCTTCACAAACTTTTTAATGACACTCAACATATAATCATAATTACATACATTTTGTGTATGTGGGGACAATTCAAGTCTGCTACCGAGAAGAATGGCAATCCCTTTCTATTGGGATAACTCGTCCCTTAACTGGATTTCAATGCCTACGTTCTCTACTGTGAAACTGCCAACATTCAGGCAGAGGGCCAGGCTATCTTATTGACCCCTGGTCTAGGGCATTTCATCTACCATCCCCTAAAATTCACCAAAGGGATCCTTGCAATTACATCATTTTCATCTCTAAGTGAAAAGGAGAAGTATGGCTGGAGAGACCCTTAGAATTGTGGTTCCAGGAGGTCATTCCTGATTGAGGCTGCTCTTCCTGTCTGCTCTTGTAGGATGGTCAGGGACCTAAGCTGTGCAGCCAGGCATGAGTGGCTGCTGAGATGAAGGCTCCAGCAGCCCTGACCCCTCTTTTTCCTGACCTGTGTCTATACTCCTCTGGGGTGTGGGGTGTGCAGAAGAACCTGGTGGGGAGAGCACAGTGGTTCCTTGGCTTCTTCAGTTTATCCAGAATATTTGAAATGAGTGTAATTGCTTAAGGTTAGGTCCACTTTCACTACAGCCTATGGGAGAGAAGAATTTGAGTTTCATCTGGAGTCCCACTGTTGAATATGCACCTCAATCCAAATTGTCAATGTGAGTCAAGAGAAAATCATAACAATGTTATTGTAAAATAAATTTTTATGTTATAATGTTTCTGTTTTGAATTTCATTTTATCCTATTTTTTCCCCTCAGTATTAGGGATCCAACCAAAGGGTGCTCTACAACTGAGGTACACCTCCAGCCCTTTTTAATTTTTAGAGGTTGGGTCTTACTAAGTTGCCCAGTTTGACCTGGAACTTGAAAGCCTGTTTATCAGCCTCCTGAATTGCTGGGACTGTAGGCATGCACCCTGTGCCCAGCCTACCCTATTCTTATTTTTGATATGTCAGTGGAAATTTGTGAATTACTCTTTTTTTGGGGGAAGGGAGAAGTTGCCCTTCATTTTGAGATGGTTTCTGTCCCCCCCCCCCGCACCCCCCATATTGGGTGTTGAACCTGATGTACTTAATCACTGAGCCACATCCCCAAACCCTTCTTATTTTATTTATTTATTTATTTTGAAACAGGGTCTTGCTAAGTTGCTTAGGGCCTTGCTAAATTGCTGAGGCTGGCCTTGAACTTGCAATCCTCCTTTCTCAGCCTTCTGAGTATCTGGTATTACAGGTGTATACCACTTGTGTCCGGCTGAGATGGGTTTCTTTATCACCTTTTTTTGGTGGTAAAATACCCTTTATCTTATGATGTCAGTACAGGGTGGTAGACTGATATCCTTACTTGGTTAAAAAAAAAGAAAAGTCACGACATTTTTTCTTTCCTTGTCTCCACCTTATTTTTGGATAGTTTGCCAGAGCACAAATTCTCAAGCTTGAGGTATAGTCTTAGAGATCACTTAGCCTTCATTTCTCAGAAGCAGAAGCTGGCCTAAACTGGAATGACATGCCTGAGGTCTTTCAGCTAATAAGTGAAAAAGTCAGCAATGAAACTAAATCAATTGAGTTAACGTCTTTCCATTACCTCCAGCTGCTACAAAGCACTTTATTAACAAGAGCATGAAAAGGATGTTGCTTGTGTGCTAGTTTGTCAGGCTCTGATATATAATTGATGGAGCATACATTTGCTGTGCACACTGAATGGAAAGGACTTCTGATCCCCCATAATAATTGCCACATCTGTGCACACACATGAAGAAACTGCCTCAATTACCTAGCATGTGAATAACAAGCAAGTGTGGTTTATGGCACTGGAAATAGGCTTGAGGGGGTTATGTGTGTGGAAACTATCAATTCAGAAGGCAGGGAAGTCAAGAATCTACTTATAAAATACCTCTCAGGCAGGAACAGAAGCGGACTCCTTCAGTCAAATGCTAGTTTTTATCAAAACTGGGATTTCCAGCTCTACCTTAGTTAGCAATCCAGGTCTGTTCAAGATAGTGTTTGGTTAAAATGTCAAATGTACCCCATTAGCAATGAGCAGATGACAATGTGGGAAAGATGGGAAACTCAACATGCAGAAATAAGGTAGGTGGCTGGGCTGAGTAACAAGGGTATAGTGCAGGGTGGATCCAGAAATCTATGATGCCACCTATTTCAATAACAGGGTTGGATGTACAAGGCAACTTCAGTTGAACTCCAAGTTCAGGAAGGGCATTGTCTGCCTCCATATCACAATCTGTTTATTTCACCATCTGTTGCCCTTTTTAAAAACTATTTAAAAATCACATTTAAAAAGTTTGCAATGAAGAGCTACCAGGCTACAAATATATGCATCAGGAGATTTCAAAGAACCAAACACATGTTTGATCAACTATGAACTGCATATCTTTTGGAGAAATCTTTTGAACTTTCCAGTTTCATCAATTCAGGGAACACTACCTCTAGGAATACCTACCATCTCCAATCTTAGAGAATATTTATGTAGTTCATTTCCCCAATGTGTGCAAAGCTTTCTTCAACAGCAGAGAACATTTGCATGAGAACAAACTAAAGTGGCAAGAGCAATATCCAAATGAACAATTTTTTAATACTTTTTTCACCCCAAGTTAAATGTTGTTGAGTCATTTTTTTTCAAAATTAGCATGTGTTTGTGTTTAATCCATTTCACTACTAACTATAGTGAATTTTATTTTTTGGACTGGGATTGCAACTGGGGTGCTGTACTATTGAACTACATCCCCACTTTTTATCCTGAGACAGGGACTCACCAAATTGCTGAAGCTGGCCTGAGAATTGCAATTCTCCTGTCTCAGTCTCCTGAGTTGCTGAGATTACAGGTGTGAACCACTGCCACCGTCCAGCTAAAGTGGTGCATTTTGGATTCTAAACTATGGAAAGGTTCCACTGGGAATGTGATCAATCAACATACTATAAGAGAGTTAATTCCCTAACACAAAATTGGCCTAAGATGACAACTGCAAACAAAAAGATGTTTTTCAAATGCATCTAAATATTGATATTTAAACCAGAGTGAAATGTTTGATATTTAAACCAGAGTGAAATGTTTTTAGAACTTCTCATTCCTTTATTTTGGCTATTCTTCCATGAAGTAGGGCAGTCTTTTCCTACTTGTTTGAACTTTGCTCCCTGAAACAGAGAACACTTCCAAGGTTGTTCTGAAAATGTAAACCACGCCCCTTCCCAGTTGGAATCACTGTTTTAGACATTTTTTAACCAACCCCTATTAGGAATTTTGAAGCTTCATTTTATGTAGGTTTTTAGCTAAACAGTATTTTCTTCTCAATTTTTCTTTTTCTAAATATACAATAGATTTACAATACTGACTATACTATTTCAAATTTATGCACTTTGCCTTTCTTGCATGCTCCAGTCCTAGTTGCCAAAGAGACTCAATCTGCTAGGTCAGATTTACTTTCTCTTGTAAAGTGCCAGGAAGTACTGTTTTGGGCCTTGCGAGGCAGCTGGTCAATCCTGTGTTTGTAATGACAAAGGGCCACAGCCTGCAAATGAGCGTGGACATGTTCTACTAAAACTTTATGAACACTGAAATCTGAATTTCGTATAATTTTCACGTGCCACAAAATTTTATTATTCTTTCTACTTCCCATAGCTATTTAAAAAAAAAAAATCCTAGTCGCACAAAAACAGGCGGCAGACGAGCTGTAGTTTGTCAATTCAAATAGCATTGGAAGGACTGGTCCTATGGGGGTTAAGACCTAATCCTGTTCCTGGGTGATTTCTCCATACAAATGTGAAGTCCCCAGGAGGCAGCACTCTCATTTCCAGGGTTCTTAGGGGGCATGAAGGCCTTACAGCATTGTAAATACGTGTCCTGCCCGGTTCAGGGGGAAGAGGCACAACAGGACTTTGAAGACGCTGCAAGGTTCTGGGCTGCAGCACCGGAACACTCTAGAAACACTTCTGGCCCCAGCGAGACGGCGCCGGGCGGCGCGGCTGGGGCAGGAACGTACTCACCTGGGGCCAGTTCGAGTCCTCCCAGGCAAGCGGCAGCGAGACGGCCAAGCGCGCGCCTGTCACCAACCCGCGGATTCGTGCCGCTAGCTAACCGAGAGGCCTACAGACACTTTCCCCGAGCGAGTCAAGGTGCGGACCGCCACTGGGAAGCTCCTTTCCCGTCCGGTCGGGACGCAGAGCCGGGCTCCAGCCTCCTTTGGGGCGGGGCTTTGGTGAGCTCGGCCTCGCGCGCGTGCCCCTGCACGGCTCCGGCTCTTTCCCGCCGGGGGCGCGCAGCCAGGCCAACCCTGGCGCGTGCTTGCGGCGCCCTCGCACGGCTCCGGGTGGTTCCGCCGCCGTGCGCGTTACCCGCGTCCCCGCCACGGTGAAGCTGCCAGCCCAAGAGCCAATTAGCGCTCAGGGAGGCGGCGGCCACTTCCTCGTCGGCTCGGCGCGCGCTCGGGACGGCTTCGGCGGCCGCGGGGCGGGGCGAGCACTCTGCCGAGCTGCTCTGCCTGCGTCCGCTCTTCTCGTAGCAAAGGGTGGGCGCAGGTCCTCGGAGGCGCAGGACTGCACGTCCGACAGAAAGAAACTTTGGGGCGCCTGGAGTGCCGGCTGACCGGGAGATCGGTTGGCTCTTCGTGCGCGGTCTTTAGGTTTAGCCGCTCAAAGAAGCGAGATGTCGAAGCCGCCTCCCAAACCAGTCAAACCAGGTAAGAGAGGGGCTCGCCGGTGCCTGGCCGCCTTGGTGCCCGGCGCTCCCTCTGCCACTTGGCAGGGCTGACCACGCACCTACCCGGCCCCGAGCCTCGCTTTGGAGATCGGACCCACCAGGAGGGAAGCTCCTAGCTTTGTTGCGTTCACTACAGGGGAGGAGTCACTTGAAAGCAAGAAGATTTCCAGGATTTAAAAATTTGTATATATTTTAAAGGAGTTGCCCTCGGTTTTGCAACCTTATTTATCATTCGCTCCAACTTCCCAGAGTGTGTGATGGCAACATCCCATTGAAGCTTTCCGGCAAGAGAGAGCCATCGATATGTCTGAAAAATAAGTATGTCTTGAAATGGTCTTTAGCCACTTCCTCTTTCTCAGTGTGTGTCACTGTCAAGTTAGAGTTCTTGACCGGCCTGAACGAACGGGAAGTGTGCTGTTTGCAGGGTGGGGTTGGGTGAGCGAGCCTCCTTCGTGACTTCTCAGAGGAGCAGTATTTGAAATTGACCTCGGGATCTTGGGCAGAGCATGTACAAAAAATCTGTACTCGTGCTTTGGAAAGGAAGAACCTAGGCTGCTACAAGAGTAATTGGGCTGTTACTTTTCCGAAGTGTCACTGTACCGTGCAGTGCTTGTCCTTTGCCTCTGCTCCCCCAATGATTTTGGCGTGCTAAACTGTAGACCGGTGAGAGCGCGAAGTTCCTCAAAGAAGTTTTCTTGGCTGACAGTCCTTGTTCATTTTTTTTTTTTTTTAACTCTGCCCTTCGAATATTTTCTGTGATACGGAGAAACAAGCGCATTTAAAGGGACCGGTGCATTTCAGTTCATTATGGTAATAGGCATTCATTCACTCTGATGAATTCTCAGGTTTTTTCCCCCACCTGTAATCTTATGTAATTTCGGTATTGGAAAGGCTGAAATTAACCTATTTATATCAAATTTGAAAGTGTCTTTCATTGCAAGTGATAGAGTTTCAGCGACTAATTTTTTTCTCCATTTTTCTGAACTTTAGTCAAGCACTGCAACTTTAATAATTTTCCAGTTTTCTTTCTTTATGTTCGTACAGTGGCAGGATCAAGTCCCAGTATTTGAAAATAATGCACATCCTCACGTATTTAAATTGTCTTTCACTGAGGACTTGGATTTTGTCCTGTTACATGTGGAGAAGTTGCTGAGATTGGCTTTGCCCTGAGCAAAGATGAGGTGTGGCTAGAGTTGGGCTTTGCAGCTGTATTGATATGGAATCTGATGCGAAATTTGCGTCTTAAGTGCATATGTATGAGGTGGCAGCTTTCTAAACTCAGATGTAAATTAGGACCTCAAGTATCCAACAAAGCAGAGTTGTTTTTTGATAGCTGAATAAAGTACTTTATTTTAAAGAATGTCCTAAGGACCAATTCTTGGAGGATTTTCATCCCTTCCTACATATTGGAGTCTGTGCTGCATCTAGAGGGCCTTAGATTGAAATATGCTTGTGTTGTGTGAATGCATACCTGTGTATTGATGTATACCTGGGTGTGGTTTAGTGTGCTACCCATTGGGGATGCACTCCAGAAACCATTTTTGTTGTTGTTGTTATCTGACATCATTACTTTCTTCTTTTCCTCAACAAATTAGAAGGTACATGGTCAACATGACTTGTGTAGGGAGTACTTTGACTCTGCACTAATTTATAAATGAGATCCAAACATAAATAAAGTTAACATTGAAATTGGCTTGTTGGTTTAGTAGCTTTGGGGGGAGGTACTGGGGACTGAACTCAGAGGTACTTTATCCTGGGTCCTTTTTAGTTATTTTTATTTTGAGACAGGGTCTCCATAAGTTGTTGAGGCTGTCCTTGAACTTGTGATTCTCCTCCCTCAACCTCCTGAGTATTTGGATTACAGGTGTAATAGTGCACCAATCATGAACAATCATGTGCATTTTGGAGGTGGTGGGCAGAAAGTAGGAGAGGAAGAGGTTTCTGGTCTTCATTCAGACTCCGTTGTCATAGTGCACATAATAGTCACACCTTGGTTGGTAGAGCAAGAAGAATGGTGCTGCACTTTACTTTCTTGTCTTTGTAGGCAAGGTACATGGGTCAGAGTGTTCAAAGTAAGCTTGGAATTGGTGAGGGTATGTTTAATTTTTGGTTTATTGTTTTTTTTTTTTTTTTAATACCCTGCCTCATCCCAGAAGGACTTCTAAAAACATACTGTATCTGAGAAATGAAAAAAAAAGATAAAGGTTATGTAGAGGGAGGAAAGAATAATAAGAAGAAATGCAAAGTTAGCTTAAAGACAAGTGCATCCTAAGGACCTACAAATTTATGGAAGGAGGGCTATAGATTTGGTTCTCTGCTTCAAGCGGAGAGATAAAAGACCAATTACAAGATCCCTAGTGCTCATAAAATTAAAATGTGTTACCTCCTCTGAGAAATAGTTATTTTAATGGCACCAAGATCTGAAACAAAATTTCCCCATGGGTTCTCTTAAAGTGTTGGAGTTGACTGGACATTTTAATGAGAAATACAAGAGGGACGATCATAGTGATATTTCTTAAGGTTCTGTTAGAGCAAGATCCTGACAAAACAACATGGCTCAACCCAATAGACAATACTGAAAGAGGAGCTAGAGGAGGGGACAAGGAACTTATTGGAAGATTTGAATAGCAAGGTACATTAAGCTATAATGTGGGTTAGCGCATCTTTCAGGATATCAGCATGTGCCCAGCAAGGGACTATTCACCGAAGGAGGCTTCCCAGGTGAGTCCTAAGTAGATGTGGATGGAAGATGCAACTTATGCACTATCCTGAGGATATATAAAGGTCAGCTTGTTTGCATTTTTGGCTAGATCCAGAATTTTTTGGCTAAATGTTTTTTTAGTAAATGTAGCTTATATTTTAGGTTCTGTATTGGACATTGGGGTTCCAAGGAACAATAAGGTAAGGTCTCATCCGTGAGGGTCCTGAGTCAATTGAGGGTTGGACAACCCCCAGGCAGGTTGGTCAACCAATTTTATTAATATATGCAGTTGTATTATTGGTAGTTGCTTGGTATGATTGTTCTTTTATCTGATCAGTATTAGTCTGTGCACTTTGTATATGTATCTATATATATTATGCTAGATCACCCCATATTTATGATTGGATGACTGATCTCACCCATTTTGTTAAAAAATCTTGTAATTAGAAATAAAATAACGTATTTTCTATTATAGAAAATATGGCAAGTAAGGTATACATAAACAATAACTAAACTTAATTAAAATAAAAAAATCATCCCTACATCTAGTGATAATCATTATTTATATTTGCTTGAATAGTCTCTTAAGTTTTCTTTTCTTCTTCAAATCCATCTCATTCAAAAAAGAAAATGAAAACAGTTATCTTCAGAATGGTGTTTTAGCTTCAGTTTTAAATGTCTTGCTATAGTTGTTGTGTTTTCCGAGAATCTGTTCAATATGTATTGCCTATATTCTGCTCTAAATAGCAGTTCTTTCACAGTTTGATGGTTGGTGCCTTGCTTACTCCTTGTTTTTCTGTAGGATCACTTTTGTTTATTCCAGGTTTGTCATTGAAACTCTCCCCTCTAATTTAGATGTGCTACTATGTAAATCTGCCTGCTGAGATGGGTCACAGTGTCATGGTATTCAGCTCATTCTTTATGGAACCCTTCTTTCCTTCTTCCAAATCAGTGCAATCACTTACTTTTACACACAGAGCATTTATGATGTTTTCAGCCACTCTTAGGACCCTTGAACTTCAGGTGGGGTGAACCTACCTGGCTGTCAGAGTGGAGAAGACAAGACCTTTGTTCCTACAAAGAACATATTAAAGACTTTATTCTGGGGCTTGATATAGAGATAGACAAAGGATATTGGACTTTCAAATCATCTTATTCTAGGTGGGTTTTATAACAATCCATTGTAGTTGGAAACCTGATGTCTGATCCTGGCTATTTCTTTCAAATGGCTTATTGATTTTGTTTGTGAAAGTAAAGCAACATAAATATTTCATGTGTCTTGTGGAAATAAGTTCATGGAACTTAGAAGAAACAAATGTCAATATCGTGGGTTTTTCCATCGGAAAAACATCAAAGATAGTACAATATGTTACTTAAATAGCAGTTTTGAGAGAAGAAGGTCATCATCTAAAATAATCTGAACTTCTTGTAGTGTCCTTCCCCCAAATGAATAAATTAATAAAAGGGGAGAGAATAGGATTGACTTTGAAATATACACATGAATTATTCTTTTGTAAATGCCATGCTCCATTTATACCTGATGTCATAATAAATTCCAAGAAGAGCATCTAGAAAATTCCAGGATGATTATGACAAAGATAATAATAGTTGTCATTTACATGGTCCTGTTCCAGGCACTGCACCAAGCACTTAATAGTCTGTCTTCCTTAGTTATGCTGACTTTCCTCTGAAATGAGTCCTAATCTCCCAGTTTTATGAATAAAGCAATACTTAGTAAGGTTAAGTAAACCACTTACAGTCTTAAAGCTACTGTGATTAGTGTTACCCAGGAATAGAACATAAACTTTACTTGAGTCTATGCATTTTAGGTAGAAACACCTGTGGGTTGGACCCACTCATATTGGACAACCAATTTTATTAACATATGCAGTTGTATTATTGGTAGTTGCTTTGTATGACTGTTCATTTATCTGATCAGTATTAGTCTGTGCACTTTGTAAGACTAGACCAATCTTGCATTTCCTTATAACTGCACAGCCACTAAACGTTTATGAATAACAGATACATAAAAATGTTTTGATACACAATAAAAAGTCTGTTTGAATCAGGGGAGAGACTGTTTTGGCTGGGCTCTTGTAGCTTTACTACAAAGTAGCAAAGACCTGAGGCTGTGTGGCTCTGCTCTGCACTCTTTTTTCTGGAAATGGTGGTGGTTCCATTTCTCTTGCGGGCTTGACTATTGTGTGATCAGTGTGGTGAAATTTACCAATATTCCTCTTATACCTGATGCTGAATAAGTTGCCCTCACTCAGTTAATACACGGGGGAAGATGTCCAAAAAAAAAAAAAAAAAAGATGAGAGACAACTTTTAGTAGGATAAAGTTAAGTGAACTATTAAGTTAAAATATTCTATCAAGCAAATTAAAAGAGTTTGTAAAAAATTTCGTACCAATAGGGCTTTCTGGTTCTGCGTGGTATCCCATTGTATTTTTTTTTTTTGACTGAAAGGAAAAAGAAGGTTTATTGCTTTGGTAGCAAAGGAGAAACACAGGGATTACTGTCCCAAAGGTTGTGATTCTGTTCATTAGCAGGAACAGGGGGTTTTTATAGAGGTAATTCAAAGGCTATATTCCATGTGTTGGAGTTGCAATTCACTTGTTAATTTGGGAGATAGTCATTTCTAAGATCTTCTGGGACTATCCCCAAAGTCTAGATGACTTCATTCTTATGATGAGTGACCATTGTACTCCTTTAACCAGTCCACTATTAATGTACATTTAGATTGTTTCCAATCTTTTGTTACTACAGTATTGCAAAACAAAGCTGTTTGCAAAATAAGGCTATTGTAACTCTGTAATAACAAAAAATAAATAAAGCCCGTGCAGTGGGATTTGTTGGGTCAGAGAATATGTGCACTAGCATTTTCATAGACATTTCTAAATTGTTCATATCAGTTTACCTTCCTTACAAAAACGAGCATGCTTTCAGCAGAAAAATCTTAACACATTTGATTGGAAGTGTGAATTATCCAAGTGTGAATCAGAGGACTGGGACGCATAGGGCAGGGAGCTTGGGGAGGATGAGAAGGTATCACAGAAGAAGGGTCATTGAAGCAGGTCTTGAATGCTGAGTAAGTTTGCTGGGCAGCAAAGGGGGAAGAGTCATTTGACTGAAGTAGAAATGAAATATATTCTCTTATCCACATTTTGTAAGGGTCCGGCGAAATGTCTGAGGAAGAGACCACAAGAGACTGGCTTCATGCAATTGGCAGAAGGGGTTTTATTGATTCAGCATGCTGAGGCTCCAGGCTCACTCAGGAAGATAGAGCAGCCCAGAGCCCAGAGCAGAGGTCAAGCGGAGCTTAAGTACACTTTTTGGAGAGGGCGTGGGGCTTTGCATACATCAGAACAAATCATCATGAGGCGCAGGAAAATTGAACAACAACTCTGAGACATGATTAGTACATTCATTGGCAGGAACAGGCTGAGCAGGGGTGATTGGTCACTTCTAAGCGGGGTACACATTCAAACTGATTGGTTTTAGGGCCTCAAGGACTACGTGACATGCTACACAGAGTCCCAGGTTATTAGACAACCAGTGGAAACAGTGGGGATATTTACTGGGCAGTTCCAGTATTGTCCTAACAGCTACAGGGATTACAGGTTCTGGGGGTAGCAGAGGAATTTTAACAATACCTAGTCTTTTACTTTTTAACCCAGGCCTTGCAGTTTAGAAACTTTACAATGCTCGGTCTTTTACACTTTAACTCAGGCTTTGCAGCTTAGAATCAGCTTAGAAATTTTACCTTTACAATTTGACTGCAAAAGGGCTGAGCTTCTCTCTGAGAAGCCATGAAAACTCAGTGCACACACAGAACTGCAAACTGGAGAATTTATTTTTCTGAAATAAAGAGAAAGCCATTTATCTAATGTAACAGTTTGTGGGTCATAATCTTGCTCTGCACAGAAAGCAATAATTTAAATGTATACCTGCCAGTCTTTTTTGCAGATGCATCTGCATATCTGTTTGTCAATGGTAATAGTTGTGGGTTAGTTTGCAGCCCCTGGTTAAGGAGAGTTAGCAGCTTCAAATCACTAAACAAATTACTGGTGCATCTGCTGCCACCACCTTTTTATTCTTGCTAGTCATGTCCCACTTTATGTTTGAACATCTATAGGACTTTTTGAAAATTATAAGGCAAATTTTTCATCTTACTCTTGGGGCAGGAGTTGAGGAAGAATATTTGTGTAGTTCAGTTGGCATGGGATTTTAAAACTTTAGCATCCCTTAGAATTTGAAAAGCGACTTTGGTTGTATAGTCTTGGGAGCTAAGAATGCACTTACCATGGATCTTTTTCTTCCTCATGCTTCTGATTTCTCGGGAGCTGGTGGGCAATTCAGATTCAGAATAAAGAACACCCTGCAACCAATACCATTCGTGTTCATGCTAGAGGGATTAGCTCAGGCCCTTTACAAGAGCTGAAGGCCCCATAAAAAAGGTTTTTCTGACAACTGGATATACTAGGGATTTTGCCTGCTCCTGGAAAACTCATGGATTCCATTTCAGGATTCCCTTCTCCCCATGCAGGACTTAAATCAACTTACTCTTATAAGACAAGAAATCTCTTCAACCTGGAGGTTATTTTGGAGTGGCTGTGTGTCTCCTGGAATTCTCCTGACTAAAGCCATCACTGGAGGAAAATCCTTCCAAGTCCCAGCTTTCTGAGTGTGAAGTGAGGTAGTTGGCTGAGAGAAGCCCCTTATGTCTTTTAGCACAGTTGACAGGTATCTCTGACTCCATATTTGGACGATTCCAGAGTCTCAGCTTTCTTTGCTTGAAAACCAGACTCTTGTGACTGTCTTTGACATGTTACTGGCTAAGGTTACAGGATCTCTGGATTAGCATGTGCTCTTTGTTTTTGGGGGGCCTGTTGATGAGTCAGTATAGCTTTGGGAGGACATGAATAGAAGGTGTTCTCATATTTTTCAGGCAAGAATACTGGCTGTGAAACATTGCAACAGAAATCCAAAGTTAGTACACTGAATTGTGTGTGCCAACCTTAAAATTGTTCAGCCTTATTTTTCTGCTGGAGAATAAATCCTGTTCTACTCCTCTGCATTTTGGTTCTAAATCTACATCACCCAAGGCAGCACTCACTGGAACCTGGACCTACTTTAAGCTGGAATGTGAAGTAGGAGATGCTGTTTATGGTGACATCTCACTTCCTCTTTCTGGGAACCTTCCATTTGATAGGGCTTCTGGTTCTTGCCTAATGTCCTCTGACTCTTGTGGACCAATTGTGTGCTTAAATATTGCAACTCTAGGGTTCCTTTGGGGACCTTTAGGGTCCCTAGGACTTGCTACTGGCTTCTTAGAAGCTCTGTTTTTCACAACTGGCTTTTCCCTATTTTTTGATTCATGTTTGGAATGGGGTCTCTGATGTTTTGTTTTGTTTTTTTTTGGCACTAGAGATTGAACCCACGAGTGCTTTACCACTGAGCCACACCCCCAGTCCTTTTGGTTTTTATTTTAAGGAAGGGTCTTGCTAAGTTGCTTTGAATTTGCGATCTTCTAGCTTTGAATTTGCGATCTTCCTGTCTTGGCTTCCCAGGTTGCTGGGATTACAGGCATGCACCACCGTGCTCGACATCTCTGATGCTTTGACTCCTGTTCTGGCACTCCTTCTTGACTAGCATGTGGACACCTGCCTTTAATTTCATCTGCCTTTAATTCTTACCATTTGTCTCTATTTTATTTTTAGACACAAGTCCAGATTGTTTGGGCCTTTGGCTAACAATACCGGTGCCTTTCTGAAGTGTTGTAGTCCTGTGGTTGCTCTGAGTCTCTGTCTACTCTTGAATAGTCTGTGTAAGGGCTGGCTTCTCTCTTTAGGTCAATATTTGGCAGACTTCAGTTGCATGCCCATTGGCTATTTGAGTTTTGATGATGGCACCCCAGGATACTAGGGCCACGTGCCCAGGGAGTTGCTTGCCCTGGATGGTCCCAGTGTTCTCACATCAACTGAAACTAGGTTTCCTCTCTCCTAAACTCTATAGGCTCTGAAAACAAATTTACTGTTTCTTATCTGATGACCAAATTCACCTTCAGTCTTAAACTAATCATTGATTTATTGTAGCTCCCTTCCCCTAATATATTAAATATAAGATAAGCTATGAACAAGATTCTGAAAAGGAATTCCCTGTTTAACTGAATGACTCTAAGGATAGGACTTTGGGCATAAAAACTATCTAATAAGGTGGATAGTATAGTCTCTAGCCATGCACTGGAACAGGAGAAGGCTGATTGTAGTAATGGAAAATAAGCATTAGCTTTGAGATGAAGTTCTGATTACACAGTTTCAAATGACCTTGGTAGGTGACCTTGATATATCACTAGACTACTTGGGCCTCACTTTCTTCATTTTATTCTGAATCTGAATGAAGTCTACTTCAAACAATTTCTCACATTCCTAAATAATTTCAACTTGCACTTCTTATAGATATCTGGGGCATTTTTAATTTTTCTCAGTTACTGCCAGTGTTTAATATCAGGTGAATACAAACATGAAGAAATAAAACACTCCAAGAGCTTTCCATCAGTCCAGATTTCTATGACAAGAAAACGGAGAGGAAAGGAGGGTCGAGGGTTGGAGTGGGGGCATAATGTATTAATAATTAAGCCTGATCCAATTTCATTTATGCTCTGACTACATAAGGCAGTGTTTTTTATTTTTATAGCTGACTAGGAAAAGAGAACCTTGAAGTGGCCTTGCAGGAATATGTCGGGTACTATATGCACAGATTCCAATGAGAGGATTGCAAAATGTGGTCATTTGTGAATGACCATTGAGTCAGTGAGGACTTTTATGTTTGGAAAGTATAAAGTTGATACTCAATAACATTAACTCTGTAGACCTGCAATCTAGGAATATGTTATCTACTAGTTTTTAGAAATTAATTCTTTATGCAAATTATCATTCAGAATCTTGCTTTCTTAAGAGCTGCATCTTGTATTTTTTCCTGTTTATTTTGGAAGTGACAGTTTCGGTCATTCTGTTTTTAGGAAATTCTCACATTTGATTCTAGGGAGGAGTGTTTTGGTACTTCTTTCTACAGGAGGAATGACAGGTCTTCCCTTAACAGAATGATTCTCTTTCCACTTATTGCTGTGCCATTTATGTTGGTCCACACAAGAAACCAAAAACCTCTTTTATTCTCCAGCAAAACAACATTTACATGTTTCTAGGGATTCTGATATAATGGCAATTTTGAGAACATAGAATTATACTAATGGGAATACATTTTATTGTTGTGGCTTAGAATTCAAATAAAATAATCTATTTGTAGTTAAAAATTATTGTAATGATCCTGAGTGTTAATTTTCCATTATCTTTAAAACCAGAGGTAAAGAACTGTAGTTTGTTAGGACAGATGACCAGAAGGTAGTTTACTTCTGTATGTGGACAGTGAGTTTAGAAGGAGAGCAAATTCCTATGCTTATTCTGAAAAGCTACAATTTAGATGACCACTGCATATTGATGGCAAGCCACTGCCCCAGAGAATGCTGACATTTCCCTCTTCTGTCCTGTGGATAAAGAGGTTATTTTCACTGTCACCCCATCCATGTCTTACACAGCAAATAGGACTGCAGAATCTGGGACTTGGGTGGGGACCGAGGCATTCCTAGAAATTTAAGGCCAAATTCCATTGTCTCCATTCACTGTTTCTTCCTACCCACATCCCCATGTTCCTAAAAAAACCAAAATGAGCTTCTGAGCATCCATCAGTGAAAAAGAGTGTTAAAACAAAACAAAACAAAACAGTCTGTGAGCAAAAAACAGTCTGAGTGCACCCTGGAGGATGGAGGTGGCCTTCGGCTTTGGAGTGGCTGAGAGGTAAGGCACTGAGGGTAGGTTTATGACTCTCAGGGTTGCTGCAACCCCTTACCCCAGGCCTTGAGAAAAAGGGGATTCTTACCTTAATGCTCCTGGAATTTACCCTGTTTTAATCACAACCCCACAAAACCAAGCTTTTCATTTGTCCTGCCTGGTCACTCTCTGGGAAATTTCTAAAAGACTCCATTTTTGGGGACACTTCTTTTTTTTCCCCCAAATCTGAGCTGGTTTGGGAAAATACCTTGATATTTTAGATTAAGATTTTACCCTGGTCTTTTGGGAAGTCACTTAGATTTTCTGGGTCTTTCCAGAAGCTCCTGAGTTCTGACTAGCCCCTCCTAGCCATAAACAATCTTGACTCTCAGATAAGCCAGCCCAGAGCAGGAACTCACCACCTGGGGCTTTTGCTGCTTGGCTGCTGGGCTGAGCCTGCAGTCAGGTCTGGCCCTGGGATGGAGGCATCATAACTGACGGGTCCCAGGCCCCCAGGCAAGCCTCACCACTGTTATGACAGGAAAGTGGCTGTTGGGAATGTGATGTAAACCTTCCAGGTAGTGCTGCTGTGATTTGAGAGGGCAGAGGATTAGGGAAACAGTTTTCAGGGTAAAGGCTGTGATGTCAGTGAGAGGATGGTGTTGAGAGAAAGGAACACTTGGTAGTTTCTTAGAGAGGGCCCTGTCTTTGTATTCAGTTTCCTCTTTTTGGTTTTGTTGTCTTTTGAGATAGGGACTTTTGTAGTATTTTGACTATGCTGCATAAAAACATTTGAATCCTTTTGTTTTCTGAACAGAGAGAAGTTCATTTCTCAAGGTATTATTGATTCTTTGCTCTTTTTCCTCTTGTGATTTTTACTATTTTGCACACATCCAGATTCTTGTATTAACTGTCAGCTACAGATTTGGCCTTTTGTGTCTATGGGGGCAGTTTTGAACATCTAAGCTTCAGCTGAGTCCTGTCTCTAGTGATTCTTTTTCCTTTTTCTTATAGACTCTGTGTTTTCTTTTGTATATCAGGTTTGAAAGGGGTTCTGCTGTGAATAGTGAGCACATTTTTAACATCCTAGTGTCTTATTAGAATGTATCTTTATAGAGGGCTAAGTCTAAGGTCATTTAAAATATATTTTGAGGACATTTCATTATTGCTAATAGTACCAGAAATGTATCTCTGAGAATTTTTTATTTGGTTTACAAACACTGGTTATACACATTTATGTAGTAAATGTTCTGGCCTGGTGTATTTTCAAATGGTGAATGGTGACCCAGTTGTAGAGCATTTAGTCAATCTAATTAATTAGTCATCACTAGCATCCAGTAAGAAAAAAGGGGGATGGGGTAGAGAGGTGACAGGGGAGGAGGGGAGCAAAAATATCAGAATGAATCACTCAAAGTAAGGGTAAATATTTTTTTGTAAAACCTTTTAAAATTTTATGAGAGAGAGAGAGAGAGACTGTGTGTGTGTGTGTGTGTGTGTGTGTGTGTGTGTGGTGTATTTCCTGGGTCCTGATGTGAACTAATATTTCTTGTGGGTCTCAAACAAGTTTGAGAAAGTAGACATATAGGTTTAGCATGCAGTCTTTTTAGTTACTGTTCTTCTAACAAAGAAAAAAATGATTATATATATCTTCATCTCTAATTATGTGCTATACTCAGAATTGATATGCTATATGCATCCAGTGGAAATAATATTGAAAAAGAGCTAAAAGATAAAGTTCAAGTTAAAAAAAAAAAAAAAAAGGTTTGAGGCATATGCTCACGCCTCCAGCCTAATCACCATTTTCAATCACAGGCTTCAGGCAAGTTCATCTACTAGCTGTTCTTGGACTTCCTGACTTCCACCCCCTCTGTGACTTCCGTATTATCATTGTGGGGCAGCTCTGTCCTGCCTGTCTTTGCATGGGTACCTACTGTTCTCTTTCCAAAATTTAGACAGGTGTCAACTGCTGTCATAGCTTATAGTAGCCATAATTCACTAGGGAGTTGTATGCATTCCCAGGTTTGTGCTTGTTCTTTGCATTGAAGTTGCTTATCTTGTTACCATTTTTTAATTTTTCATGGCAAAGTGGAGAAAAGGAGAACAAAAGAGGCCTTATATTAATATATAATACTCTGCTGATAAATAAAATACAGATAATTTCTGAGTTGTCCTTTACTAGGACAATAAGAGAAACACATTTTCTTTGTTGTGCATGGAATTCCTATTCATTGTAGACAATTTAGAAATTAAAAAAAAAAGAAATGTGACTTATAGTTCTACCACCCAGAGATAACTGTTAATATTTTGTTGTTTTCTTGCAGTTTTTCTAATATGCATGTTTTAGTTCTATGTGGCTGATTTTATACATATTACAACCAGATTTTTTTACAGAGTTGCAAAACATCAGAATATTCCCCAAAAGCTATTTTTTAAAGAATGCGATAAACCTTTTAAAAAAAATTTTTACCAAGACAACATGTATTCCAGCATATGTATACATTTATACATTCATACATTTCTGGGTTTTTTCCTGTGAATAATTTTGTATTCATGATCATAGATTTAAAAATAACCAATTTAAACTCCTATTTCATTCTTCAATAGCCATTAAAAGATAGAATGTTGAAACTGTGCTCTGTTTGCTTAATAAAACATTAAGATATTTCTGTCAGGGGCTGGAGTCATCTAAGGCACTCGGTTTGATTCTAATTAATTAAATAAATAAATAATGGTCCATCAACAACTAAAAAAATTATATTAAAAAAAGATATCTTTGCCAGGATATTATAAGTGATAAGTTCCTTAATATACAGGACTAGAGTTACAATAATAGTGTTTGCCAGTGAGGATGAAGACACAAGAAGTAAGCCCCAAATAATAAAAAATGCATAGTAATGATGTACGTGGTGGCACGTGTCTGTAATCCCAGTAACTCAGGAGGCTGAGGCAGAAGGATGTAAGTTTGAGGGCAGCCCTGGTAACTTAAGGAGACCCTGTCTAAAAATAAAAAATAAAAAAGGGCTAGGATGTAGCTGAGTGGTAAAATACCCCTGAGTTCCAATCACCAAAGGAAAAATAGGCATAGTAATTAACAATGGCTAACATTGTTAATTAAACATCCCAAATTGCACCTGTTATTTTACATATAGTAATGTGTTTAATCTAGCATGAAAACCTCAGCTCTCTGGATGTTCAGAGTGTTCAGAGCACAGGGTCTAGAGCCAGGAGCCATGGCCCGAGTGGGTTCACTTCAAGTCTCCTGAGCCTATCACCTCAGGTTCAGCCTCTTCACTGCCACTTCCTGGTCGTGTGGACCTGGACTAATGACCTCTTACTCTCTCTAGCCTCAGTTTCCTCAGCTGTAAAATAGGGCTCATAAAGGATCTCCATCAAAGGATTGGTTTTGAGGAGTAAATATATTGCTGCAAGTTAATGCTTTGCCTGGTGTCTTGGCACATAGAGTTGTTCCCCCATCTACTCAGTTCCCGTAGGAGGAGTCCAAGGCCCAGCTGGTCTCTGGGGTCAGCAGGAGGCACACTTGGTGCTAAGGTTCCCCCATGTTGTACAGTAATGCTTTCTTTGTCTGACTTGTAATTTACAGGAAAGCGGGACCATCGGATAGGGTTTCACAATTTTTCTTTCTTTCTTTTTTTTTTTTTTGTAAAAGGGCAGATAGTAAATATTTTAGGCTTTTTGGACCACACAAAGTCTCTGTTGCAACTGTGACTCTGCCATTGTATAATTTGGAACAGCCGCAGACAATATCCAAATGAACTGATGTGCTCCAAACTTTATTTCATGGACTCTGGAGTTTGAATTTTATAAAATATTATTTTTTACCTTCCCCTGTACTATTTAAAAATGTAAAACTCTTCTTCTCATGGGTCACACAAAACCAGGTATTATTGTACTTATTTTGCTTTTTGCAGAAGATGGGATGACCAATGTAGACTTCTTCTTACTATTATTACTTAATTTCCAGGACTGTAATTGTGTTCTCCTATCTTCCATGAGGTCTCCTTAAACTGTCTTGGAAGCCCTTCATCCTGGGATAAATAGTCTTTAGTGGCTGTAATGTTTAGTCAGTCAAAACACGATTGACAAAGAGTTTGTCATTTGGAATTTTGAACTCTGCTCTTTTGGGACTTGTATTTCATATGGAAGAGAAGAAATAAAAATAACCAGCAGGTATGGTCTCTCAAGATGTAAAAACAACCAAGTTTGCTGAAAGGCACTAAAAAAGCATAAGCAAATGAAAAAAAAAATGGATTAGAAAGGCTCACTGTTAATAAACAGAACCCTCTTGTCAGAAAACACACTGGCTACTGTTTTTAAGGAGTCTGTCATTCCTGCAGCTGAAATCAAGACACGTTTTAAATTCTTTAGTCCCCCCACCCCTTTTCCTTTTTGGATTGGATAGGGAGGTAGCAAAGAAGAGTAGTGCTAGAATAAGGAGGGATAATAATGTCATGTTCATTGTCTTTTCTATTAGATATGCAAGTATAATGAATGAAGCTAATTTATCCAAGAATATGAATATGTGGGAAGAAACTTATTCATTACATCTGCAACTTTTGGACATTACTGTGCTCCAAATCACATTGTGATTTTCTTTCCAAGGATTATAGTCTCTCTTTTTATTTTCAAGAGCAGTGGGCTTTTGTGGAATGACACACAGAAATCTGAGCCAAGAAGCCTGTTCTGAGCTAACCACCTCATTTACTGGCGTTGGAATCCACAAAGCCCAGGGGAGGCCTATGTTGGTCCAACAGAGCACAGCTGTTTCCTTTCACCCTAGGAATCTAAAGGACGGCCTTGACTCTTGGATACCATCACATGAACTCCTTCTGTTTTGTTTTTGAGCAGAAAACATCCTGTTTCATCATGCATGTTTAATAGAATAAATATGCTCAGTGGAAATCATATTAATACTTTCACTTACTCTGAGAACATTCTAAGGTGTTGACACTTTTTGTGTAATACCATAGGGTATAAATAAAAAGTAATACATCCTTCATTCTCTTAGACAAATGTGAGAAAAATATCCGTATATAGTCCATTCACTTTTTTTTAATGATTCTCCTTTAATCAAATAATTCTCTTCCTTTTTTTCTTTCTTGAGAGCTCTAAGCTTGTTTGTACCCAGCTGCTTTGGGGGGAGATGGGAGAATATTGGCTTTTATATACCAGCTGTATTCTAAAATTCACAAAATAGAGGGAGATTACTTATTCTTCATAGAGCCGTGTAGCAGATTTCTAATTTGGTCACACAGTCTGGAATAGTAGTTTCAAAACATTTTTTACCTTGATCTCTAGTAAGATAATATATTTTACTTAATAACCTCATATATAAATGTACACACATGTATAAGTTCATCTTAGCCTCACATTTCTTTTAGAATTTGTTGTTGAGCTTTGGCTGGTTGTCCAAAGGGGGTATTGTCTACTTCAGACAAGATTGGGTGTGTTCAGAGTAGTATGGCCACAAACAGGATTCTCTACTTCAGTGTCATGCTTGACACATTAAGATTTCTGCTCAAGCAGGGATTATAGTTTACAGAACGAACACTCATGCCTGATCACAGTTGTATCACCAGTAATGCAAACAAGGCAGGGCATTTTGATTTATTGTTATCTTTATATTAATTTGGAAAAACATGTAAATATTCTAAATGTAACTTATCCAAAGGTGGATTTTATATATTCTGATTTGATATTTTGTGCTTTATTTATTGAAATCCTTTTAGTCAATTGAAAGCATAAATGTACATATAGTATTGGAAGAATACCCATTGTATGGATGATAATTGTAAGGCTGTAATTTTGTGTGTGTGCATGATGCTGGGGGTTAGAACCCAGGGCCTTGTGCATGCAAGGCAAGCACTCTACCAAATGAGCTATATCCCCAGCCCAAGGCTGTGAATTTTAAGCCCCAAATCATTAAAGAGTAAAAATTGTAGGTATAGACTGAGATTTAATGTTGAGATAGCGTGATTGCTAGTAATCTTTGGGAAACCATGGAATTCTTCATGGGATTCTTCATGGGATTGTCTTCCTTGAAGTGGCATCACCAGGAGAGAAGCAGGAGGTATTCTTTGACCTCAGTGCATTTCTGTTACAGGGAAAGGAAGGTTTACTAACTTGCTGGCAGCGTTGCTAAGGCAATAGCTGTGCTGCAGAGTGGTTGCAGAGATGTCCTGCTTTTCCACCTCTTTATTTAGATAGAGCATGTGCTACTTTTGCAAAAGTCCCATGGGGCTGCCTTTGATAGTGCCAAGGAATTTTGATACTTGCACTTTTATATTAAACTTTCAAAGTGGGTCTATAGGAATTTCTTTCTTTCTTTTCTTTTTTTTTTTTTTTTTTTGTCTCTTTTGTGGTGCTGAACAGAACCCAAGACCTCATTATTTTTAGGCCAGTGCTCTACCACTAAGCTATATTCCCAGCCTGGAATTTCTAGTAAGATTATAATCATCGTTAAATCTTTAGATAAGAGTTTCAGATTTATTCTTGTATTGAGTAGTTTATTCTGTGAAGACAACATTTAGTTTTTCTAAATATTAATTGTTAATATTTGCCCATTTTATAGCATGCCAACATAATTTTTGATGAATATTTCTAAAATAAATATCTATTTTGTCCATTTCCAACATTTCAAATAATCATAATTATTTCTACTAAGTATACTAGGCTCTGCTCCTATTTAATTTTTTTTAAAGCCACTAAATTAGTTTCATAGTCTATGGATCGTGGGTCATTATCTGCATTTTTTAAATGTTGAGACTCACTGTGAGAAAAGTGAGACAGTGGGGAGGGGGTTATTATTTTTTTAAAATGTTTATTTTTTAGTTTTAGGTGGACACAATATCTTTATTTTATTTTTATGTGGTGCTGAGGATCGAACCCAGTGCCTCACGCATGCCAGGCCAGTGCGCTACCACTTGAGCCACATCCGAGCCCCCACGAGGGGTTATTTTTGTATGCAGTATTTTAGTCCTGCAACAGATGCTGGGGAGGGTTTTCTAGTTATGTTCTTTTCCCCAAAATGCAACTTAAATTTCAAAGATATGTTAAGATTTGTGAAAAAATAGCCAGTCACATGCCAGCCACAGCACCCTAGTGAGGCCCTAAGGAACTTAGTGAGACCCTGTCTCAAAAAAAAAAAAAAAAAAAAAACCAGAAAGTGCTGGGGATGTGGCTCAGTGGTTAAGTGCCCCTGGGTTCAATCCCTGGTACTAAAAAAAAGAAAAAAAAAAGCCATGAATTAACATCATTGCTAAAAAATTTTCTGTAGGGGCTGTGCTAGTTTGTACTCCCACTAAAAGTCTGAGAATTCTAGTTTTTCTCATCTTTATTAACATTATATAGAGAGAGATTTTACGGATATGTATATACAGTGTGTGCATATGTGTGTGTGTGTGTGTGTGTATATAAAATAAACAGTCAACAGATTGAGTATTACTTGGTCAAAATGCTTGGGACCAGAAGTGTTTCAGATTTCAGAGCTTTTTAGATTTTGAAATATTTCTATGGACTCTCTGGTTGAATATCCCTAATCTGAAAGTTCAAAATCCTAGATGCTTCCAAATCCAAACTTTTAAATTTAGACTTTATTTTTTAGGGCAGTTTTAAGTTCACAGAAAAATCGAGTGGAAGTCATAGAGATTTTCCATATATCTTGCTGCCCTACACATGCATAGTCTCCCTAGTAATCAATTTCCCCCACTAGAGTGGTACATTGATGACAATCAATGGATCGACATTGACAGATCATTATTACCCTAAGTTTGTGGTTCACCTTAGGATTCACTTAGGACCTTCTGTGGGGTTTAGATGAATACATGACATGTATCCACCATTGTAGTGTCATACAGAGTAGCTTCACTGCTCTAAAATCCTCTGTGCCTCGCTTGTTCAAACTTTTCTCCCCACTTATCCCTGGCAACCACTGATCTTTTTACTGTCTCCAGAGTTTTGCCTTTCCAAGATGTACATAGTTGGAATTATACAGTGGGCTTTACAGGTTGATTTCTTTCACTTAGTAATTTGTATGGAAGTCTGCGCCATCTGTCATAGCTACTCAACTCATTTAGTTTTAGTGCTAATAATATTCTGTCATCTGCCCAGTTTATTTTTCCCATTGTCCAGTGTCTTTCATTTTACCACACAGTAGGTCCATATTGGTTATCATCACTAATTTAAATGAAGCCCCTCTAAAATGTCCCATGCTTCCTGGCATTCTTAAAGATCAGAGAAATCATCAGTCTGATACAGGTAACTACACTGTGACATTTCAAATGGTTATTCCTCTTGCAGTCTATCAAATGCCAGTCTCTGCCTGGGAGCAGTCCCTTTTTAACACTGCCCTGGTGGCTCTCTCTTGAAGTTTTTTCTCTACTCCTTCACCAACAGAGAATAAAATAAATTAGAAATTTTGTGTTCAAATTTATGAGCCCTAAGTCATCTGAGCATTGTTTCAGGGCCTCTAGGTGCTCTCATACGTTGTTACCTCAAGCAGAAGTTTCTCTTACTCTTTGCCTATAAAAGACCCCCCCCCCCCGCCCTCCACTTTCTCCCTTCTATTCCCTTGAACATGAATTCATTTATTTGAGTTGGAAGCCAACCTTGCTCCAGAGGAAAAATGTAGCATTTGGCTGATGACCAGTGGATTCGCCCCTTCTCTATAGGGGCTGGGTGGGGTTGCAGAGAAAAGGGAAGGGCGAGGCTGGCAAAAAGTGGAGCCAGCAGATGCCTGCTCCTGCTGCTGCTGCTGCTGCTGGGGCTGCTGATGTGGGAATTTGCTTATCTTGTTTATGTCCTTCTGGAGACCAGCCTTGCTCAACTCCTTCATACTGTTCTATTCCCTGTGCTGCTGGTTCATGCAGGACTCTCCCAAAGCATCAGACAAAAGGCTGGGCCTCTTCAGTCAGGTGATTTTCAGGTCATTCCCAGTCTTCTCAGCTCCACTTTCTTCCAGCCTTGTGTGAGAAAACAACCAAGCTGAGAGTCATAGGAAGGCATCTAATATAGCCTATTTGCTTATATAAGAACACAACTATTTTATGTTTGTGAATCTGCCTTCTGTAAAAAAAAAATTGGAATTCATCAGTGCCTACTCTTTATGATCTGTTATGATGGGTACGTTATTTATACACACACACACACACACATACATTATTTTTTCTGGTACCAGAGATTGAACCCAGGGGCACTTAACTACTGAGCCATATCCCCATCTCTTTTTATTTTATTTTGAGACAGGGTCATGCTAAGTTGCCTGTGGCCTTGCTGTTTCTGGGGTTCTCTTTGAACTTGTGATCCCCCTGCCTGAACCTCCCAAGCCACTGGGATTATAGGCATACTGTCGTATTTTGTCTACAAGGAAGGTAAAATACAAACAGAGCACCCTGATTTCTTCCCCTCAACACTCTATGAACCTGCAAACCTAGAGAATGTTGCTCAAAGTTTAATCAAATTCGATAAAAATGGTCAGTTAAAGTATTAAACTGATTAATTATTAACTAATCATATTAAGTATTATTAATTATTGTTCTCATGAGAGAACCTCTAGCTGTGTTAAGCTGTAAGTATGGAAATCACCTGTTTTTCTTTTTTTATGTATATCTTTCATATCCTGCAGCTGTTTCTATTGCATTCTTCCATTTCTAGTAGACTCAATTTTGAGAATGGAATAAATTAAGGAACTTTTATAATATATGGATTAAAAGGGATCTATAAGAGTCTAATGTTACACAAATAGAATGTTCCTTTATATAATAGCCCAACGAATTAATTTATATTTAGTATGAAGCAAAGTTAAAATTAATCTCCTACTTCATTCAGTGTGAACAATTTAAGTAAGATTATCACAAGATGTACAATTATAAAAATCAGTAGCTTATTCACATATCATGTATTTATTTTTCAGGTTCCTTAATTTTTATTGAATTTTATCTAAAGCCTATTAGTTTGACCTTGGGTCTTTTTTTTAAACCAAAATCAGTACCCCCTTCTCATTGCTGTCCACCCCAAGGAAAAAGAACATCCTAGCATTATTGATTTTGGTCACTAGTGGACTACCTCCTGTGTGACTTCTCTGTGGAAAGTTCGAAGTAATCCAGATAACTATTCTCTCCTCTCAGACAATCAAGTCAGCAGAAAGCATTTCTCCTGGCAGCTTCCCCTTCCGGGTGGTGTTTCCTTTCTCTAAAAAGGGTGTGGGTGTGGGGAGAAACAAAACAGACTTCACACAGAAAAAAGTTCAGTTTTGATTTTGCCTATGAAGAATAGGAGAGATACAGCACTAGAATTCAGATCACAGAAAGTGTTTTCTGGTAGATACTCCAAATTACAGGGGATAGGAGATGCTCTTCTATATGAAGATGTTTAGAGGAAAGAGAATGGTGTTTCTGCCTGCCCCAAATGAAAGTATTGTTACTTTTTTCATGGATTAAAAGTCACACACATACCATGCAATGAGTGTAAATAATAATGTACAGAGGGATGTGATGGCCCCACAAATGATGCTGTCATTCAAGATTTGTGTGTGGTTAACATAAACAGGATAGTACTGGGCATGCTGCTCTCTATAACCTATCTTTCACTGAATAGTTTGTAGACTCTTCTATGTTGATATCTGTGCTCTGTCTGTAGCATTCTTTTCTTTTTTTTTGATAAGTAAAAATTGTATATATTTATGGTGTACAACATGATGCTTTGATACATGTTTACTTCAAGCTAATTAACAAATGCATTACCTCACATACTTTTCATGTGTTTGTGATGAGAACCCTGAAAATCTATTCTTAGTAGTTTTCTTTTTAATCTTAATTTGTTTTTTATTGGTGCATTATAATTATGCATTATAGGGGGATTCCTTATGCTGTATTCATGCATGTACTTAACGTAAATTGCTCCATCTCCTTTCCCAGTTCCTTTCTTTTTTCTTTGTCCTCTCTCCCCCTGATCCATTTGCTCTACTCTGCTAATCTCCCTTCTATTATTATTATTATTATTATTATTATTATTATTTCAACCAGAGCATTATTATTATATAATGAAGGGGATTCATTGTGGTATGTTTGAACATGAACATAGCATAAGACAAATGTCTATAATGAGAACTTTTCTTCTTTCTCTCCTTATTAAGAGAGAGTGTATGACAATAGCCACCAAAGAATTTTAATTTTCATTTTTTTGGCCTGGTTTAATTCCTCCACAGAAGAAAATTCTTCTTTAGAGTTGAGTATGCATCATTCATTCATTCATTCATTCAGCAAACATTTATTGAGCACCTCTTAGATTACAGATCATGAAGAAATACAGACACAGCTTTGCTAGCTCAGCACTAGGTTCCCTTTCACAAACACAGCAGGTTCTTCATTGTTTTCCACAATTAGACCAGATCTGTCTTTACTTTCCTTTTAGTAATTTTCAAGTATATAGTCTGCAGTTAATTGCAGTCACTATGATGTACAGTAGATCTCTTGGCTTATTCTTCCTGTCTAACTGAAGTTTTGTGTCCTTTGACCATCTCCCAATTTCCCTCAACCCCCCACCTCTGCTAACTACCATTTTACTTTCTGTTTCTGTAAATTCAATTTTTTTTTTTTTGTATTCCACATATGCTACAGTTTGGTTCTGGTATGTTCCACAAAGGCCTGTGTGTTAAAGACTTAGTCCCCAGGGTGGTGCTGTTGGGAGATGGTGGAACCTCTGGAGGTAGGGCATTGTGTGAGGTCCTTAGGTCATTGGGGCATGCCCTGAAGGGGACTGTGGGACCTGGTTCCCTCCTTCCTCTTTTGATTCTTGGCCATAGGTGAGCAGGATCTCCTTCTTTATGAAGGCTGGATAGCATTCTGTTGTGCATATATACCACAGTTTCTTTATCCATTCAGCCATTGATAGACACTTAAGTTGATGCCATGTCTTGGCTTTTATGAATAATACGCAGCATTCTTTTTTAGTGACTTTATTGTATGGATGAACCACAGTTGATTTACATAGTTCCCTCTTTTTAAAAAAATATGTTTTGGTTGTTGGTGGAGCTTTATTTTATTTTATTTTATTTTGTTTATTTATTTGTTTATACTTGGTGCTGGAACCCAGTGCCTCACACGTGCTAGGCAAGCACTCTACACTGAGCTACAACCCCAGCTCATAGTTCCCTCTTAATAGACATTTAAGTTATGTTCTAAACCTGCATTCTTTCATATACTAGCCACTAGCCATGTGTGGCAATTTAACTTAATTAAAATTAAATAATAGTAAACGTTAGTTCCTTGATCACATGAACCACATAACATGTGCTCTGTATGGGTAACTTGCAAAGATGTTGAACTTTTCTGTCATTATATTAAGTTATACTGGAGAGTGTTGTTCTAAACTACTTTTTTCAGACTTTTGTGAGTGCATATTTCCATTTGTTTTATTATTCATCTATTCTTCATTTATTTAGCAAATAATTACTAAATCCCTCCTATGCTCCAGACTCTGTGCTAGGTACTTGCATATCTCATTCATAAAGTGACATAAATTCCTGGCTTCATAATGATTAGATTCTCTTTTTTTTTTTTTTTTTGGTACTGGGAATTGAACCCAGGGTTACTTAACCACTGAACCACATCCCCACTTCTTTTTATTATTTTTATCTTTATTTTTTGTTTTGAGACAGAGTCTGGCTTTGTTGCTTAAGGCTTCACTTAGTTGTTGAGCCTGGCCTTGAACTTGCAGTCCTCCTACCTCTGCCTCTCAATGCTTTGGGATTATAGGTGCCCATCATTACACCTGGCCATAATGCTTAAATACTATTAAACTAAAGTTTCTTGAATACTTACTCCTAGTAAATATGCATGTATTTATAAGTTGTATATGCATTATATTATGCTTCTATATTATAAAGTATGTTCAAGTAGGAAAAAGAGTAAGATAAAAATGTGAATAATTTGTGAAGTAGGCTTCCTGAATCCTACCTCAGAGTCCACTGTTCTGAATGATGTCCTGTTTTAGATATCATCTTTAAAGGGTCTTCCAGCCAGTGCTCCAGGTGAATAGATTTCTATTTCTATATATTTTCTAAATCTACTTATTTCATGACCTCCCCCCACTCCCGTTTTATTGTCTGTAGATCCTATACTGTTTGAGTTTGTACTCATGTATTCATCTAGCAAATTTGTTTATACTGTGTGCCTTGTAGATGCTATGAAATTGAATGCTTTTTTTTAAAAAGGGTCAAAAGGGTTAAAAAAAGTCTTTAAAAAAATATATATATATGTTTAATTGTCAATGGATTTTTATTTTATTTATTTATATGTGGTGCTGAGAATCGAACCCAGTGCTACACACATGCGAGGCAAGTGCTCTACCATTGAGCCACAACCCCAGCCCTTGAAGGATGTTTTAGTTGAACTTTGTATTAATGTGACCAAAGTACTCAACAAGAATAACTTAAAGGAGGAAAAATTTTATTTGGAGCACACGGTTTTAGAAGTCTCCGTCTGTAGACATCTGACTCCATTACTCTGGGCCATAGGTGAGACAGAACATCATGCGGAAGGGCTCAGTGGAGGAAAACTGCTCACATGGTGGATGCAGAGAGCAGAGAGAGAAAGAGAGGGAAGGAGCCATCGGAAAGATCTACATTTCCAGGGCGCACTCTCAGAGACCCATCTCCAGGCACAACCCACCTGCCTACAGTTAACACCCAGTTAGTCCACTTAAACCAGGATGGGCTGATTAGGTTACAGCTCTCACAATGCAATCATTTCATCTCTGAATATTCCTGCATTAACAGGAGCTTTTGGGTGACACCTCATATTCAAACTTTAACAAATGATTTGGGGTTCTTGTCTTCAGATGAAGTGGACTAGCAAATAAAGGCTTTGGATACAGAGTGTTATGGAAATGTTGCAGATGGACATTTAAAGAGGCATTATTTGGCAGGATGGAGGACAACACTCAAGTAGTCCTCTTTGCTTGGTTATTGTACCTTCTCTGTTTGGGGACTTGATGCAAATACAGGTTTCTTCAACAAGTTCTTTTGTTTTCTCCATGGTCTTGTCTTTTCTTTTGAAAAATATAAAATTCTAACTGGCTGATTTAAGAATATTGAGCCAGATATTGTGTACTAGCAGAGAAATGAAAAGTTGTGCTGCAGTTGTGTATAATGAATCAAAATGCATTCTGCTGTCATATATACCTAATTAAAATAAAAAAAAATATTGAGCCAGTGTAGATGTTCCCACTAAATGTTTTTTTTATATTAAGATGTTCACTCACTTTTCTTTCTAAACTTAGATCTTAGGGTTGGGAGGACTGACTCTGTAGAGGCCAGAAACTAAGCACCAGCAATCATGTAGCTCCAGCTGGTAGGAAGAAGCAAAGCCATCCCCCAGAGGTGGGCGTTTATTCTTGTATTCATTTAACAAATATTTAAAAAATCCTTTCTATGTGGAAAAGCTACTTAATTAGAAATAACTTTCCTCTCATTTACTTTTTTTCTTTTTTAAAAATTTGTTTTAATTAGTTATATGTGACAGTAGAATGCACTAATATACTTTGATGTATCATACATAGATGGGATATAATTTCTCATTTTTCTGAGTATATATATTGTAGAATCACATTGGTCATACAGTCACATACATACATAAAGTAATAATGTCTGTTTTATTCTACTGTCTTTCTTATCCCCACATTCCCTGCCTTCCCCTCCTTTCACTTCCCTCTCTCTGATCTAAGGTAACATTATTTATTTACTTATTTATTTTGCGTTACAATTCTTAATACACATAAATACCATGCTTTCTGTATTTCTGTTTGTATATAAAGTATGTCGACATCCAGTTCAAGTTTTCATATATGTACTTTGTATAATAATGACCATCACATTTCACCATCCTTGTTACTCCCCTACCCGCTTCCTTTCCCTCCCACCCCTCTTCCCTATCTTGAATTCATCTATTCCTCCCATGCTCTTCCTCCCTACCCCACTATGAGTCAACCTCCCTATCAGAGAAAACATTTGGTATTTGTTTTTTTGGGATTGGCTGACTTCACTTAGCATTATCTTCTCCAAAGCTATCCATTTACCTGCAAATACCATGGTTTTCTTCTTTTTTAATGCTGAGTAAAATTCCATTGTGTATATATGCCACATTTTTTTTTATCCATTCATCCACTGAAGAACATCTAGGTTGGCTCCACAGTTTAGCTATTGTGAATTGTGCTGCTATAACATTGATGTAGCTGTGTCCCTGTAGTATGCTGGGTTTTTTTTTTTTTTTTTTTTTTTTTTTTTTTTGAGAGAGAGAGAATTTTAGTATTTATTTTTTAGTTTTCAGCGGACATAACATCTTTGTTTGTATGTGGTGCTGAGTATCGAACCCAGGCCGCATGCATGCCAGGCGAGCGTGCTGCTGCTTGAGCCACATCCCCAGCCCATAGTATGCTGTTTTTAAGTCCTTTGGGTATAGTCCGAGAAGAGGAGTAGCTGGGTCAAATAGTGGTTCCATACCCAGTTTTCCAAGCAATCTCCATACTGCTTTCCAAATTGGCTGCACCAGTTTGCAGTCCCACCAGCAATGTATGAGTGTACCTTTTTCCCCACATCCTCACCAACACTTATTGTTGTTTGTCTCCATAATAGCTGCCATTCTGACTGGAGTGGGATGATATCTTAGTGTGGTTTTGATTTGCATTTCTGTGATTGCTAGAGATGATGAGCATTTTTTCATATACTTATTGATTGATTGTATATCCTCTTCTGAGAAGTATCTGTTCAGGTCCTTAGCCCATTTGTTGATTGGGTTATTTGCTTTTTTAGTGTTTAGCTTTTTGAGTTCTTTATATACCCTAGAGATTAGTTTCTGAAGAACATAATAGATTCTGCTACTTACAGAAAATTTAGAAATGAAAGAACTGATCACATGTTTTCTTTTCTTTTAGGGCAAGTTAAAGTCTTCAGAGCTCTGTATACATTTGAACCCAGAACTGTAAGTATTCAGTTTCTAACCTTAAAGTTGATATAAAAACCTAAGTTGAAATCTTAGTTTTGATTTGCACTTCTCTATGCTAGTGATGATGAACTTTTGTTCATATATTTGTTGATTGATTGTATGTCATCTTCTGAGAAGGACTTAAAAACAGCATACTACAGGGACACAGCCACATCAATGTTTATAGCAGCACAATTCACAATAGCTGAACTTTAAAGCCAACCTAGATGCCCTTCAGTAGATGAATGGATAAAAATAATGTGGCATATATACACAATGGAATATTACTCAGCAATAAGAGAGAATAAAATCATGGCATTTGCAGGTAAATGGATGGAATTGGAGAAGATAATGCTAAGTGAAGTTAGCCAATCCCAAAAAACCAAGTGCCTAATGTTTTCTCTGATATAAGGAGGCTGATTCATAGTGCGGAAGGGAGGGGGAGCATGGGAAGAATAGACAAACTCTAGATAGGGCAGAGGGGTGGGAGGGGAAGGGAGAGAGCATGAGATTAGAAATGATGGTGGAATGTGATGGACATTATCCAAACTACATGAATGAAGGCATGAATTGGTGTGAATATACTTTGTATACAACCAGAGATATGAAAAAATTCTGCTCTACATGGGTAATATTAATTATAATGCATTCTGCTGTCATATATAAATAAAAAATTAATTAAAAAACCCAAGGTGAGCACACTAATACCATTATAAGTAGTTATGGCTATTTCAGAATAAAATAAAAACGTTTTCTTTTAAAAACAAAAGAATCCTAGGGTACCAACTATTGATGAGTTCTATTGAAGGTAGATCAGTCTGGATTTGATTTTACAAAGCAATCTGCTTGGTCAAGAGTCTCCTGGCATAGATAGTAAAGTCAAACTAAAGAACATGGTGGAATAATAAAGCCATGTTCTTGTCGGTGGTAATCTGAATGGAGGTTATGTAGTTGAGTTCTCAGGGTCCAGCTATGCTGGAGCATGTGGCTCTCTAGGTCTCTTAAAAGAGCTCTATGGAAATTTGTGTTTTGACTTGCAAGTAGTATGCTTGCCACACAATTTAACTTTCTTAGGTGGAAACTTTAATATGAGTTTAAACACCATTTATGTTATAACCCACTCAGGATAATTTGGAAATGAATCAGAGTATTTTATAAATAATTTAACTTGCTAATAATTAACTCTTTGTAGCTATTTCTTATTATGAATACCTACATATTAAGGGTATGAACACCTTGTTGAACTGAATTAAACTAATTTAAATGAATTTAATGAGTTTAAATTTAAATTAAATGAAGCTTCACTATTCTTTAGCCTTAAATGCAAACCTTACAGTTTTGTCCAGGACATGTTAAGAATAGGCTATTTTTATTTGTGTATTTTCTCATCCATGCATTTAAAACTGACACTTTCTCTTTAAAATATCTTGTTGTTTTATCTTTTGTCATTGTTGTTTTAATACATTATGAAACAATTACCAAGAGAAACTTTGAAAAGAGAAATGTGCTATCTCTTAACAGATAATCAAGCTACATGGAAAGGATAATGTAATGAAATTAACATTTTTTTTATTAAGTATATGTTAAGTGACAAAAAAAAAACTTAAGGTGATTTCATTTAGGCATTTCCTCTGGTTCATCTGGTCTGCCTTTTTTTTTTTTTTTTTTTTTGATAGACATAAGTGACTCATAGGAATGGATGAATGGTCACTTCCTATTGCTGTTCCACAGTGTGCAAACTAAAGTCCCTGGGTTGATTTGCAGGTCCTCAAAGTCTGAACTCCTGTGCTCCCAGAGCAGTTTTTTCTCTGCTGGATATATTTTCCATTGTTAGAGTTTCTGTTATCCATTCCTAAGTTCACACATACATGGTTCAGTGAGCCCCTGCAATGTACCAGACGCTGATCCAGGCCTTGAGGATAGTGTGACCACAACAGAAAGGACTCAAAACAACTTGCATCCTGGTGGGAGAGTCAGGCAATAGGCCCACAAGTGAATGTGATTGTCAGGGCTCTGTGTCATGGAGAAAGGAGGGAAGGGGCAGAGAAGTGAAAAGAGGGTATCCAGGGATGACAATTCTATAAAGGTGACCTGTGAACAGAGACCTGAAGGAATGGAGGGAGCAGACAGAACAACAAGTTCCAGTAGCATCTTTGATGGATTCTAGAACAGCAGAGAAGACAGTGTGGCCTGGAAAATCATGCCTATGAGAGAGGGAAGTAGGCATGTGTGCAGGGGGACAAGATGAGGACTAGGGTAGAGGGCCTTGTAGGTCTCAGTTGGACTTTGCTGTGGGTGAGATGGGAAGCAGTTGAAAGGGTCTGAGTCTGGCAGTGGTGAGATAGTGAAGTTTTCGGAATCCCTCTAGCAGAGGAGTGGAAAGACATCTAAGAGGTTGGAAGCTTCTGATACAGCAGTGATTCATAGTGAAGCAGAGGGTTCAGATAGTTAGGAGGCAAAGGAGAAAGAAACCAAGAAAGGAAACCTGCTCTTGATGATTCTTCTTTCTTACATGCTATTGACTTCCCTCTGTGTGCAAGCCAGCTTGCTGCCATCTTCATCTGGGTTTGCCCTAGACCTGGCTCTCCCTGGAACCAGGCTCCTCAGAAAGTTGCACAGAATAAGTGGCTCTGGGCACTGATTAACTGCTGTAGGTCTAGAGCCTGCCTGCAAATCCAAAATCTGTTGTTTACTCACTGTGTGAATTGGCTTAACCTCTCTGCCATCATTTCCTCATTTGAAAATGGGAATTCTTCTTGCCATTCTGCAGTGGACTGCTCTTGGGATCATGGTATGAGGTAATATTCAAAGCCCAGCACCTGGTGGGCACCAGTGAGTCATAGCAGTCAGTGTGGCTGATATGGGGTGCATGCATATTCAAAAGACTTCCTAAACAAAATGTTTCTGAAATAAGGAAGGTGGGTGGGCATTTTATTCTCACCAAGGGGTTTCCGTGTTGGTGAGGGAGGGAACAGGGAATGTTTTAGTTTGCTAAGCCTGCCATCACAGAGCATCTCGACTGAATAGCTTAAACAACAGAAATTTATTTTCTGAGAATTCCAAGAGCAAGTCCAGAAATCTAAAATCAAGGTAACAGCTTGGTTGATTTCTTCTGAGGCCTGTCTCTTTGGCTTTGTAGATGGCCATTTTCTCCTTCCGTCTTCACATGATCCCTTCCCTGTGTGTGTCTGTGTCCCTGTCTCCTCTTTTTATAAGAACTCCAGTCATATTGGATGGGGACTGACCCTAAAGACTACCTGTTAACTTAATTATCTCTTTAATGACCTTATCTCTGAATATAGTCATATCGGAGATAGTAGGGGATAGGATTTCAACATAAGAGTTTTTTGGGTGGGGACACAGAAAGCCATAACAGGTCTGGAAGTACGAGGCCCAGAAGGTGGCCGTCTTTAACCCCTGCTCACAGGCTGACATTCCCTGCCTCTGACTGTCCTTATCAGTTGGTTCCCAGGTTGCATGTGCCCAGAGGAGGATAAGCATGGGGAAGGGTGGGTGGTCATCAGCTACCTTCCTGGACCCCACCATGAGTGAACCATACTCTGCAGTGGCCCTTGGCTCTGGAGTGGGACGTGTTCTCCTTCCTGTGTCCTTAGTTGACATCATCTTTGTCTGTCTCCCTGACTTCTCCGCCCTCTTTGGTTCTTCTTGACCTGGTGCGTGGACTCACTTTTATCATATGGACTCCAGTTTCTCCATTCCAGCTTCATTCTCGCCGGATTGATGTTCCTAAAATGTGGTTTTGATCCCACCACTGGCTTTACATCTTTATTTGACTAAAGATATGGTCTTCTGAAGTCCAGCCCCTTTCCAGCCCAGCTGGGCTCTGTTCCTTCCTCTAGTGGACCATACAGGCAGGATTTGACTCACAGTAGAATCCATGTCTTGCCAAATGTGGTGGCACATGCCTGTAATCCCAGTGGCTCCTGAGACTAAGCCAGGAGGATCAGCAATTTAGCAAGGTCCTAAGCAACTCAGCGAGACCCTGTCTTTTTAAATAAAATATGAAAAAGGGCTGGGGGTGTGGCTCAGTGGTTAAGTGCCCCTGGATTCAATGCCCAGTACCAAAAAAAGAAAAAAGAAAGAATCTGAGTCTTGACCCTTTCTGGATCCATGGTCTTGCCTCTTTTAGGCTCATGTGAGCTACTTCCTCTTCCATAACTCTTCTTTGACAGCTGCAGCTAGCAGTGGGATGTGTCTTCTACCTCTGAACTCTGTCTGTACTTTCAGTCCTACTTGCTGCCACAGTGTTCATGGAAGCAGAAGAACCCAAGGCTTTAGGATTTGTTCTGCCTACTTAGCAGCTGTGTGAGCTTAGCAAATTACCTAGCCTCTCTATCCCTATACTTGCACCTATAAAGTGAGAATAATAATAATCACATAGGGTTCAGTAAGAATTAAGAGAGATTACATATGATGCTGCTGTTACTAGTTAAGGAGTAATTGGTACTATTTAAAGGAGTAGTAGTGGTTATATTAACAGATATTTAACAAATATTTTTGATTCAGTGATACATTGAATAATTTACCTACAATTCTGCCCCAGAATGGAGTTTCTCCTGTGCTTACAAAACAAAACAATGCACAGAAGAAAATACACACTAATGCATTAAGGTTGTTTTTTAAAAATTCTATATTTAAGGTGTTGCTCTAAATATAAAATTTTAATTATGTCTGGTCCTGAGGACCTAGGCTGTGGTCACTAATGACTACTCAAGCCCTGTTGCCCTCACAATCCTCTCCTCTTTCCCTCCCCTCCCCTCCATCCATATATTGAAGGGGTCACATCTGGTGGAATAGGCAGCCCCTGGCTCCCACAGGCCTTCCTGACTGGTTAAGCATTCATGCTGTGCCTGTTGTTAAATTTTGAATTTAATCTGAGAACTGGGTTTATTTGCATTTGTTCCTGAATGAGAATTTCTCTTGGTTTTTATGCCCTGTGTAGCAGGTATCTTTTCTACAGGGACAGATATACCATGGCACATCCTAAATCGACCTGGCCTCTTTAAAGTCATTGTGACCACACAACTAAAGAGCTGATCTGGATACCTAGGGATGTCTATCAATGTATGCAATATGCTGGGGAGGCCTGGGTCCTGTTTTTATTGACTGTTCCACCCTCAGGAGATAGTGACAGCAATGCCCAAGGAGCAGGTAGAACCTGAGGCCACTGTGGCTCCTGGTTTTTGCTTCCAGCCCATTTCTCATGTATCTTGCATAAAGGCGGAGTAGTCCTGGAGTCACCCAGCCCCATTTGGTTCTTCTCTCTAAGCGCCTGGTCCAGTAAAGTGTCACACAGAGAACTGCCGGGACTGGATAGACCAGTATGAAGATTGGGGCAGAACAGCATTGTGTGCTGGAGGAGCATTGATTTCTGAAGGGGAGCCGAAATCTTGCTCTGTAGTAAAGGTTTGCTGAGCAGGTTTATAGCTCATCTACCTCCAAAGCAGCTCTAGAATCCAACTCTAAACATAAGATAGAGCCTGCCATGCTCCTCATTCTTATTTGTAGCAAATTCTTTTAACTTCTCTGGGACTGGTTGTGAAATAGATTATACCCTTGACCCAGCCATGCCTGGGGTTGTTTTGAGGAGCAAATGAGGTCAAGTATGCTTTGCAAGTAAAAGGTGCTACTGTTGGTTTTGTTGCACTACATTATCAGGGGGTGGGAAGTGAGTAATGACAGTTTATATTCCAAGGCCACCAGTTTTAACCTGGTCATGACACCATAATGTCCAGTAATGGCTGCATGATGCTTCTGAGAAATAGCATGGATTGTAAAGAACTGGGACCCCACACAGCCTGATGCAGTAGCTCAAGGTCAGGGTTTCCCATGTACCTGCTTTATGACCTTGGGAAAGCTTCTCATCTATAACAACATTATATTATTGTATTATTGTATTATTGATAAAAATTAAATTAGTTAATAATTGTTAATAATTAGTAAATGTAAATGCCCAGACCTGTGCCTGATGCATAATAAATGCTACAATATATTAAATAAAATCATTTATAAAAAACTTGTTTTTTTTCTTTTTATTAATTTTGGAGGCTTTGGGTTGTCAGACCTGAACCATTTCAAAAGTATCTCACAAGTCTTCTAAACTTTCCATACAGCATATATTTGCATAAACCAACAAAATTAATGCTTTGGGAATCACATGTTTCTAAGAATACATAGAACAGGAATGTGAATACATTACCCACTTTGTCCAGCAGCTGCCTTGCTCTGATACCTTGTGGTTTTTCAAGGAGAGAGGAAAGAGGAATGTGGTTAAAAACCAAAGAACATGCTGGAAATAGAGATGCCCTTACTTCATTATGTCACTCTTTTCCCATTTCTGTTCCATGAATACGTAGCCAGGAATTTAATAGTAGGTCCTCATCGAACAGTTTACATCAGTTGTTCTGCTCATATTTTCTTAATGGAAAATGTAAAGATTGCAGGTAAAATCTGATTTTTAAAATCACAAAATTACTTTGTTGTCTCTACTGCCCCCAACAGTCTGAAGACTTTGGTAGACCACCTCCTTAGCCACTTTAGGAAAAAACCACCCCTAGTTTCTTTGTAAGAAGATATTTGCAGGCACTGATATTGAGTTTGGAGCTATTGATTAAAAGAAAATAAACTGTCCATTGTCATTTCTCAGAATGAAAAAAATAGCTAGACCTTTTTCTCCCTGACAGAAATCGACTGCCTGTTGCCTCAGTTGAAAAACCATTCTGACCTAATGGGTGGCTTGTGGCAGATGCCACTATTGAACAGCAGCCACTAATTTAAAAACTGAATCAGCACTGAGAAGTATCGAAATGACTGGACTTAGCAGAATTTTCCAAATGATGCACTTTACCAAACCATGAAGGACAAGAATTACTTAAGATGACACACAAAGTCTGAATCGAGTTTTTTACTTTATTTTTTGTAAATTGAGGTAAAATTCATGTAACATAAAATCAACCACTTTAAATGAACAATTCAGTTGTGTTTAATTCAGTCACAATGTTCTTCAACCACCGCCTGGTCTAGTTTCTAGTACATTTTAATCACCCAAAACAAAACCCTGTCCACACGAGGTAATTACTTCCTATTCTCCCTGTGTATTTTATAGAAAGACTAATTATAGGGATTTTGTATGTACATGTGTTATGCACATATGTGTAATGTCTTTTTGTTTCAAGGATGAATGATCACATTAAAAATGGAAATTTAGCCAGGTGCCATGGCACATACGTATAATCCCAGTGGCTTGTAAGGCTGAGGCAGGAGGATTGCAAGTTCAAAGCCAGTCTCAGCAACTTAGCAAGACCCTGTCCCAAAATAAAAAAAATAAAATCGGCTGGAGATGTGGTTCAGTGGTTAAGTGCTCCTGGGTTCAATCCCTGGTTCCAAAAATAAAATAAAATTGGAAGTTTAGGTAGGCTTGACCTTTTCAGTAAAAAAAAAAAAAAAAAAAAAAAAAAAAGGCTACAATGGTCAGGAAAGATAACTCCTATTTTCTCTGAAAGCATTAAAGAGGAAGATTCATTGTAAGACATTAGTGGGCAGGTACAGAATGAGAATGACCCAAAACAGTTGTAAGATGGGCAAAATCTCTTCAAGGTATTGAACTCTTATAGAACCTCAAGGAGTGCTGAATGACCCTAGAAAAAAGCTACGGTTCATGTTAATCCTAGTTTTTCTTATACCATTCTACTTTTTTCATTCTTCCATCCTATTATTACTTAGTGCCTTGCAAAGGAGAGATAGTCAAGTCATGTTAAAATTGTCAGTGTGGGGCCAGCCTTACTGTTCTGGGGTGGCCACTGCACCCCGCTGGAGTGCTGTGGCATGAGCATGTTCTCCTTCTGGCCTCTTGAGAGTGAGCCAGCTTGCAGCAAATCATTAAATTACTTTAGGTATAGATTAGAGAAAATCTTAAAGGTCTTTAATCTCTTCTCTCCTAAGCATTTATTTCAAATAAAAATACATCTTGATATGGTGAGGTGGCCAGCACCTTGACAAGGTGATTCTTCTTCAGGAGGGGATGAGACACCTGAGGAAAAGTGTGAAGTAATGAGTGAAGAAATAAGGGGCAAAGTCAGAAGTAGTTTTTAAAGCAGAGTGCGTGGTACATTCTTCCAGTCCTAGTAGGAGCTGGAACAGAACAGTTAAAAAATGGCTCCTATTCTTTATTTAAGGGAGAGCATCAAAGGCAGGGATAAGGTTTCAGTGGATGGAGTCTTGCTTCATGGTGTCTTGCTGTCAACATGTTGATTGGCATCTTGGGAAGCCACACCCATTTCCTGGAGGCTTTGTGGCTATGTGGCTGCAGCAGGTCACCCCATTTCTGGTGGTGTGTGGGAGCTTTTGGCAGAACTGAATAGGAACTCACATGTATCTGGACAGTCTCAACCAGAAGGATTGCCTCTGGAAGTCCCAGATACCAGATTTTTCTGTTCACTGGCTGTGATGTGGGTTTGGTCCAAACACAGTTCACAAATGGCTCTCAACATTGTAGGTTTAGCTAATTTTGCATAGCTTATACTACATGTAAGTCTAGTCTCTGTGAATCAAAGTGTCGATATTGCAAATGAATTAGAAAGTTACCTTTTAAAAGAATCTGGCCATTTTGGGAGGGTATCACTAATCATCCTTTACTTTTTATAATTGAATACAGCTTGCATCTATATAGTCATGTATTGTGGTTGGTTAAAGCATGATGTGATTGATATAGCCTTCATTTATATTTAGGGACAAATAGTTACAATAATAATAATATGGATCAGCTTTTAAATGAAACAAATTATGGATGCAGAATCATATGTACTTGTCCCAGTCTGGTACTGAGAGGAGGTAAACAAATGGAAAAATGAATGGATGGAATAATTTGTTTCACTGTTATAGTATTTATTTGCATGGAATCCTAACTATAATCAGAAATAATAAAGTCTTTTTTTTAAAGATGTTTTCCACATCAATATTGTCAAAGTAATACATGCCCATGATAGGGAATATGGAAATTTTTCTATGTGTATTTCATGCGTAATTGTGACCTTATCCTATGTGAAATGTTGTGCCCTATATTTTTCACTCAGCCTGACAATGTAAACATCTCCCAGTATCTGAAACTCACTCTCAGTAGGCATTGTCCTATTTACTCAGAAAGTCATGATGTTATCTATGATGGGAAAAAGATGTTTAATTAAAGTGCTAGCTCTATTCAGAGAGATTGTAGGATGTTTCACTGGTACAGGCCAGAGCACTTATGGACTATGTAATTAGGTAACCCTTAAAAGCTGCTTATGCCTCTAGACTCTCTAACTGCTTCTTAACTTTTGGCTCTTTAGCCTTATTGATGGTAAGTTATGTATTAAATATTCTCTCACATAGAAAGTTCATTCTGTCTGAACCTGATAGTTAGGATGATGATTTTTCTCAAAATACACAAATAGTAGATGTTGGTACTTTTCATGGTGTTAATTCTAGTCATTCAACCTTTTAAGAAAAAGAATATATCACCTTTTGGGATTCTATAAGAAAGACATTTTGTTAATATTCCATTTTGATGTGTCGTGGGAAAATGTAAGCTCTGTGCGTGTGTGTGAAGAATGCCTGTTTATTAGATATATAAAATCCTTGAAATTTATCAGGAAAAAATTCAGCTTTTTATTCATGTATTAGTTTATCTATAAATTTATGTAATATGGTTTCTGTATTGATTTAAGTATTAAAAAAACCCACGGTGTATATTAGGATACTTTAGAAATCAGGATGATTAAATAAATCATTATATCCTAATTTATAATAAAACATATGGAATCAAACTTTTCATTTTTCTTTTAGCCAGATGAATTGTACTTTGAGGAAGGCGACATTATCTACATCACTGACATGGTAAGCCCAGCTAACATTTTATAATTCTATTCGTGTACTAAAGATATAAAACATAATACTGTTGCCATAACATTGTAAATTATTTAATTGTATATGTAAGCAAAATATGTATGCATAAGTCTGTTGATTTTGGCACAATTTATAGAAGCATAAGATTGAAAGTAGCCCTTTTGTTCATCATTAGGACAATAGTTGAATAGACTTTGGTATATCCACAAATGGAATATTATGCAGCCATATGAAGGAATGAAAAATATCTGTATCTGCTCTTATGGAGTAAGTGAAGTGAAAAACAAAAATGTAATAAAATGCATATGGTATGCCCTCATTTATCGTAGAGAATATATATATATCTGTTTTTCTCAGTTTAAAATAAAAAGTGAAAGGTTGAGTCATAAAATTTAAAAATTAGTTTTGTCTATATGGAGGAAAGAAAATAGGGTAGAAGGAACATAGAAAAGAGACTTTAAGAAAACTGTACTTTGTTTTGAAGGTTTGATTTTGGAATTGTGTAAGCTCTATATAGAGTTATAAAATCAAGCAGTAAAAAGCAATTCCTAAAAACTAAAAACAGAGTGAATCCAATGACCTTAATTATACCCTAGTAATTGCCATAACCTCGCAGAGAGGATGTATTCCAAGCAACTTTAACAGTTTGACTGAACATTCCTGGTAGAATATATACAAAGGACCGAAAGAACTGAGAAAGGGAAGCTAAAAAAGTAAACTGTTTTTACCCATGATTGAGTTGGGTAGTGAGTTGGCATTGCTAATTCTGAGATTGTTGAGTGTTTGTGGTTGAGAGCCAGTGAGTCATCAGGTCAGTGATGCTCATTGCCAGGATTTGCAGCACAGCAGGAGGATACACAGAGGTAAGATCAGTGAAGTTAGGTAGAAACAGCAGTCCTTCATTTGAATTGGAAATATGTTGTATTTTCTCTAACTCAAACAAAATAGCACTCGCTCTGTTCTTTGAAAGGGCAGAGAAAAAATGCACAAGCCAATAATAGGTTGTTTTCCATTAAAAGGAATAGGCTCCTTTAAGAAATGGCTAATATCAGGTCAGGGGCAGCAAAGGTTTTAGGTAAAAACAGAATTCCTTGATATTAGAAAACAAGAAGCTCCCCAAGACTACTAGGGCCACGTTATAAGAACTCAGGAACTAACTTATAGAAGCTTCCACTGTCCCAAGACAAGAAAGCTTGAGTATCACTTCAGGCAACAATTCCCCAGGATCAAAACACATTGACTATGCTTGAATTTATGAGTTCCTAATGTTAATCAGAACAAACAAACATTGGTTAGTGTGACATTGCTAGGGAACCAGCTTTTTATTTTGACAACTGAAGTAAAAAGGAGAAAGAATCAGCATTGATTTTACTCTTTCTCTATGAATATTATCTCTGGTATCCTGAGAGTTGATGAGGGAAGGTTTCTTTTTAAAGAGATATGCTAGTTATTGAAATGAAAAAACAAAAAAAAAAAAGATAGAATGTCCCCATTTTGCAATCTGTATGAAATAATGGATCTCGACTATGATCATCGATAGCAACCAACATTACAGGAACAGAGATGACCATACATTATAAGTTTCCTGATACAAGAAATCACTACTACCTATGAAATAACCTTGCTAGAAAAATTCAAGCTCAATCTAATTAAGGCTGTAGAACTAATTACTGTTTACAGCAATACAGGGAACAGAGGAGTGTGTTTAATGGTACAAAGGTGTACAACAGGCAAAGTACAGACTGTTTGAAATTCTACACAACAAATTGACTTCTTCAATAAATATATTGCAAAAGGTAAAAAAGGAATGTAAGTGGGTACCTCTAGATTTGTAGAAGGCAAATCACTTACATTGTATGGTTTTTATTTTGGGATCCCAAATTATGGTGCAACTGGGATATTTGATATACTAAGGAACTATTTTTGAAAATAGTTTTAAGCTGTGATAATGGTATTTGTCTTTCAAACAAATCCTTATTGACTTGAAATATTGAAATATTATAAATATTGAAATATTTACATATTAAATAATTTGATGCCTGGAAATTATTTCAAAATGACCCCAGAGAGGAGATTGGGGATGTGGGGCATATATGAAGCAGTATTGACCAAGAAGAAATGATTCATGCAGTTGGGAAATGGTTTATTATATTGTTCTTTATACTTTTGCATTGGTTTGCATCTTTTCTGTATGTATTTCAGTAGTAGTGCCCTTGCCTAGAACACAGGAGGTTTTTTTTTTTTTTTTTTTTTTAGAGAGAGTGACAGAGGAGAGAGAGAGAGAGAGAGAGAGAGAGAGAGAATTTTTTTTTTAATATTTATTTTTTAGTTCTCGGCGGACACAACATCTTTGTTGGTATGTGGTGCTGAGGATCGAACCCGGGCCGCACGCATGCCAGGCGAGCGCGCTACCGCTGAGCCACATCCCCAGCCTGAAGGAGGTTTTGAGTTTAATTTCCAGCACTGCCAACACACATTTACTCCAAAAATGAAAGTAAAATAAAGAGATCTTTAAAAAAATATAAGTATCTCAAAGATAAGACAAATTAAAATTGGACAAAAAAATACTGTAGCTAGTTTAATAAAATTTCCCCCTTGTCTTTCCTATTATCTCTGATTTGCTTGATTTTTGACACTCTATGTTGAGGTGTAATTGAGGTTACAGGTGGATGCTGTGTACTTGTAATATAGTGATAAGGGAAATGGAATCCCATAGCTAGGGTGTGAGGAAGCTTGATTAGTGTGGTCAGGGCTGATGTACATTTCATAGTACGGGTGCACCCTGTGTACCAAATGGGTTTAAAAATGACTAAATGCAGCCAGGCACAGTGGCACATGCTTATAATCCCAGCTGAAGCAGGGAGGATCCCAAGTGCAAAGCCAGACTCAGCAACTTAATGAGAACCTGTCTCAAAATAAAAAAGGGCTGGGGATGTGGCTCAATGGTTAAGTGCCCCTGGGTTTAATCTTTGGAACCCTGTTCCCTCCCCCCCAAAAAAGTGACTAAATGCAGCCTGGATTTGGTGCCACTTAATTTAATTCTTCTTTCACCAGAGTGATACCAACTGGTGGAAAGGAACCTGCAAAGGCAGGACTGGGCTAATTCCAAGCAACTATGGTAAGTGTTGCCCAAGTGGCTTTACTTTAGCTATGCTATATTTCTTCTTAATTATCTGGTTCTAGGGAACTTTGGGCTTGCAGAATTCAGAGAAGTGGCTGAGAATTCAGAGAAGATCAGGTGTGTTCGGGGTGGTATGGTCATAGACTATGGCTGAGAATTCAGTGGAGTCGTTTGCTAGAGCAGGACAATTTCCACTCTATAAGCCTCCTATTAGTAAAGTGGCCATGAACACCAGATGTACCTTGGCTTAAGAGAACATATTTTAGCATTCTTGAAAAAAAAAAAAAACAACAAAGTTTCCAAGGAAACTCTTATGGTTTTATTTTATTCAGCTCTTAATGCAATTCTTTTCATGCTCTTAAATTAAATCTCACAGATTGTTTCTTGGACTAGCTCTTTTGTTTGTTATGAAGAACACCCTGTTTGGGGCAGCGATGTTCATTCATTAAATGCTCATCATGGCAGTTTGGGGAACCCAAGCACTGGGTGTGGCTCCTGTCATGAAGCTGCCTCTAGTTGGAAGAAGGACAAAACAGACAAAAACACTTCAGTGGAAATCAGCAAAGTCAAAAGAGCACAGGATTGGAAATGAGGATCCCAGGTTTTAATCCTTTGTCTTCCACTTCTCAATAACAGGGTACTTTAGTTCAGACATCTAATTGCTACCTTTGGGATTAAGTTTCTCTATCTATATGATGAAAGGGTTGGATTCAGATCATTTCTGAGATCCCTTTGGACTGTAGCATAATGTGAATCCTTAGAGCTGGCTGGCATTGGGCACCAGTTCCAAACACTGGAGAATGACTTAGAAAATGTCCAGGGAGGTCCTTCAAAACTCTGAGGCCATGGGGATGAAGGCTAAGGCTTGTGGTCCTGCATAGGGGCCCTGTATGCCCTGGTCTAAGGGTGGTACTCTTCTTTGTCCTAAAAAAAAAAAAAAAACCAAAAAACTTCAGGGCTGGGGATATAGCTCAGTTGGTGGAATGCTTGTCTTACATGCACAAAGCCCTGGGTTCAATCCCCAGAACCACCAAAAAAAAAAAAAAAAAACAAAAAAAAACACTTCAAATGTTTCTTCTCCTCGAAGCCTTTGAAATACCAGATGTACCTTTCCTGTATACTCCATTTCCAGCCTTGATCATAGACACTGAGGGTAGAAAATGTCCTTTTGCCATTTGGGTTCCCCATAGCCAAAGCAGTGTCCTGCTACAGTCCCATGGCAGGAGAAGTGGTCCTAAAGTTGCCCTTAAGTCATAACCTTCTTGTAGGCATTGCAGCTCATTCTAGGACCCAGTGAACACACCTTCCTAGAGGTAGGTAGGTCTGTTGATTATGAAATATTTTCCCCACCCCCTCCTACTTGCACACACAGGGAATTAGAATTGCTTTCAGGTATCTTCAAAGTAGGGTATTTTACAGAAAGAAAAAAGTGAACATCAGATGTTTTCTTTTGCATTTTTGTGACTAAGTTTATGAAATACTTGAGTATACTGGTATTTGAGTCAGGAATCTGTTTGGTTTTAATTTATATTTCCAGTTAATTGCTGTGTTATTGCCTTATTGCTTGGCTTGGTTTTATTTAACACATAATTCAGCTTTTTTTTAAAGCAGGCACTATCAATTTGATATTTGGGGGTTTTTTTATCCACATAAAAGTAAGGGAAGCTGTATTGTCTGAGGCTCTGTCATTCATAAAGCTGGGGGACTGTGGGACATAAGCAGCTTCAGCAAATCACTTGGGCACTCTCAACATTGGGCTTGCACTTTTTATTTTCAATCTAGTGGCTGAGCAGGCAGAGTCCATTGACAATCCACTGCATGAAGCTGCAAAAAGAGGTAGGTGTGATTGTTTTTGATTGAGGGGTGCAGTACAGTAAAATACATGGATTTTAATTACACAGATTGATGAGTTTTTCCAAATACATCTATGGAGCCCACACCCAGATGAAAATCTAGAACATTTCTACCGTTACAGAGTATTCTCTCACACACCTTTCCAGTTAAATCCTTGCCTCCCTCAGAGGCTGACTTTTATCACCCTAGAAGGGTAAGTATGAGTATAATTAAAATATGTCAGCCAACAAGCAAATTTTTACCAAAAGCACATTAGATAGAGCACGAATCTCTAGGATATATAAAGAACTCAAAAGTCTTAATACCAAAAAAACAAATAACCCTATCAATAAATGGGCCAAGGGACTGAACAGACACTTCTTGGAAGATGATATACAGTCAGTCAACAAATATATGAAAAAATGTTCAACATCTCTAGCAATTAGAGAAATGCAAATCAAAACTACTCTATGATATCATCTTACTCCAGTCAGAATGGCAGCTATCAAGAATACAAACAACAATGAGTGTTGGTGAGGATGTGGGGGAAAAGGCACACTCACACATTGCTGGTGGAACTGCAAATTGGTGCAGCCAATATGGAAAGCATATTGAGAATCCTTGGAAAACTGGTAATGGAACCACCATTTGACCCAGCTATCCCACTCCTCAGTCTATATCCAAAGGACTTAAAAACAGCATACTACAGAGACACAGCCACATCAGTGTTTATAGCAGCACAATAGCTAAACTGTGGAACCAACCTAGATGCCCTTCAGTAAATGAATGGATAAATAAAATATGGTTTATATACACAAGGAATATTACTCAGCAATAAAAGAGAATAAAATCATGGCATTTTCAGGTAAATTGATGGAGTTGGAGAATATCATGCCAAGTGAAGTTAGCCAATCCCAAAAAACCAAATGCTGAATGTTTTCTCTGATTTAAGGATGCTGATTCATAATGGGGTTGGAGGGGGGCATGGGAGGATTAGACAAACTCTAGATAGGGCAAAAGGGAGGGAAGGGTTGGGAGCGGAGTGTGGGGGTAGGAAAGACAATGGAATGAGATGGACATCATTACCCTAAGTACATGTATGAAGACACAAATGGTGTGACTCTGAGTACAACCAGAGATATGAAAAATTGTGCTCTATATGTGTAATATGAATTGTAATACATTCTGCTGTCATATGTAATAAATTAAGATAAAAAAGTGTCAGCCAACAAACACTGTTGAGTGTTTTACCTTCCTGTGCCCTGGGTGGTAATAGGCATATGGAATGATAGGTCTATGGCCTGTAAGGCTCAGAGTCAAGCAGAGGAGAGAGATGTATGGCTGCTTGTTAAAATACAGTGTGATAAGTACAGCAATAGAAATGTGTTTAAACACAGTGTCGTGGCCAGAGTGCACACGTGGAGGGCAGGCATGTGGAGGTGTTCTGGGGGAGAATATTGATGTAAAAAGGTTTGGAAAGGAAGGAAGTGAGCCACAGGGATTAGTCTGGGGAAGAGCCATGGCCAAACAGTGATGAGCCTTGTCCTGGGCTTTCTCCTATCAGTGATTCTTAGCTTGCAGAGTTCTTCCCTGCAAACCCTGGGGACATTTGGCAATATCTGGAGACATTGTACTGTCATGACTGGAGGGATGCTACTGGCTTTTTTTTTTTTTTTTTTTTAGCATAGAGGTTGAGAATGTTGCTAAATCAAAGGCATTACAAAGAATTCTCCAGTCCCAAATGGCAATAGCACTGATGTTGAAAAACCCTTCTATAAATCATAGGGTATTTTGGTAAAGCCTCAGTAAGCTCCATTTTGTTTTGTTTTATATCTTTTTGAAATATGAATGTGCAAAAGGAAATTATTGGTTTAGAATTACTAAACTGACATTTTAAAAAATCTTGGTAAATTAGATACTTAGGGCATTAGCCTGAAGATTTTAAATTAATAGTTATACTTTAGCAAATAAGAGCAGTAACTTTGAGTAGGTTATTTAGTGTTTCTTCTCTAGTAAGAACTAAGATGTATTTTTTTGTTGTTGTTGGGGGAGGGAGGGTACCAGGGGATTGAACCCAGGGGTGCTTAACCACTGAGTCACGTCCCCGTTCCTTTTTATTTTTTATTTTGAGACAGGGTGCTTGCTAAGTTGTTTAGGGCCTTGCTCAATTGCTCAGGCTGGCTTTGAACTTGAGGTCCTCCTGTCTCAGCTTCCAGAGCAGTGGGTATTATAGGCATGTGCCACAATGCCTGTCCTGAAATGCATTTTTAATGTGAATATGAATAGTTTTTGTTTGTATTGAGGTTTAACTTTTTTCTTCCAAGTTCCAGAATTTTGCAAAGGAAAGAAATACACACACACACACACACACACACACACACCCATGATTTTTTTAAGAGTAGAAATACCTAAGTAGAGCTATTTAGGCAACTCTTTCCATCAACCTACCGTTAAAAATTGATGATAATGCTTTCCATTAACAAACTGGAAGTCCAACTGTGCCATACTAAATGTATTAGTGGATAGGTCTTAATTGGAGACTTGCTGATTAGCCCTTTTCTTGTGTTTTTATAAATGTAAAATTCTTTCAGGCAACTTGAGCTGGTTGAGAGAGTGTTTGGACAACCGAGTGGGTGTTAATGGCTTAGACAAGGCTGGAAGCACCGCCTTATACTGGGCTTGTCATGGTGGCCATAAAGGTAATATGTTTTGTTTGCTATTAAAAACGAATCTCTGTGATGCTAAAATGTGTTTCACCTAAGGGAGTCAGATTCACAGAAATGGAAAAAAAAACAAAAACAAAAAAAAAACCCCAAAACAGCATTGGCTATCTTTTGAAAATCCTTTAGAACATCAGTCAAAAGCCTTGTTCCTGGAAGCCCTGTGGAACAGTGGGTGGAACGTGGCCAGTCAGCCCACTTCACAGACCTCTCACTTGAAAAATCGGAAACTTCTTTTTCCTCTCAAAGAAAACTAACCAGAAAACAACAGTAGTATAAAAATAAACCCACTTTCTAATCTTACAGAAGAAAAGGGCAGAACTGTCTCCTCTAGCTTTTTGCATTTTAAGTTTAATGCACAATTGTAGATTGAGAAGGGAGACAGCGTTGCTTAAGTGTGTGATTCAGTGGCTACTTGGTTACCATCAGTGATTATGACGAGTTCTAGATGATGATGGAGTCTAGATGTATTTCATCCTAGCCAAAAAAATCTACCATTTTCTACCTCTTTCTATAATACACAAAAAAATAAACCCCACTATGGGAAATAAAGAGCCTGACAAATTAAAGAGCATAACCAAAGGAAAATCTGTGACTCTCTCTCTTATTTTAGCTAATAGGCACGTTAGTTATATGAATGCTAAGTATCATGGCAAGTGTGAAACTATTCCTACTAATAGCTATCATATGAAAATACTAAAGCCAAACCTGTTTGAAAAAAATATCTTTTTCTTAAAATATTTCTATTTCTTTAGATTATTATGTTTTTCTTTACATAAATTTTGAGACGTTTATAATAAGAATTTTATTGAAGATTCTGCTAAAGAATACTCTCTTTAAACATTATTATGCTTAGTTTTATCAGACTTTTACTTTTCATTCTTAAGAAATATCTCTTCTATTTGAATTTCAGATATAGTGGAAGTGCTATTTACTCAGCCAAATATTGAACTGAACCAACAGGTGAGACTATTTAGTATGAGGAAATCGTTTAACACACCTGCCTTGTTCTCTTTGGCACAGTACAGCTTATGGGCACATAAAGTATTTTACTCAAAATACTATAAGCACATAGATTCTTGCTTTTTTTTTTTTCATTTAATGGTGCTGGGATTTGAAGCCAGGGCCTTGAGCATGCTGGGCAAGCCCTTTACCACTGAACCACACCCCTGGTCCTTAGTACACAGTTTTTAAACACTGTTATTACTGTATTAAAATTTAAATTGAACAGAGCCCAAAGTACCTATCCCTCATTTCCTTGTGCATCACTTTCAGCTGTTAGCTCTTTCTTCCTGTATGTACCTTTGTGTTACTGAGGAATAGGCTGGTGGAGCTGTCTGGTCATGTATCGTCTTTATGTGTATATTTGCTTCCTATTTGATTAATGAAGGTTGTCAGCTCTCCAGTTCCCATCTCCCAGTATCTCAGCATCCAACCTTTCCTTCTTTGTATAATGTTTACATTATTGTCACTAAGTAATGTTCACTGCTTGTATAACTTTTTGTTTCTCTTTAGTTATTGACTTTTATTTAGCTTGTTCCTTCTGTCACTAGGACTGCTGCACTGTTTTATACTCCCTTGATAGACTGTCTGTATAAGATAATCCATGAACTTTTTTTTTTTTTCCCTGTCTTGGTCTCACCCTTCTTGTAGCAATTCATCTTCATCTTCCAACCTGAGCAATTTCATCTCTGCTACTTTTTGCCATCTTTCTTAGAATCACGTTCTCTTTTCTGCTGTGTTGTCACTTTTCTGGACCTGTGTTTTCCTTTGTTGGAGATCATTTCTTCAAGTAGATTCCTGAGAAAGAGGAGCTTGGGATTGATTATTAAAAACTGATCACAATTCTAGGTTGCAAATAATTTTGAAGATGTGGCTCCATGGTATTCTTGTTCCCCAGGGTTGCTTTTGAGAAGTCTGATACCATTTTGATTCCTGTATTAGTGAATTTTCTATTATTATAATGAAATATCCAAGGCAGGCTACTTTATAAAGAAATGAGGTTTATGGGGCTAACAGTTTTTGAGGTTTAAGGGCATGGTGCTGGCATCAGCATGGCTCTGTTGAAGATCTTAAGGAGGATGGTATCAAAGTGGTGGGAGTGTATGTGATAGGAAGAGATCATATTTCTAGACGGGAAGGCAGAGAGAGACTGTGGTTCCCATAGTCCCTTTGGAAGTTAGTATCCCCAGATGACCAAAGCTTTTTGACACTTTAACAGATATCTGCAATAATCAAGTTATAGAAATAAAAGGTACATATTGGCTGTCAGTTTGGGAAGTTCCAGTCTATGATTGGTAGGACCCATTTCTGGCTGGCAGGGGGCTTCTTTGTGGGGGGTGAAGTGGTGAGGTCCTGGCTGTTTTGCTGCTGAGCAACCCCTAGATGCTACTATAAATGCACCCCTCCCTTTTCTCCATGTGGGGTTGTACTGCTTCACCAGAGGAGTATCCTACAGCCTCCTGCCTGGGTGTGTTCCCTTCACTGCACACACTGGGGCAGTGGGATAGGTAAAAGTAGCTGAAAGAGGCATCTTACTGTTTAGTTTGTAAATTTGTCACCCAACCCTTAGCTTTTGGTTTCTGGTCTTCTTGCTACCTATGTCCATAAGCTTGGAAGTTATCTGGTTAATTTCTCAATAAAGTTATTCCACCATCTTTACTTGGTCTGGCAACATGGGGGTCTTTGGGTTCTGGTTACTTCTTCTTCTTTCAACTAGAACCTGTCTTTACCCCATGCCTCATTCTTACCACAGTGTCTCCAGGAATCCGTAATTCCAAATTCTTGCTAGGTTTCTATGAAGGTCCATTCCTTGCTCCCTCCTATGTCCCCCTCTGTGGGCATCTGAGTTTCAGCTTGTGCTCTGCCACATCACTTCTACTCCTCCATCCCATTCCCACTCCCTAAAATGACTCATCGCTCATGGCTGGAGTCTCCTTTCTTCCTCCACTCTTCCCTTTGGAATTTTGTAATTTCTATAATTTGTTCTCATTTTAGGTTTAATTAGAGAAACTTGATGTCTGCATTCAGTACATCTTCTCATTTTAAAATGCTGCTTTCCCTTTCTGTCATCATAGAACAAGTTGGGAGACACGGCTTTGCACGCTGCTGCCTGGAAGGGTTATGCAGACATTGTCCAGCTGCTTCTGGCAAAAGGTAATGTTCGTGATGAATATATCTGGTCTTTGCTTACCCAGAAAAATAGGTCACATAAAATTATACTATTTGAAATAGTAGAAAGAATAATAATCTTCTAAACTGTAATTTTAACCCCTCTTCTGTGTATACCACAGAGCTGGTATGATGAGATGAAATTATTGGGGTTATTTATGTTGCTTTAATTCTAAATTGAAACCTTTACTTATAAATTAAGAGCTTTAAAATTATGGATATTATCTTTGGGAAGAACTTACTGTGCATATCTGAAGGATTATAGGGCCTTAGAAGAAAGAGGTGTGTTCACATATATATGGGGGAGATCTTGTCTGAGAAATCTGCACAGGCAAAGTTGCTGATCTCATAGGAAAGTCTTGATAGATAAGAAAGAATGTTGGGACTGCTGTACCCTGCTTTGAGCTGAGTAGTTGTTAGATGTACAAGAATGAGAGATGCCTTGTTTTTATACAGTCTATGTGCTTATAGTATATATAGCTGGCCCTGGAGATGGCTACTAATGCTGCCTGTGCACCTCTCCTGAAAAAGGAGCAGGGAACAGGTATTTGTTTTAAATCCTTCTTTCTCCTCTGGTGCCTCCATGACTCTCAGAGGAAACATGTAAATTATGGACTGATCCATCCATTCCTCCATTTGTCCCGTACATTATTAATGAACCCTTATGGAGGGCCAGACATAATACCCCACAACACAACTTGATTCAGAGGCTATAATGTAGACGAGGGGCCAGGCCATAAGTGATATGTAACCATCACTGGGGATCCTTGGCAATGTTGTGGAATATATAGGAGGAAATGCTTTGGATTTTAAGTATGTTGATGATATAAGTTCTAGGTCTAAAAGGGCAGAGTGTGAGTCAGTTTTTGATGCTGTTACCAAAATACCTGACAAGAACGACTTAGAAAAGGAAAATTTATTTTGGCTCATAGTTTCAGAGGTTTAGTTTATGGTGGGCCAACTTCATTCCTTTGGGTCCAAGGAGAGGAAGAACATCAAGATAGAAGGGTCTGGTGGAAGAATGCTGCTCTATTCATGGTGACCAGGAGGCAGAGAAGGGGGGAAGGGACTGCAGAGAAGATGAACCTTTCCATGGCACACCCCCAGGGACCCACCTCCTCTAGTCATGCTACACCTGCCTACAGTTACCTACCCAGCCTATTCAAACTAGATGGACTGATTAGGTTACAGCTCTCACATTCTAACCATTTCGGCTCTGAATATCCCTGCATCAACACAGGAGCTTTTGAGGAGCTCATATCCAAACCATGATAGTCAAACAGCATTAGGTCCACTATTGTGCTCCTCTGAAGGTTGTGCCAAGAGCAGCCACTAGCCTGTGTGCACCTGAGCCCTTGAAAAGAAGCTGCCTGAATTGAGTTGTACTATAAATATAAAATGCACACCCCTTTTTTTTTTAGGATTTAGTGAAAAAAGTACAATACCACAATAATTTTTATATTGGATTACATGTTGCAATGATCTTTTAGATATTTAGTAGGTTAAGTAAAACATTATTAAAAGTAATTTCACTTTTTGCAAATGTGTTTACTATAAAATTTAAAATTAACTGTGTGGATCACCTTGTATTTATATTAGTGCTGCTCCAAGGGAACTCAGGAAATAAATGTGTTTCTTCTCTAGCATCCTTGTTTCTGAATATTTCCTGTCCTGATAAACATGAGTATGAGTTCTATAATATAATTTAATTTATTTGTCATAGAACTGTTAGCCCTCAGGAATTTTGACTTGACAGAATGAGAATTTCCGTGTGACCTGAGGGATAGATGCAGATCTGGTCAATAGAATGAGATTTTTGCAAATTGGTGAAAATACGGCGGCAGAAAGGGTGAATTGAGAGAACCTTCTTGGAAGGTCACCTGGCAGTAGCTAACAGAATTAAAAATGTGCCTATCTTTATATTTCAGCACCCCATTTAGGAAACTGTCCTTTAAGTATTTGTGTGAACAAATGTGTTGCTTAAGGATGTTCATTGTAGTATCTGTGATAATCAGAGTTAGGAACAGCTTAGGTACCTATCATTAAAGCAAAGATTAAATAAATTTTGGATCATCCATAAAATGAATATTTATAAATACTTAAATAGATTTCAGTTATATGCATACTGCCAGAAAAGAGCACCATTTGTATATTGTTAAAAGTATGACATTGCAAACCAACATATGTAGCATGATTTTGTATACATGTTCACATATGTCTGTGGATGCATGCATACACATAAGGGAAACAAGAACTCAGGCTCACTTGTAAGAATGATTACCTCTGGAGAGGGTAAAAGACTGGACAGAATCCAGGAATACAATGCAAATGTATTCATGGATTCTAATGTAATTTTTAGCACAAAGTCAAAGTGGATAGAAAAGGGCTTACTGTAACAGTGAATTGGGGAACAATGAGTTGCCGCTGGTTTTTTTTTGTGTGTGTGTGTGTGCGTGTGTGTTGCCATTCTGCTAATTTACATGAGCATGTATGTACAGATATGAAAATATTAATCCCTTCAAGATTAACCCAGAGGTATTTTTTAAAAGACCTTCTTGAGCAGAACAAGAGGGAAGGGGTGTGTTGAATTTAAACTCCCCAGACTCCTGCGGAGGCACACATAACCACTGGGGTTTGGTGGTGATTTAGGATTTACTGAGGGGAAGGTAAACTCACAGAAAGGTACATGAGTACTCCCATAGAGACTGGAAGGGAAAAGCTGTGTTTCCATGGAGCATAGGCACCACAGGTGTAGCAGCTGGCCCCTGGTTAAAGATGCCACACACACTACTTTAAGGAGTTTAATTTTGGTCCAGTACTGTTCTCTAGTTAGTTTTGCCATATGTGGTTAGCCTTGGTGGAAAGAGGATTGACTACTACTGTATAGTCTTTAAAGACACGTAACTTCCTTTTCTTGTTTTGGGAAGGTGCTAGAACAGACTTACGAAACAATGAGAAGAAGCTGGCCTTGGACATGGCTACTAATGCTGCCTGTGCATCTCTCCTGAAAAAGAAGCAGGGAACAGGTATTTGTTTTAAATCCTTCTTTCTCCTCTGGTGCCTTCATGACTAAGATTTACCAGCCCACGATTGGGAAAAAGATTTTTTTCTTGATAATCAACTTTTTTTTTTTTTTTTAAAGAGAGAGAGAGAGAGATAGAGACTTTTTAATATTTATTTTTCAGTTTTCAATGGACACAACATCTTTATTTTATTTTTATGAGGTGCTGAGGATCAAACCCAGCGCCCTGCGCATGCCAGGCGAGCGCGATACCACTTGAGCCACATCACCAGCCCTTGATAAACTCTTTAGATAGTCCTGAAGTTTGAATATATATCTCTCCTTGTTCTAAATCAGAACCTCCAAAATAGAATACCTCCAGGAAACAAATTTGAAGAAAGATACAGATCTTTCACTATTGTGTATGTTTATATGTGTGTTTTTTTGTTTTGTTTTGTTTTGTTTGTGTGTGTGTTTATTTATTCCTTACAATCAATTTCTCATCACCTTGCTTTCCACAATCCTTTCCAGAGAACTGTGGTCTGAATTCCCTCACTTCATATATGTACTCATGAGTGGTTATGGCTAAATATTATTCAAATTAAGTATTTGATAGATCGCTGTTTATATTTAGTTTCTAGCCTATATGAGGGTATCAATAAACCGTAATTGAAATTTTTCTAGACTTTGCTAGACATTTTGGAAGTTATTCATAATACATACGGAAGAATAAATTTGAAAAAAAAATAAAGGAAAGCATGTGTGGTTGTTTTGAAAGAAAGGTGTTAAGACACACTTGAGTCATTCGTGGTCACTGTTCAGATCAGCTGCTTATTTGACCTCTCAGTATGTAGCCTAATGAACGTGGCCCCCTGGATCTGTTCTTGTGCATCCTGGGAAGAGGTGCCTTGACCTGACCTCCTGTCCACCTCCTTTTATCCCCCTCCAGTGTGTCATTAGCCACCTGGCTCATGCAAACCTAGAGAGGAAAAAGAGAAGAATACAGGGAACATTAAACCCCTTTCTTATTACATCTCAAGTCTTACTCTGTTGTCTGATGTTTGACACTTTCATATCATTAAAGTATAAACTAACAGTTGACACTTTTTCACCATTTTCTAGAATGAAACTAGTATGATAGATGACTCACTTTTTGCAAGTCTTTTGCATTGCTGCTTATTATTTCAGACCTTTTTGGTATTACTTTAGAGCCCAAAGTTTAACTAATCTGTGTTGGTATAGAGAGTCAGCAAAAAGACTTTTGAGAAAAGAAATTTCCACTATAAAGGCAAAGGACATTTGTTTCCCTGTAGCTGGATGACATTATTGCTTCTATAGTTCTTGACCTGTGCAGTGGGATATTTGTCAATTTTCTGTTTTTATTAGTGTAATAAAATTCCCATTATTTTTTGAACTCTGGGAAAACTTTTTTCTCCCTCAGGTATCCCTCTGTGTCCTCCATTAATTGAGCTCCAACAATGTGCCTGTATTTGTATTCCATTTTGTTCCCTCCAAAATGATAGGGTAATCTACTGCTACAAGGATTTGAGTAGATGGTTGAATAGGTGACAGTTACAAATCAGTTGTCTTTCTTCTGAGTCCTGCTTAAGTTGACATAACATTTGGTGGGATCCAGCTCTTTTTATTTTAAAATGTTCTTGTTTCATTTCCATCTTTTGTTTCTGAGTATACTTTATTTTCAGTATTTTCTAAAATGAATCTGAAGCTTCCCTGTTTTTGTTCTCTTTCCTTCCTCTTGTGAGTTATCTTTCTACCCAGTGACCTTGCCTTCGGGTAAAGGCAAGGATTGTGGCGTGCCTGAAGCCACATGTGCACATGTCACTGGGAGAGAGGAGGTTGGGAGCACTGCTGTCAGAGTGGAGTGGCTGTTGGTGTGTTCTAAGTTGGTCACCGTGCATGTAGCTTTGTTAGAAACAGACCACTCAGTGCTGTGTACTTTACTCTGCACATCTAAGGAACATGTGGACCACTATATTTGTGTGCTTCTGTAATAGCAGATACTTAATAGAGTAAACAGTAGAAAAAAAATCTCATGAAACTTACAAACCCAGGGTCATAGGGAAGAGTACAGTTTGTTGAGTGATAGAAGCTTTGACAGGTAAAAAGAAAATCTGAGCAATTAGTAATTTGTTTTGCTTTTTCCGCCCATTTCTTTTAGATGCACTTCGAACATTAAGCAACGCTGAGGACTATCTTGATGATGAAGACTCAGATTAATTCCCTTCGGGAGCTTTGAGACCTAAAACTTCTTTTTCCTTTTGCCATTCCAAAACCTTATTGTTGCCAGAAGAGTATTGGTAACTGTAAGAAAAAAGAAAAAAAAAAGTATATATGAACGTTGCGGTGTTGCACTGTGATTGAGTAGAACGTGGAAATGAATAGTTTTCACCTTCATTTGCCAATAAGTAACCAGATACCTTGCTGTATAAAATACATTTATGTTCACCAGTGTAGAACAAGAAGAGATTATTTCTATTTATCAAGCTAAAGGAATTTAAGGATTTTTTTTTAAAATCGGGATTTTTTTTTGGGGGGGCGGGGGTTCTTTACCTCAAGGATTGAGATATTTTGAATAGATTTTTTTTCAAGGGGGGATGCTTATTATAATAATATACCAAAATACTTAATAGGAAACTGTCAGCTATTCTGACAAAAATAAACATTTTAAGTTACTTTATTCCTTTTGTCTGTTTTTTTCATGCTATTACCATTGCTGATAAATAAAGATTTTTATATTCAGGTAAGAAGAGGTTAAATTTATGTTTGTATTTATAAACGCAAGAGTCTCATGATAGTCACATTTTTATTTAGCTATCTGTATTTGCTGTGATCAAAGAAAATTATCATTAAGAAGATGCAGGGCTGGAGATGTGGCTCAGCGGTAGCGCGCTCGCCTAGCATGCGTGCGGCCCGGGTTCGATCCTCAGCACCACATACCAACAAAGATGTTGTGTCCGCCGAGAACTAAAAAATAAATATTAAAAAATTCTCTCTCTCTCTCTCTCTCTCTCTCTCTCTCTCTCTCCTCTCTCACTCTCTCTTTAAAAAAAAAAAAAAAGAAGATGCATACTTAATAACATAATTCTAATAATTATGAGATGTTCAGTTTTATAGCCAAAATTATAATGAAAGCAAAGAAACCTAGTAACTCATTACGGTTGGCTCAAGGTTTGAAAGTTAAAAAATATTGATTTCCTCATAAATGATGCGATAGTTTTTCAGATGGAGTAGACAGGAGCCATGACATTTTTTTGCAGGCATTCTCTTTGGTAACATTGTTTCCTCCTGGTGTGGGTCTAGCTCATAATGGTTCGGATTCTTTTGCTGAATCTTCCCTTTACATTGCAGAGAGCAACTGCATCCGAGGACCTGATTTTGTATCACTGCAGTGATGATGTTAAAAATGACCTGGCCACTGGAATTTGCCTATTCCTGGCCCTCCACCCAGAAGTATATTTGCAAGATGACTTCAATGCTAATTTGAAAAAAGAAAAACAGTTTAGTGAAGAGAAGGAAATGTTTGAAGAAGGAAGTGGGTAGCTCAGGAAGTGAGCAGCTACGTCCGCAGGCTTTTCTTCTGTCTGTGACTGGCTTTTCTCTCTGTGGATTCTTTGAGAGGGGATACCCGGAAAAACTGGTTCAAGGTCTTTCAAATACCCTGACTGAATTAAAAAAAAAAAAAAAAATATATATATATATATATATATATATATATATATATTAGTTGTAGTTAACATGATATATTTATTTTATTTATTTATTTTTATGTGGTGCTGAGGATTGAACCCAGGGCCTCGCATGTGCTAGGCAAGTGTTCTACCCCTGAGCCACAATCCCGGCCCACCTGACTGACTTTTAGTAGAAAGGAATCTGTACAAGTAGTGACAGCAAAGGATGAACACAAACTCTGAACTAATGAAAGAGGACATTTTATTCTCAAAACAAATACATTCCTATATTTGATTTAATCATTTGTATTTCTTCATAAACAAACTGGAAGATACAAAAATCCCTGAAATTATATCTTTCCTATAGAACATGTAAGGATTTTTCTTTAAAATGAGGCTTATCCCTTAATTAGAAGCTTTTTGAGAGCCTTGTAATTTTTTTTGCTCTTCTATATTTTGAGACTGAGGATGGAAACCAACTGAACACTTAATTTTTTAATGGGCAGAGACAGTAAAGTTGTGTGTCTATAGAAAAATTTTAAGAAAATACTCTATGCTTGATATCATTGCTTTTGACATAATTGAACCTTTGAGAATTCCTGAAGGTTGGCCAACGATAGCTTTTTGAGGGTTAGGGGGAAGAGTTAGGTATATGCAGGATTTTTTGTGAAACAAGATAGCTTATTTAATTGCAGTCAAAACTCTATGGGAAATTTATTTTTGCTTCTTGTTTGTTCAATCTGACCGATCTGAGCTTTTTCAGAGAACATTTAATGCTGAACTCAGCAACAAAAAATCAGTTCTAGGAACTTGCCACTGCTCTGACTGCACAGAAGATAGCTTTGGTTATAGTCTTTGGTTATAGTATAGGCGTTGGAGGTTTTGCTGTAACCTGAACTTTCTGACCATCACTGTGGCCTGAACTCCTTCCCAGCCACTGCATCCTTTGAGTGGAAAGTAACTTCTGGCCTCTCAGGCAGCAAGACAATGGTCCAGCTGCAGGTCCAGAAGCTTCAGGCAAAGGACAGTTTCTGTTAGGATTCTCATTTTAGTTTCCTTTTGGGGGAAGGTCTGTTGCACACATTTTGTTGTTGGACTCCCGTGTGTTAATGTTCAGCTTCTGTATATCCTCAGTGAGTCCCAGTGGGCTTCCTTTTTTTTCAGTAGATTAGCCATGTTAACATAACCCAAAAGGAAATGTTAAGCAAAGCAAGTGACCCAACTTTTTAATCTTAAAAATCAATTTGAAAATAATCCTGAAAATGAAATTTTATATAATTTAAAAATTATATAGGAGAACATGTAGTTTTTTCATATAAGATTTCTTTTATCAATGTTCTTTATTATGTAGAATTTATGACTTACTGGTTTCTTTCTTATTGGGAGCACTCTGTTTCTCATCTTTGTAAATGATGATTAACTTTCTGTTGGGCCATAGAACATAGCATTTACCTCTGATCGTCTACATTTCCCTGTTGACTTTGATTTTGTTTTTCCTCCTGATTTTCATATTGTAAATATATACATAACAGTAATATATAGAGTAGGAATAAATTATACAGATATACTTTGAAGTATCTGATAATGAAAAGGTGAGGTTTTGGTGGTGGAAGTAACATAAAAGATTGTGCGATCCCTGTTTTAACTGCAAATACAGCTTGGGTGAACGGTTTTCTTAAGGGAAGGAAAAATTGCCAACCACAAATTTATGGTTCCTTCTCCTTATTGCTTAATAACATGGCTTTACATCTACCCCTCCCTTAAAATGATATAAAATTAAATAAAACTATCACTTATTAAATGCCTACTCTGCCAGTTTCTGTGCAAGGCACTTTCACAGACATGATGTCATTGATCTTTACAGCCACCCAGGTGATGAACATGAGTGCCCTGTCTTTTGCTAGGGAAGCTGAAGTTTGAAGAAGTTAAGGATTTGGCTCAGGGTTACTCTGCGTGAAGTCACATGCAGGTCTGTGGACACTGAGCACAGGCTGCTCACTGCAGCCGTCAGAGGTTTTGTCATTCACATTCTGCCAGAATATATGCAGACACAGGGCAGCTACTTTTCCAGCTCAAGCCCTGATATAGGCACTTGATACATTTAGCACATAATGCTGCTAATCAGTTAATTGTGCTATTTAAACCAAACCTAGCAGTTTTTAAAAAACATCTATGTGGAGTTTTTTGGTTTTCCCAGAAAAATTACGGCAAAACTTTTTGGCTCCCTGTAATCCTAGAGAAATATGATCTAATAAAGCAGATTTTACCATTAAGTTTCCAGAATTTCCTATTCTTTGCTTCTGTGTTGAAGCAGGAAAGCTTAGAATGACAGCTGTTTACCTTCTTGGAGTTCACATGGCTCAGTTCAACAGTTCTCTCTGACAGTCTGAGAGCTCCTCGTGTATTTCTATGTAGACATGAAAATAAATGCATCCCTGGGAAGGGTCGGAATGTTGTCTTACTCAAATATGGTTGCTGGTTGTGGACAACACAAGAAACCTCACCTTTTACGGGCAGTTCTGCTGTTGTCCTTTACCACTGGACACTTGCTTGGGTTTCCCAGGAGGCTCAGCCTCCTGCCTAAGCTTGCACTGTCTGTAGACTGGAAGCTGGAATGAGGCCTTTTTCCTGGCAGTGGCTGGACAAGAAAACTGGGCCAATCTAAAGGAATGCGTTAGGCTGAGAGGAAGCAGGAAGGAAAGTGGAAGAGATGGGAGGAAAGTGACCTATCAGCAAAAGAAAGGTGGTTATCTTTGGTAAATATTCTTACTTCTGATAGAAAGCATTAGAATGTTTCAGGAGGTGGTTAAGAATATGGGCTGTGAGTTGGGCACAGTGGTGTATGCCTATAATTCCAGCAGCTTGGAGGAGGCTGAGGGAGGAGGATCGCGAGTTCAAAGCCAGCCACAGCAACTTAGTGAGGTCCTTACTAAGCAACTTAGCAAGACCCGATTTCTAATAAAATATTTAAAAAAGGGCTGGGGATGTGGCTCAGTTATTAAGTGTTCCTGGGTTAAATCCCCAGTACAAAAACAACAATAAAACACGGGCTTTAGGGTCAAACTCTGGATTCAGGTCTGGCTCTGCTGCTGATTGCTGAGCAACCTTGGACACTCAGATTCCTTAACTGAAAACGAGGAAGCAGCAGCACCTACTACCTAGAGTTTTAAAGATTAAATAAGAAGATACATGTAAATGATCTTGAATAGTGCCTGGAAGAGTAATTATTTAATAATTCTCCTAATCATGAACCTGAATAAGGAAGTTTTCATTAAAAACAAATAATTGTGTTTGTGTATAAATTGTGTTTGTGTAAAATTATGTCAGTGAAGATTTTTCAAAGGTACTACCATTATTGTGAAGAGCAGAGTTTCCTAAATATTCTTTTAAATGAGTAGAAGAAAATGATGTTTCCTTCCAATCATCCAGGTGTGTTTGCGTACAATAGAGGTATTTAATGTAAATTTCCTTTTGCCAGTTACAGGAAAGAGTTACATAATTAGAAAAGACCTGGTTATTATGTTATTAGAATAATTCAAAGGCAAAAGTGAGGGGAATGTCTCTGCCTCTGTTTCAAGTTTTCTATTGTCACTCTGAAGGGGTCTTCAATGATCATGGGTCCGGTATTTGGTACATGCTGATTTCAAAAGGGAATTGGGTATTATCATCTTGCTCCTGCATTATCTCAAAATTAAAACAATCCAATTACTCAAAGAGATAAGCATTGCAACTTCATGTTTTCCTATAAGCTCTAAGAATTTAGTCTCATGGTATCAGTGGGATAAAGACAGGGACTATCAGAAATTAAGTAAATACAATTCTCACTAATTTTGAGCAAGAAATAAAAGAACATAAACTGAGTACCTCATTCCCCATTGCAGGACTCCTGAGGCCCCAAGAAAATGCCTTCTTATATCAGGAGTGAGCCTGAGATGTAGAAGTGAGGCCTCCTGGGATGCAGGTTGACTTGAAGAATCAGCCAAATGTAGTCATTAATGGAAACTAGAAATAGCTTCAGAGAAATCAATAGTCCTCCCAGGCTATCAGGTAGAGAGGACGTGTCACTGTGACACCAGGTTGTAGAGAAAGCCTGGCCTGCAGCCATCACCTGTCATTTCTGAACCACTTTCTTTTCTTGATATGCCTGGATGAGGATCAGGTAGTGGCTCCTCCTCTGTGAAGGCAAGGTGTCACTGTGTTCACTTTTTAGAGGATCACCATCAGAGACCTGCTTTTTAAGATCCTCAGATTATAGCATAACCCATTTTGCTATGTGGTACACCTTGGGCATCATGTGCAGGGCACATGACAAATCCCTGTGCTTAACGTTGGAACAAGGGTTCAGACATTGGGTTTTGTTAGGTAGTGGTTAGTAAGGAGCACTGAAATGTGAACCAATAATAGCAGGACCACGGGGTTTCTTTGAGTTGCTGCAGAACTTGCAGAACAACAACAGGTGTACTAACTGAAAATAAACAGGTAGAAACAAAGGGAGCCAATTAAGAAATACGTCATGAAAGAAAGATGAATGGGGCTAACTCCTGGCAGGGTCTGCTAAGGTCGTGGTGAAGTTAGGATTTATGGCCATGGGTTTCTCAGTGTGTATCAGAAGGGAAGTTGCACTAATAGTGCCTGGTCATCAACCCCTGCACCCACATTAACATGGAATTGACTTGTAGAGGAAGCCCCCCTGAACAAGATGGCCAGCATGACAGCTCCAGAGAGGACCATTTGGGGTCAGAAATTCCCTGCCCCCATGTGAAGGAGGAGATAAACATCTGATTGGGGAAGACTGGGGAAAGTAGAGCCCAGTTCTCCTGGCAAACATCCAACAAACAGCAATCCATTTGGAAGCAACATTGTTTCCTTTGTTGTTTTCTGCTAGGAGGTGACCCACTCTGGGATGAAGTGTGCTTTTTGCTTGAGCCTCACTTTCACTGATAATAAAAGTTCTCTTGATTGACGTTTGGTGTCTGACTTTAAATTTTCTTCTCATTGGGATAAGAACCAAGGTTTGGAGCTTCAGCTTCCCACTCTTTGGAGACAGTCTTAGGTTGAAAGGGACCTGGGAATCTTCTAGTTACAGCCCAGCTGAGTCTTGAGTGTGGTCTGTTATAGTCAGGTTTCAGTTGGAGGGTTTTGCTGGCTGGATCTGTGATGTGCTATTGGTGGAGCTGGAAGTATCCCTCTTCTATGAGTCATGTTCTTTCCACGTATGGTTTATGTTTTGGCCACCACTTACAGAGACTGTGTTATGTTTATGAATACCTTTCTTCTCTCTTTTAAAATCAAAAAGTGTTCCTTGTGATCTCTCCCTCCATTTTCCATTATTAGTTAGCAACAGGGTTGTTTTCCTCATAATATTGTCTGAATTCATTGATCACTGTTACTACAACTACTACCTCTGACTATTAAGCATATATTTAGAAAATTTCAGCAAGAAAACACTACCTGCGAATACGAGAATTATTCTTAAAGTTTATCCTTGAACAGTGCTCAGATGGTCAGTCCTGTGTCCTACCCCCTTTCCTCTTTTTAATTGCTGGATCCTGAGGCCCCAAAGTGACTTGCTAAAAGGAGCATAACTGAGTGACAGCTGAGCCCTAGTGTGGAATCAGATGAAGGTATTTGAGATCGTTGCTGTGGGTGCTCCTCTCTAGATCCTGTTGCTGTTGGAGAGATCATTTTCCCACTGTGGGCATTTTTTCCTTTAGTGGATTTTCCAGGTACTTTATATTCAGCTGGTTTCTCTCTCCCTCCTCCCTTTTCTTTTTCTTCAACTGTCTTTTAGCCATGTAGGGGAATGAGAAGGGCCTGATCAAATCGACAACCTTTCAAAAACACCTTATATACCTCCTGATAAATGTTAACATGCCTAACATGGGGAGAAATTGGAATGTTAACCAAAATGGAATTTGAGATGATAGAGTTTATATTCATGTTTTGTGGCTGTTCTTTATTACCTACTCCTAGATAAGCAGGAGTTGAATGTCTTGTGTCCTAATTTTCATTGTGTCACAGTTACTACAATAAGATCACTCAGTTCCACGGAGTATGTCCAACCACAGAATAGCCAGCGTCATTTGCTTTCTTTTTATCTGTCTGCAAATGGATATTTAAAGTGCTTCCCTTTTTAAATAAGAAGATACATGTAAATGATCTTGAATAGTGCCTGGAAGAGTAATTATCTAATAACTGTCCTAATCATGAACCTGAATAAGGAAGTTTTCATTAAAAACAAATAATTGTGTTTTGTGTATAAATTGTGTTTGTGTATAATTGTGTCAGTGAAGTTGAGGAATAAGGATTAAACATAGCGAACGATTTTATTTAGTACTTCTGTAGCAACATTGTCTCTTAGACCATTCTTAAGACTTTAAGAATGAAACCACGATGAAAAGCTGTTTTTCAATAAAAACTTGGGACTGCTATATTTTCTGTGACAACAAGAGCCCACTAAACTTTGTAATGACTTCAAATAAATAAGATTAAAAGGCCAGCTTCATTTCCCCAGTCTTTATTGATGTACCTTGCTTATTTTAATGGTTTTTGAGTATTTTTATCATAATGTTAATAATGGTTTCACAGGAATTCATACCAATATGCATAAAATCTCATTGTGTTCAGATTAGTTTGTGGGTCTTTTCTGTTTCATACGATCGTAGTTTCATACCAAATTGCAACTATATACATCTTGTACTATCTCATTTTCCTTTTTACCACAAGCTGTATAATAAACTTTATTTTCCAGATAAGTAATTTTCCCTTCTCTTCTAACATAGTTTCTTTATAATGAGAAAAGTTAATAGCTCATATCTTAAGAGTTTCTTCAATCATATATTTTCTTTCACTCTATTTTATAAAATCCATGGGAATTCTTTTTTCATTTCTATACTAATAAGGAGTTGTTTGTTGTAATTTGAGGCATTGTTCATTATTTAATCTTTTAAAAAATTATATTACAACATGTTATTGCTTAGGTGCTTTCAAGTTTTTTTATATTTTATTTTTATCTTTTGGTACTGGGACTGAACCCAGGGGTGCTTGGCCACTGACCCACATTCCCAGACCTTTTTATTTTATTTTTTAAGTTGTGAAACAGGATCTCATTAAGTTACTTAGAACTTCTTGCCTCAGCCTCTGGAGTTATTGGGTGGCAATGTCTCGGCTGGGCACAGAATCACGAGCCACTCACAACTTTGTAGATTCAAACAGCAATTCTTTATTCCCGAACTCACACCAGCCTTCACACACGTTCAGGGGAAATCTCCGTTCTGCCGCCGCCCAATTCACCTACTCCACAAGGCCTTTTCCAAATACCATTTAAATCTCACGAGAACTCAATGGGAACTCAAGCAGCAGGAACACCCTATTCCCAGCAGCAATAATCTTCAACCTCCAACTTCCCTAAAACCCATATTGTCTTAAACCGGAACGCCTTAAACTCAAGGAGCGGGATACTTCCTCAAACCTGATCAGCTCTAAACCCGGATCCGCCCTGGTCCTTGAGCAAGGTCACCTTACATGCAATGTCAACAGCGAAATTCCAAGGCAAGTCCATTTAACATGGGGTACGCTGGCAAGGAAATTTCGATGTGTCATTCCTACTTGGCAATGGCCCTCAGCAATTGGGATTACAGGTATGCACCATCACCATCCAGCTTTATTTTACTTTTTAAGCAGCTTAAAGAAATCTAAATTTATTTACCATACCACTGACCCATGTAAGGTATACAATTCAGTGTTTTTAATATATTCAGAGTTGTGTAGCCATCACCACCATGTATTTTTTTAATTTAATTTTCATTTTTTAATTCAGGAATTAATTACATAACATAAAATTTACCATAGTAAACATTTTGCAGAATACAGTTCAGTAGTGTTTACTATGTTCACATTGTTGTGCAATGATCTCTACAACTTAAAATACTATTAAGTTTGAAAAAAATTCAAATGTCTTCCATAGACCAAAAGGCCCAGTTTAACCCTATGCTGTTCTTCCCCTTGGGTGAACATCTTGCTTTTCTCTTCACCGAGAAAAATTAAAGAGATCAGAGGAGAATACCTCCAATTCCCATCTCCTCATCTCCCCTCTGCCCAGATTCTATAGGTATGTTCTCTTCATTCCCAATTCTTACCATGGAGGTAAGTCCTTAATTACCCACATGTGCATAAGATATCATTTTCTCACATCTATTCAAGGATATCAATTTAGCCACTGCTCTGCGTCTTTCCTCTATTACCGGTTATTTTCTCTGTACTGACTCATTTCCATGTTAAATTATGAATACATTAGTTTTCCCATCTTAAGAAAATGAACCAATCTATTGACCTCATTTCCTTCACAATCTATTTTTATACTTTTTGCAAGAGTTTCTATACTGTCTGCATTTCCTTTCTTCACATTCTCTCTTAAAGCCACTCCAGTGATGACCCCCCCCCCACCCACTGCTGCAGCCAGCGTTTTGCTAAACCCAATGATCCATTGCCAGTTCTCATCTTCCTTGCCCCGCCAGCAACATTTGATACAGTCTGTGGCTCCTGTCCTCGTCTACTGTCTCTGCTTGCCTACAGCTCACCTTGTAATCTTGATTTGTCTGCTTCCTCAGGGACTGCTCCACTATACTGTCATACGACACTCCTCTTCTCCCAGACCTCTTACTTTTGGGGTTCTGATTGTATCCTATCTCATGGCTTTAAAATATTATTTCTATTCCAGTAATTCCCATCTCCAGTCCCCGCTCCCAAATAAACTCCACAAGGGTGGAGATGTTTGTCTCTTCCGTTAATTGATTACACTGAGCCCCTCGATATTATCTGGCACATAATAGTTCTCAATAAATATTTTTGAATGGATGGATCAGTGAATCAATGTCCTTGTGGTACTTATGGTATAACTTTTAAAGTTCTACCTAGATTTACTAGATTTATTTGCTAATTTTATGTAAAATGTAAATATGATTTTATAATTTGGTTAATATTGAATTTCTGAGATAATTGGATATGGGAAAACTAGTTCACAGAAAAAAACTGTTCTGTTTTTATGTTTATGTCTTCCTTATTTTTTTGTTCTAATTAGTTACACATGACAGTAGAATGCATTTTGACACATCATACATAAATGAGTATAATTTCTCATTCTTTTGATTGTACATGATGTAGAATCTTACTGGTCATATAGTCATATAGGCACATAGGGTAATAATGCTTGATTCATTCTACTAACCTTACTCCCCCAATACCCCATCCCTTTTTTCTCTCCCCTCTGCCAGATCCAAAGTACTTCTATTCTTCCCTAGCCCCCACCCCTCTTATGGTGAATTAGCATTCAAATATCAGAGAAAACATTTGGCCTTTGGTGGTTTTTTTTTTTTTTTTTGCTTATTTTGGCTTAGCATGATATTCTTCACTTCCATCCATGTACCAGCAAATGCCATAATTTTCATTCTTATTTAAGTCTGAGTAATATTCCACTGTGTAAATATACCACATTTTCTTTATCCATTTATCTTTGAAGGGCATCTAGGTTGGTTCCATAGTTTAGCTATGGTGAATTGAGCTGCTATACACATTAATGTGGCTGTGTCCCTGTAGTATGTTGATTTTAAGGCCTTTGGGTATAAACTGAGGAGTGGGATAGCTGGGTCAAATGGTGGTTCCATTCCCAGTTTTCTGAGGAATCTCCATATTGCTTTCCAGAGTGGTTGCACCAATTTGTAGTCCCACCAGCAATGTATGAGTGTACCCTTTTCCCCATGCCCTTGCCAACATTTATTGTTGTGCCGCAGTCTGGCTGGGCACAAATCACTGAGCCGCCACAAAAGCACTTGTATATTCAAACAGGAAACTTTATTGCCCGAACTCCACCAACACTCCACGCACACTCCCCGGGAACTCCCCAGCTCTCCACCGGGCTCCGCGCCTACCCTCTCAGATCCCCCGAGAACTCAACGGGCACTCCAAAGTAGCGGGCGCCCAGGCAGCAAGAGCCTCTCTATTGCTGGACAGTAAAGGTCTACATACAATTGAATACACAGCTTAACATAACCATCATCATCTCAATGGCTCGCTAGCTTCACCTCTCAACCACTCCCTTCTGGCAAAATGCCAAGCATCGTCCCGACTCAGCTGTGGCCCTCAACATTGTTGCTTATATTTTTGATAATTGCCATTCTGACTAGAGTGAGATGAAATATTAAAGTAGTTTTTTTTTAAATGGGGGGGGAGGGAGAGAGAGAATTTTATTAATATTTATTTTTTAGTTCTCGGCAGACACAACATCCTTGTTGGTATGTGGTGCTGAGGATCGAATCCAGGCCGCACGAACTCCAGGCGAGCGCACTACCAGTTAAGCCACATCCCCAGCCCCTTAAAGTAGTTTTGATTTGCATTTTTTCTAATTGGTAGTGATGTTGAACATATTTTCATATATTTTTGACTATTTGTATTTCTTCTTCTGTGAATTGTCTGTTTAGTTCCTTAGCCCATTTATTGATTGGGTTATTTGTTTTTTTGGTGCTAAGTTTTTGAGTTCTTTATATATCCTGGACATTAGTGCTATATCTGAGATGCATGTGATAAAGATTTTCTCCCATTCTGTAAGCTCTCTCTTCACATATTGATTGTTTCCTTTGCTGAGAAGAAGCTTTTTAGTTTGAATCCATCCCATTTATTGATTCTTATTTCTACTTTTTGCGCTTTAGGAGTCTTGTTAAGGAAGTCAGATCCTAAGCCAACACGGTAAAGATTGGGGCCTAATTTCTCTTCTATTAGGCACAAGAACAGAGACTCTGTGCCTAAGTCCTCGATCCACTTTGAGTTTTGTATATGGTGAGAGATAGGGGTTTAGTTTCATTTTGCTACATATGGATTTCCAGTTTTCCCAGTGCCACTTGTTGATGAGGCTACCTTTTCTCCCGTGAATGTTTTTGGTGCCTTTTTCTATTATGAGATAACTATTTGTATATGGGTTTGTCTCTGTGTCTTCTATTCTGTACCATTGGTCTACATGTCTGTTTTGTTACTATGGCTCCCTAATATATTTTAAGGTCTGGTATTGTGATGCCTTCTCCTTCACTTTCCTTGCTAAGTATTGCTTTGGCTATTCTAGGTCTCTTATTTTTTCAAATGAATTTCATAATTGCTTTTTCTAGTTCTTTGAAGAATGTCATTATGACTCTAATAGGAATTACATTAACTCTGTATAACGCTTTTGGTGGTGTGGCCATTTTGACAATATTATATCTACCTATCCAAGAACACTGAGCTCATTCATTAAAAGAATAGAAAGTCAATGAATCATTTATTAGCTCATTAGCTAAAAGCACTAGAAAAAGAACAATCAACACCAAAAGCAGAAGACAGAAATAAATGAAATTGAAACAAAAGAAACAATTTAAAAAATTGACAACATGAAAAGTTGGTTCTTTCAATAAATAAACTTGATAAACCTTTAGCCATGCTAATGAAAAAGAGAGGAAACTCAAGTTACCAAAACTGATGAAAAAGGAAATATTACAACAGACACTGCAGAAATACAGAAGATAATTAGGAACTATTTTAAAAACTTATACTCTAACAAAATAGAAAATCTTGAAGACATCAACAGATTTCTAGAGACATATGACCTACCCAAACTGGATCAGGAGTGCCGCAGTCTGGCTGGGCACAAATCACGAGCCACTCAAGCAGGGACAAACTTTATTTCTGAACTCACAGCCCTTCCTTGGAACACCACCCCAACCGGAATTCCCTCCACCAGAACTTCACCAATGAACAACTCTCCAGGAAATCCTCGGGAGAACTCCAAAGTAGCGGGTGCCCAGGCGGACAGCAGGGGTCTATATACAATTGAATCAATCCAGCATCATCTTAATGGCTCACCTCTCAACGATTACTTCTGGCAAAATGCCAGGGACCATTCCGACTCAGCTGTGGCTCTCAACACTGGAGGACATAGAAAATTTAAATGTATCAAGGGCAAACAATGAAATTCAAGACACCATCCAAAGTTTACAAACTAAGAAAAGACCAGATGGCTTCTCAGCTGAGTTCTACAAGACCTTCAAAGAAGAATTAATACCAATACTCCTCAAATTATTCCATGAAGTAGAAAAGGAAAGAACCCTTCCAAATTCATTCAATGGGACCAATATCACCCTGGTTCCAAAACTAGACAAAGACACATTAAGGAAAGAAAACTTCAGACCAATATCCCTGATGAACACAGATGCAAAAATTCTCAATAAAATTCTTGAAAATTGCATACAAAAATGTATTAAAAAGATAGTGCACCATCATCAAGTGGGATTCATTCTAGGGATGCAAGTTTATTTCAACATACAAAAAAATTTTTTAAAATTTTTTTTTTGAGAGAGAGAATTTTAATATTTATTTTTTAGTTTTCGGCGGACACAATATCTTTGTTTGTACGGGGTGCTGAGGATCGAACCCAGGCCACACGCATGCCAGGCAAGCACGCTATCGTTTGAGCCACATCCCCAGCCCAACAACATACAAAAATTAACAAATGTAACTCATCACATCAATAGACTTAAAGACAAGAATCATATAATCATCTCAATAGATGCAGAAAAAGCATTTGACAGAGTACAGGAACACTTCATGTTCAAAACACTAGAAAAAACTAGGGGTAGTAGGAACATACTTCAACATTGTAAAGCTATATATACTAAACCAAAGGCCAACATCACTCTAAATGAGAAAAATTGGAAGCATTTCCTCTAAAAAACTGGAACAAGACAGGGATGCCCTCTTTTACTTCTATTCAGCATAGTCATGGAAACTTTAGACAGAGCAATTAGATGAAAGAAATTAAAGGGATAGGAATAGGAAATGAACTCAAACTACCACTGTTTGCCAGCAACATGATTTTATATTAGAAGATCAAAATAATTCCACCAGAAAATTTCTAGAACTAGTAAATTAATTCAGCAAAGTAGTTGGATATAAAATCAACACCCATAAATTAAACAAGAACCTATACATCAGTGATGACTCCACTGAAAGAGAAATAGGAAAACTACCCCATTCATAATAGCCTAAAAATAGAAAAACAAAAACAAAAACACTTGGGAATCAATCTAACAAAAGAGGTGAAAGACCTCTACAATGAAAACTACAGAATACTAAAGAAAGAAATTAAAAAGCTGTTCTTATGAACTTTGTATTAATGATTTTATGGTTTAAATTCCTCTTTGTATAGCTTATACTTGTTGTGTTGGTATCCTGATGCTTTGGAGGAATGACTGCATAGGTTGGGAATATATCCCAGGGATACAGCACTTGCTTAACATGTAATAGACCCTAGCATCAATCCCCAGCAAAGACAAAAAAAAAAAAAAAAAAAAAAAAAAAAGAAAAAAGAAATAAAAACCCACAATCCAATAAATCCAATATAGTGAATTAAAAAAAAAGAACTTGAGTCTTCTTTTACAGACATAAATAATGTGAAGTAGAAATAATGTGAAGTAGAGTGTTTTCCTATTCATTTACTTTTACTCAAGTCTAAAGATATTTTCTGTAACCACATCATGACAGAAAAGGTGATACTTAAGTTTTTGATACACTTAATTCTTACTAATTTCTATTTAGTTTTATGCATTTCAAACTCTATTATTAATTGTAATTTGCTGCATTTTAATATTTATATAATGTAAATATTTTACTATGTTGAGTATATTCATTTATTCCTTCAATAAATAATGAATACTTTCCCCTTCAATTTTTAAAATAATATTTTATTCATATTCAATGTATAACTCTTTGGTCAAAACAAAACAAAACAAAACTCCTTGTTTTAGTCAGTTTTTCACTGCTGACCAGAACAACTCTAAGGAGGAAAAGTTTATTTATTTTTAAATCTAGCAGTTCTTTCTTTTTGAGAGAGAATTTTTAATATTTATTTTCTAGTTATTGGTGGACACAACATCTTTGTCTGTATGTGGTGCTGAGGATCGAACCCGGGCCACAGGCATGCCATGCAAGCGTGCTACCACTTGAGCCACATCCCCAGCCCCGAGGAAAAGTTTATTTGAGGGCTCTGGTTTCCGAGATCTTAGACCCATAGAAGGCCGGCTCCATTCTTCAGGGCTCAAGGTGAGGTTGAACATCATGGCAGGAAAGGATGGCAGAGGAGAGCAGTTCATATCACAGTGATCAGGAAGCAGAGAGAAAGAGACTCCACTCTCCAGATACAAAATTAAAAAACCCATAGCCATGCCCCTAGTTAACCACTTCCTCCAGCCACACCCCACCTGCCTCCAGTTAACACTCAGTTAATCCCAACAGGGATTGATCCATTGATTAGGTTAAGACTCTCAAAACCCAATCATTTCTCCTCTGAACCTTCTTGCATTGTCTCACACGTGAGCTTTTGGTGGACATCTCACATCCAAACCATAACATCCTGAACCTCTTTGAGCCTCCGTTCCTTATCTCTGAACTTGAGGGTACTATTGGCTACAGTCAGGACAGTCGCGAATTCAGATCATAAATGTAACATATTTATTTAATCAGTTCTAAGTTCTTTCCTTCTTTCCTCTCTGAATTTCAATTTCTTTATCTTCAAAATGTAGGAGTAAACTGAAATGATTTTCAAGCTTCCCTGGCTCTAGATGGTATGTGTGTTCGGGGGTGATGATGTTTGAGACTGGATGAATTGAGAACAGATGTATCTTCCAGGTATATTGGTTTCCAGACTGTCAAGTAAAAGATTATATCCTTTATCTTCTTTTGACTCATGATAGATCACTGAAGATTAATTTTTAATTTCTCTTTATAATTTGGAGGGGGAATTGAGGAGGTTAGGCTCAGTGATTCAGTCTTCCAAATTAAGGAATATACTTGATGATAATAAAGGAAAGATGAACTAAAATGTCCAACCATGAACTTAAAGATTCTCAACTGCCCTATGGATTTTTTCTTTTTCTTTCTTTCTTTCTTTTTTTTTTTTTTGAGTCCTGAGTTCACCCTTAAAGAGAATTTTTATGTATATTCCTAAAACACAGAAAAAAAAGGGAAAGCCATTAACCAATTCACCAGATGGTTAGAAGAAAATTTAGAACTCAAAGTTGAGCAACCAGTATTGCTGGGAATCAGTTGCAATTATCAATTATCTCTCTGAAAAGCCCAAATTTGATGGTAGAAAGCATGCTTATTTTAAGAGAAGGAAGTATTTGGTTGAATTTCAGAAACTATAGATCAATGAGATTTATAGTATTCATACCCAAATTGTAGATTGAATGATAAAGCAAATAGTGAGTTTCTAGAAAAGAAGGACATTCTTCTACATAATTACAACATAATCAAGACACTTGGGGCATTTTATATCATTATAATTTTAGTTGCTCAGTTGTCCTAATGTCCTTTAAAATAGTTTTCTTATTTAATCCAAAATTTCTTTATTTTGTTTTTACACAAACTACCATATTCAAAGTTTGCTTTGCTTTTATTGTTTATTTTTTGTTGTTATTTAGAACTTCATCTTGTCAGTAGGTTTTTCTTTTTGAATTACGATCCCTGTTTTATTTGCAGTAATGGGGTTTGAACCCAGGGCCTCTCATGTTAGAAAAGCACATTACCACTGACCCACATCCCCAGTCCTCTCCTCACTTAAAAAAAGATAGTATCACATTTTACAACTTTTTTGAAGGAAAGGTTTTTTTGTTGTTATTATGTAGAAATTTACATTGACAGTTATTCTTTATCACTACCTGAGAGCTTTATCACTTATTTTTTTATTGTCAAATGGTATTCCAGCATATGATTGCACCATAATTTATCTATATTATATATGTACCAATAGATATTTAGGTTATTTCCAATCTTTTATTATTACAAACAGCGTAATGATAAACACACCATATGTATTACATTTAATACATGAGCATGCCTATTTCTAGAATGAATTTTCCTAGAAGAATTGCTGAGTATGTACATATATTTCCATAATTACTATAAATTACCCCAACAGAGTAATTGCCCCGTATCACCAATGCATAAGAATGCATGTTTACCCAAAACCTCACCAACACAGGATGAATCACACATTTTGTGGTTGTGGGACATTACTGATATGTCCTCTCTCTCCCAAAGAATCTTCTCTGAAGCTCGTGGAAATACCTAAAATCCTCTATGTAGTCTTATAACCCTTAAATCAATTCTTTATCAAGTTGCCCATAATTGTATTATCACTTTGCTTAAAATCTAGTAAATGCTTCCTTATAAGATGGTTAGGATATCAAAGTGATTTAGTCTGTTTTTTTGTTTATATCTTAACCTCATCTGTCACTACCCCTGATGTGCACTCTTCCCTCCCCTACTCTTCTCTAATCTTGCTGAACCACAAACAGCTCCTCCTCAGCCTTTCTGGTTTCTCGGGGATTATTTTGACTTTTGTGTTTTTTTGGTTTTATTTCCTCACTCAGCCTGGTCTCTTTTGGGTACTCCTTTTGTGTGCTGCCTAGATTGTCAATTCCTTGAGCTCAGGGACCTTGTCTTTTTTTTTTTTTAATGTTTTCATTAGTACATGATAGTTAAGCATTATAATGGGGTTTATTTTGACATGATCATACATTCATGGAATATAGTTTGCTCTATTTTGTCTTAATGTTTGTTGACAAGAGCAACAGCACAAAGTCTGGATCATAGAAAGTACTTAAGAAAATGTTAGTTAAATCTCACCATTATGTATGTCTACAAGACACTAACTTTACAAAAAAAATTGTAACTAAATAGAAAGATCAGTAGAGTATAGGAAGGAAAATAGAGGGAGGCAGGAGAAAATTTAGAACTCAGAAGGGGAAAGGGAAGGGTAAGAATCAGGAACTTAATTGGAGCAAATTATAGTCCATACATTTATAAGAATGTTAAAATTAATCCTAATGTTATGTGTAACTATTATGAGCCAATAAAAATAAATATGAACTAGAAAGAACAAATAAAAATTTTTGAAAAATATGAGAAAAAGAAATGTTACTTAAATAAATATAGTCCCCATTAAAAGGCAAATGTTTTGGGGCTGGGGCTGTAGCTCAGTGGTAGAGCGTGCGCCTTGTACATGTGAGGCACTGGGTTCGATCCTCAGCACTACATAAAAATAAGTAAAGGTATTATGTCCACCTGCAACTAAAAAAATGTTTTAAAAGGCAAATATTTCTAAGATATATACTTCTCACATTCTTTTCTTAGTGTATTTCTTTAATTATCATAAAATACCTTTAACATTTTAAAATGGCATTAATTATATTGATACTGTTGTGCAGCCATAACACCATCTGTTTCAAAACTTTTTTATAACTCCCAGAAACTCTGAATCCATTAAGTAATAATGTCCCATTTCTCTCTACCTCCAGTTGCTATTAACCTTTAATTTGCTTTCTGTCTCTTTGTTTTTGCCTATTCTAGTTATTTCACATAAATGAAATTATAAATATTTTTCCTCTTTTGTCTGGCCTATTTCACTTAGCACAATATTTTCAAGGTTTATCCATGTTGTAGCATGTATTAGAACTTCATACTTTTTCATGGATTAATAAGATGCATGAATAATAGAATGCGTTTAGTTTTCCATTAATGTGTTTTGGATACTTGCTAATGGCTATTGTGAATAGTTCTTCTTTTTTCTTTTTTTTGTTCTCTGAGGTTTTCTGTGTTTAATTACTTACTTGCTAATAGGAAGCTCTAAGGCACATTTAAAAATGAGCAAGACATACAAATAGTTCTTTAATAAATATTGCCATATGAGTATCTATGTGAGTTCCTGTTTTAAATTCCTTTGGGTGTCTATCTAGGGACAGAATTGCTGGACTATATGGTAATTCTATGTTTAGCTTTTTAAAGGAAACACAAAACTGTTCTCCACTGTCAGGGCACCATTCTGTATTCTCACTGGCCATGTAGGAGAGCAGCAATTTTTCCACAGCCTTGTCAACACTTGTTATTTTCCATTTTTAAATTATAGACATTCTAGTAGATGTGAAGTGATATTGTGATTTTGATTTGCATTTCCCTAATGACTAAGGATATTTAAAATCTTTTCATATATTTCTTGGTAATTTCTATACATCTTGGGAAAATATCCATTCAAGGGCTTTCCCCATTTTAAAATTGGGTGATTAGTCTTTTAGTTATTGAATTTTGGAAGGCATTTATATATTCTGGATATTAAATCTTTATCAGATAAATGACTTGCAAATATTTTATCCCATTCTGTGGGTTGTCTTTTCACTTATTTGATAATGCCCTTTGAACCACAAGAGTTTTAATATTGATTTAATTTAAATATTGTAATTTTGTTGATCATGCTTTTGGTGTCATAACTAGGACCCCGTTACTAAATCCAGTCATAAAGTTGTGGTGCTATGTTTTGTTGTAAGAGTTCATGGCTTTAACTCTTATATTTAGGTTGTTGATCCCTTGATTTTTTTTTATATTATGTTGTGATACAGGGATATAACTCCATGACTTGTGGAAGTCCAGGTGTCTCAGCACTCTTTGTTGAAAACCCTGTTCTGCTTTGGGTTGTGTAGTCATGGCTTCCCATTTCTTTAAGTCTTTCTTCCTTTTTTTTTTTTTTTCACAGTTTTATCTGGCTTTGGTATCAGGAAAGTACTGACTTCATAGAATGATTTTTTATTTTTAAGAGTGTGGAGGATCTGTATTATTTCTTCCTAAATGTCTGGTGAACCATTCATTTTTGGTAGACAGCTCCACTGGTGCCATTCACTCTGGGAACTGTCTTTGTTGGAAGGTTTTTCAATTACTGATTCAAACTCTCTTGTTCCAGGTCTATTCAGATTTTCTATTTTGTCTTGAGTTGGTTTAGCTAACTTGTGGATAACTTGTTTATTTCTTTGAGTTATCCAGTTAGTTGGCATCTAATCATTCATAGTATTCTCTTATAATCTGTTTTATGTTTGCAAAGATGGTGGGAATACCCCCTTCATTTCTGATTTTAATTATTTTTATCTTCTCTATATTTTTCTTTTTCAGATATCAGTAAAATTTTGTTAATTTTGTTGATCTTTTAAAATAAGCAACTTTTGATTCTGTTGATTCTATATTGTCATTTTAGTGTCTATTTGTCTCTCTTCTCTTTATTGTTTCCTTATTTCTGGTAATTTTGGGTTTAGTTTTTTTCTTGTGTTTCTACTTTGTAAATGTATAAATTTAAAATATTGGTTTCAGTTATTTCTTTTTTACATATTTATTATTGGTGCATTATATTTTTACATAATGGTGGGATTCATTGTTACATATTTGTATGTGCAAACAATATAACAATAGAATTTGACCAGTATCATTCCCTAGTATTTCCTCTTTCCTTCCTATTGTCCCTCCCAATTGTCCTTTTCCTCTAATGATCTCCCTTCAATTTTCATGACATTCCACAACTTTACTTTGCTTTTTTCCTTGCTGGCTTCCACATATTAGAGAGAACATACAACCTTTGATTTTCTGAGTTTGGCTTATTTTGCTTAAAATAATATTCTTAAGTTCCATCCATTTTCTGCAAATGACATAATTTCATTCTTCTTTGTGGCTGAATAAAACTCTATTGTGCAAATATATCACATTTTATTTATACATTCATTCATTCATGGGCACTAAGGCTGATTCCATAATTAGGCCATTGTGAATTGTGCTGTTATAAACAGAGAAATGCATGTTTTGTTATGGTATGCTGACTTTAATTCTTTATGGTAAGTACTGAGGAGTGGTATAGCTGGGTCATATGGTGGTTTCATTCCTAATCTTTTGAGGAAACTATATACTGATTTCTATGGAAAGTGGTCAGCACTTTGATAAGGGGAACCTCTTCTTGCCCAGGAGGGTATAATCAACCGGGAAAAATTAAAGTCTAGAATAATCAGTGAGGAACAAAAGACAAAGAGTCAGAAAGAATAGTTTTAAAGGGAGCTTGAAGCGCCAGATAGATCCAGTCCACATACAATTTTGTTCAGCTGGAGCTGAATAACTGGAACATGGCTTCTGTGGTTTATCTAAGGGGGCACAACAAAGTCAGCGATAAGGTTTTAGGGTGGAGTCTTGATTCCTGATGTCTTGCAGTCAACAGGTTGATTGGCATCTTGGCAGGTTACACTCAACTCAGAGAGGTTGTGTGGCTGGGTGGTTGTAGCAGTTCACCCCATCTCCGGTGCTGTGTGGGAGCAGGCAGAGTGGAATACAAATTCACATGTATTTGGGCAATCTCACCCTGTGGGACTGCTATGGGAAGTTCCCAAACACCAGATGTTTCCATTCACTAGGCTGCGATGCTGATGTAGTTCACACACAGCCCATGGATGGCTCTCAACAGATAATCCACAGTGATTGTACTAATTTACAATCTCACAAAGAGTGTAAAAATGTTCCTTTTTTTCTACATCCTTTGCAGCATTTATTATTGCTTGTATTCTTAGTGGCTACCATTCTAATCGGAGTGAGATCAAATTATGTTGAACATTTTTTCATATATTTATTGGCCATTTGTATTTCTTCTTTTGATAATCATCTGTTTAATTCATTTGCCCATTTATTAACTGGGTTAATTTGATTTTTTGGCATAAAGTTTTTTGAGTTCCTTATATATTCTAGTTATGAATCCTCTGTCAGAAAAGTAGCTAGCAAAGATGTTCTCCCATTCTGTAGGTTGTCTCTTCAGATTCACTCTTTGCTATGCAGAAGATTTTTAATTTGATGCCATTCCACTTATTAACTTTTAGAATTGTTTCCTGAGCTTTAAGGGTCCTATTGAGAAAGTTGTTTCCTGTGCTTGTATGTTGAAATGTTGACTAATGTGATTCTAGGAATTGCATCATTTCTCGTCTGATTTCTAGATCTTGGATATATTTTAGTTGATTTTTGGGTGGGGTGAGAGATAAGGGTCTAGTCTCATCTTTCTACATATGAATAGCCAGTTTTCCCAGAACCATATATTTAAAAAGGCTGTCTTTTCTCCAATGTATGTTTCTGTCACCTTTGTCAAGGATCAGATGACTGAAAATGTGTGGATCTTTTTGTCTTCATTATCATTGGTCTATATGACTTTTTTAGCTAGTACCATGAAATTTTTGTTACATAGCACTATAGTATAACTTGAAGTCAGGTATTGTGATGCCTCCAGCATTGTTTTTTTTTTTTTTTTTTTTTTTTTTTTTTGGCTTAGAATTACTTTGGTTATTTGGGGTCTTTATTCTTCCAGATGAACTTTTGGATTTTTTTTTTCTAGTTCTGTAAAATATGTCAATGATATTTCCATGGAGATCACATTGAACCTGTATATTGCTTTTGGTAATATGGCCATTTTAACAATATTAATTCTGCCTGTCCATGAACATGGAAGGTCTTTCTATCTTCTGGGGTCTTCTTCAATTTCTTTCTTTAGTGTTCTATTGTTTTCATTGTAGAGGTCTTTCACCTCCTTGGTTAGATTTATTCCTAGGTGTTTTGAATTATTTTTTGAGGCTACTGTGAATGGAGTTGTTTCCCTGATTTCTTTCTCAGCAGATCATTGTTGGCATATAGGAAAGCTACTGATTTTTCTATATTGATTTTGTAACCTGTGACTTTGCTGAGTTTATTAGTTCCAGCCATCTTTTGGTGGAGCTTTTTGGATCTTCAAACTATAGGATAACATCTGTGCAAGCAGTGATACTTTGACCTCTTCCTTTCCAATTTGTAACCCTGATATTTCGTTTTCTTTCAAATTTCTCTTGCTATAATTTCTAGGATTAATAGGAGTTGTGAGAATGGACATCCTTGTCTTTTTCCAGATTTTAAAGGAAACGTTTTCACTTTTCCCTGATATACGATGAGATTGGCTTTGGGATTTTCATTTATATCCTTTATAATGTTGAGGTAGGTTCCTTCCATTCTTAGTTTCTTCAGGGTTTTTATATGAATGAGTGTTGAATTTTGTCAAAGACCTTCTCTGCATCTATTGAGATGACTATGTAATTGTTGTCTTTAATTCTGTCTATATGATGAATTACACTTATTGATTTGTGTATGTTAAGCCATCCTTGTATCTCTGGGATAAAACCAACTTGACTGTGATGTACATTCTTCTTAATATGTTGTTGAATATGATTCACTAAGACTATATGAGGAATTTTTGCATCTAAGTTCATCTGGAATATTTGTCTGTAGTTTTCATTCCTGGATGTGTCTGCATCTGGTATTTGCTGAGTGTGATACTGGTTTCATAGAATAAATTTAGAAGTGTTTCATTCCTTTCTATTTCATGGAATAATTTGAAGGGTGTTGGTGTTGGCATGAGGTCTTTTTTAAAGATCTGATAGAATTCAGCTAAGAATTCATCTGGCCCTGGGCTTTTCTCTGTTGGAAGGTTTTTTTTTTTTTTTTTTTTAATGACTGTTTCTATTTCATTACAAGTTATTGGTCTGTTTAAGTTTTCTATGTCTTTTTGATTCCAGATCATATGTGTCTAGAAATATATCAGTTTCTCCTAGGTTTTCCAATTTATTGGAGTATAAGTTTTCAAAATAGTTCCTGATGATCCTCTGGATTTCTGTGACATCTGCGGTGATTTCTCCGTTTTCATCTCAAATTTTATTAATCCTCCCCTTTTTTGGTTAGTCTAAGGGAAATTTTGTTTATCTTTTTAGAGAACCAACTCTTTGTTTCAGAAATGCTTTGTACCTTTGCATTGTTTTTTCAATGCTCAATTTTATTGATTTCAGCTCTGATTGTAATCCTTCTACTGGTTTTGGAATTTTTTTTTCCTTCTTTTTCAAGGGCCTTGAGATGCATCATTATGTTTTATGTATATCTGGGATCTTTCTGATTTTCTTTTGTAGGCACTCATAACTATAAACATTTCTTTTAGAACTGCCTTCCTAGTATCCCTGTGGTATGTTGTGTTACGATTCTCTTGTGAGTCTAAGAATTTTAGAATTTCTCTCCTATCATTAATTTATCATTCAGAAGTGTACTCTTCAACTTCCATGCATGTTTGTATAGTTTCTGTAGGGTTTAGTCATGTTGATTTGTAATTTCGTTCCATCGGGATCTAATAAGATACAATTAATTATATCAATTGTTTTTGTATTTGCTAAGAGTTGCTTTGTGGCCTACCCACTCCATTCTTAAACAATACCAAACAGTTTAAACAATACTAAAAGAAAGACAATGGTTTTCTTGAACCAAGACTTCCCCACATGATTCAAGAGTCTTGTGTTTTAATTCTTATTGTGTACTTTGGGATTAAGTCTGCTTTTTTAATGTGATATCCTTACAGATATCTGATGACAATTTTTATTGTCAGTCTAAGTTTTTTTTCTCCTTTTCTTTTTTTTCAAAAAATGGTACGGGAAAATAATCCAGTGATTATACTTCCTCTCTCAAGGCTGAACACATTTTCTGTTTCTCAGGTCAGAGTCAGTCATTTAGCTTTATTCTATGGAAATAAAGTGCTGGGTAGGGGCTGGAAAGAAAGAAAAAGTTTCAATTTGCTTGACCAGTTTCTTCACCACTCTTGTCTAGTATCCAGTGCAAAAGATAGCTGGGATAGGGAATGCCTTACAATGTGCTTCTTGAGCAATTTGGAAATGTTTATTTTAAAAAGGTTTCAACAAATTCTTGCTTTACTAGAATTCTCATGTTAGAAAAACTATTATTTGCATATGTGCTGACTATGATTATTGAGAAACACTGAGAAAACATTCCTTTAAGAAATATAGAGCTGGGGGCTGGGGTTATGGCTCAGCGGTAGAGCACCTGCCTCGCATGTGCGAAGACCTGGGTTTGATTCTCAGCACCACATAAAAGTGAATAAATAAATAAGATATCATTTCCATCTACAACTAAAAAATAAATATTAAAAAAGAAATACAGACTAGTAAAAATGGCAAATATTTTATCATGAAATGAAGAATATATTTATGCTTCTATGCTGGTTTTAGGAAAACAAAAAGTAATTTGAGACTGTGTTCTGTTCTGTAATAACCAAATGATTTTGAGTTTTCTGAGTGTGGTGTTTTTTTCTGTTAAACACTTTACACATGTGGTAGATTCAAGATGGCCACAAATTCTTTACCAAAACTCCACCCAGTGGTTGGTGGAATTGAATTCTCTTCCTCTAGAATCTGTGCTGGCTTTTGTGACATGCTTTACTAGGAGAACAGCTATGTCATAAGAAGCCTTCCAGCCTTGGCTCAAGTCTTTTGGAACCTATTAGCAGACAGTCAGGGAACTTAAGTAGCCATGTGGAGAGGTCAACCGGAGAGGAACAGAGGTCACTAGCTGACAGCTCTTGGTGATCTCCCTGCTGATAGCACCAACTCGCTGGGCATAGGAGGGAGCCATCTTGAGTGGATCCTCCAGTTCCAAGGGGATCACCTTCTCTGTTGCTTGCAGAACAGACTTGAATGGCCAGCCAAACTCTTACTAGATTCCTGACCCACAAAATGATGAGCAAAATAAAATTACTTTTTTAAGTCACCAAATTTTAGGGTCATTTATTATCTCTCATGTATCAAACAACTAGCATTAACTTATTTAATTCTCACAATAACCCTGTTAGGAGGAATTATTATTTATGTCTTTTTTTTTTTTTGGTTTTGTTTTTGGTATTGGGGATTGATCTCAGGGGCACTTTACCACTAAGCTACATCCATAGTTCTTTTTATTTTTTTTATTTCAAGACAGGTTCTTGCTAAGATGCTGAGGCTGGTCCAAAATTTATGATCAGCCTCCAGAGCTGGGATTACAGGCATGTTCCACTGCACTGGGCTTATTTATGCCATTTTAATGGTAACATTAATTATCCCAGAGGTGTTATATAATTTGTCCAAGATCCTACAACTAACAAGACAGGGAGATGTGAAATGAGTCAAGATCTACCTGACTCTACAGCTGTACTTCAAACTTTTGAGCTAAAATGCAAATATAATTTTATGATTTAGATTTCAGATAACAAGAAAAAGTAAATTTGCATTAATTTTGTTGAAACTTTAATTTTTTTCAGATTTCAAATTGTCTCTTAAATCTTAGGATCATGGTGTTGTGTAAACAGATAAGAAAGCATGCATAGTCACTTTTCACAGACACAGTGCTCACTGATTTCCTTATCAGTTATCTGGATTATATCTGAGCACACTGAGGTAAGCACAAAGAGGTTTTGAACAGTGAGAAATGAATCAGAAACCACAACTTGCAAAACCGTCTCATAATTTGCAAAACAAACTATACCAAACTATGACAAGCAAGACAAACTGGGCTCTGGTTCAGGCGCCTATATTCAAGACCACAAACTTGATGGATGCAGTAGCACATGTCTGTAACACTAGTGACTCAGGAGGCTGAGGCAAGAGGATCTCAAGTTCAAGGCTAGGCTTTGAAACTTAGTGAGACATTGTCTCAAAATGAGAAATAAAAAGGGTTGGGGATGTAGCTCAATGGTAGAACACCATGGGTTCAATCCCTAGTATCATCCTCCCACACAAAAACAACTCTAAAACTTGATCTAGTAATTATACAAGGACTTGTATTTTTAGTAATAAGGCTCTCGATTGTTTCTGTAATTCACTTTGATAACAAATTCTGACCACCATTGCTCATTGTTTTCTGCCTGAAATTTACACCATGACAAACCCTAGCCCTTGAAACTTTCTAAGTACCCTTTTAAGTACTGGCCTTAATTTGAGGTGCACCATAGTTTCTGTGGGCACATTCCTCTTAATCCAGGCAACTAAGACATCTACCTTTCTTTGACCACAAGTGTGTCCAGCTGATATTTGGTGGGTGGACTTTTTTTTTTTTGGAACCAGGTGGACTTTAATGGTGGGAAAACAAACAAACAAACATGACTATCTTAGGTAGCAGAAAATTAAAGATAAGTCCTTTTGTTTGAAATAATGTACTGGCTTTCCAGGACTGCCATTGAAAAATACCATAGACTAAGAGAATTAAAAACCACAAGTTTATTTTCTCACAGTTAGAAGGGATAAAAGCCCAAGGTCAAGGTGCTAGCAGCAGTGGTTTCTACCGGGGCCCTTCTCACTGTGTTCTCACATGGTATTTCCTTTTCTGTGTCCATATTTACCTCTTTTAAAAACCCCAGTCAAGTTGGATCGGGGCCCATCATAATGGCCTCATTTTAATTTAATCACTTCATTACAGGTGTTATCTCCAAACACAGTCATGTGCTGGGAGTCATGTTCTGATTGAGTTCCAACATGTGGCTCTAAGGGCAGGAGGGAGACACAGTTTGTCCCAAGACAAGGACGGTAGACATGTGGTGCTACTTCACATGGGCATGCTGGGTTGGGTTTGTGGGTGCTGAGGGAATGGTCTTTTGTTCCTCGACACTCTGGTCATTCAGGTAAGTGTGAGTCAAACCTCAGTTAATCCTTCATCAACTGGAGATTGCCAACAACACATCAGATGAATCAGCAGGAAAGAATCCCTGGGAGATAATTTCAGAAATTCTTTCTGTGGTCACACATGTGGGTAAGACTTGCCAGCACAGCTCACCAGGGTCAGTTCCTATCAGCCTCAGGCTGGTTCTACCTCTTCTTTCTTAATCAATGAAGCATATTAAGTGCAAGTGAATGAAAGTGATATTTTATCAGGAGATCAACCTAATTTATATTAAAAAATGAAATAAGTTTTAAATTCAAATACTTCAGTTTTATTTTATTTTATTTTTTTTTTTAAATCCAGCAATTTGTTGCCTGAGTGTCTCTGGCCTGAGGAAATGATTTCATCCTTTAAGTCCTGTAGAATTCCTCCCGCATGAATTCCACATGGTGGTGTGAGGGCAGTGTTCTCTCCAGAATGTCCAGAGAGCTTCAGAAACTTTTACTTCTTTAGATCCTGGTTTCTTGCGTTTTCTGAATCTGCATTCTCCATATTGCATCTGAGCTTCTGTGGCTCCCATCCTTCTTTACCCACGGCTTTGTCCCATGCAAGTCTTCATTAGCTCACAGTGCCACTAACCCAGGCAGTTGTATACGTGTCTTCATTTTTTGTTTTTTTTCCATGCTGGGGATCATACCCAGGGCCTTGCACATGTTAGGTAAGCACTCTGCCACTGAGCTATACCCACAGCCCAACTCGCCAGGAGCAACAGTTTAAATGAGCTTATTAGACATCGTCCTTCAGAATTCGTTATGCTTCTCTTGTTCTATGTTCCATTTATAAGCCATTGTTTCCTGCTGTTTTGCTCAGATTTTCTTTTCTCACATCTTCCCAGAACCCCCCCCCCCAAATTTGTACACTAGTATGTTCAATACTTTAAAAAATCTTCTCTTGAACCCATATTTCTCACCAACAACTACCTCGTATCTCTAGTTCCCTGCATGGCTAGATGTGGATGAATTGTTTATTTTCATTTTCTCATTTCCATTAACTTACAAATTCACTTCAGTCTTATTTTCACCCAAACCTGTTCATTTTTAGTCACCAGTGACTTCCATCTTGAAAAGCTCCCACTTTTCTGTCTTCGTTCTCATTCCCCACCTCTGAATTGCACTGACTCAGGCAAATAATCCTTATTTAAAACACTCTTCACCCACTACAACTTCTATTTCTTCTCAGGTTCCTTTTCCTTTGGAGAGATCTTGCATGTTCATGGTTTTCAAAACCACCAAACAGGTGACTCCCAAATTTATGTTTCCATCCCAGACTGTTCTGTTCTTTCCATCTGGACTTAAGTCTCCAACTGCCTCCCTGATTTTTCCACTTGAACATTCCCAAGGTAGCCCAAACCCAGCATGTGCACAACAAAGCTCAGGACTTCTTCCTTTACACTCTCTAAGACCTAGAGCTTTCTATCTTAGTGATAACACCATGCATCCTTTTCTCCAAGTCAGAAACCTAGAATAATCCTTCACTTCTTTTAACCCCTCAAATACCACGTCTCCTATTGCCAAGGCTAATTTCTACCTGCTTGTTCATTTTTCCTGGTTCTGCTAGCTGTATGAATGCCCTTTATCCCTCAGATTTAAGCCAAGTCGTCACTACTGACCATTCCTGCTGTGCAGATTCTTAATGAACACCCACAGCATCAACGTCTCTAGTTATCCTTTTACTGCAGAGGTCATACAGCATCGTGTAGTTAAGGTCATGGGCTTGTTAATATACACTGCCTGGCTTCAAGTCCAGGCTCTACTATCTGATGACCTTGTGTTAGGTTTTACACCTCTCTCTGCCTCCAAGTTCTCAGTGATAAAGTAGGAATGATGATGATGATAACAATAATAACATTATCAGATGGTGAGGATTTGTGTAGTTGAACCTTCATAATTATTTGCTTGATTCTTTGATTAATGTCACTCTTCTCCATGTCTCCATTAACTCAACTAGAGACCAACATCACATTTTTGTACCTGATCAATCTGTCTTTTCATTTAAATTCATCCCTGTGCATGGTATAGGAGCTGGCACACAGCAGAACTTCAATAAATATTTTTAGAAAAAAAGGAAATGAGTTAAAAGGCTCCAGAACAGTGAGCCAATGAATTTCTGTTCATTATAAATTACCTAGTCTCAGTTGTTCTGTTATAGCAACACAAAACATAACACAATAAGCTTAATACCCTCCTCCTCTTTTTTCTTGTGGTTCTGGGGATTGAACTTAGAAGTGCTTTGCCACTGATCTACATTCCCACCCTTTTTATTTTTTTTATTCTGAGACAGAGTCTTGCTGAATTGCTGAGGCTTGTCTCAAATTTTTGTTTCTCTTGCCTCAGCCTCCTAGTCACTGGGATTATAGGCTTGTGCCACCATGCCCAACTTCCCATCTTTCTTACCACATTTCTGTGCTATTTCATTTTATGGAACATTCTTTTAAAAGGCATATGTGTGGATTTTAGTTTTTTAATATAATTTTCATAGAAAATATACCATAGTGAATCTCACTATCATGTATATCCACAAGACACTAACTAAAAAACAAACTAAAAAACCAAACCCAAACAAAAGAATCTCTCCCTGCAAAAAACCACTAAGTAAATAGCAGAAAGATCAGTAGAGGGAAGGGAACTGGGGAAGGAGGGAAGGAGATAAAGAGAAAATACTGGTTGAAAATTTGAGCAAATTATATTCCATGCTATTATAATTATACCAAAATGAATCCTAATGTTAAGTATAACTAAAAAGAACCCCCCCCAAAAGAGAAAGAAAACAAAAACAAATTCTTGCTCAGAATCTTAGTCTCTTAATTGATGCATTTATTCTACTCTAATTTTTATTATTGATATAGCTGGACTTACATTCATCTCATTTTGTGCATTTTATTAACTACATGTCTTTCCATTTTTGTTGCATTTTATTATATTAATCTAATTATCTTCATACCTTTTCTTGTCTCAAATTGTGTGGAAGTTATATATCCTATTTCCATTATTTTAATGTTTACTCAGATTTGTATATGATTGATTACTTTAATGAGCTCTAAAATTTATCATGTTTTATTCCTTTTTAAGTGATCTTTGAATTCTTTAATTCCAATCGACTCTTCACTGCGATGTTATTTTTGTGTAGTACTTTAGTTCTTTTGTTTCTATATCACTAAATTAGTTATTTTTACTTACCTATTTTGGAGATTTACTTACCTGTTTTGGAGAGTATTTCAACTGATTGGCCCAGGTACATTCTTCCAGATTTCTGGAAAAGGAGAGGCTGTTTACTCCAGCAGTCCTGCATGGGGAAGGGAGGACCACACTTGAAATTAACTTCTCAAGGGACCAGAGCCCAATGTAGGCTCCAAGTGTTTTGGTTGGCATTTCTGCATTCCCTAAAGAGCTGCCTCTGAGGTTCATACTACCTGCAGGTAAGCACAAAGTGTTTTCTCTCACTTAAACTTTTTAAAAAAGTGCAAGAGGGAATCATTCTACCCTCTGGAACCCAGCCCGCTAATGCAGGCAGTGCTTCCCACCCTAAGTACACCTCTCCACTGAGCAAGAGAGGGTAGAACTCTATTCTCTATTCAGCACCCACCCAATATTTATTTTAACAGGTGTTATCAATGTGCTTGACAATGCTTCTTATGTTCCATATTTCTTTTAGGACTCAGTTTTTGTCTTGTTGAAGTATATAATTCAGTAGTTATTTCTAAGTTACGTGGGACATCTACATTTGTCTGCATTTTGTCCTCCCATGGGGGTGCTGATTTATCTACAAGTAAGATTTTAAAGTTCTAAATACTTATCCCTTAGAACTCTGTATACTCATTTGTTTTCTGGCATTTTAGATTGTAGTTGTCTGATTTTATTTCTTTACATATAGCTTAGGTTTTTTTTTTTTTTGCCCATTTGTGGAAAATTTGACTTTTTTTCTCTTTGGTTTAACATCATTTCTCTATTTCACTTAGTTCTTAGTAACAATATGTGTGCAGTCATACATTGGATACCACAATTATATCTATTATGTGCAAATAAAGAAGTAGTATTTAAAATTATAAATTTCCATCCATGCACCAAGCAAAATTATCATGGCCAACACAACAAGAACAATTCTATCATTCATCTCTCCCGTTGACCAGGCAGGTGGGCTTCTGAATAACTTGGTTTTCTTCCTTTTTCCAAAATTTCCACAGTGTACTTTGTGGAGTGATAGCATGTAGACTTAAAATAGCAAGGATGCCTCTCCTGGGGATCAGTGTGCAAGGGGTGCTAATGCCCCCTCTCCTTCCCTTTCATGACTTGTGCTTCTCAGTCTCTCCATGAATATCCCAGCAGGTTCTTCAGAAGAATATATGTATTATGTGTCAGGGTTGCTATAGCAAAGTACACCAACTGGATGGCTTACACATCAGAGATCTGTTTTCTCACAGATTTAGAGGTCAGCTGTCCAAGATCAAGGTGTCAGCAGAATTGGCTTCCAGTGAGGCCTCTCTCCTTGGCTTTCAGGTGACCATCTTCCTGCTGTGTTCCCATGGGCTGGTCCCTCTCTCTGAGTGTTGTCTGCATCCTAGTCTTTTTATTCTTTTTTTAGGAACATTCATATTGTATTAAGGTCAATCCATTGACCTCAGCTTACCTTACTTCTTTTAAGGAATTAGAATGACTTTAAGACAGTATTACAAAGTAAGAGGGGAAATTCTAAACTTTTAAGTGACAAGGTTCAAGAGGACAGTGTTTCAGGAGTTGGGCTCTTCATATGAACAGTCGACCACTTTACCTGCTATAACCTCTTCTGCCCTAAGTACCTCCTCTTTTTCTGAATGTCAACACACCTGGAAAAAACCCTACACTAGCCACAAGGCCTTGTTCTGCCATGAACCCCCTTTGCATTTGCCTTAGCATTTTGTCAAGGTTGCACTTTGTTTTGGTTTGAAGATGCCATCTTTCCCATTATTCAACTCCTCTACACACATCTTCTTTTGCTTATATTTCTTTTATTATTTAAAGGGATTTGGGGAGTGAGGAAAGATAAATTTGTGTACTCCATTAGCTTTCTTGAAATAAAGGCTATTTTTCAAAGGGAAGAAGAGGTGCAAGGATAAACACTACAGATAAAATCCCAGAGTTAAAATTTATAACAGCATGCAAAAAACATTGCCTCATACTGATCTGAGTGACAGGTGTATTTTTTATTGGTTTTTCTGATTTGAGTGACAGGTGTATTTTTCATTGGTTTTAAAATGTTTATAAAGTTTCTGAAATTGTTATTTTGGACAAGAAAATATTGCTGTCTAGAAAATCTGAATAGTTAATCTAATAAACTGAAATAATTTCCATAGATTTTAATCAAATAAATGCTTCAATAAAATATTACAGCATTTCTGAAATAATGTGGGAAAAAGTTGAAGTAATGCATTACAGGGCCTGTAATTTATTCATTTAGGTGTCTCTGATAAACATCTACAATGTCTGACACACATTACTTGCTGAATATAGTTATTTAAAGAATATGGAAGAAAAAGGGTGTCAATTTTTTATCATCAGTTTCTATATTGGCCACTAGAGGGCAGTGGTTACAATGGTTAAAAAAGAATTACTAAAAATTACAAAAATCATTTAACTGTAATCTGTAGTATTAATTCTGAAATGAGATCTGATCACACTTCATGTGCAGTAAGATTGTTATTATTCCACTTGAGATAGGGAGGCTTTTTTTTTTTTTTTTTTACTATTCTGAAGTTTTTGCTAAAATAGAAATGGAAAGTTTCCAGCCTGGAATGAAACTATCAGGATAGTCAAGGAGTAAGGGAAACATTTTTTTTTCCCTCAAGAAATGTAGGGAAAGAAAAAAGATTAAATAGGGTAAAAAGAAGTAGGAATACACCATGGTCAAGAGGATGAAAGGAAGAAAGGTAGTGAACAAACTATGAAGAAGATAAAATGAGAAGCGATTTCTTATGATATTCAAGGGAACATCTTTTGGTGTGGAATTTCCTCGTTCATTCTTCCTCTAGGAGTACTTCTCAAAGTTTAACGGTTGTAGAGGTCAAATGGTGACCTCTTCTACTCATCTGATTTCTTCCAAGGTAACAAATATCTGAGACAATGAATTTGTAAGAGAAAAATTTAGCTCAGAGTTCTGGAGATTTCAGTCCGCGACTGGGGAGCCCCATTGCTTTGGGCCTTTGGGATGGGGGAGCCAGATAGCAATGATGGGGAGTATGTGGCAAGTTGCTCAGCTCATGGCCGGGAAACAAACAGAGGAAGAAGAAACCAGGGTCCCCAAGCCCCTTTGAGGGCATGTCCAATGACCTGAAGACCTCCCACTAGGCTTCCTGAAGGTTCTACCACCTCCCAAGACTACCATCCTGGGACCAAGCATTTAACACATGGGTCTAACATCCAAACTGCAGCACCCCAAAAAGGTATGTTCCTCTAGAACATGAGAATCTGAAACACAAGAGGAAGGGGTATTTTACAGGGGTAATTAAACAAAATAATTTAATTTACTTTAATTTTTCTTTTCATCAACATAATAGTTGTACATATTTATGTGATACAGTATGATAATTCAACACATATACAGAATGTTTAGTGTTCAAATCAAGGTACTTAGCATTTCCATCTCTTTATACCTCTATAATTTCTTAGTGTTTGGAGTCTTTGAACTCCTCTCTTCTAGTTCTTTGTAAAATATAGAAAACGTTGTTACAAATTTAAGAATCTCAAAGGAGATCATTCTGGATTACCAAGTGGACCCTAAGTCCAACGCCCAGTGTTCTTGTAAAAGACAGAAGAAGAGGAGACATGGACACACAGAGGAGAGGCCATGAGAAGATGGAGCAAGAATCAGAGTGCCCCGGCCTCAAGGCCTATCAACAGCTACCAGAAGCTGGAAGAGTCAAGGAGCCCCTGGAGTCTTGACGGGTCTCAGTCTTGCGGACACCTTGATTTTAGACTTCAACTTCAGAGCTGTGAGAAAACGAATTTCTGCTGATTTAGGCTTCTGTCTCTGAAAATACAACGGCTCTGGGAAAATCAAGTTCCTATAGATCCACCTGCAGGGGTTATTCAAACAGATTTCTGCAGAGTCAGTAGATCTGAGTCAAGGTTGGGTTTGCATCTGTAAGTTCTCAGGTGATTGCAGTGCTGCTGAGCTGGGAACCACACCTGGAGAGTCACTGTTGTAGACCTACAGTGTTTATCCCTTTACCCTAGAGTAAACTGGGAGGTTTTCAAAACACACAGAGATTCTGATTTTTAATTGGTTTATAGAGGGACCTAGGGTTTATCATTTTAGGAAAAATCCTCAGATGATTCTAATTTATAAAACTAAAAAATAACTACTACTTAAGGCCTGCCATTTACTTTCAAATTCTCTAACGTAGCCTGTGATATGAAAAAGGGCATTTCTGTGATACCATTGAGACAAGGACATTGAATTATTAATAAAAAGTTAATGATTTTCCTTTATTTTTTGAGAAGTCAGGTGGGAGAACAATCAATTTGAAAATGATTTCCTTCTTATATTGTGAGAGGATCTTTTTTTTGAAGTTTGTTCTCAGAAGAACAAACTAGTGGAAGAATGTGCTATTATTTGTGGTTAGCATATTGTACGGCAAATGGTATGGTACATTCTCCTCTCTAATGAGACATCAGTAATACCCCTAACATAATACTATATAGAATTCTGTGGAATTAGAAATACACATTTTCACTGGCTCACCTGTAATTCCAGAGACCAGGGAAGCTAAGGCAGGAGGATCGTAAGTTCAAAGCCAGCATTTGCAACTTAATGAGGCCCCAAGCAACTTAGTGAGACCCTGTTTCAAAATAAAAAAAATAAATAAAAAATAAAAAGGGCTCAGATGTGGCTCAGTGGTTAATACCAAAAAGAAAGAAAGAAAAAAAAAACCTCCCTTTCTAGAGTGGGCTCTAGGTTTAAATACCAGAGACCTAACAGATGACATTGTCTGTGAGTAAGAACTGGCAACTTCAACGTTCAGAGAGGTCGATCAAAGGCACAGGTTTTGCATGAGAGACTTGGACTGGGATTCTAACACTGCCTTTTCCCTGGCCATTGGAAGTTGCTTACAATTTAAAAGCAACTTCTGTAAAATCATGAAATATCACTCATGTTTGAATATCACTCATGCTTGAGTGATATTTCTTAATTTTCCAATTTTCAATACATTCTATTGATTTTTCTACTAGAGTAGTCAAGGATTTCCTCTCTATCTTTTTTTATTTATTATTTTGTAGTTGTGGATGAACAGAATGCCTTTATTTTATTTATTTATTTTTAATGTGGTGCTGAGGATGAAACCTAGTGCCAGGCAAATGCTCCACCACTGAATTACAGCCCCAGCCCAAGGTTTTCTCTCTTGTATCTCCTTACCACCAATGATCCCTCTAACCCTCTGTAGCTTCTGCTTTCATCCTCCTAATGTATTTTTATTAGATATTTTTGGTGAAATTACTATTCTCCATTTACATTAGTTTGATTATGCAAATATTTTCACAGCATTATCATAAAGTACAATATAATTCTACTTCCTTTATTTTATGACTTTTTGTTTTCCTGGACTTAGTAATTGCTGTGTTTTCCCCATATGTTAAATTTTCTATTTGCCTATCATTAATTATTTCTCCCAAACTCTTGCATAATTCTGAATGTCCTTTCTGTGTAGCCACATCTGATCTATTTTTTTCTCTTCCCCCACTAGGAACAACTCTCACTGAGTCCGTCATCCTACTGATTCAGTCTTGGTTGGTCAATCTTGGCTTTTCATAACTGACATTGAGAAATCATTCCCATTCAAATTCCCCTCAACTCTCTCCCATTTGACTCCTTGATTTTGGATCCTGTGATTTCTTGGTTTACTTCCTTCTTTTGGTGGAATAAACAATAGTTTTTTGGTAAATAATGCTTGGGAGATATAATTTTGGGGGATACATTAAGTTCTAAAAAAAGTCTATCTTATTTCTTGTTTGAAAATGTGGGTGGGAAAGAATTCTAAGTGAAATTTTTTTTTCCTCAGAATTTTGATGACATTTTATACTCTTTCCCTTGTTATTTTTACTCTTTAGAGGTCTGATGACATTTTTTTCTGTCTTTTAAAATTTATTCTAGTTAATTGTACATAACAGTAAAATGCACTTTGATACATCATATGTAATGGAGTATAATTTTTCATTCTTCACACATGATGTAGAATCCTACCGGTAATATAGTTATGTATGCGCATGGGGTAATAATGTCTGATTCATTCTACTATCCTTCCTACCTCCAGACCCTCTCCCCACCCTTCATTCCGCTCTACCTAATCAAAAGTAACTCTATTCTTCCCTAGCTCTCCTCCACCATTATTGTGAAAAAAACATTTGGCCTTTGGTTTTGTGGGTTTGGCTTATTTCACTTAGCATGATATTCTTCAGCTCCATTCATTTACCTGCAAATATCATCATTTCATTCTTCTTTAAGACTGAGTAATATTCCATTTTGTATATATACCATTTTGATCCTGAATCTTTATTCATGACCTCTTTTTCTTTCTAATGAAACTTTTAGGATCTTGTTTGTATCTGTGGTATGCTACAATTTTATGATGATTTGTTTTTGCAGTTTTGGAATATGTAGTGGGCCTTTTTAATCTATAGATTCATTTTCTTCCACTGTGGAAATTTCTCTCCTATTATTTTGATAGTTCCTTCTCCACAATGTTTGTTTCCCTTCTGAAATTCTTATTATTTAGATCTCACTAGATGCCCTATTTTTTTCTTGCTTTTTCAGTTCTTTCTAGTGGGAGGTGTATTTTTTTTCTTAATCTTCCAAGTGTTCTTCTGAATTTTTAATTTTGATTGTCTCAGTTTTAATTTCTATTTGCTCTTATGTTTTGGGGAGTTCCTTTCTTTTAACAACATCTTATTCTGCTCTTATGGATGTTATATCTTCTTTTAGTTTTTAATGTTGTTAGCTATTATTTACAAAGTTTTTCAATTAATGTTTTCTGAATTGTCAGTATTTCCTCTGACTTCCTCATTTTGTTTTTCTGCTCCTCTTTTTAATTCTAGAGATGTGCCAATTATTTACCTGCTGTCTTTAAGGTCAGTGCTCCCTTTTCCACACTTGGTTTGTACTGCAAGGTCTGGGAATCTGCACACTACATGTCCCAGGCTCCTTCGACAGCTGGCTTTCTCCTAGGTTCTATTATTAAGAGGCTTTCCTGAGAGTTCAGAAGAGAAAAAGATAACTATTAAGAAGAAAAGATCACTATTTTTGCTCCCAGTTTCCACAACAGTAGGCAGTTTCTAGAAGTTGCTCCTGATTACTGTGGGGTTGCGAGTTATGGCAATTGTGGATTCCAGGGTTCTGTTCAGTAGCAGTCGCACCTCTTTGGCATTTCCTTTTCTCCTCTGTCTGGGGAGCCTGTCACTGCCTAGGCTGCCTCCTTGTAAGGAAGATGAGGGAAAACGAAATGGTCATTGACTTGGTGTTTATAAAGGTTATATTTAAATGCATCTCTTTTTCATCAAAATCAAAGCCAGAGGCAGTAGATGGAAATCAATTATCTTACCAATTCTGTATTTTGTTGATAGAATTTATATAAATGGTTTTATTTTTTTTATTGGTTGTTCAAAACATTACAAAGTTCTTGACATATCATATTTCATACATTTGATTCAAGCAGATTATGAACTCCCATTTTTACCCTATATACATAATGCAGATTCACATCGGTTACACATCCACTTTTTTACCTACTGTCATACTAGTGTATGTTGTATTCTGCTGCCTTTCCTAACCTCTACTATCCCCCCTCTCCTCCCCTTCCCTCCCCTCCCATCCCCTCCCTTCCCGTCTTCTCTCCCTATCCCATCTACTGTAGTTTTTTTTTATTCACTCTGATCAAAAGATTCAATAAGAGAAACTTAGAGGAGGAAAAGTTTGTTTTGGCTCACAGTTTCAGAGGTCTCAGTCCATAGATGATCAATTCTATTACCCTGGGCTGTAAGCAAGGCAGAACAAGGGGGGTGGCAGGGTGGGGGAAAGCAACCCTAGACCTGGCAACCAGGATGGGGAGAGAGAGAGCTCTGCTCACCAGAGGCAAACTATAAATCCCAAAGGCACATGCCCAATGGCCTACTTCCTCCAGCCACACCCTATATGCCTGCAGTTACTGTCTAGGTAATCCATATCAGTGAATCAGTCCGCTGATTAGGTTACATCTCTCAGACTCTCCTCACTTCACCTCTGAATATTTTTTCATTGTTTTACATATGAGCTTTTGGGGGATGCCTCATATCTAAACCAAAACATCAAACTTGCTTTATTATTCTTAAATTACATTAATATTAAACATACATCTATACATATTTTAGCTGAACTTTGGAGAGAGATGCTAAGAAAATTCATTGGATTTGAAATAGATTGTTAGAGTCTACAGAAAATTTCTTTATTTATAACACAGTGTTCTGCTTGGTCAAGACCTATGCTTCATCACGAAAATGTCACATCTGAATTGGAAATATGAATTTGAAGTCATTTATTTCTCTGTATGAAAACACATTCAATCTTACTCTTCTAGCTGTTACTAGATTATACCTTTCAAAGGTCATGAAATCTTGCTTTAATTATATTTGTCACCAGGTCAATTTCTGCTTCTTGTGTGCAAACAGTTGCCAAGGTAACGCGCAGCTCACCAGAGTTCTTCTGTGTTAATTAACTTTGCAAGTGAGTAAAGGGGTAAGGGTAAAGGCTGAAGCATTAAATGCGGGATCACATTTTCCTCCTTCCTTGTTTCAATATAAAATGTAGAAAACTCTCACTGAAGCTCAAACTTATAGGCATCAAGTCATTCAGAATGGATTTCCAACTTAAGCCATGAGGACAAAGTAACTTGGAGGACAAATCAATTTTTCTTGACTCTGTGTCTCCAAAAATCTTATTGCTTAATAACCAAATACTCTAGAGGAAGAATTGCATTCACTTGAACTGAGCAATGAAGATAGACTTCCATGTGTTTATTTCTGTGTTTTTGTGAAATCTGTGGAGAGCAAACAGAGTGTGATCCAGGTCTCCTCAATTTGGTGTAGAGGAAAAAAACACCAACTTGGGAATAAGAAAAATCAGGAAGCAGTTCCAGGTAAAAAAAAGGTTGATACTTTAATACAAGGAGCCTCTTAGGAGACTGCTACGTAAAACTTCATCCATAATATTGTTGGTAAAATGAAATCTTAAAAAAAATCACTAAATTGGAGTATTTTACACGAATTCTAGTCATTGGGAATTATGTAAATAAATTATGGTACTTTTACTAAATGCATCTTATGTAAACATAAATTGCTATAGAACCATATTTATTGGCATGGAATGATGTTTTCCTATATAGATTTACTTCATATATAGATTGGTCTCTTTGTGATTCCCCCCATACTGGCTAAACACTATACAACTCAGATAATTTAAAAATTAATTATTTTTCATCTGCGAAATATGCTATAAGAATTATTATGGTTTTAGGCTAATCACATTAACTAACTTGTTTAACCAGTTTTCTCAACACAGTAGTTTCTAATCATGAGACATAAGGTGAAGCAGTTGAATTGGACACCATGATGTGACTCCCACATGCTTGCTTTGTTCACCAACTGAGTGGGGTGTAGACATGGCATCTCTGTGTGCTCTTTCCATACATTACTAAGGGTTGTTACATGTGGCCTTTCCTTTGTTCTACTAGTAGTTTTTAGTATTTTAACTTTATTTCCAAATCCAAATATTTCACTTTGAATAACTAAAAACTTAATGCCAAAACTTTGAATACCAAATAATAATAATAAAAAAATCCCCCAAAGTTTGAGAAGTTAAGAAAATGATGCATAGGGGTCTGGGGCTGTAGTTCAGTGGTAGAGCACTTGCCTAGCATTGGTGAGGCACTGGGTTCAATCCTTAGCACCACATAAAAATAAATAAATAAAATAAGTCATAAAAACATATATATTAAAAAATGCATAGATTATTCATCTTCCAAAGGAATGACTTCCTCATGACTCTTCTCAAAACACCCACTGTCAAGACCTTCCTTCCTCATGGTGGGAAGACAATAGATTTTTGCTGTATTTTGGCAAATGTTCAAACCATATTCAGACACTTTCAAATATTATTGTCTATTACCTACATAAACTTGTTTTTTTTTTGTTCAGTCATCAGTGTAAAAATCAAGTATCATTGGTTGTGATGAAACATTTTCTGATATTGTCATTAAATTAAGAATTTTAATTACTTTTTTTTCACTTAGCCAGATTTTTCAAAATTGAAAAGACAGTTTAATAGGGGGTAAATTAATTATTAATTTTTTTGTTCCAGAACTTGAATCTTAGGGTACTTAACCACTGAATTACATCCCAAACTTTTTTATTTTTTATTTTGAGACAGGGTCTCACTAAGTTGCTGAGGCTAACCTTGAACTTGTGATCCTCCTGCCTCAGCCTCCCATGTTGCTGGGATTACAGGCATACACCCCCATGCCTGGATTAACTATTAAATTAAATAAAGCAGTTTTCAACCTATAGGTGGCATAATAAAAATGTGTAATATACATATAAATGGATAATGAGTTGAAAAGATATGAAAATACTGTATTCAGTGATTACATTATTAGATAATGGTGGTTTAATTTTTCTTTTTAAAAATTTGTTCTTTTTAGTTACACATGACAATAGAATGTATTTTTACGTATCATGCATACATGGATTATAACTTGCATTCTTCTGGTTTGTACATGATTTGGAGTTACACTGGTTGACCCCAGTTTCTTTATCCATTCATCTATTGAAGGGTGCCTAGGTTGGTTCCATAGCTTACCTATTGTGAATTGAGCTGCTATGAACATTGGTGTGGCTGCATGACTGTATGCTGATTTTAAGTACTTTGGGTATAGACTGGGTCAAATGGTGGTTCCATTCAAAGTTTTCTGAGTAATCTTTCTACTGCTTTCCAGAGTGGTTGCACCAATTTGTGGTCTCATCAGCAATATATGAGTGTATCTTTTCCCCCACATCTTTGCCAACATTTATTGTTGCCTATATATATATATATATATTTGCCATTCTGACTAGAGTGAGATGAAATCTTAGAGTAGTTTTAATTTTCATTTCTCCAATTGCTAGAGATGGTGAACATTTTTTCATGTATGTTTTGACCATTTGTATTTCTTCTTCTGTACTGTCTGTTCAGTTCCTTAGCCCTTTTATTGATTGAGTTATTTGTTTTTTTGGGTGTTATGTTTTTTGAGTTTTATATAATCTGGAGATTAATGCTGCATCTGAGATGCAGATGGCAAAGATTTTCTCCCATTGTTTAGGCTTTCTCTTCATGATCTTGATTGTTTCCTTTACTGTGAGGAAGCTTTTTAGTTTGACACAATCCCATTTATTGATTCTTGATTTTACTTCTTGCACTTAAGAGTCTTGTTGAGGAATTTGATTCTTAGGCTGACATGATGGAGATTTGGGCCTACTTTTTCTTCTCATAGGTGTAGAGTCTCTGGTCCAATGCCTAGATCCTTGATCCACTTTGGGTTGTGTTTTGTGCCAGGTGAGAGATAGGGGTCTAATTTCATGTTATCATGTATGGATTTCCAATTTTCCCAGCACCATTTGTTGAAGAAGTTTCCTCCAATGTATGTTTATGGCACCTTTGTTTAGTATGAGATAACTGTGTTTATGTGGGTTGTCTCTGTGTCTTCTACTCTGGACTTTATGCCTCTTTTCATGCCGATACCCTGCCATTTTTTTTACTATAGCTCTGTAGTATAATTCAAGGTCTGGTATTGGAATGCCTCCTGTGTCACTTTTCTTGCTGAGGATTGCTTTGGGTCTTCTGGGCCTCTAATTTTTCCAAATGAATTTCATGACTGCTTTTTCTAGTTCCACGAAGAATGTCATCAGAAACTTAATAGCAATTGCATTAAATCTGTAGAACACTTTTGGTAGTATGGCCATTTTGACAATGTTAATTCTGCTTATCCAAGAACATGCGCAATTCTTCCATCTTCTAAGGTCTTCTTCAATTTCTTTCTTGACTATTCTGTAGTTTTCATTGTAGAAGTCTTTCACCTCTTTTGTTAGATTGATTCCTATTTATTGTATTTTCTTGAAGCTATTGTGAATGGGTTAGTTTTCCTAATTTTTCTTTCAGTGGATTCATCATTGATGTATAGGAATACAATTGATTTATGGTTGTTAATTTTATCCTGCTACATTGCTGAATTTATTTATAAACTCTAGAAGTTTTCTGGCAGAATTTGTTTTGGGGGGATATTTTCTAAATACAGAATCATGTCATTGGCAAATAGGGATAGTTTGAATTCTTCTTTTCCTGTTTGTATCCCTTTAATTTCTTTCTTCTGACTAAATTCTCTGGCTAGAGTTTCAAAGACAATGTTGAATAGAAGTGGTGAAAGAGGGCATCTTGTCTTGTTCCAGTTTTTTCAGGGGATGCTTTCAATTTTTTCCATTTAGGGTGATGTTGACCTTAGGTTTGGCATATGAGGTATGTTCCTACTACCCCTAGTTTTTTTTAGTGTTTTGAACATAAAGTGGTGCTGTATGTTGTCAAATGCTTTTTCTGTATCTATTGAGAAAATCATGTGATTCTTGTTTGTAAGTCTATTGATGTGATGAATTATATTTATTGATTTCCATATATTGAACCAAACTTGTATCCCTGGAATAAACCCCATGTGATCATGGTACACTGTCTTTTCAATATGTTTTTCTATGCAATTTGCCAGACTTTTATTGAGAAATTTGCATCTGTGTTCATTAGGGTCTGAAATTTTCTTACCTTGATGTGTCTTTGTCTGATTTTGAAATCAAGGTCATAGTAGCTCATAGAATGAGTTTGCAAGGGTTTCCTCAATTTCTATTTCATGGAATAACTTGTGGAGTCTTGGTGTTAGTCTTTCTTCAAAGGTCTGGTAGAACTTGGCTGAGGATCCATCTGGTCCTGGGCTTTTCTTTGTTGGTAGGCTTTTGATCGTGTCTTTAATTTCATTGCTTGAACTTGATCTGTTTAAGTTTTCTATGTCCTCCTGATCCAATTTGGGTAGGTCATATGCCTCTGGAAATTTGTTGATGTCTTCTATTTTATTATTAGAGTATAAATTTTCAAAATATTGTCTGATTATCATCTATATTTCAGTAGTGTCTATGGTATTATTTCCTTTTTCATTGCAAATTTTAATAATTTATCTCTTTCTTTCTTCTCCTTAGCTTGGTTAAGTGTTTATCAATTTTATTTATTTTTTCAAAGAACCAATTTTTTGTTTTGTTATTTTTTTTGAATTCTTTTGTTTCAATTTTATTGATTTCAGCTCTGGTTTTAATTATTTCCTGTCTTCAACTGCTCTTGGTTTTGGTTTGTTCTCTTTTTTTAGAGCTTTGAGATATAATTTTAGGTTATTTATTTGTTCATTTTCCATTCTTTTAATGAATGAGCTCAATGCAATAAATTTTCTTTCTGCACTGCCTTCATAGTGTCCCAGAGATTTGGATACATTATATCACTATTCTCATTTACCTCTAAGAATTATTTCATCCCTGACTTTTTTGCTATCCCATTGCCATTCAATGGCATATTATTTAGTCTCTAGCTGTTAGAATAGCTTCTATTTTTTAATCTTATTGTTGATTTCTAATTTCATTACATTATGATCTGATAGGATGCAAGGTATTATCTCTATGTTTTTGTATTTGCTATGAGTTGCTTTGTGGCCTACGATATGGTCTGTTTATTTTATTTTTATTTTTTGGTACCAGGGATTGAATCCAGGGTGCTTAACCACTGAGATATATCCTCCTTCCCCCGCTTTTAAAAAAATAATCCATTTAGAGACAGAGTCTTTCTGTCTCTAAATGGATTATTATTACCTGAGTTGCTTAGGGACTCACTGAATTGCTGAGGCTGGCTTTGAACTCATGATCCTCTTGCCTCAGCCTCTTGAGTCACTAGGATTACAGGCACTTGCCACCATTCCTAGCAAGACATGGTGTACTTTAGAAAAGGATCCATGTGCTGCTGAGAAGAAAGTATATTCAGTCCTTAATGGATGAATTATTCTATATATGTCTGTCAAATCTAAATTATTAATTGCATTTTTTAGTTCTATTCCTTTTTTATTTAGTTTTTATTTGGAGGATGTATCCAGTGGTGAGTGAGGTATGTTAAAGTCACCCAGTATTATTGTGTTGTGGTCTATTTGCTTCTTGAAACTGAGAAAGATTTGTTTGATATACGTAGATGCTCCTTTGTTTGGGGCATAAATATTTATGTTATGTCTTGTTGATGTATAATTCCTTTAAGCAGTAGGAAATGTCCTTCTTTGTCCCTTCTGATTAACTTTGGTTTGAAGTCCACTTTATCTGATATGAGGATATAAATCCTTGCTTGTTTATACGATCCAGGTGAGTGAAATGTTTTATGGCATCCTTTCACTTTAGTCTGTGATGTCTTTGCCTATGACATGATTCTCTTGGAGACAGCATATGTCTTGTTTTAAATTCCAATCTGCCAGTCTATGTCTTTTGATTGATGAGTTTAAGCCATTTACATTCAATGTTATTATTGAGATGTGATTTTTATTCCTTGTCATTTTGATCTATTTCTAGTTTTTAATTTGAATTAGCTTCTCTGTTGATTCCCTATTATTTTAACGTAGTTCCACCCTTTGCTAGTTTTCACTTTTATTTTTCATTTCTTCTTTATATTTATTGAATATGTTTTGTAGTGTAGGCTTTCTAGTTGTGAATTCTTTTAACTTTTGCTTATCATGGAAGTTTTTTATTTCATTGTCAATCCTGAAGCTTAATTTTGCTGAGTATAGTATTCTTGGCTGGCATCCATTTTCTTTCAGAACTTAGTATATATTATTCCAAGACCTCCTACCTTTGAGGGTCTGGGTTTGAGAGATCAGCTGATATCTGGACTGGTTTCCCTCTGAATGTTATCTGTCATTTTATCTCTGGCAGTCTTTCAAATTCTTTTTTTTTTTCTCTGTGTTAGGCATTTTCACAGTAATGTGCCTTGATGTGGGTCTATTGTAATTTTGTATATTTGGGGTCCTGTAAACTCTCCTATATTTGATTTTCCATTTCATTCTTTAGGTTTGGAAAATTTTCTGATATTATTTCATTGAAAAGATTGTGTATTCCTTTGGTTTAAAGGACAAATGAAAGAACAATAGAGATTGACTGTTAGCAAAAGAAAGGTCATAAAGAGAATCAAGGGAAATGAATGAGTGATATATATATATATATATATATATATATATATATATATATATATATACATATATATATTATATATGTTTAAAATTTTTATAAAAGTAAAAATTTTTAAAGTAAAAGTTTTTAAAAATTAAAAATAAAAATAAAAGAATACAAATAAAACGGAAATATACTAATAATACATCCTAGTCCTCACAAAAACTGATTTACAAAAAATAACTGGCCTCAAAAATGCTAGGGAAAAAACCCCCAAACATGATTAGGTATAAATGTCAGTGATCCATTAAGGTCATTAAACAGAGAAAAGAAAAAAGAAAAAAAATCTTGATGAAAAGTTAAAGAATTCTTTCCTTTGGTGTTCAGAAGATTCTTAGCTTTTCTTCTTAGCAGTTTTATGCTCAACTCTCCATTTCTCAGTGAGAGAGATGATCCAATAGGTGGAGTTCCTGGAGCCAGGATTTCACTTTAGGTAGGCTCCTAGATCTCTCCTGAATGCCAGTTGGTCTGGAGATTTTTAAATCAGTCCACCTTCAGGGCCCAGCAATTGCTGGTCCACACTGGAAGACTCTACCCCTGGGAGCTCCCCTGGATTTCATTCATGCGGTGAAGTAGCCAATTCTTAGTCCACTATGTCACCTTTGGATCTTATGTATCCTGGTTTTGGGTTCAGTCTCCAAACTTAATCTCTCCCACTCCCAGCCTTCTGAATTCCTGGCCAGATGTGTCTCTCCCAGCTGGTACTGCAAGCAGCCTGATTGGAGGCAGAGGGGGAAAGCAGATGGGTTTCTGTGACCAGTTGTTCCCTATGTAAACCTCTTTCCAAGTTTGATTTTCTCTTGGTCACTTAAGCACACTCTATGTTGTGCAGTGTGTGTTTACTAGGCCTGTATTTTGGGCCAAACTTGGGTTTGGCCCCAAGCACACCAGGAATCAGCTCCCTCAGCTTCTGTCCCCTGAACTGCAGCTGCAAAACGGCTCCTTCCTTTGTCCTCTGTACACCACCAGGAGAGATGGTGGCTTCTTTCCTGCACAAGGATATTGTGCAGTGTGCCTTTCAGTTTAGTCAGGCAATGTCCTTGATATCTAAATGCTTTGTACCCAGACATGACTCAGGCCTCATAAAAATATGGGTTCCTTTGATTCCCTTATTCTTCTGCTTTGCTAGCAGAGGACCCTCTGGTTAATGCTTTCAGCTCAGCAGCAACAGTGGCTGTGCAGCTGGGGATTTCTTCCTTATTTTATTATATCCAACCTCCTGAGTCCCTGATCTGCTTTGAATGTCCAGTCTTAAATTCCAGTAAAGCACCCCCCCACACACACTTTTTTTTTTTTTTAAGTTACCCGCCTTGCTGAGAAGCTGCCTGTCTGCTTTCTTGGTTTCACCTTGGAGCCGCCAGGAAAGTGACCTTCCTCTATTCCATCCACTGTCTTCTCTTCATGCCTTAATTTTTCTTATCTGACTCCCACCCCTCTCTTTCTCCCTCTTCTCCTTCTGCTCTTTTATTTGATCAGAAGGCAGGATGTTATTTTGAGATATAACTAAAATTTTTCCCTGGTAGATCTTGTACCTCTATGTCAGCAGATGTAGTGTGAAATTCACCTTTGTGCCCTGGTAACAATCAGACAGGGAGCAGAATGTGAGTAAAAGATGAGCCCATTTTTAACTCTTGTATTTTTGGAGTTAAGACGTGACAAAGACTTTTGGAGACTACCTGCTCTTCGAGCCAGTTCCTCTCCATAATGGTGGGATGACGCCTGCAGGAACATGGGAGGAGCAGAGGAGAATCAGAGGGAAAGTGAGAAGGTGATGGGGACCAAGGTGGTGGTGAATCAAGTCCTGATATTTGGAAGGAGTATATGGGGGTGGATCCTCCAAGACATCTGGGGATTTGAGAGTCGGAAAGGACTCCTTGAGGAGAATTTAAAACTCACAGGTAAGCAGACATCTTGAAATAACTCTAGCTATGATCTTTCCTATTGAGGGACGGGAAAAGAGGAAGGGAGGCCCTAAGGGTTGGTGCTTCCTAGACTCTTACTATAATCCAGAGATATCTACCCCAACAGTAGACTGGCATATTTCTGGGTCAATATAAGTCTTTCCGTTATAATAATGTACAGAATGTTATTATACCTAAACCACAATCATGACAGTCAACATTACAGCCCATAGAGATTATGTCCTTGGACTTTGCCTGCTTCTAGAAGGTGCTTATATATAGTTGTTCTCAAGTTCCTTTGCAAATAAACAGAAGTAACAGTTTTGAAAGCTCAGAGATTCACAAACCTTCGTTTCTATTAAAACCTAATCTGAACAAAATGTACCAATCTAGTTCCACACTAGGTTGAAATGTGACTTCATTTCTAACCTGCCAAATAGCCTAATTTAAAAAATAGCATTGCACAAATAAAGTATCTCTTTATAACTTCTAGTAATGAATTCCATCTTGCTATTTGCATCTATTAAAAAGAATTATAACTCACGGGTAAAAAAAATTTGCAAATATGCACTGACCTTATTTCTGTGTTGTTTTGCTTCCATTTCTCTCAGAGTTTATGCTGGTAATTCAGTCCTTAACTCTGTCCTGGCTGCTCCACTGAGAGCCCTCTATCCCAGGTGGTCAGCATCCTCCTCACTGTTAAACCGTGCATTCCTTCTCTGACTTCTTCATGGTACTTACTCTCCCACTGCAGTGGACCTTAACGTTCTTGTCCTCCTTTATGGTATCCCTCCCCCTCTTTACTGTCAATAACTGTGGCACCAAGGTGCTTGCCTGCCACCTCTTCTGATGTCTCAAATCACACCCACATAGAAGCCGTGGAGCCTGTGCTGCCTCTGTCACTCCCTGGGGTGCTTAGCAGCACCAGGGCCATCCAGATCTGTTCTGTTAGAGTTCCAGTGACCCCAGTGGGTAACAAAGTCTACAAGTGGTGATGGTTTGGATTGAGATGTTCCCTTGACTGAGGAAGCCTGAGGCAATATCTGTAGGGGAGGAGAGATTGGGAACCAGGGCCTTCCTATGTTCAGGAACTTTCTTTCCTCTCAGTAGGAAGAACTTAAGAACAGCTTCCATATTGGGTCTGCCTCACTGCCCTACGTCTCTTTGCTCTTACATGTGCCTTGTTTGTACAGACAAACTGGATATTTCTCTTCTCGCTCCCTCTGTCTCTCTCTCTGTCTCTCTCTCTTTGTCTCTCTCTCTCTCTCTCTCTCTCTCTCTCTCACACACACACACACACACACACACACACTGGTGATCCCAAAGAAAATGTGTTCTTCTTATCCTTAAGATCTAGTCCTGTGCCTTTCACATAATGGATATTTACCCCTTTTGGTGGGATTTATAATCATTCTTATATGAAATGTAAAAGTGTATAAAAGTGATGATGCTTACCAGAAGCTGGGGGAAGTGGGATAGGAGAGATTGCTCAATAGCAGGTACCACCTTACAGTTGGACAAGAGGAATAAATTCTGGTGTTCCATTCACAGGGGGGTGATGATGGTTAACCATATTGAACTAAGTATTTCAGCATAGCTAGAAGAAAGGATTTTAAATGTTCTTACCACAAAGGAATAAATGTGCATATGCTAATTAGCCTGATTTGTTCAATACACAATGTATGCATGTATCAAAATATCACATGGAACACCATAAATATGTACAAGTATTATGTATCAATCAAAAAATATGTAAAACAATAAAATGCAAAAAATCCACAATGATGAAAATATCACAATTTTGATGAAAAAAATAGGGTTAGAAACAATGCTGTGTTAAGTCCTATCATAATCTTAGGCAAAATGAAAAACAAAAACAAAAACAAATACTAATCCTTAGTTTTTAGTCTTGGATTTGATTAGATAAGAATAACTTAAAAATCCCTTCCTCAGGATAGTAGAATGAATTAAGTATTATTACCCTATGTACATATATGACTACATGACCAGTGTGATTCTACATCATGTACAACCAGAAGAATGAGAAATTATACTCCATATATGTATGATGTGTCAAAGTGCATTCTACTGTAATGTAGAAGGATTAGAAAAAAATACAGAAGACTGCCTATGACTCTGTTAAAAAAGTAATAATATTATTATTGTTCTTTTTATGTATGAGAAAACAGACTTAGTTGTTTTGACAAAGTTGCTAAAATTATATGGTATTTTTGTATGGCAGAATCAAGATTTGAGTCTGCATTTGAACTTCAGAGCTCTTAAGACAAAGTAGAATTTACAATTTGATAATGTATTTTAGAAGAAAAGAAAGAGGAAGTAAATCAAGAAAATAAAACTGTTAATAAAGTATATAAAGTCTATATAATTCTATATGCGCGCGCGAGCGCGCGCGCACACACACACACACACACACACACACACACCCCTTCCTCTTCAAGTTTTTGGAAAATTACGGAAGCTTCTAATTCTATCCAGCAGAGGGCAGCGATACCTAAGCAAATAGTTGGAGTTTTTTTTTTTTTTTTTTAAAGTTAACTTCTATCATGGCCAGCAAATTTTGAGAGGGATTATCAGAAAGGTGAACAATTTTTGCAATGGAAGAAGGGTGTGCTGTGGACCTTGGAACCCAGGTGCCAGCTCTTACAAACTACCTTACATACAGCTTTCATTTTGATAGATACATTTTTGCAGATTTGATTTGAAATGCAGCCAAATCCAGGACCTGAAAGCTAGGAAGCCATGTGGGAAAGAGCATTCTGTCATCATTTGGGGGCAGTTTTTAGAAGCAGCTGTCAACAATTATCTGATTTTTTTCTTCAGTTTTTCTTTCCTTCTTTCAATGGTAGAATTGGAGACTGGGAAGGGAAACAGGACATCATGGAGAGAGGTAGAGACCCACTCATTGGCAATATGAGGAAGCAGAAACAGGAGAAATTGGTTTATTCATTTGTTAATTCACTTGTTCAATCATGCATTCATTCTGTCACTTATTCAAGATTTCACAAACTTTATTGTCAACCACGTGTCAAGTACTGTACTGGGATAGATACAATGACTAACATAAATCACAATGCCCACATATCATGAACAAGTACTTAAGAATAGGAAACAGACACAAAATAAATAGAAACAGACACAAAATAAAATAAGTTTATGTGCAGAGGTGTATGCTAGACATCTGAGAACTTGGTTGAATGGCAGTTAATAGGTTCCCACTCTAGGGTCTAAGATATGAGGTTTGATACTTTGTTTTTATTTGACTCTGACTTCAGCACAAAGAACACCTCTAAGGAATCTTCATGTACTTCCCAGGTTCTAGTTCAATGGGGATATCCAGCAGATATGTTTATTGCTGACCATCAGAGAATCAGGACAGAAAGGCCAGTCCCTGGAGAAATCCTAGGTATTTCCTGGGAAACTCTAGACAGTGTTTCTCCAGGGAAGTCTATAACACCTGCATCAAATACCTTGGAGTACTTTTTAAAAATTTCCTTCCTGGAGACCTACAGAATCAGATTTTGGGGGGTTGTGGTGAAGGAGGGAGGTTGGGAACCTACTCTTACCCAAGAGTGCCAGGCGGTCCTTATGCCTGCTCAGGAGCCCAGGGGCTCTGTCCCTTTTCTCTGCTAGCTCTTGCACATCCTTCATCCAGAAAGTCTATCTTTTTGAAGTGTGAGTTCACGAGGTTTGGAGTTTTGTCTGTCTATTATGTTCACTGCTGAGTCCTCAAATACTTGGACAACATCTTATATACAATAAATATTTGTTGACTGCATAAATTAAATTTATATCATTTCTTCTACAAATGGGGTTTCTAATGTAAAAGTTCATTTTGATAAAGATTTCTAATGCTAAAAAACATAAAAGTCCATGGTTTGGATCATCCTCTTAGGGAAAGAAAACAAAGAAATCTTAGTTTTCAGAGTTTTGAGCCCCTTTTACATATTACTTATGTTGGGTATAAAACTTATTATAGTGACTTTTATTTTTGGCAGCCTTGAGATTTAAACCCAGAGGTACTCAACCACTGAGTTACATCCACAACTGTAAGTTGTAGGAAACTGTCACAGTGAATAAGAACTGTACAGGTGACTCTGGGTAGTGGAGGGGGCTTGGTGTTGAGGAGATATATGTATATGTGATGATTTTATGTGTCAGCTAAAGTGTGTTTTGGGGTGAGATTGACGTTTAAATAGGTGGACTCAAGGAAACCAAATTGCCCTCTACAATGTGGGTGGGCCTCCCTCCTTCAGTTAGTTGAAAGCCTGGGCAGAACAACAAGATCTGCCTTTTGCCTTCTGAGTAAGAGAATTCACTAGCCCACTGCCTTGGGACTTCATCTGCAGCTTCAGCTCTTAATCCACCAGCTTTGGGACTGGAAACTTGGCCCTCCATGGCTCTCTTCTTCCACCTGCTCACTCTGCAGATTTGCAGACTTTCCAGCCTCCATAATCATGCGAGCCAATTCCTCATAATAAAACCTCCCCACCAATGAACTTATTATATCATGTTTCTCTGGAGAATTCTGTTTAATACAGTCTGCCTGTGCTTGCTTTCTTCTGGCTAGGGATGAAAGTGGTTAAGTTATTTTTGACAAAAAAGGCAAAATGTATTGTTTCACCTATTTAGTTTTAATTATGAAACAGATGGATGTTCTGGTAATGATTTCTGAAAGTTGTAAAACATTTTACTTAATTATTTAAAAAATAGTAACCAAAAGTACAAACCCAGATACTCAAAACTTTTAAGACCACGTATCACCGTTGACAGCAGTGTTCTCATTTCAGAGTGTTTTATTCTGCATGAGAGGGGTCTACAATAATACAAATTTGTGCTTTGTTTTTATTTTTATTTCTTGGAATAGTATATAGATAAGTTGCAATTTCTTTTACAGTGGGTTTACCTCACAGTACATTTTGAACACAAAGCACATTACTGTTGGAGGTATGTTTGGCCCTTACCTGTTTATTGCTACCCAGAGTAATTACAGTTAGAATAAATTTATTGTTTCCTAGTAAGTATTAGGTGCCTTACTCTTATCTCTGGTTCTTTTAGTTCCTAAGTCCCAGAAAACAACTGTTAAGAATTACTCTGGATGTAGGTTGGCAAAATAATTGCTCTTATTTGCATAGTCTGAAATTTCTCTATTGCATATACAATAGCATTTTGCTACATGTCAATATTCAGTTGGAAACCCTTGAACATCTGAAAAGGCTAAGCCTGATAAGAAGCATTAAATATGATCTTATTTTCTACATTAAAAAGCTAATTTTCAGAGCAGCAATTTGTATGAAGCAAATAATCAGATTATTCCCTTTATCTCTCAGTGTTTCCCAGATGGAACAGCCTATGTAATAGTATATTATGCAGCTTGAGTTGGATGTACATCAAAACCATTAGCTTACTTTAAAAGCTCCGCTGGGAAGATTGGAACTAGAGTCAAGATGAAATTTGCTCTTCAAAGATGAATTCCAAAGAAATGAGTCCAAATATGTGCAAAAACATCTTTTGACAAAATATTTGTTGACTATATTTAAGATTCTTGTATTTCTGTTACACAATCAGAGCTGAGAATTAGTGATGGAATAGGTTATTAATTAGGAGATGAACTTGGAAAGGGAATATTTATCCTCAGCTGTTCCTGTTTTATTCATAGCATCCTGCCTGGTATTAGAAGAATAACAGGTGCTGCCTCTATTAATTAAGATTGTGGGACATAAACCCGACCTTCAGCAGAGCCAAGCTACAGGAAATTTGAAGTTGGGAAAAGATAAGTAGAATCAGGACTTTAAACTCCATCAAAATTCTTGGTCTTTGATTTTTTCCTCTGTATCAACTTCAGCCTTCCTCCTCAGTACAGACTGGCTTTCTTCATATGGTAAGAGATATGACTACTGATAGCCCTCAAGACTGACATCTTTAATTTTACTCACTGGAGAAAGTTCAACTTAATATGCATACACTCAAATACTTATGAAAACACTCATGTAACTCTCCCCAAGCAGTGAAAGGATTCATGATTTAGCATGGGATCACTCAGCTTTGGCCAGGGAGTGAGGCCCTATCACTGAATACTTTCCATGTTCTAGGCAGATTTTATATGGGGCTTTGCATCCCTGATCTATAATCTGGAGCTTTTTCAAAATAAGCCTCACTCCTCTTTTCCAGATCAAGCACAAAGAGGTTAAATCAACAAAAGTCACCCTGCCAAGATCAAGATGATAGACCTTGGATTTGCTCCCTAATTCCATTGGTGTTCTTTCCTCTGTATCATGTTGTTTTACTTAAAAATATATATTTACATAATGCTGATAACACAGTTTGGTCAGCAACCTGCTCTTTTGCTTGTTAGGTGCCATAAATTTTTATCACATTCCTTCTATCTCCATGCAGTGGGAGAAATGCATTTAAGACTTCTTTCTTAAACTTCTGCAGTGGTAAAATGCACAAATACTAAAGCGAGTGTTACTTATAATGATTAATTAGTTGTACCCAGCCTCACTAACTGGTGGTATCATGAAGTTGTATTTTTCATGTGATTCTCAGGTCCCCAATTCTTTTCTCAGAAGTTCCTTGTGCCTGTCAGTTTTGAAGTTCACCTGAGTTCTGAAAACAGCAATAGTTTTGTGTTATGGGAAATAGCTTGCTGCAGAGAGCCGCCTTTCCCCGTGTAACCACGGGGAAGAAGACTTTCTGTTCATGCTTAACTCTGATGATGCTGTAAGATTCACCATGGCTACATTATTTACCTTGATAAGACCAAACATGAACCCTCCAATTCCCATGCTTTGTCTTGTGAACGATTAGCTGAACTGTTTGTGCCCCTGAAACCAGCTAGACACAGAGACAAACATTTCCTATTAAGTTGATTGAGACTTCTGATTGCAAAATCAATCCCAATTGTAAACTACCCCATCTATTTCTTGTTTATACCTACCTATAAAAGTGTAAAACAAAGCTGCTCTGCTGAGACATGCTGATCTTCAGGTTTGGGATGCTTCCCTGGTTGCAATAGCCCGACAGAATTAACTTTCCTTGTTCAGTTTTTATGTTTGATGAGCCAAATCAGTTTTCATAAAGAAATTTCCATCTCTCCTAGACCACAAGGGGTAAATACACATGGGGATGTGTACATGAGTGCACACACACGTGTATGTATGTATGTGTGTGTGTGTGTGTGTGTGTGTGTAGTCAATGTCCAAAAATATTTGGAAGTTATATTAAATATGAGTAGCATACCTCAATTTACAAGAGAGAAACTCTATGGTCAGTCTATGTTGATGCTACCATCAGAAATTCAGAAGTTCATTGATGTTCCTTAGAAGAAAGAAATCTGGGGACTGAGGTTATGGCTCAGTGGTAGCGTGCTTGCCTAGCATGTGTGATGCACTCGGTTTGATTCTCAGCACCACATACAGATAAGTAAAATAAAGATCCATCAACAACTAAAACATATTTAAAAAAAAGAAATCTGCCAATTGTTGTTGCCTTTAACGTTTTATGCTGGGGACCAAGATAATTTTATGGCTGTATGCATCTAGTTTTTCATTTTGGTGGCTGGGTTTATGTAATCACTGTGTTCTGCGTGTTGTTCCTATCACCTGTCATAGTTGGAACCTTATATAACTGCAGTATTATGAGGTCAAATCTTTATTAAATATAAATCCCAAGCTGAAGCAGTCTGATAAATCACCCCTAAAATTTTCAGTTAGCAGTTATTTTCTCTCTTCACCCCCATATACTCAAGGACACAATATGTAAATAAATATATGTAAATATATTTCCCTGTCTCATCTTGCTAGCTTAGTTTTTGAGCGTTGGGAATATAGAAATAAGATAGGTAAGAACCAGCATGGGGCTGAGGTTTATGCATGGAAGGGAAAACAGGATACTGATTAAAGGAAAGAGGAGGTGTTGTGTTGTGTGTGTGTGTGTGTGTGTGTGTGTGTGTGTGTGTGAGCATGCAATAGGAAAATCACAATTTCTATGTGACTCAGTTCTTTTTAGACAGAATGCTGCCTATAGTAAACTTCCAGAAACTAGAATAATAACTTCCGTGTGTGTGTGTGTGTGTGTGTGTGTGTGTGTGTGTGTTTTAATTTGTTTATTCTGGTACTGGGGATTGAACCCAGGGGTATTTTACCAGTGAGCTACATTCCCAGCCCTTTTTATTTTTCATTTTGAGACAGGGTCTTGCTAAATTGCTGAGGCTAGCCTCCAACTTGCCATCTTCCTGCCTCAGCCTCCTGAGTCACTGAGATTACTAGCATGCACAACCACACCTAGCTGAGCCAAGGTTTTTGGAAGGGAAAAGAAGGAGGTAGGGATGTAGAATAGGCCTAGTCCCTCAAGGCTTCTAGCACCCTCAAGATTACCTTCAAATCCAGGCACCAACTAGGCCTTGATCTTGCTGCTAAGGATCTTAGAGATGCCAAAGTCACCAATCTTGACAACCCTTTGGTGTTTGTCAAGAAGAATGTTCTGGGTCTTGAGGTCCTGATATAGGAGGAGGTAGGTATGCACATGATGCAGGGCAAGCAGAATCTGCACAAAAATGTACAGGATGGTCTCTTCCTCCAGCAGGGAATTATAGTGCTTTTGGATGGACTGGGCTAGGGTGCCACTTGGTGCGTACTCTATGGCAATTGTCAGGCCCTTGTCCTCTAGGAAGTTCTCAGAGTACCCAGTGACCTTGGTGTGATGGAGCAGCTTGAGCACCAGACACTCTTTCTGGGATACTTGCCATTCTTCCTGGGTCATCTGCTCCCCTTGGATCTGCTTGATGATCTCCAGCTTCTGGTCAGCCTTGTGCGGGCACAGGTGCACACCCAAAGGCACCTCTCCCCACCACCCGAATCGGCTCATACTTCTCTCATTTCTCAGAACATCATTTCCAGAACCCTCAAGTGTTTTTTAAAAAGTAGTGAAAGTGAAAGCATTTTTTTAGACAAGAAATCTTAAGAAGTGAAATTTTAATTTACAAAATAAAGAATTTGAACAAGGAGCCTGTATATCTCTGTGCACTCTGGAGAAGACTGTTGGAAAACCAGTGAGAAATTCCAGCTCAGGGAGAGTGTATGCTGTTAATTTTTAAAATTAAAAAACTAGTTATCATTGATTTTTTTCTTACTATAAAGGCAACATGTATTTATCTGGGGAAAATTAAAAATATAAATAAATACAGAATACTCATAATCTCAGTGCTCCATAATAAACTGACTAATAATGCTATTAACCTTTTCTCGTATACTTACTAATTTTTAAGTATGCCAATGTTTTAATAGGATAATGCCATAGATTTTTTTTTTCTGGCTCATGGAAATATCATATAGTGTCATTATAGGCTCAAGAGCCATCCTGTGTCATAGGCACATTAAACTGTGATCTCCAGGTTATTGAAGAAGTGAATTCTCTTTGAGATTCTTTTCCCTTGGAGTTTCCTGTTATGTGTTACATCAAAGGTAATGATCTTTCTCTTCATTTCTTATACCTGAGTAAATGCTTTGGCTCCACTGGCTTTGGTTAGGTTCATAAATACCCAAGAAAATGAATAATCCAAATGGTCTAATTAAGTTGTGCTGCATTCTGCTTCCTCCGTCACAGTCAGAAAGGATAGCACCAGGCTCCACATCAGGAGGTGTAGTAGCTTCAGGGACAAAATGACAGGCTCCAAATGGCCCCCTGGGGGCCTTGAGAGGTCTCTACCATTTTGTTAGGGGCTGTCACTCTGAATGAATCAAGAGATTATTTATTCATCTTAACTCATGGTTTCTGTTGAGTCAATCTAGGAGGCGAGCCCGGACACTAATAAAGTGGGGCTGAAATTGGGGTTTGAGATTAACTGTGGAATGAATTTATCCTCATTGTGCATTTACCCAGATAACTGAGAATTACACTCTTTCCTAAGGAGAGAATAGTTCTGGTTTGGGGGAGATAAGAGAGTTAATGAAATAGGAGGGAATGGGATTTCTAAGCGACTCTTTACCATTTCCACCTCAAGCAGTTAGGGGAGTGAGGTCCAGGTCTGCTATGGTAGAGCCAAGCTACAAATCACCTACTTGACTTCCAAAAGTGCCAAGTACGTTCTGCTTTATGTTTTAAACTCTTGACCTGTGATCATTATCACGTAAGAACCATATCAATTACCATAACTTTAATTGCATTGCTTTTAATATTATCTAGAAAAATCACACACATTAATAGTGGAGCTTTTTGTCTCTGTTGAAGAACAATGACTCCTAAAACATTTATTATACTGTGGAAGTAGATGATTTTTGTTTCAGTTCTGTGCAAAAGAAACACCAGCCTCGAAGTACCATTTAAAAATTGTTTTGGGGAGAAATACATTACATTTCTTGAACAGCAAGATCTTTTAGTGCAGGAGTAATTCCACATTATAGAAATGCAAATGCTCTTTCCTACGGGATAAATGCACTTGTCTTCTGACTGATGATCAGCTTTTTTATCTGGCGGGGGTGTGAGAAGCCCAGTTTAAGTACTTATATGTTTTGTTTTACAAAGCTTTATAGTTCCTATGCTATTTCATTTTGCCTGTGGGCTATAACAGCTTAAAATAATTATTTTAATATCTGGAATTGATAAGAGCAGTCTGAAAAGAAATACTGCGTTGTTTGCATTCTCTCTCCACTTAGAAGGTAATGACTGTAATAAGACTGATCTCATACGTGAATTAATCACACTGCCTGCTTTGTCTTTCCAGCAGAATTCTCTTTTTGAACGACATACTGAAAAAAACCCCTGCAAATTTGTAGGTGGTGCTTGCTTTTATACCTTTGGTGGTAATCTATTTGTTGAAGAGATAGCAACTATTTTTGTTGAGGACCACCATGCTAAAGTAGGATTTTAAGTTTCTGGTTATAGAATGGGTTTTTAATCGTTCTGTAGTTTCTAAGGCCATCTGGTGGTATATGTTTGTTTTCCCTGATACATCAAAGAAGACCATGCTCTTAAAGAAAGAAACAATATATTGCCTTTCTTTTGCAACTCTCTTTGCCTTTAGGTTTTTTTTTTTTTTTTTAAACTTTCTCCAACTTTTCCCCTCAACATGATCTTCTTTCCTAGATGGATTTACTTTTGGGGTCTTTTTTTGTCAGTGATATTTTGTTCCATGAGAAATAATAATCATAAACACAACCATAAATCATCACCCTTTGTTGAATTTTATATTTGAGCATAACTTATTATTCTGAGAAATGATTAAAACGAAGGTAAAATTTACAAAAATATTAAAAGTAGCCAGTTTTGTTGCACGATTCTGTGGCACTTAGTACCACTTCTACCCAGTTTCAAAATATTTTCATCATCCCAAAGGCAGCCGCTACCTATTAAACTGTTATTTACCAATCCCTCTAATCCCCTACTACTAGCAACCTCTAAGTGTGCATCCTGTCTCTGTGGACTTACTCTTCTGGATGTTTCCTACTGATGGAAGCACATCATGTTCATCCTTTTGGGTTTGGCTTCTTTCACTTGGCATGATTTTTGAGGCCTATCAAAGTTGTAGCATGTATAAGCACTTCATTTCTTTTTATGGTTCAATAATATTCCATCCTTTGAAACTTCCTCAGTTGGTTTATGTTCACCCACTGATACACACTGGTGATGTTTCTATCTTTTGGAACTGTGAATAATGCTGCTAAGGTTACACATATATGTGTACTTGTTTGAGTAGGTATTTTTAGATTTTTTGAGCATGTACTCATCTGTGGAACTGCTGGATCATATGGTGATTCAAAATTTAATTTTTGAGAGATAGAATCTTAAAATTTTCATCTGGACAAATTTTATCTCAGTAGTTCTAGTTAGATAACTAGTCATACTTGATTTTTTCATAGCTCAATAGGCAAATTTAAGTGAAAATCAAGCTTAAAAAAGTAAAAAAAAAAAAAAAAAACCCACAAAACCTCAACCAAGACTATTCCAAACTCAGAGTAGAACTCTGTCTTTTTCATTAAAAATGAGTACTTAGCTAAACACTGAGGTGAAGGAGATATGTAGTAGAACATGAACAGCAGTGTAACCTCTAGGATGGATAATCTGGGACAAAGGGCAAGATCATGTCTTTGGCTGGGATCATCATGTGGTAGAAGCCCCCTCTGCCATAACTCTAGCCCTGTGGTCATTCTTCATGACACTAGATCAAAAGCTGTTCTAGCATTGACTGTTTGTGCCCAGCAATAGCCATTTTTTCTTTTCATTTGTTCCAAACACAAACAGTCCTTCTCCTAAACTGCCTCCAACCCAGGGCCCGGGCACCCTTTCTGCTCCAGCCTGAGCAATCACAACAGTTCCCAGCACCGCACCGTTTTCCAGGTGTTAGCCATTCAGCCTTAAATAATCCAGTGTGACTGTGCATGTGCTAATTGAGAGGGGGAGAACCTGGCCTGTGATAACATCTTTCCTCTGGGAATGCATTTTTCTTCCCTCAAGGGCACAGTCCAGTTACACAAACCTGCAGGGCACACAACTAAACTCAACAGTGAACATCTCAGTTGGAGCTGTTTGCATTTAGATATGGAATGATCTCTCATTTTTCTCCAAAAGCAGATTGCCTACTTGCCTTACATTGGACTAACAAAAGGAGATATCCAGGTAGTTTTCCCGAACATAGGGTGGCTCCAAAGGACTTCCAAAATCAATGTTCAGAAGCTCCACAAAGGGTGGCTCACTTCTGAAAATCGTATAAACAGCAATCAAGTACTTCGCAGAGCATCAGATTGGCTGATGTTTACTCTAGTAGTAAAGAAGCTGCAATTTCATGATTTCCCTCATTTAAAAGAAATCATTGACTTTCTTTCAAGTAAAGGAAAATCAGTATTACTTATGAGTAAAGAAAAATATGATTAAGTTTTCTTAGTACTGTGAGTTTGGATTTTATTCATAGTGTAGATTTTTTTCCTCTTCTTTTTTATGGTACTGAGGATTGAACCCAGGGGCATGCTACCATTAAGCTACATTCCCCAGCCCTTTTTATTTTGTATTTTGAGACAGGGTATTACTAAGTTGCTCAGCTTGGCCTTGAACGTGCAATCCTCCTGCCTCAGCCTTCTAAGTAGCTGGGATTACAGACAGGCATGTGCTACTATACCCAACTCAGACCATTATATTTCTTATGAAGGACTTAGATGAACTACTGGAATTAGCTGTCTTTAAAATTTTCACTTTTTATTTTATGAGAAGAATGCCTGCATGCATAATGCTAAAAATATTACAGTAGCATTACATTATAAATAGCATTTACATTATAAATGTAGCATTTACATTATAAATGTCTCTTAATTCAATCTTCATACACATTTGTAAGATAAAATTTTAGCCCCTTCAGCCCCAATCTAGACTGGTCACCAGCTTGGTTTCTTTCACAATGGTTATCTTTGCATTTCACTTCACCATCTTCCTGGAATTTCTCTGCTTTATCCTGTGTTGGAGTCTTCCTTTCTCTGAAGGCTTTTCCTTTTTCTTGGTTATTCCCTAGTTTACTTGAGCATATTCTTCTGCAGCTTCCTTGGGAAAGCCTCAAGGGAAGAAATGCTTTTGAAATTTTGTGTATCTGGATATTTTAAAACTCTTGCATTTACACAGGACTGATAGCTTGCCTAGGTACAGAATTTTAGGGTAAAAATGAATTTTCTTTTCAAAATTGCTCCATAGGCCAGAGGTGGTGTTACATACCTGTAATCCCAGCTACTTGAGTGGCAAAGCCAAGAGGATCACAAGTTTGAGGCTAGCCTTGAGTGATTTAGCAAGACCTTGTTCCAAATAAAACAAATTAAAAAGACTGCGGTTATAATTCCATGCTAAATACCCCTAGGTTCAATCCCCTGTATCAGAAAAAAATCACTTGCTCCATAGTTTTACAGTTTCCAGAACTTCTGGGATATGTGGTGCAATGCAGATTCCTAATCCTATGTGAAATTTTTTCTTCCTAAAAATATTTAGGATTTGTTCCTCACTCACAGTTTCAGAACGTCTGCCTTAGTGTTATTTTTTTCCCTTTATTAAATAGTCTAGGTACTTGGTGGACTCTTTGAAGCAAATCTTACCAGGATTTCTTCTTATGTTGTTTTTTCTTTCTTTGACTTCTACTACATTTTTTGTTTTTCTTTTTTGTACTAGGGATTGAACCCAGGGAGACTTAAAATCTGAGTCCCATCCTCAGCCCTTTGTATTTTTTTTTTTTTTTTTTTTGAGACAGGGTCTCAAGTTGCTTGGGGCCTAACTAAGTTCCTGAGGCTGGCTTTGAACTTGAGATAGATTCTCCGGCTTCAGCCTCCCAAGTCTCTGGGATTTCAGGTGCACCAATGTGCCTGGCATTGATGTTCTGTTTTTCAAGTTTTTGTTCAGTCTTCCCTCTTTTCTTGTTTCTGCTTTCTAGGGGAATTGCTTGACTGTACATTCCTACCATTTCACTAAAATCGTTGTGTTATAATTGTATTTTTTTAATTACTTGAAGCTCTTTCTTTTTTTCTGACAAGTCCTTTATAAAAATACCATTCTTATTCTTTTTTAAATGAACGCAATAAAATTTTATTTTCCCTCTGATGACAATGTAGTTATTTTTTACTTTAAACATTTTCCTCATTTCCTGCATTATTTGTTTTCTCCAAATTTCCTTTTCATTTCGTTTTCCTCTGCCTTTCACGTTGGAGATCTTATTCATTCGCTTCTTATGATTCCTGTCTGTCCACTCACATTAATAGTGATGGCAAAGCTTATTAAGAGCCACTGTATAGTAGTATTGTTCACCAATAGTCTTAGGACAATCATGATTATTCATCTTTTTGGCTAGAAATCTTCACATGTTAATCTTTTATCTCCTTTATTCTGAGGTGGTTCAATTTTAGGGAATATTCTCCAGTTCACTATTTGAGGGATAAAGACTGAACTGCTAGAATTTTGAAACTGGCCAGAGAAAGTCTTGGGTAGGTCTCTCTCATCAGTGTATAGACTCTCAAATGAGCTCTTGCTTTGGGTTCAGCACCTCTTTGGGCATGGCATCCTTACTGCTGCGGCTTCTTATTCTTTTTTCTCAGGAAATCTCCTCCAGAGATTGTAGGGCTATTCATCTATCAACGAGGAGTAATAACATGGGTCTTATTGCTTCTTATATTGATTTCCAAATAATCTCTTTGTCTTCAACCTGTTGCCTCACCAATGTCTTCAAATATGTTATTTCAGTTTTTATGGCTATAACCAAAATACCCAACAAGAACAACTTAGAGAGCCAAAAGTGTATTTTACTTTGTGTTTATTGTTTCAGAGGTCTCAGTCTGTTGTTGGCCAACTTCATTGCTCTGAGCCTCAGGTGAGGAAGAACAGCAAGCTGTTTTGCTTAGGGCATCTAGGAATGAGGGAGAGAGGGTAAAGAAGAATGTGAGAGAGAGGGGGTGGGGTGGATATTGATTGAGAGAAACCAGGGACAAGATATAGCCCAAGGCTCTACCCCTAATAACCTTCTTCTTTCAGTCGTGCCCTATCTGCCTACAGTTACCATCTAGTAGTCCCAGCTATCAATGGATTAATCCAATAAGTGGATTAGTCCACTGATGAGGATAGAACCCTAATAACTGCCTAAAAGCCTACCTCTGACCTTGCTGTATTAGGGACCATATTTTTGAAATATGGAGGGACATTCCAGATTCAAGCCAAAACACCAGGTGTCTATTAATTCTTAATACCTGTATGTATTATGTTGGCTTATTTCCTGGAGGAATGACTATTCACAGTCCATTATTTTCCCATTTTAACATATTGTGGCTCTGGGTTGTATATTTCTTCTGGTTTTATTCATAATGATGTTTTGGGTGTTAATTGTGAGCACAGAAAGGATATATTTACTATTTTTAATTTATCTAAAATAGTCCACTCTCAAATCATTATTCTTCAAAATAAAAGCATAAAGAGAAGTTTTGTTCATGAATTTGTTAGTTATATTTACTGGGGATATTAGCCTGTGCTTGTCTTCAATTATGAGATATGCATTTTCAGTTGACAATAAGAAATAACAGGATGCCAAAAGCTGGTTTTGCTAAAGTAGCTATGGTTATATAAACACTGAATTTTTTTTCTGAGACCATTCTTAATATAGTAACATAACTTAAATGAACAATTACATCAATAACTAAAAATTGAAATTAATTAGTCATTTAAAATTTGTGTATTAAGTTGTAGGCTTTGAGACTAAAGAAAAGAATGACTGAATCCTTTTGAAAGAAAAGTCCAGAAGTTTATACCCAATCAAAACTTTTCATACCCTCTCCCCAAAGTCAAGGGAAGTTTCTCTTTACAGACAGTTCTCAGTATGTGGGTTCCACTACCCCTCTTCAATACCATTGTAACCAGATGGCATTGACCTTGATACTCGTGAATATATTTTAATGACAGGAATTGCAGTTATATAACTCAGAAGTCCAAGAAATACTGCATTTAAACTGTTTTTTTTTTCCTGGAAATAAACTTGATTTTGGATGGAGCCCCAACCTAAAAGTATGCAATTCAACCTGACTAAATCTTGAGCCCTCCAATGCTGCGATCTTAGGCAGTTTTGATTTTAGCAAGCCTTCTTTTTATTTATTTATGTATTTTTTATTGATTTTATTTTTTTAAATACATAACAGCAGAATGTATTACAATTCTTATTACACATATGGAGCACAATTTTTCGTATCTCTCTTGGCAAGCCTTTTTATGTGTGGTTCCCTATGAGGACATCATTGTTCAGGACCACATTCTCAAGATCTCTTCAGATCTGGTGGGCCTAATATTTTGGATTATACTTGGCACATTGTACAGTAAATGTTAGGGTTTAGATATGAGGTGTCCCTCCAAAGCTCGTGTGTGAGACAATGCAGGAAAATTTAGTGGTGAAATGATTGGGTTATGAAAGCCTTAACCTAATCAGTACATTAATCCGATGATAGGGATTAACTGGGTGGTAACAGCAAATAGGTAAGGTATGGCTAGAGGAAATGGGTCTTTGGGAGCAAGGCTTTGGGGTATATGTTTTGTTTCTGGTGAGCCAAGTCTCTCTGCTTCCAGATTGCAATGTCCCAAACTGCTTTCTTCCTCCACACTCTTCCACATGATGTTGTGCCTCACCTTGGGCTGAGGGCAATGAAGTCAGCCAGATCAATGGACTAAGACCTCTGAAGCTGTGAACCCCTCCACCCCCCATAACTGTTTTCTTCTCTAAAATAGTTCTTGTTAGGTCTTTTGGTCACAATGATTAAGAAGATGACCAAACGGTAAGTTGGGGTGTCTCCAGCCTAGAAGATTTGTCTTTGTTATGTTTCACAAGGGTCTTTCTTGGCAGAATGGCTACCTCCTGGCCATGCCAAAGAAAAGAAGCTACATGTCTTCTGCTCTCTAGATTTATAGACCTCTCATTCTTTGACTTTCATCCTTCTAATCCTTTTTTTTTTTTTCCTATCGGGTCTTAGGTCTTTGGAAATAAAAGCTAGGAAAGGAGTTATACATAGAAAACTTTTTATTTCTAGTCTAGTGCACATATGAACTTATATCTTCTTGAATGGAAAGGAGAAAAACTATGAGAAAATAGAATTTAAAAATTTTTTCCTGCCAATTTAAGAGCACTTACATGTGCAAGTGCATTAAGTGTATTAAGAGAAGAAATCTTAGAAATGACGGAGTCCAAGCTTCTCAGTTTTCACATGAGGGACCACAGGGCCTGAGAGATCAATGACCGGATGAAGACCACACAGACAACCTTTTTGTTGATCAGAACACTGAGTCGTATTGAGGATTTTAGACTAAACTCTAAGGGCAACTTGAAGTTGCTTGGATCTGACTTTCTGTGTTGGCAGGTAATATTTGAAACTAAGGGCTTGTTCTACACAGTGTCTAAAACACTTTTCAATCACTACCAAACAACAGAACATTAATGTTTTCTTGTGTTGGGGAATTGAGAAGAGCAAATTTGGTATAGATCTGATTTTGATGGTATTCTTTTCTGACTCTATGAGTATGCAATTTATTTGAAAATAGAAGATAATTCTATAATCAGCTCCCCTCATGGGGTGGATGAAAGACATTAGGTATAAGGACCACCTGACCTTGAATTAACTCCACCATTAGGGGTTAGCAATGATGGTGGAATGTGATGGACATCATTATCCAAAGTACATGTATGAAGACATGAGTTGGTGTGAACATACTTTGTATACAAACAGAGATATGAAAAATTGTGCTCTATATGTGTAATAAGAATTGTAATACATTCCACTGTCATGTGTTTAAAAAATAAAATCAATTAATAAAAAAGAATTAGCTCCACCATTTATTAAAGACATTATTATAGAAAATCATTCTGAACTTCTATGGTCTTCAATACCTTCATATGTAAAATGAGTTTAATGATACCTTGCCTACTCACCTCCTGGCATTATTATGAAAATTATGTGAAACAAAATATCATTGATGAATGTATCCAATAAATATTTATCCCACACCTATTGGGTTTTGGAGCATGCTAGGCACAGCCAACATAGGGGTGAGCAGAGCTATCTCTACTTTTACCCATATAAAACCAGTGATCACAAAAACAAATCTAGAATAACTAATTGTATGAAGTCCTCCAATAGAAAAGTAAGGGCTGTAGAAAAGTAGAATGATGGCAAGGCTCCCTGAGGAGTCACATTTATACTGAGGTCTGAAAGGTGAGTAGTCACTAGAGACTAGTGGGAAGAGCATTCCAGGCAAGGGCAAGGATAAGTGCAAAGGCCCTGAGGAGAGCCCTGACGTTGTCTAGCCAGGGGTCAGATCAAGCTGGTTCAGCATGTAAAAGTTCTTTGTAAGCTTGTTAAGAATTAGATGTTAGAGTTCGTGAGACTACAAATGGGTCTGCAAACATCGTAGACATTTTTCAGATTTTGGGATAGTCATTATCAGTGCTCAGAGTCTTTGGTTCACTCATAGTATCAAATAGTGGCTGAGCATGTGGGATCTGGAAGCAATGGCCTGTGTTTGAATCTTGCCTCTGACATCCTAGCTTTGTGATCTCAGGTGACTACTTAACATCTCTGAACCTCTGTTTCCTCATCTATAAAATGGGGACAATAATGACATCTACTCAGACCTGTGAATTAAATGAGTCAATATATGAAAATTACTTTAAGAGAGCCTGGAGGGTATAAAGCACTTGGCTAGTGATTGCTATGATTACTTGTATGTTGGGGATATACTAAAGTCAACTGTAGTCTTTCAGAAAAATGGGGAAAGTGATTTCATTTGTTTAAAAATATGTTTTCCATAACCATAGCATCTTTGGGGCATGGAGAGAAGAGCTAAGTCCAGATCAGAAGTCCTGGCATGGGGCTGGGGGTGTTACTCAGTGGTGTACTGAGTGTGTGCATGGCCCTGGGTTCAATCCCTAGCACCAACAAATAAATAAATAGAAGGAGAGAGAGAAATAAAAAGAAGGAAACAAAGCAAGAGTCTTGCCTTTATGATTATCCTCTAAATCTCAGTTTTTTCATCCTTAATTTTCAAGAACACTTCTTCTCCACTGCTATTTTTAGCATGCTTGTTCTCCACATCACTTTCTAATACTTGTATTAACATGTAGAAATAGGTTTCCTGTGGAATCTGAAAAGATTTCCATCCCTTAACTAGGTGTAAGTACTAGTAAACATAGTACTAGTGGCTTACTAGTACTATGTTAGAATATTGTCTTTTCTCCAAAGACTCATGGGTTGGAACGTGGTCTCCAGAATGATGGAATTGAGAGAGTGCAGGACCTTTAAGAGGTGGGGCCTAGTGAGGGGGGCCCTTAGGTCAGACCTAGAAAAAGAAAGTTTCAATTAATAATTGAAAACCTCTCAACAAAGAAAATGCCCGTAGTAGATATATCAATGGAACTGTGTACCCAAGTGAATGGATCACCATACATTTTAAGAATAATTAATATAAATCCTTCTACACTCTTAAACAACAACAAAACCCCCCAAAAACCAACCAACCAACCAACCAACCAACCAACCAACCAAACAAACAAACAAACAACAACACAAAAACAGAAGAGGAACACTTCCTAACTCATTCTATGAAGAAGCCAGTACTATCCTGATAGCTTAGCTGAATTCATTCCGGAGGTGGTGCATTTGCTCTCCACTGGTCTAGAAAGTACTTCTAGTTTGGAAGAACTGGAAAACGAAGTGAAGAATCATGTTACATTAACAAAGACTTTTTATTTCTCATTAGAAAACTTGGTTCTGTCATCCTGTTTCTGCCTTTGTTTCACAGTCCCACTTTATTCCACAACCCAGATCCTTTTTTTCTGTCTCATATTTAGATTCTGCCTAATTGCATGATTTCACTTTCCCTTGTGATAAAGTCTAACACTCATACAGAATTGGAAATGAGATGGGTGATTGTTTCCTTATTAATTATTGCCTTTTGCTGTGTCCTGTGTTAATTGGTAGCATCTCCATGCTGCCTGTTTCCTTCCTATGTGTTAGATTGCAACAACTTGGCGTCTGGGATCTCTTATGTGACCCATCTGTGGGGGAATTGTATCACAGCAGGGAATAATTTAAATATCTAGAGATGAATTTTTATGACTTGAAAGGGAAGGGAGTCCAAGGGAAAAAAAGGTAGAGAAATAATGTTTTACCAAATGCTCCCCGTAATGTTGCTTCCTCTAATCCATGCTTTTCTGAGAAGTAGCAGAAATAATTTCTATTTAAGAGAAGAGGAGTGAGGGCCTCATTAGTAGAGTGTCCTTTATATGGAGTCATGCAGACAGCCTAGGGGAGGACTGGAATTGAACCTGGTCTTTTTACAACTGAATGTACCTAGAAGAAACTAGACTTTGATTGTTTATTATCTTCTCCTTGGCTTTCATTTTAGTGATGTTGCCTGTGTGATGGTGTTAGAAATAAATAAGGACTGTGGGTAGGGGTATCAAGTTCAGAATACTCTGGTGCTGATGTGTGCTATTCCAAGTGATTCATAGACAGTGATATGAAACATTGGCACCAGGGAGTTTGTGCCTGATACATGGGACTCCAGAGGGTTTCTGTTGGCATAATTTGACTCCCTGGAGTTTTCATCGGGCACCAGGGAGTTTGTGCCTGATGCATGGGGCTCCAGGGAAAGAACTAAAAGTACCAATCAGTCTATGAATGTATAGGTCTTTTGATGTGAGTGACAACCCAGACTTCTTAGACTGTGTTATGATCATGGCTCTTGATCAAATTGATTAGCGACAGTTATTCTACACAGGAGGATGGTTGCAATATATCTTCAATCTGATGGACAGGTAGGGAAGAATGGGGTGCCTCATATCCTCCTCCCATTTTAGAGACAAAGCCCAAGATTGTTAATCCTTGAGGCAGGTGACAGAGATAGCAGAGACAGCTGTAGATACAGAGCATTAGGGGGAACACTTGTGGCAGATTGAGCTGGTTTAGTAAAGTAATATTCAGAGAGGATTGTGCACTTGAACTGGAATGAGTCTTGGATATTACTTTACAAGGGGGAAAATTGAGGCCCAGACTAGTTAAGTGACACATCCAAGGTTACAAACAAATTAATGGCAAAACATAACCTGCAATCTAAGCTTATTTCTCCTTTGTTGGTGTGCTTTCCTCCACAAAAGACTTAAGCACGGACTCTCAACTTTGACTTGCTTATTGGAAAACCCTGGAGAGCTTTAACAATGCGGATGCCTGGGTTCTACCCCCAAGGGTTCTGATTTACTTGGTGTGCAGCATGGTCTGGTGCATTAGGTGTTTTAAAAGCTCCCCAGCTGATTCTAGTATGCATTAAAGTTTGAGAACTTTAGACCATTGATTCTCAACCCTGGCACACATTAAAATTACCATGGGAGTTTTTTGAAAGTATATGTACCTGAAACTCCACTCCAACATAGTCTCACCAGAATATCTGAAAAGGAGATTAAAGAGGATGGAGGAAGAAGTCTCTTCTGATGGAAACTGCTCTCTTTTATTCTCTTTTGATCAGCAAGTCTTCATTCCTGAAGTTATGGTTATTCCTCTACACTAGAACAGTCGTAACTATGTGATGTGGATTCTCTAAAAAAAGAGCAAGACTGCTTAATTTCAACTACAAATTATCTTTTTCCTAGATTTCATGTCAGTGATGTTATGATTTGTGTGGACCATTAGGAACTAATGGGCAAGGAAGATGGAAGACAGAGTATCTCGACCCTAGAGGACCCTCAAGGGTGTTAATGAATCTATCCCCATTAGATCAGTGTGTGCCATGGTATGACAATGCCTCCTCCAAAAGGCAGGCCCTTTCACAGGTGATTGGGCAGGGGGAGTCCTTTCTTATTAATGAGATTTAGATCCTTTACAAAAGAAGCTTCACAAAGCATTGCTCTCTTGCCCTTCCTCCATGGCTGATGCAGTAAAAAAGTCTACATTAGATGCCACTGCCTTGATCTGAGACTTCTCAGCCTCCAGAACTGTGAGAGAATGATTCTATTCTTTGTAAATTACCTAGTCTCAGGTATCCTGTTTTAGCAGCAAAAATGAACTAAGACACTGTTCATTGCAATTCAGAATAATTTGGAAAAATTTTAACCAACAGGACCTTATCCCATAACTATTCTTATTTAATTGGTCAGATGCAGGACTTAGGCATTTAAAAAAGGTTCTCCAGGTGCGATTAGGAATAGAAAAAGCATTAAGATCTGCTGAGTGCTAGGCACCTCCTCTGTACACTTGGGGCTTGAGTGATTATGCCCTCATCCACTTGCTGAGCATGGAAAGGTTCTTGAGCCTCTGGTCAGAGGGAAGTTATTCAGTGTTCTATCAGCAGGTGGCCATAGAGTCATTCTGCTCATTGCTCTTTGGCCTCCTTTAGTCAGGGTTGGAAATAATGTGTTCTCTGTTCACTTTTGCCTATGCTGGCCTTCAGGGCCTTTGACCATCACATATTTTGTGTTTCACCCAAAATGGTCATGTTGCATGCAAGTAAGAAACCAAAATCCTTTTAGTAGAAGAGAGAACCTATGGGGAATAAGAGGCAGTATATCAGGGAGGATCTGGGGGAGATAGGAAGCTATATGTTTGATCTTTACTCTTTGATGAGAATCTGACTTCAGCCTTCCAGTTTGCTGCTTTTCTACGTTTTATAAAGGTGGTTGAGAAAACCTCAGTGTTCAGGTCAAGTCTTGATCTTCCTGGATCTGGGGAAAAAAAATGGAAGTGTGGTTCTTAAGAATTCCACTGGAAGGGCTTTGTGGCAAATATGAAGTCAAATGGAGAGGGGAGAAAAATTTCAGGGAAGCCTCCTCTGACTTTCCACCTGCCTAGTACTATGCAAAATGCAAATGGAGATTGGGAGGGGGCAAGCCTTTGCTCAGTCACCTTTAATACCTCACATCTCCTTGGGATAGGCCGCCGCTCTTTGGAGTCCTGACTCCTCTATTCAGCTGAGTTAAACACGATTTCTCTCCTCTGTGTTCCCCAGGGGCTTTGTTGCCCCTTTTAGGAATATTATACCTTGTCTTTCTTCCCTTTCTCTCTGCTGAGGTTGTCACATTGTCTTAAGCAGGAACCTGCTCACTCATTTCCTTGTTTTTGTACCTAATGCAGTACTTCAATGCCATGATTTTGATCTGGAATAAAAGGCCCATGTGCTAAAGGCTTGGTCCTCCGCTTGGCACTATTGGGAGGCGGTGTAACCTTTAAGAGGTGGGGCCTATCAGAAGGAAGTTAGGTCATTGGGGCATGCCTTTGAAGGGGATATTGGGACTGTGACTCCTTCCTGTCTCTCTCTTTGCTTCCTGGCTGCCATTAGGTGAGCAGGCCTCCTCCACCACCAGCTCCCACCATGATACACTGAGCTGCCTCAGGCCCAAACAACTGAACCAAGTGACCATGAACTGAAACCTCTGAAATCATGAGCAAAAGTAACCTTTCCTTTTATTAAGGTGATTATCTCAGGTACTGCCACAGTGACGAAAATCTAACATATCCTACATAGCTGCTGCTCACAGAATTTAAAAAAAAAATGATGAAAAAGGCCCTCTGATTTCTTTCTCATCTTCTTAATTTGGATGTTTGATGGTATTTCCTCCTCTGGGTTCCCTGAGTTAAAGTTAAAATAAAAAGATTGTTGTGGAAGGTAGCTGCAGCAGTGGAAGAGGCTCAAACTAATGAATTCCTCCATGTTCAAATGTCCAGGTGGTCAGCAGAGCTGCAGAGCTGAGGTCCAGTGGTGGAGCCCAGCTCTGTCATTGTCCTGACCTCAGTGACTTTGAAAGATCAAAAATGTGGGCTGTAGAAGGAGGAACGGATTGAGGTGGGTAAAAGAAATAGAAATTCTCACCATGTGGACAGAGACAGAGGACCTCACCTCTATCAGTGCCGGGCGCTTAGCAGACATGCAGTGAATATTTGCTGGGTGAACTTGTCTGATATAACCTAAGGCACCAGTTCACAAAGACTTCAAGTAGCTTCTAATGTGCAGCTTGGCTCCATTTCAGTTGCCTTCCTTGCATGACGGAGATACTATTAAGTTGAGACGATTCATTAGTCATTGCCAGAACAGTTTTATTGGGATGATTATTACCATGTATTTAACTTCTCGGATCCCCATAGCATTTTATTGCTGATTATTGTTCCACTAATCCATTCAATGGTGATGGAGTTGTATTCCGTTTTAGCAAGGGCCAATCTATTCAGCTAACTGCATGCCCAATGAGCCCCCAGTTAAAATCCCCACAGAGATGCTCCCAGATTATATCAGGACCTTCAATTATGTGCTGCTAATAGAGATCACACAGATTTTCCTTTGACATTTTCACTTGACAAGTATTATAGACATCTGTGATTACCATTGTGTAGAAAACTTAGTAGAGCAGGTATAATTAAGATAGCTTTCAAGGGACCAGCATCCAGAAAATTACTGACTTCTTTACAAGAGAAAGAAAAATTGACTGACAGGTTTCTAGGACTCTCATGTGTACATGTATACCCAACAGAAACCAATTAAATTGAGTATTCTTTTGTGTTGATTCCTTGAAAGAACACTATAAATTTTAATCTAAAAATACACTCATATATAGAGAAGGAAAGCAAGTATAGATGAGATAAATATAATTGTAAACCAAGAGTTTGGGTCTTTGTGAAGTGTTACATATGCTTCTCAATCAAATTAGATTTTTTTGATATAGATGGTAACGTAGTGTGATGTTTTCAGGCTGCTTTAGCAACAACAGAAATATTTTCTTTGAGGGAGAGAATGGAAGGCTCTATGGTACCCCAAAATATAAGATATAAGAACCCCATAAAAACAGAACTCTCACTTGAATCCAGAGCTCATTCTTTCCATATTTCCACTTTGTAACTTCTTTCCCCCCACATCCTGTCTAGGCAGGAGCATCTTTCTGGAACTTGTAGGTTCTGCACAGTTTGAAACTATTGGTCTATTGAGTAGAGTTCACCGAAAAATTCTCTAGAGTGAAAACAGACCTTCTTTTCTTTCCAGAAAAAACAGCTGGGAAAATAAACCTCCAGTCATCCCTTCTGCCCCTGACTTTGCTTTATTCAATAGCAGAGGTAATGACAGATGGATATTTTAAAACATTCCATGTATTTAATCTTTAGTTCTGATGCTAAGGGAGGTCCTCAGGAAATGTGTTGTTGGTTCTTGTGAAAATCCTGGTAGACCACAGGTGGAAAGTGTAAATGTGGGCATCAGAACTAGTTATTAGTCCAATGTGCAAGAACAATTCAACACATTCAAAAATAGAAGACAGCATAGTAATTACCTTGCCACAAGACATCTTTGCTAAGTGTTTTAGAAGAAAGGATTAATTCCAATATCTAAGAACATATTTCACAGGTGGGAATTAGTCAACAAATAGTTGAAGCTTAAATTAAGAATAATTTATATGATCCCTGAGTTTTAGATTCTGAGGCAGATATTGTATACAATTCAATCTTATATCACAACTGAGCAGAGAAGTCACATTTTGTGAATTTATATGGTAGATAGGCCACCGAAAGAGAATTCCCATTATGGGGCTACAGACTTGCCTTGGCATAAATGAGTTGATATGATGTCAAAGCCCAGAAAAGCTCAATTATTTGCCCAGATTCCTAATCTAGAAAATGAGGGATTTTAATTTGCTGTTCTAAGGTCTGTTTTACCTGGAACCTTCCATAGGCATCCATGATCTACACTGTTGTTGATGTGCTACTGCCTATAATGCACATGGGTGAACTCAACTGGAGACACCAACCTGTGACTTGTGGCCCACCTCGCTCCAACCTTCCATTCTGGTCATTAGACTCCTTCTGGCCATACTAACCTAAGTAGTGCTTTGCAAACTCTTTTCTCATGTGAAATTTTGTTTGGTACAAAAGCAGATTTCTGTGCTCTGGCTGATGGCCCTCAGCAGATCATTTATTGTTCTGTATTTTAGGTTTGGTGATTAGCAACTTTATTCCTCTTAAGCAGCCCGCAGTTGGAGTCTGTACATTGAAATGGATTATTGACTCTTTTGCTGGCTAGGAATCTTTATCTTTGTGGCATGATTTATATCTTCAAAAATATAAATTATGATAAAAATAAAACAAATTACATTTTGCACTTTTCACTCCATAATTAAAACATTTAAAATAGCTGGTTAGAATGTAGTGTTTTTATCCACAGTTTCTTACTAATTATAGGTCACTTTTTTCTTAAGTCTTCCAGACTCAGAACCTCCTGTATTAGGTCTGCATTTCTACCTTATAGCAAATGTATTTATTTTTGTTTTATTTCTTTCTATTTGAAGTGTTACTTTTCTGCACCCAAACTCTTAAAAGGCACATAGGTCCAACTACAGGCACTAGATTGAGGGATTTTTTTGTGAATGGCATGAATCTAATTGTAAAGGTCTCCTTTAGGGGTTGAACTTAAACTTCAGTGGCGATATTACCAAAAGTTCTCTATAAGTTCAATGCAATGCCAATCAAAATCCCAACAGCATGTCTTGTAGAAATAGATAAAAGAATCATGAAATTCATATGGAATAATAAAAGACCCAGAATAGCAAAAACAATGCTAAGCAGGAAGTGTGAATCAGGCGGTATAGCGATTCCAGGCTTCAAACTATACTACAGAGCAATAGTAACAAAAACAGCATGGTACTGGTACCAAAACAGGCGGGTGGACCAATGGTACAGAATAGAGGACACAGTAACCAATCCACAAAACTACAACTATCTTATATTTGATAAAGGGGCTAAAAGCATGCAATGGAGGAAGGATAGCATCTTCAACAAATGGTGCTGGGAAAACTGGAAATCCATTTGCATCAAAATGAATCTGAATCCCTATCTCTCGCCATGCACAAAAGTTAACTCAAAATGGATCAAGGAGCTTGATATTAAATCAGAGACACGGCATCTGATAGAAGAAAAAGTTGGTTATGATCTACACGCTGTGGGATCGGGCTCCAAATTCCTCAATAGGACACCCATAGCGCAAGAGTTAACAACTAGAATCAACAAATGGGACTTACTCAAACCAAAAAGTTTTTTCTCAGCAAAAGAAACAATAAGAGAGATAAACAGGGAGCCTACATCCTGGGAACAAATCTTTACTCCACACACTTCAGATAGAGCCCTAATAACCAGAATATACAAAGAACTCAAAAAATTAGACAATAAGATAACAAATAACCCAATCAACAAATGGGCCAAGGACCTGAACAGACACTTCTCAGAGGAGGACATACAATCAATCAATAAGTACATGAAAAAATGCTCACCATCGCTAGCAGTCAGAGAAATGCAAATCAAAACTACCCTAAGATACCATCTCACTCCAGTAAGATTGGCAGCCATTAGGAAGTCAAACAACAATAAGTGCTGGAGAGGATTCGGGGAAAAGGGCACTCTATTCCCTAAAGCCCTAATAAGAGCATGCTACAGGGACACTGCTACATCGATGTTCATAGCAGCTCAATTCACGATAGCAAGACTGTGGAACCAGCCTAGATGCCCTTCAATAGATGAATGGATAAAAAAATGTGGCATTTATACACTATGGAATAGACCGAGAAGGGGAATAGCTGGGTCAAATGGTGGTTCCATTCCCAGCTTTCCGAGAAATCTCCATACTGCTTTCCAAATTGGCTGCACCAATTTGCAGTCCCACCAGCAATGAACAAGAGCTGCTCTGTGAGCTGATGTAACACTATTCTGGTGAATAGTTGATAACTTCCTGTTTGGATAAGAGGATAGTCCTCTGTGAATTGAGAATAACACAGACCAAATACACTCCAGCTCTAGAGTGTACCAAGGTATTAGGATACTGGGCTTGCTGATTTGGTATGATGATAGTTACTAAGACCAAAAAATCTTTCTAGCTCATGGTTTGTCTTCACTTCTATTTATTTTGACTTATTTTATCAAGGAAAAGCGGTTTTGAATATTCCTTATGCTAATAAACCCTTGGGTGTTGGTTATGATACACACATTTAAAATTCTTATTAAAATCCTTTGGAGGTTGGTATTCCTGATAAGTGAGTTTCAAACACTAAGTATATACCTTTAGATGATGCACAATATACTAAGCAATTTTGAAATAAATTACCACCCAGCAAATATTAGCACAAAAGTATTTCCTTTCTACCTAGTATGTATTGGCCTCAAAGTTAAGAAGTACCTTGGCAATCCATGTGAAGTCTTGAATTAAAGGTGGATTTGCACTGGGTCGTCCAATTGAGTTTTTTCTTACTGGTTTTGGATGTCTTTCAAATGTGACACTGTCATGTTGGAGAAACAGATCATGGCACACGTCTAGCTTTTCCCTTCTTCCCGCAAGGGGGCAGCATTAGCTCCAATTGAGAACCACTGTTTGTCATAAACTTAGGGTATCTTTCAGCCATTTGTGTTAAAAATAACTTAGATTTCCATCACCTTACACTGAGCATCAAATGGGCAGGTGTAAAACTGGGCTTGAAGCTACTTAGAATTAAGGGCAGGGCAGGGGATATGGGTCCTGTGAGTAGAAGAACCTAGGAGTTGGGACTGGGTTGGGGTTAGGGCTATGTGTTAGGGGGGGTGGGGAGGAGTTGTCTGTCTTGGGAATGATATCACAGCTAGGTTATTTGGAGTGTCAAAACAAATGTGATACCTCTGGAGTCAGGATAATAGAGAAGACTTGAAGACCAGCAAAGTCTAATAGAGGATTTTATATTTGTTGAGGGATGCAGAAAGGAATCCTTTCCTGCTGAGGGTGTTTACATGTTTTGATACTCAGTGATTGGGAAAGTTAAAGTTCAGTGGAGGCATGAAAGTAATAGTGCCTTTACGAGTGTGACTCTCCTGGGAATCCAGATGTTAGTAAAGGTAGTGGACCCTCTCACATGTAAGGACTGGGGCTTGAGAAATTGATCCCATTCTCAGTCTTGAACTAGTGATTTATTTAAAACAAATATTTCCAGAGGGCCTGTTATTGCTTAGTTAGGTACTGTAGTCAGGCAAAACATTTCTGTTTAGATATTTTATTTGCCATTAACTATTGCCTTTGAAGTAAGTGTACTGTCCCATTCAGAATATTTCAGAAGGGATGGACCTACAGCTGTGGTTGTCAGCTTTGGCTACACATTGGAATCACTTCAGGAGTTATTCACAACTTTTGACACACACAAAACGCAATAGTTCTAATCCAATATTACTTATGTCTCTATATTTCTCTTTTTCAAGTTCCAGATGGAAATCAAAGAAATCAAAATTCCTCCTTGTTATTCCTGTTCTTCAGGGATGCACAGTTTCTAAGATGTCCCATTCTCTTTTGCACATTTGTGTAACCAGTAAAGGGGAGTTGACTCGACAGAACTCAACCACAAGAATGTACCTATAACTAAAAGACTTCTAGGGTTCAGATGGGCTACATAATTTTTACAGCCCCCATATCCATTACCACTGCCCCTCAGCCCATCACAATAATATTTTCAGTCTCTGGGAATGCATTGTGTGGGGTTTGACATACATGATTCTGCTCTAACAATGAAGAAGTCAAGTCTCCTTAAAACAAATTCAGAGAAGCGAACAAAAGAATATAAATAACAGAAGGACACTGCCTAAGTCAAAGTCAAGCCATTCTTGCTCTCTGCTCTGGAACAAAGATATTAATGGCATTTGAGTCCATTTAATTTTATATAAAGAGCAGACAATCATTCCTCCATTGTTTCTTTGTCCATACCAAGGACCATCAGTAACTCTATAGAAAAAAGATCCTTGTTCTTTTCTTCTTTTACTCTCAGTGCTGTTTTGGCTTCTCTAATCAGATGAGTCATTCCTGGAATATGCCATTTGTTTTATGTTTGTGGCACTCAGAAAAGCAGGGCAGCTCACCTGCTCCACTCCACAGCTGACTCTAGCTGGGAAAGCTCCCCACATCTGTGTCTATAATAAAAAGCCTACAAAAGCAAAAAATAAATCTTTTTTTCTACCTCCATTTCTCCTGCACATTAAAGGCTGATCACCTAAAGTCATGATCTTGGCTCTGAATTGGGTTGCAGCATCTGATCTGATGGCACAAAGAGAGATCAATATCTGCCACTGTAAAAAGTCAATGGAACATAAATTAAGAAAAGAATATTATCTAGTTCTGGCCCCAAGCAGTGACTGGTTGGGTGCAAGCCATATGTTTGGTCAATGAAAAACAGAAAGCAACTTTACTTAACAGCAGGGTAGACTATGCTAGGATTATATTTTGTGCTATTCTTACTTCTCTTTATTGATCTCTAAATAATGAATTGAAGCATGATGATCCTCTCTGAAGTTAAATTTACAACCAAATGTTATCAGAAAGTTTCTAACTGTGGCTAGAGAAATATGTGAAACTGGTTGAGGCATTGATGGCTGTTGAAGCTAAGCATTTTGAGCATATATGGTGATTTTGGCCAGTCCCAGGACCATTGTATCTATTGTTTTCAAGAGTATTTTAGGGTGGTAGTTTAATTGGCTGTGGAGTAGCAAATGTACAACCTTTCTGTCCTTCCTTTGGCCATGATACCTTTTACTAACATAAGATTCCAGCTTTTATAATTTTCAAAAGGGAAATAATTTTTTTTCACATAATGAAATGAGTGCAGAGTTTTTATGTTTTTTTGTTGGAAAATAATTCATGAAACTCATGAGAGTAGAACAGAAATCTCACTCATTCCACCACTACTCACAGTTCTCACTGATTACATGTTAGTATGTCTATTTCCAGTTGTGTGTGTTTGTGTGTGCACGTGCACATACACACACAATTTCACACACACATATTTCCAAAGTGGAAATGTAATGTAGGTAGTGTGGGAACTGAATAGTCTCCTCCTTTCTTTCATTTTTTAATTGATTAAAAATTATTGACTAAGATTTAATGCAAAGGAAGGTAAAATTGTCACATTAATTACTGATATACATGGGAGGTAGCTTTCTGGCTGTCGCAGGAGAACTTCCTAAGATCTAATATGGAGACTCATTATGAGACAGACTTCCTTGTCTTGCCACAGGCATTGCTGGACTACAGGTGTCCCTCCACATAGGGTGGGGTCCTTTTAAATGAAAAGTATTGAAAGTCTGTGGAGAATCTAGACGTTTGATACCTCACTCCACAGACAAATCCAAAGGATGGGCTCTGTATGATTTATTTTCAAACTCAAGCACAACTCCTTTCCTTGGAAGGATTGGGGGTAGAGGGTAGAATTTAATATTAATAGGACTTTCTTTACCTGACAAGGGAAAACATAAGCTCCCTATCCTTACAATCTGCTTTATTATTTGTTGTAATATGTCCATCTTTACATATTGCTTCGTGTATGGAATAAAAATTTAAAGCTGTCATAAGCTAAATAGCAGCCATGAGGATGGTTATGTTAAAGTAGGAGGGTCAATAGAAACTAGGAGAACCCTAATGTTGTCTTTCAAAGAACTGGAAATGAGGCAACTGCAACTCTGAAATCACTTAATGATATATGAGGGTATAGCTTACTCACATCACCCCAAATAACATTTTTTTCCTCAATATTTGAGGGTTACATAACTATTTTTATATCTGGCTTTCACATTTATCTTCTAACTCCCACCTCTTTCTTTTCTTTTCTTTTTTTTAAATTTGGTACCAGGGATTGCACTCAGAGGTGCTTAACCACTGAGCCACATCCCCAACCCTTTTAAATTTTTATTTTGAGACTGGGTCTCACTATGTTATTTATAGTCTCACTAGGTTGCTGAGGCTGGCTTTGAACTTGGCAATTCTCCTACCTCAGCCTCTTGGGTTGCTGGGATGATAGGCATTTGTCTTTTAAAGATGAACCATTAATACCCTTCCATGTCTTCACAGCCTCTCTCCATTTGCAGTGCTGGGAACTGGAGGTTTGTGTTCTCCCACAGTTCACATGCTGAAGCCTGATCCCCAATGTCATGCTATTATGAGACAGAGACTTTGTGAGGTGATTAGGTCATAAAACCATTTGTTGATTGGTTTTTTTTTTGTGTTAAGATTTTTGAGTTCTTTATATATTCTAGAGATTAGTGCTCTATCTGACGTGCATGTGGCAAGAATTTGTTCCCAATTAGTAGGCTCTCTATTAACTTCACTGATTGTTTCTTTTGCTGAGAAGAAGCTTTATAGTTTGACCCCGTCCCATTTATTGATTATTGATTTTAATTCTTGTGCTATAGAAGTCCTATTGAGGAAGTTGGGGTCTTATCCCACATGATGAAGATTAGGACCTACTTTTTCTTCTAATAGACACAGTGTCTCTGGTTTAATTCCTAGGTCCTCGATCCACTTTGAGTTGAGTTTTGTGCATGGTGAGAGATAGGGGTTTAATTTCATTTTGTTGCATATGGATTACCAATTTTCACAGCACCATTTGTTGAAGATGCTATCCTTTCTCCAATGTATGTTTTTGGTGCCTTTGTCAAATATAAGATAACTGTAATTATGTGGGTTTGTCTCTGTGTTCTCTAATCTGTACCATTGGTCTTTTGGTGCCAATACCATGCTGCTTTTGTTATTATTGCTCTGTAGTATAGTTTAAGGTCTGGTATAGTGATGCCACCTGCTTGACTCTTCTTGCTAAGGCTTGCTTTAGCTATTCTGGGTCTCTTATTTTTCCAGATGAATTTCATGACTTTTTCTATTTCTGTGAGGAATGTCATTGGGATTTTGATTGGAATTGCATTAAATCTGTATAGTTCTTTGGTAGTATGGTCATTTTGACAATATTAATTTTGCCTATCCAAGAACAAGGTAAATCTTTGCATTTCCTAAGGTCTTCTGTAATTTTTTTCTTTAGTGTTCTGTAGTTTTTATTGTAGAGGTCTTTCACCTTTTTCATTGATTCCCAAGTATTTTATTTTTTTTATGCTATTGTAAATGGTGTAGTTTTCCTTTCAGAGCATTTGTCACTGATATACAGAAATGCCTTTGATTTATGGTTATTGATTTTGTATCCTGCCACTTCGCTGAATTCATTTTTTTACTAGTTCCAGAAGTGTCCTGGTGGAGCTTTTTGGATCTTCTAGGTATAGAATCATATCATCTGCAAATAGTGCTAATGGGCCAAGGAACTGAACAGACGCTTCTCAGAAGAAGATATACAATCAATTAGCAAATATATGAAAAAAATGTTCAACATCTCTAGCAATTAGATAAATGCAAATCAGAACTATACTAAGATTTCATCTCACTCCAGTCAGAATGGCAGCTATTAAGAATACAAACAACAATAAGTGTTGGCAAGGATGTGGGGGAAAAGGAACACACATACTTTGCTGGTGGGTTTGCAAATTGGTGCAGCCAATATGGAAAGCAGTATGGAGATTTTCTTAGAAAACTGGGAATGGAACCCTGATTTGACCCAGCTATCCCACTCCTTGGTTTATACCCAGAGGACTTAAAAACAGCATGTCACAGGGACACAGCCACATCAATGTTTATAGCAGCACAATTCACAATAGCTAAAAAATGGAACTAACCTAGATGACCTACAGTAGATGAATGGATAAAGAAAATGTGGTATGTATACAAATGAAATATTATTCAGCATTAAAAGAGAGTAAAATTATGGCATTTGCAAGTAAATGGATGAAGGTGGAGAATGTAATGCTAAGTGAAGTTAGCAAATCCCCAAAAGACAAATGTCAAATGATTTCTCTGGGAGAGGAGGGGAGGATTAAATAAATTCTAGATAGGGCAAAAGGGAAAAAGGGAGGGAGAGGAAGGGAGGGAGAATCAGGGTAGGAAAGATGGTGGAATGCGATGGTCATCATTACCCTAAGTACATGTAAGAAGACACGAAGGATGTGACTCTACTGTGTGTACAACCAGAGATATGAAAAATTGTGCTCTATGTGTGTAATATTAATTGTAATGTATTCTGTTATCATATATAACAAATCAAAATTAAAAAAAATCAAATCTTAAAAAAAACAGAGTCCTTATGAATGCGATCTGTACCTTCATAAGGGACGGAAGGATCAGTTTTCTCCTTGTGCTATGTGAGGATATGATGAAAAGGCTCCTCTATGAACAGGGAGTGGGCCCCAACAGCTGTGGGGATCTTGACTTCCCAACCTCCAGTATAACTGTTTGTTGTTTATAAGCCACCCAATTTATGGTATTTTGTTCTAGCAGTCCTAAGGGAGTCAAACATCTGCTTAGCTGTGCCACAGCTTCAAATCATCAAGGGAAATAGCTCTAATATATCTTTTGTAACCATAATTAAAGTCTTCCATGTGGCCTCTACAGGCAGATTCTGAAAATATAAAGCTACAATGTTTTCATTTTTATGATGTGTAAAATTTGGTAATTGCTAAACAGTTGTGTTCTGATTGTAATTTTTTTTTCTATATTTCAATGTAAATTCTATTCTACTCAAGGTGAAGAGGAGTCTCCTTAAACTACACTGATGACTCAGAATCATTCCTTATTTTGGTTACTTCACATATAATCTATGACATCTTTTGTATGGATTTTTTCATGGTTGTTTTTTTTTTTTTTTTTTTTTTGGTACTGGGTAGTGAACTCAGGGGCACTTGACAACTGAGCTACATCCCCAGCCCTATTTTAGTATTTTTATTTAGAGCCATGATCTCATTGAGTTGTTTAGTGCCCTGCTTTTGCCGAGGCTGGCTTTGAACTCAGGATCCTCCTGCCTCAGCCTCCTGAGCCACTGGGATTATAGGCATGCTTCACCCTGCTCAGCGTTCTGTTGTTCTTAAATAGACTTAATGAGATATGATTTACAAGCCACAAAACTCATCCATTGTAAGTGTAAAATTCAATGACATTTTAGTGAATTATTGGTTGTATAACCATCACCACATCCAGATTTAGAATATTTTATCCACCCTGTAAAGTTCCTTTGTGTTTCTTTGTAGCCACTTCCTGCACCCACCACCAGCTCCAGGCAAGTGCTACTCTGATTTGTCTTTATAGATTTGCCTTTTTAATAAATATGGAATGATATAATATGTAGTCTTTGTGTCTGGCTTCTTTGAAGTATGTCTTTGATGTTTACCCATATTATAGCATGTATCAGTAGGTCCACTTTAAAAAAAAATTAATGAGTAGTGTTCTAATGTATAGAGGCACTACTTTATTTTCACACATTTACATTACACATGGGCATTTGAATCATTTCTAGTTTGGGGCTATTATGATAAATAAATAAATACTGCTTTAAAATTTGTGTGACTCTGTGTGGACAACTGTCTTCATTTCTCTCATGTAAATACTTAGCATATGACCCAGTAAATCCACTCCTAAGTATATATTTAATTTTTAAAAGAAATTGCCAGACTGTTTCCTAAAGTGATAGTACCATTTGACACTCATCTGGCAATGTTTGAAAGCTGCAATCTCTCCATACACTTACCAACACTTGCTGTTATCACTTTTTGGATATAAGCCATTCTGGTGGTACAGTGATATTTTATTGTGGTTCACATTATCATATTCTTAATGACTGTATTTTTGAGAATGAGAAGATGTTCAGGAGGTACAGCATTTCTGTTTCATAAGAAGAAAAGTGTACTGGAGATGGATCGTGGTGATGATTGTGCAACATTACAAATGTATGAAATGCCACTGAACTGAACACTTAATGATGAATATGGTAAAATTTGCATTTTGTATATTTTACCACCATAAAAATTGGAAACAAAAGTCTTCAGGCTTCCACTAGAACTTTCATTTTTAGTCTTAATCAGCTGGTGTGGCCCAAAGCCCAAGGTTTTAAGTATATAAGACAGGCTAATCAGGCATGATATTCCCAGGACTTAGAGGTGATATGTAAGGAGTTGGTCAGAAGCCAATTCTAAAGAACTTTGGAATGTGTAGGGTTTGGGCAACTCAGGACTCCCGAGTTAACTCTTTATTGCCCAGGTAGCAATTTAGTCAACACAGAAACTTGAAAGTAGACTCTTTTCACCATTGAATTGTATTAATAGTTATTATGGTTTAAATATCTGTGTCTCCTCTAAAATTCATGTTGAAATTTAATCTTCAATGCAACAGCAGTAAGAGATGAGCCTTTTAGGAAGTGATTGGGTCTTGAGGACTCTTCCTACTTGAATGTGAGTAAGGCCTTTAGGCCCCTTTGCCCTTCGGATCCTTCCGTGTGAAGAAATAATGTCTGTCCTTTCTGGAGGATGCAGTGACAAGGCACCATCTTGGAAACTGAAAGCAGCCCTCATCAGACACATGATTTCACTCCTAAATACCTTGATCTTGGAATTTCCAGGCCCCAGAATGGCAAATAATGAATTCTTGTTGTTTACAAGTCAGTCTGTGGCATTTTGTTATAGTAGCATAAGAGAAATCTTATCAATATTGAATCTCATAATTCATGAATAAAACATATTTTCATGTATACATTGATCTTCTTTGATTTCGTTTAGTAGTTATCAATGTATAGCTATTACGCTTTAAAAATCATTTCTATATGGGGCTGAGTCATAGCTCAGTGGTACAGCACTTGCCTAGCACATGTGAGGCACTGGGTTTGAACCTCAGCATCCCATAAAAACAAACAAATAAATAAAATAAAGTCACAAAAATCACTTCTAAATATTTTCTATATATTATTTTGGATGTCTTGTGAAACAAATTGCTAATTTAATTTTTGAATTGTTCTTTTGCTTGGATGAAAAAATTATATGCTGTACTTACCATATCCTCTTCTCTTCTGTATTTTATTAATTTCTTTAATGTTTAAAGTCACTCTAATTTTTTTAAAATAAGACTTTATTTTTAAGAGTAGTATTAGCTTCACAGAAAAGTTGAGTGATTTCCCACATAACTCCTAGCCCCCTCTTCCCCCATCAGAGTGGTACATTTGTTGCAGCTGTAGAATCCACACTGACACAGCAGTATCAACCAAAGTTTATAGTTGATATTAATCTTCACTCTTGGTGTAGTGCATGTATAGGTTTTGACAAATATAATGATATGTACCTCCCATGATGGTGTCATACAGAGTAGTTTCACCTTCATAATAACCCTCTGTGCTTCTGTATGTCAGTCCTTGTAACTAACCCAGGACAATTGTTAAAGTTTATTTATTTTTATTGTTGGATAGTACACATAATTTTAATTTTATTGTATAGGAGCTGATGACTTCTCCAGCTCGAATACTTTGTTGATGATATTAGTATTAGTGTTTTCCCCACAATTTTATTAGTGAATTGTAGTAATATATTTATACTTATTAATATGTAATATTATTATTATATTCATACTTGCACATATAGTTTGGACAATATCACTCCCCACATTTTTCCCCTCCTTCTCCCCCTTCCCCTCTTCTCACCTTCTGGTCTGTTTTCTCTGTTCTACTGATCTCCCTTTGATTTTCATGAGATCCCCACCCCCACCTTCTTTTCCTTTTTTCTCTCTAGCTTCCACATATCAGAGAAATCATATGACAGTTAACCTTCTGAGTTTGCTATTTCACTTAACACAATGGTCTTAAATTCCACCCATTTTTTCTGACAAAATTTCTTTCTTTCTTTTTTTTTTTTTTTTGGTGACTGAATAAAACTTCATTGTGTATAGAACCATTTTCTTTTTTTTTGTCTTTATGCATGTACTTTTTTTTGCATTACATTTCTTATTACACATATATACCACAATTTTTCATATCTCTCTTTGTATATCTATTTATCTGTTGATGAACATCTAGACTGGCTCTGTAGTTCGGCTATTGTGAATTGTACTGCTATAAATATAAATATGCATGTATTACTATAGTATAGTGACTTTAATTCTTTAGGAAAAATACTGAGGAGGGGTATAACTGGGTCATATGGTGAATCTATGCCTAGCCTCTTGAAGAACCCCCATACTGACTTCATTAGTGACAACTATTAATCTTTTACTGATTTTTTTACTCCATAGTTTGTCTTTTTAAAATGTCATATAGATGGAATTATGCAGTATATAGTTTTTTTTCCAGATTGACTTATTTCACTTAGTAATATGCACATAAGTCTTTTCATGGCTTGATATGGCATTTCTTTTTAATGTTGAATAATATTCCATTGTCTAGTAGTACCAATGTTTAGGTTTTCATTTGTTTTTGTGGTGCTGGGGATTGAACCCAGGGCCTTCAGCATTCAAGGCAAGCACTCTACCAACTGGGATATATCCCCTGCCCTGTGTTTTCATTTGTATTCATGTTCCTACTAAAGAACAATTTGGCTGCTTCCAAGATTTGGCAGTTACGAATGAAGTTGCTATGCCTATTTGTATATAGGTTATATTTTGGAGGTGTGCGTGGGGGCATAAGTTTTCAATTTCTTTGGAGGTTTCTGTTGATATATCATCTCGCATATATTCCTCAGCCATATTCAGTTTAATAATAATCAAGGACATTTTAAAATTTCTGTCACAGAGTTTTCCATCTCTAATACTTTCTGATTCTTTCTCTTTTCTTAGAATTTTCATCTCTCTGCTTACATTGTCATGTTTTCTTGCATGCTATCTATCCAGTAGCTTCCTTAAGTGTATTCATCACATTTTTTAAAAAATTCCCAGTCCAGTAATTCCAACATCTCTGTCATATCTGAGTTTGATTCTGATGCTTACTTTCTCTCTTCACACTGGTTTTTAAAACTTTTTTAGTATGCCTTAGAATTGTTCTGGTTAGCCAGGCATGATTTACTCGGTAAAAGAAATTACAAGCCAATTGGCCTTTTGTAATGTGGTCATAAGGTATGGGGAGAGGGGAAGCGTCCTATGGGCCTCTGAGTAGGTCTTAGTCTCTTAGTGATCTTGTGCCTCTGGAATGTGAACCTAGTAAGTGTGTATTAGTTTTCCCCTCATTTAGGTTGTACAGGATGACTTGAGTGGGCTTGAGTTGGGTATTTCCCTTCCCAATAAAACTCTGGCAAGTTAGGATCTGGTTAAATAGCTTTTGTGGAAGGCGGATTTTATGCCAGAAGCAGAGGGAAGGTTCCCTCCCACCGTCCACACTCACTGACCTGAAAGAGTTCCAAGAAGTGAAATTCATGCAAGTGTGGAGATCTCCCAAAGAATGGGTCCCCCATTGTCTTTACCTCTCAACCTTGTCAGCACGGAGCCCTTGTCAACTTCAAATACAGTTCAGGTGTTCCTGCTGTGGCCCTGGTTCTCGGGGAGGTTTCCCCTCTCTAAGTTGTGATTCTCTGTATGTTCCATCTCTTTAATTTTTTTTTGGGGGGGGCAGGGTTTTACACTGTTAACTCCCTTTCACGCATCCCTAAGAAGACTTCTTGATCTTTCAGTTTGTTCAGGCTTTTTGTTAGGATAGGGTGGAAATTTCCAAGCTTCTTACATGCTGAAATGGACATAGAAAAAAAAATTCTTCTTTTTAAAGACATTTATCTAATTACAGCAAATGTTAACTTTTTGCCACACGTACCCTTCCCTTTATATATATGGATGCTTGTTTTCTACTGGCCATTTGAAACTGAGCTACAGATATAATGACCATTACTCTAAATATTTTAGAATGCATCTTCTAAGAATAAGGACATCTCCCCCAATATCACAATATCATTATCACAACTAAGAAAATTAATAATTACTTAGAAAATTAATAATTACTTTTAGTGAATTCCTAGGTTAATATCCCAATTGTAGGTTTGGTAATGTATCACTCGACCTGAGATTTAGGTTTCTACTATCTTGTATAATGTACACCATCCTTTTTTTTTTCTTTTTAGTTTTGTTCTTATTTTGCCAAGTTATCTTCAAGTAATTCCTAAGAAAGGGTGTATGGACAGTAAATGTTTGAGTTGGAAATGGTTTTATTTTGCATTTTTTGCTTGAACTGATCCATTTGGCTGACTGTAAAATTTTGAATTTAAATGTCTTTTCCCTTTGGCTTAGAAAATCTTATTTTGTGGTCTTTTAGCTTTTGCTGCTGCTCACGAGAAGACAGATGCTGATACACTTATTGTTTCTTTTATACTCTTAGGTTCCTCTGTTTGTTGCTAGAGGTCTGGAAAATTTTGTCATCAGCAAAAATTTAGATATTTATCTCTTTTTATTCCTTCCACTTCAATTATAACCATTCAGTTTGAAGAACCATATTTTTCAAATTTGTGGAAATTTCTCTTATTATTTTGTTGATAATTCCTTACTTGATATTTTTCATTTGTCTCTTTCTGCTGTATCTCTTATTTAGATGTTGAAATTCTTCATCTGATCCTTTTGGATCTAATATTTTCTCCACTTTTTTCTCCTTCTAGTTTCTTGAATTATGCTTGCAATTTAACTATAATTTTCAAAATTTTTGCAACCTGTTTTTTTCTATAATAATACCTTTGCATATATTAACTTTTCATTTCAAAATTTAAAACGTTATAAAAAATTTAAAAATGTATAGTATCTAAATAACCACCACCTAATTTTAACAAATGTTAACTTTTTGCCACATTTACCTCTTCCTTTAAACATACATATGTATGTTTTCTTCTGACCACTTGAAACTAAGCTGCAGATATAATGACCACCACCCCTAAATATTTTAGAATGCATCTTCTTAAGAATAAGGACTCCCATTTATTGATTCTTGGTTTTTCTTGTGCTATAGGAGTCTTTATTAAGGAAGTTGGGGGCCTAATCTCACATGATGAAGATTAGGGCCTACTTTTTCTTTTGTTAGATGCAGAGTCTCTGGTTTAATTTCTAGGTCCCTGATCCACTTTGAGTTGAATTTTGTGCATGGTGAGAGATAGGGGTTTAATTTCATTTTATTGCATATGGATTTCCAGTTTTCCCAGCACCATTTGTTGAAGAGGCTATCTTTTCTCCAATGTACGTTTTTGGCACCTTAGTCTAATATAAGATTATTGTAATTTTGTGGGTTATTCTTGGTGTCCTCTATTCTGTACCATTGGTCTACAAGTCTATTTTGGTGCCAATAACATGCTGATTTTGTTACTTTTGCTCTGTAATATAGTTTATAGTATATTACTGGTATAATGATGCCACCTACTTCACTCTTCCTGCTAAGGATTGCTTTAGCTCTTCTGGGTCTATTATTTTTCCAGATGAATTCCATGATTACCTTTTCTATTTCTATGAGGAATGCCATTGAGATTTTGATTGGGATTGCATTATATCTGTGTAGTGCTTTTGACAGTATGGTCATTTTGACAATATTAATTCTGCCTATCCAAGAGCAAGGTGGATCTTTCCATCTTCTAAGGTCTTCTTTGATTTCTTTCTTTAGGATTATGTAGTTTTCATTGTATATATCTTTCACTCTTTCATTAAGTTGATTCCCAAGTATTTTATTATTTTTTTGAGGCTATTGTGAATGGGGTAGTTTTCCTCATTTCCCTCTCAGAGGATTTGTCACTGATATACAGAAATGCCTTTGATTTATGGGTGTTGATTTTGTATCCTGCTCCTTTGCTGAATTCATTTACTAGTTCTAGAAGTTTTGTGGTGGAGTTTTTTTGGGTGTTCTAGGTATAAAATCATATCATCAGCATTAGTGCTAATTTGAGTTCTTCTTTTCCTATATGTACCCCTTTAATTTCTTTCATATGTCTAATTGCTCTGGCCAGTGTTTCAAGAACTATGTTAAAGAGAAGTGGTAAAAGAGGGCATCCCTGTCTTCTTTCAGTTTTTAGAAGGAATGCCTTCAATTTTCTCCATTTAGAATGATGTTGGCTCCTCATGTTCTCTTGCCATGAATCAACTGGTCTTTGGGCATAGTCTTACACTTTTTTTTTTGACACAGGAGGTCCCAGGTTGCCTTGTACTTTCTCTGCCCTGGATGGGGAATCAGCTATTTCTACAGGAGGCCTGGTTTCTTGAGGTGGGAAATAAAATTTAGAAATCAAGATCTCAATGCTAGATATGATCAATGCTACCAGGTGTCACTGCTTCTGGATTCTTCCAATAAGTAAAGCCAGGAAAAATCATTAAATTAAAAAAAATAATTCTAGTTCAAATTTAACCTTATAGGATTCTAAAAATTTACTTCATATTGGTATTTTTTATAACACTGAACTATCATTGTTTTTTATATCATCGGGGTGCTCATTTGCCTTACACTATGCATAAGATAATTTCTAAAATACAGACAACATACATACTGAGTGAGCTTTCTCATATCTCTGCAGTTATTTTGTTCTTAGAATATATCGTAGTAAAAGCTGACAGGTTGTTTAGAATGGTAGAGCGCAGTGGTAGAGCGCTTACCTACCCTGAGTGAAATTCTAGGTTAGATTCCCAGCACCACCAAAACAAGCAAAATGCAACAAAACAAATCACAGTAAGAAAAAGCAGTCAGTTTACTGACTTGAATTAATTCCTATTATTGATTCTATATGGTTATTTTCATTTGTTTCTGTTTGTTTTACATTTTCTGGTTTGCTTTTTTTTTGTTTTGTTTTTTTGGATTGAATTTGATTTTTTGAGTATGTAAAACATCCACATTATCGAGCTATCGTCTCTCAGCCTTCTGCACCCTGCCTGCTTCGTGATGCTGGGGCTGTGACTCTGCTGACTTCATTTCTGTTTTTCCAGCTGGTTCTTGCTATGACTTTCAAATGGGGTACAGAGGGAGACATCAAGGTTGGAGGATGAAGGAACTTATTCTATCCTGTTTTTTCCCTGTGCGGCTTTGTGTCTGTTTCCTTTTCCTGTGCGTATCACCCAACCTCTGCTTTTTCACCCCCACAGCAGAAGTTTCTTCCCCCAAAAGCAGTTGAGTCCAGTTTGCAGATTTTCAAATGCTAGCAAAAGCAGCCTCCTCATACTTTCCTCTCCACAGGTCCCTTGTTGGAGCTCTGAGACCCTAGCACCTCCTGAACGGTGACTTCCCCTCAAAGTTCTAGTTTAGGCTTAGCAGAGCTCTTCTATATTTTAATAATTTATAGTTTAGAAATGCTAATGCCTTCTCATTATTTTCCCTGTCCTAAAAGAAGTTACTGATTTTTTTAATTGCTGCCATTTTGATACTTTAGGCTTGCTTTTTACCTTTTCAGTTATCTAGTTGAATTAATCCCTTTTGTCACTGTAATTAAGTACCTGAGGCACACTAACTTTATGAAGAAAAGAGGTATATTTAGTTCATAGTTACGTAGGCTGAAAGTTCAAGCGGTGTGGTATATGTTCTATAGAGGGCCACCTCCCTTGGTTTTGTCACCTCACGGCAGTTGGCAATGGCAGATGTAAATGTGGGAAGAAGATGTACATTGCCAGATAGAAGCCAGAGAGACTGGTGGTGCCAGACTCAGGCTTTAATAACAACCATCTCCTGAGAACTAAGTAGGGTATCATGAGAAACACCATAATCCCTTCTAGTACCCTGAGGACCCCTCACTAAGCCCCACTGCTTAAAGTTCCCGCAATCTTTTTTTTTTAATTGAAAACATTTTTTTCCTCCACCATCTTTTAATACCACTTCTTTGGGGACCAGGCTTTCAGCACATGAACTTTTGGGGAAAAAAATATCCAAACCATAGTACTAGTTAACTACTCTGTACCTAGTTAATTATTCTTTTTTTATGTTTGTTATGCATTGAACTAACCTTATTTATTAGTTGACTTAACCTCATTTAGTAGTTGATTGACTAAAATCTTTGTTTCACATTTTTATTTATTTATTTTTAATTAGTTGCTCAAAACATTACAATTATATTAAATTCCTTCTGTTTGGATAATAACATGCTTTTATCTTTTTACTAAACCTTAACTTGTAAACATGGTTCACTCATAAAACTCATAAAAAGGGTTACTCAGCAAAATCTTCCCATCCCAAGCCCTTGATCCTATTCCCATCTATTTCCTAAGAGCTAATCTTTTCATTAGTCGTTGTTTTTCTCCTGTGTTTATTTTGGCAAAACTAATAAAACACATAAATATTCACTGTTTTAGTCAGCTTATTTGCTGCTATGACTAAATGACCCAACTAGAGCAACTCTAGAGGAGAAAAAGTTTGAGGGCTTACAGTTTCAGAGGTCTTAGTCTACAGAAGGATGGCTCCAGTCTCTGGGGCTTGAAGTGAGGCAGAACATCGTGGTGGAAGAGTGTGACAGAGGGAAGCAGAGAGAAATTTGTCTCCACTTACCAGATACAAATATATATCCCAAAGCCACACCCGCAGTTCCCACCTCCTCCTGGTACACCCTCTCAGCCTTCAGGTACCACTCAGTTAATCCCCATCATGGGATTAATTCACTGAATGGGTTTAGACTTTCACAACCCAATCATATCTTCTCTGAACCTTCTTGCATTGTCTCATGTATGAGCTTTTGGGGGACACGGCACATGCACACCCATAACATTCACACTCACACACATGTTATTTTTTCTCACACATGATGTTTTTTCTCTTTTCATTAAAAAAACAAATTATGCAGGCACTGGGGCAGTGGCTCAGAGGTAGTGCACTTGCCTGGCATGTGTGAAGCACTAGGTTCGATTCTCAGCCCCACATATAAATAAATAAAAAAAAAAATAAAGGTCTATCAACAACTAAAAAAAAATTAAAAAAAAATTATACATATATACTGTTCTGCACCTGGCTTTTTATTTAGTAATATGATCCTGGGAATCATTTCTTACCAATTCTTGGAGATTGTTCTCCATTTTGTAGATATGCCATGGTTGTTCTGTTAATTCTGACTGATGGACATTTGGATTGATTTTAGCATTTCACTTTTTGAAAATATTACTATAATAAATAGGTTTGAGCATGCAATTTTGTATTTAAGTTATTGTATTTTTAGTACAGACTCATAGAAGAGAGATTGATGTGTGAAAGGATAAATAATGTAACAAAATATATGTAACAAGATTATTATTATTTGCCAAATATTCCTTCGTAGAACTGTGTGGTTTTCCATTCTTATTAGCAATGTGTGGAAGTACTTGTTTCTTTTCAGTTTTGTCATCTAAGTGTGTTATCAAGTTTTTGGATTTTTGCCAATTCAAGAGGAGAGAAACAGCATCTCAGTGTTGTTTTAATTTGCATTTCTTTTAACTATAGTGAAACCTAAGCACTTTTCATACGTGTCAGGTTCATGTACATGTCTTTTTCTATGCACTATCTTTTTATCCCATTTTCCATTGATTGTTGAATGGTTTAGATACCAGGGAGAGCTCTTGTCTGTGATAAATATATTGCGAATAGTTCTTCTAGTTTGCAGTTTTCTCTTGTGCCTTTGCTTTCAGTGTTTTTTTCCAATATCAATATTTTCAAATTTTTATATGGTGAAATTTTCAATCTTTCCTTTGATTGTTTATGGGTTCTGAAATAAAGTCAGATAGTCTCCTAGTACTTGCAACCATAGTTTTAATATTGAAGAATTCCTTTGTGTTCTAGAATGTTTCTTCTTTATAGTATGGTGTTGTCATTTCATAAAAGTAATAACTTTTTGTGTCTCACAGTGGATGTCAATTATGGACTTTAAAAGTTCTCTTTTCTTCCCTGAAACGTATATTCATCTGAAAACAATTTTTCTGCTTCTTTGTCTTTGTCATTCTCTTTCATGGTGCATATTTTTCTTGGATATCTAGTTATTTTTGTATTTAAGAGGGAATTGGAGAACTAGCTGAGAGGTTGTCAACATAAGGACTTCTGTTTGAGTTGAATATTCAGGGACCTTACCTTACATAGCGGAAGGAGCTTCAAGCATCTGAATGAAGGATACATTTCCTAAGATGCTAAAGAACTCAGCTCTATTAGTTATTCTCACCAGGAGAAGAATTTGTTTTTGTCTGTAGGTATATGCCAGGGTGTCGGTCTTAGGTATTTTGTGAGTCAGGAAGCTACTATTAGAATATATAGATCTAAATGATTCCCCTTCATGTTACTCCCCACTTTATTACTTTCACACTTTGCTATAACTTTAGTTTTTGAATCTAGAGCTTTTATAGATTTTTTTATCCCTTACACTTTCCATGCATATTTTATTCTATCTTCAACATCAGTCATTAAAAATTTGTTGGAGTACCTCATACATGTGTTGCCCTCATTTGGTTATGAGCTTATACCTTTTTAAAATCTTTGGCTATCATGTCATTTGTGTGTGATCTAAGAAGGAAGAAAATCATATGTTCACACCATCAAACTTGAACCAGGAGTCTCTGTGTACAACTTATAAGTCAGATCACTTAAGATTTATGTCACCATCCTATGAATGTAAGGGCTCCCTTTTGACTTAGGTTCAGTTCTGGTCAAATAAATCCATCCCCTATTGGTGGACATTTAATTTCCTCCATTAAAATAATGAATGACAATCATATGAAGAGTATCTTTTGTGTATATTGTGGGCACTTCCCTAATCATTTCCCTAGGATAAATCCTTATATACAGAAATCTCTTAAGTTTTTTGAGACATGTCCTTCAAAAATGTGATTCCAATTTTATTCCCAGCCAAAGTATGTGAAAGAGTCCCATTTCTCAAACCACACTGACAGAGTGTATTATTGGTCTTTTAATCTTTGCTAGTTTCAAAAGCAAAGCGATTACTTAATACAAGAATTCCTCTGTTGTTTTTGAGGCAATAGTGATATTTGTCTCCATTTATGGAGCATATAATTTATGTCATGACTTATATCCCCGATTTTCGCAATAGTTCTGTATGATGTGAACTATGTTTTACAGAAGATCTGAAACTCAGAAATAGCTATTAAATTCCATATTTGACAGCTAATTGTCAATTGAATGGCTGTCAAATGAATGGCTGGTCTGGGATTTGAACTCATATGCATGTTACTTCTACAGATAGTTGAAAGCAGAATTTGTGTAGCATTATATTAAAGATCTAAGGTATATTTGTATTTGGCTTGGTGTTATGGTTTGGATATGAGGTGTCCTCCAAAAGCTCTCATGGAGGCAGTGCAAGAAGGTTCAGAGGAGAAATGATTAGGTTGTGAGAGTCTTAACCCAATCAATGATTTGATCCCCTAGTAGGGATTAACTGAGTGGTAATTGAAGTGGTAGGTTGGGGCTGGAGGAGGTGGGAATGGGGTTTGGCTTTGGGTATGTATTAGTATCTGGTGAGGGGACTCTTTCTCTGCTTTCCGATCAACAAGTGAGCTGCTTCCCACTGCCACACTCTCCTGCCATGAAGTTCAGCCTCGCATTGAGCTGTAAGGAATGGAGCTGGCCCTCTATGGACTAAGATCTCTGAAATCTTGAGCCCTCAAATAAACTTTTCTTCCTCTACAATTGTTCTGGTCAGATCTGTAAGTCATTGCAGTGAAAAAAGTTGACTAAAATAGCTGGTGATAATAGGATTCTACTTATTGGGAAATAAATCTCCTATACAGTCATGATGATCGCTCCTTCTGAAAAGGCCTTGAAGAATTGTGACCTTTGCATTCTTATGTCACTTGTAATCCCAAGTGACACATTGTGGGCTTCTTTGCCCCATTGATAGACATTGCTCACTATTGGTAGAAGATATTGATTTTATTGGTTGAAGGAATTAAATCCTCACATGCTTTTCAATTATGTACTTCTAAGTAATAAATTACCTCAAAACATAAAGATTTAAACCAGTAAACTTTTATTTTCTCCCAATTTCTGTTGGAAATTGCAATGGTCTAAATTTTTGTGTTCCCTCCAAATTTATACACTGAAATTCTAGTCCCCAAGATGATTGTTTTAAGAGGCAGATCCTTTAGGAGATGCAGTCAGAATCCTCATGAGTGGGATTAGTGCCTATATTAGTCCATTTTTGTTTCTATAACAGAGTATTGGAGACTGAATAATTTGTAAACAATAGAAGTTTATTTATTTTGTAGGTCTAGAGGCTTGGAAGTCTAAGACGATGGTACTGTAATCTGGGGAGGACCTTCATGCTGTGTTATCACATGGTGGAAAGAAGATCAAGAGATTGTGAGTTGGGGAGTAGAGGGACAAATATATCCTTTTATCAGGAGCCCACACCCACAATAACTAATTCACTCTACAATTATGGCATTAATCCATTTATGAGGGTAGAGCCCTCCTTACCTAATCACTTAAATAACTCATTTCTTAAAATCATTGCAATGGCAATTTAATTTCAACATAATTTTTGGAGGGAACATTCAAATAAATAATAGTTTCTTTTAAAAGAGACCTCTATTTCAAGGAGGACAAACCTAACGTCACTCTATGATCCATGAAACGGGTCTTCTCTAGACATTGAGTTGTCTGGGCCTTGATCTTGATCTTTTAAGCCTCAAGATCTGTGAAAAATAAAATTCTGGTGTGTATAAGCCACCCAATCTATGGTATTCTATTATATCAGTCCAAATGTATGAAGACCTGCCGCGACCCCTCGCCAGCAAAGGAAACACGACACAGGATTCTTCCTTCAGCAGTTTATTCAGGCCTTTGTTTAGACATGTCTTAGCTTGTTTCTCTCTCGAACACTACTCCCGTGTGCCCCAGCCTTAATAAAGCAGATAAAGCCCCAATGCACAACTGCCACGTGGACTTTTCTCATAGGGTGCCAAGTCACAGCGTGCCAATTCATTCTGATAAGGAGTTGTTTGTCACAGACTACAGGGGAAACCAGCGCCATCTTGTAATGGCGGCCACAGTTCACAGAAACGGCTCACCACAAAGACCGAATTTCTGAAGTAGTTTAACTGATTTTAGCTCGGACAGAAATTACACTGTGGTGTTGGCCAAGAATATAGTCATTTGAAGTCTTGACTGAGGCTGGAGAATTTTCTTCCACAGTGATTTACTCACATGGCTGGCAAGTTAGTACTGCAGTTAGTACTGATTGGGAGACCCCAGTTCCTTACACATGAACCTCTCCACAGTGCTTGGGCATTCTCTCAATATGGTAATTAGCTTCCTATAGAATAATGACCTGAATCTGACCTGAAAAAAAGTGAGGCTGAAACTGCAATGTCTTTTATGAACCAGTCTGGTAAGTTACAATGTCAGTCCTGTAAAACCCTATTTGCTACACGGGTCAGTCTCTGTCAATGAGGGCAGGAACTACAGAAGAGCATGAACATTAGAAGCATCATCAGAGAGCATCCTGAAGCCTGGAGACCACACATGGATAGGTAAAATTCAGGCAGGAAGTGGATTCAAGAAACAATAGACAGTGTTGAAGATCTTCTAACCATAGTGTGTTTGAGTAAATTACAGAAGGATTCATGCTCACATGTAACTGAATCATTATCTCTATTTGTAGCGTTAAGTAAAAAGTATGGTTAGATATTTTGGGGAAATGAATGTAAATGTTTGTACCAAATGGTTGTCCTTCAGTCTCAACATTTGTTCAACAAATATTCAGTGTAACTTTCAGTGCCAGACAAGGAACCAGGCGAATTTACTTAAACCCTACAACCATATTTGCATTTTATTTAATATTGCATTGTTTACATTTTACAGATGAAGAAACTGAGCCTAAGAAAGATGAAGTGAACAACTTGGCTACTCAATTCAGAAGTGATAGAGTTGAGCTTCCTGGGGGGGGGGTCTGCTCTGTTTTGTGTTGTTGCCCACCAAAGACTTCAGTCTGGGAGCTCCAGTTCTACCATTGGTAATGAGATAAAGGACACGGTGAGAACAGATACTTTGGAACAGACTTTTAGTCTCCTAAACATCCTAATAGAAAATTAACAGGAACTTCTCCTTCTGAGAATACAGGAAGAAATTGGGTTATAACCACAGAACAACAATATCTGTTTCTGAGAAAGAAGAAATTCCTTTGCTTTCAACATCCTTTGGCTCAACCTAGTAATAAGGTTGGTTTTTATCCCAAATTCCAGAAAACATCCCTGATTCTCTGCTTTTGGATCAGTCCCCTGCTTCCTGTTTCCCAATAAAAGAGAAATAGACTTTTCAGCAAATCAGCTACAATTTTTTTAAAGGCAAAAATTGTTCTCAATAATCTGGTAATATTTCCATTGGCTTGAGAATCACTAATTGGCCCATAAATTATACATTTTTCAGGAACAATATTAACTTATTTTAAGCTTGGCATAGTCATGTAAACTGTCAAAATGCTGATTCAATTTAATGGACATGTTGGTGATTGGTGTTAAACTATCGTATAACACTTCAGTGCCATAGGACGTCAGGTTCAACTGGGTGGAATTCACTTGGGATTATATTTTAAAGTGCTTTTAGAGTTAATTCTGAGTTTTAACACATTCACAAGTGTGACTATATTCTTCACCAGTGAGGGTGGCTGTGTCCTGCTTGGAAGATTTTTATTTTATTTTTTGTGGTGTTGAGGAATTGAACCCAGGACCTTGTGCTTTCCATGTAAGCACTCTAACACTGAGTCACATCCCCAGGCCTTGACAGAATTTTAAAGAGTGAGATGACATTGACATTGGAGGACTGTCCAACTAGAAACTGGAAACTAGTTTCATTTAGTCTGTTATTTGTCTTTTCTTAAAATTTTTTTATTCTAATTTGTTATATATGATAACAGAATGCATTACAATTCATATTACATATATAGAGCACAATTTTTCATATCTCTGGTTGCATATAAAGTATAATCACACCATTCATGTCTTTACACATGTACTTAGGGAAATGATGTCCATCATATTTGACCATCATTTTTACACCCCTTACCCCCTCCCTTCCTCTCCCTCCCCTTTCCCCATCTAGAGTTCATCTAATCTTCATGTGCTTCCCCTCCCAACCCCACTATGAATCAGCCTCCATATATCAGAGAAAACATCCAGCATTTGTTTTTTTTTGATTGGCTAACTTCACTTAGCATTATATTCTCCAACTCCATCCATTTACCTGAAAATGCCATGGTTTTATTCTCTTTTATTGCTCAGTAATATCCCATTGTATGTATGTGTATGTGTGTGTATATGTGTGTATATATATATATATAAAGAATATCACATATTCTTTATCCATTCATCTACTGAAGGGTATCTAGGTTGGTTCCACAGTTTGGTTATTATGAATTATGCTGCTATAAACATTGATGTGGCTGTGTCCTTGCAGTATGCTGTTTTTAAGTCCTTTGGGTATAAACTGAGGAGTGGGATAGCTGGGTCAAAATGTGGTTCCATTTCAAGTTTTCCAAGAAATCTCCACACTGCTTTCCATATTGACTACACCAATTTGCAGTCCCACAAGCAAAGTATGAGTGTACCTTTTTCCCCACATCCTCGCCAACACTTATTGTTGTTTGTATTCTTAATAACTGCCATTCTGACTGGAGTACGATGGAATCTTAGAGTAGTTTTGATTTGCATTTCTCTAATTGCTAGAGATGTTGGACATTTTTTCATATATATGTAGATTGATTGTATATCTTTTTCTGAGAAGTGTCTGTTCAGTTTCTTGGCCCACTTATTGATTGGGTCATCTGGTTTTTTGATGCTTAGATTTTTGAGTTCTTTATATACCCTAGAGATTAGTGCTCTATCTGATGTGTGAGGGGTAAAAATTTGCTCCCAAGATGTAGGCTCTCTATTTACCTCACAGATTGTTTCTTTTGCTGAGAAGAAACTTTTTAGTTTGAGTCCATCCCATTTATTGATTCTTGGTTTTAATTCTTGCACCATAGGAATCTTATTAAGGAAGTTGGGGCCTAATACCACATGATGAAGATTAGGGCCTACTTTTTCTTCTACTAGACACAGAGCCTCTGGTTTAACTCCTTGGTCCTTGGTCCACTTTGAATTGAGTTTTGTGCATGGTGAGAGATAGGGGTTTAATTTCATTTTGTTGCATATGGATTTCCAATTTTCAAAGCACCATTTGTTGAAGAGGCTATCTTTTCTCCAATATGTGTTTTTGGTGCCTTTGTCTGATATAAGATAACTGTAATTATGTGGGTTAGTCTCTGTAACCTCTATTCTGTACCATTGGTCTACCAGTCTATTTTGGTGTCAATACCCTGATGTTTTTGTTACTGTTGCTCTGTAGTATAGTTTAAGGTCTGTTATAGTGATGCCACCTGCTTGACTCTTCTTGATAAGGATTGCTTTAGCTATTCTAGACCCCTTATTTTTTCAGATGAATTCTTTTCTTACCACCCTATATAAGTTTGTTCTTATACTATTCATTCTCTACTATAATATTCTGTTTTTTGGTCTTTAAATTATATATTTATACCTATTCAGTTCATGTATTTATTATCTGTTTTTCCTCTAGAATGTAGGCTGTGTCAACATGGCTAATATATCTGCTTTTGCTCACCACTTTTACCCAGCATTTAGCCAGTACTTGAGACATAATCAGAGATTAGAATGGTCATTCATTATGAGTTAATAAGTGTTCATGAAATATTCAAGTATAGACTAGCAGACAATACAAATACTCAGCCCTGGGCATGTAAGCTCTTTCAACAGGCCTCTATGGTCTTGTTTTTTTTTTTTTTTGGGCCACTGAATTCTGCTTTCTAGCCATAAAGGGGACTGGTAGAGCCTGGAAAGAGCAGCTGTTAAGCACTCAGTAATTGGAGTGGGTGTATCAATACCCCAGCTTCCTTTCTCTTGGGTAATGTTAAACTGATTCTGCCTAATGCTGTCTCTGTGTGTATTTTAAATGTGGTTTCAATGATTCTTTATACACGGTGAACTGTAACCTAACTTGACATATAAACATACCATGACCTCTTCTTGTAGCAAGTAGTCAAACCTCAGCTAATCACAAGTGGTCAAAGTTCCAAACCATGTGCAAATAAGATGGACAAGAGCTCTAACAAATCAAGCTATCTCTGTACCTTCCTTCCTGTTTCTCTGTTACTTCTTTTTGCTGACAATAAATATAACCTGCTTAGGTGGTGGTGCCAGGCATTCAGAGCCATTTTTGGTCTGGCCTGCTGCCTGAGTCTAGAATCACAAACAGAATATTTAACACCTGAAAAACTAAATGTGTTGTAGTTTTCTTTTCCAACTGTGGAATGACTCTGAGAAATTTTCACACTGACTTTAAGGTTGACCCAGTAGAAATGCTTCATCACTCACAGTGCTAGCTGCCTCAATGCCTCACCCTTTAATAGCTGCTTTCCATTGAGTCCATGTTTCACTTTCTAGCTTCCCTACAATGTCCCAGTTATTTACCAAATAAACACTGCATTTGAGTACTTGTTTCAGGGTCTGCTTCTGGAGAACCCAGCCAAGACAGATGTGGAAAAAAGTTTTCACAATAGCTTTACAAAAGTTCACAAAAGTTTCTTGTATTCTATTTCTAAAGGAGGGAACATGTACATCTATTTTGAAATGAAAGTAAGTTGGAAAAACATCACTTTCTTTCCTAAAACATAGTATTTTTTTCTTTTTTTGCATTTTAAAATTATGTCAACCTGAACACATTATTTTATTAAATTCTTTTTTCCCTCTTTCAACTTTGGTTTTTAATGTGTGTTACATTTCTGGACCGCCATCTGAGTCATCATGCAGAAATATGGTTAAAAACTGAACAGTCATATGTAGCAAGCTTACTATAGAAAAAGCATGAAGCTATTCTGGAGGATCCAAATTTAAACTAGATGTTTGACCTCATCCCTCAGGAGCTCAGGGTCTTGTCATGGAGAGAATAGCACATACACTGAAATGAGGGCCAGTGCTGTATGAGGTAAAAGGAATGTGCAATAAGGTCTCAGTAGAGTAAAAAGAACTCTGGTGAGGAATTGTGCAGGGCTTTCTGGGGATGGAACCTGAAGGAGACGTGATTCCTTAGGGGTGGGGGCCTTAGGGACAAAATTATAAGGTTGGAAAATACAAAGTATGAAGACAGGACAGCTTCTATTCTGATTTTACAGAAGGAGGGAGTTTTGGTAAATAAGGTTGGCAGAAATAAATCTTTCTAAAATCCTTTATATTAAGAAGAAAAATTCATAAATCTGGCCAAACTGTCACAATTCCAGTGAGCCTATTATTTTCCCACTCAGAGGCAGTCCTCAGCTGGTTCTTAGATATCCTGTTGGTATGAGTACATTCCTATTCAAATTCCTGCCCCTCTGGAATTTGAAGCGGAGCTTACAGTTGTCTAGATCAGAAGTCTGCAAACTTTTTCTGGAAAAGACAGAAGGTATAAATTAAGCTCTGTGGGCTATATGGTTCCTTTGCAACTACTTAACTTTGTCATTGTTAGCAGGAAATTAGTCATAGGCAATGTGAATAGGAATGAGTGTGGCTGTGTTCCAGTAAGACTTTATTTATAAAAATAGCTAGATTTGGCTGATAAGCTACATTTTGTTGACCCCCAAATAGATAAACTTTAGCCATGCTAAATTGTCTCAAGTGACTTACTCTTTTCTTTTTTCGTAGTACTGGTGACTGAACCTAACAGCTTTTGTGTGCCAGGAAAGTGCTTGACTTCTGAGACTTTTTTATTTTTTACTTTGAGACAGCATCTTTCTAAGTTGTTCAAGCTGACCTTGATCTTGCAATCTTGCCTTAGCCTCCGAGTACCTGGGATTACAGGAGTGTGACGCTGTACCCTGTTTGACTTCTGAGTATTTGTATTTCAACTTAGTCCTCAAAGCTTTAATATGAAAGGCACTAACAGAGCTAAAGGAGAATAACAGGCAGTGAGATATAAATACTGGGAATTGCAGGCCCGGCCCAGATCTGCCCACATCAACCTGCATGGGACCCAGGCTCACAGTAGGCCCGGGTCCATCTGAGTGAGCAGACACTCACCAGAGTTCAGGCTCCAGCACAGGACCACCTCTTCTGAATGGCAGACCACCACAGGAGCTCAGGCCCAGCCCAGATCCATCTATAATGACATATGTGGGCTGCAGGCCCAGGGTAGGTATAAGTCCCTCCCCCACTCCCACCTGGGAGCCCAAGCCTAACCCCTTCCACCTTGGGACACTGCAGACATTGCCATAGCTTTCCCCATGCAATATCCCCTATCTTTTTGACAATAGACAGGGCCTAGAAGCACCTGCATCTCAGAGCAGGCATCCCAAAGAGAGTGTAAGACCCACCCTTTCAGCCCCATTGCATCCATCTTGGGGCACCTCCACTATTATCTTGAGTTATCTCAGCTGTTGCTGCCTCCACCTTTAGAGGCAGTAGCATACATTGTGGGACACAAGCAGAGTCTGGAAGCCCAACATCAAGGTGAGGCACAGACAATCTGCACGAGTTCTACAAGAATATGGGGTAGAAAGTGTAATATCTCAGATCCACACTGCAAGAAGACACATAGACATTATGAAAAAACAATGGAGGAAAGTGCCCCCCAAAAACCAGGACACTACAATAACAGAACCCGTGGACAGTGAAGTTGATAAAATGTCAGAATAGGAGTTCAGAAGGTTCATAATTAAAATGATCTGTGAATTAAAGAATGACATAAATAAGCAAATACAGGCAAAAGATGACCACTCCAACAAAGAGATAAGAAAGCAAATACAGGTAGCAAAAGATTATTTCAAGAAAGAGATAGAGACTCTGAAAAAAAAAAACCAACCCCAAACCAAAACAAAAACCAGTCAGAAATCCTTGAAATGAAGGCAACAATAAACCAAATAAAAACCTCAATAGAAAGCATATCCAACAGACTAGATCACTTGGAAGAAAGAATGTCAGATAATGAAGACAAAGCGTACAATCTGGAAAATAAAGTTGACCACACAGTGAAGATAGTAAGAAACCATGAACAGAACATCCAAGAATTATGGGACAGCATCAAAAGACCAAATCTAAGAGTTATTGGGATAGAGGAAGGCACAGAGTTTCAAACCAAAGGAATGCACAATCTCTTCAATGAGATAATAGCAGAAAATTTCCCAAACATGAAAAATGAATTTGAAAACCAAATACAAGAGTCTTACAGGACACCAAATGTACAAAATTACAACAGATCTACACCAAGGCACATTATAATGAAAATGCCTAGCATACAGAATAAGGATAGAATCTTAAAAGCTGTAAGAGAGAGAAATCAGATCACATATAGGAGGAGACCAAATTGTATCTCAGTAGATTTTTCAACCCAGACCCTCAAAGTCAGGAGATCATGGAACAACATATACCAAGCTCTGAAAGAAAATGGATGCCAACCAAGAATCTTACATCCAGCAAAACTAAGCTTTAGATTTGATGATGAAATAAAAACCTTCCATGATAAAAAAGTTAAAAGAATTTACAACTAGAAAGCCTGCACTACAGAACATCCTCAGAAAAATATTCCAAGAAGAGGAAATGAAAAACAATGATGAAAATCAGCAGAGGGAGGGATTACACTAAAGGAAAATCTAATCATAAGAGAAACCAAGTAAAGTAAAATACCAAAAATAAACAAAAATGGCTGGGAATACAAATCATGTCTCAATAATAACCCTGAAATACTATTCCAGGAAATAGAAAAAGAGGCAGCACTTCCAAACTCATTCTATGAGGCCAATATCACCCCAATTAAAAAACCAGGCTAAACCATGTTAATGGCCTAAAGTTACCAATCAAAAGATATAGACTAGCAGGTTGGATTAAAAAAAAAAAGACCCAACAATATGCTGCCTCCAGGAGACTCATCTCATAGGAAAAGACATCCACAGACTGAAGGTGAAAGGTTGGGAAAAATCATACCACTTACATGGACTGCGGAAGCAAGCAGGGGTTTCCATCTTCATATCAAATAATGTAGACTTCAATCCAAAGTTAATCAAAAGGGATAAATCAGAACACTATATACTTCTCAAGGGAACCATACACCAACAAGACATAACAATTATATATATACACATATATCCCAAACAATGGAGCATCTACATTCATCAAACAAACTCTTCTCAAGTTCAATAGTCAAATAGACCACAACACAATAATTTTGAGTGACTTTACACCTCTTTCACCACTACATAGATCTTCCAAACAAAAGCTGAACAAGGAAACTATAGAACTCAATAATATAATCAATAACTTAGACTTAACTGACATACATAGAATATTTCATCCTTCAATAAATGAATACACTTTCTTCTCAGCAGCACATGGATCCTTCTCTAAAATAGACCATATATTATGTCACAAAGCAACTCTTAGCATTTATAAAAAAGTAGAGATACAACCCTGCATTCTATTAGATCATAATGGAATGAAATTAGAAATCAATGATAAAATAAGAAATAAAAGCTACTCCAACACCTGGAGACTAAATAGTATGCTACTGAATGAACAATGGGTTGCATAAGACATCAAGAATTAGATTTTTTAAAAAATAGAGGTGAATGAGAACACAGATACAACATATTGAAATCTCTGGGACACTATGAAGGCAGTTCTAGGACGAAAGTTCATTGCATGAAGTGCATTCCTTAAAAGAATAAAAAGTCAACAAATAAATGATTTAACATTACATTAAAAACCCTAAAAAAAGAATAACAAATCTATACCAAAAGCAGTAGAAAACAGGAAATTATTAAAATCAGAACTGAAATCAATGAAATTGAAACAAAAGAAACAATTGAAAAAATTGACAAAACAAAAAGTTGGTTCTTTGAAAAAAAAATTGAGAGACCTATAGCCATGATAATGAAGAGAAGAAAAGAGAAAACACAAATTACTAACATACATGATGGAAAAGGAAATATCACAACAGAAACTACAGAATACAGAAGATAATTAGAAATTATTTTGAAAACTTGTACTCCAATAAATTAGAAAATATTGAAGGCATCAACAAATTTTTAGGGTCATATGATTTGCCCAAATTAAATCAGGATGATATACACAATTTAAACAGACAAATTTCAAGCAACAAAATAGAAGACACTATCAGAAGCCTACCAACCAAGAAAAGCCCAGGACTGGATGAATACACAGCCGAGTTCTACAAGACCTTTAGAGAAGAACTAATACCAATACTCTTCAATTTATTTCAGGAAATAGAAAAAGAGGCAGCACTTCCAAACTCATTCTATGAGGCCAATATCACCCCAATTCAAAAAGCAGGCAAAGACACATCAAAAAAATAAAATTTCAGATAAATATCTCTAATAAACATAGATGCAAAAATCTTCAATAAAATTCTGCCAAATTGAATACAAAAACATGTCAAAACATAGTACACCACAATCAAGTGGGATTCATTCCAAGGAAGCAAGGTTGGTTCAATATACAGAAATCAATAAATGTAATTTATTACATCAATAGACTGAAAGGTCAGAAACATGATCCTCTCAGTAGATGCAGACAAAGCATTTGACATAATATAGCACCCCTTCATGTTCAAAACACTAGAAAAAGTAAGGATAACAAGAGCATATCTCAACATTGTAAAGGCTATCTATGCTAAGCCCCAGGCCAACATTGTTCTAAATGGAGAAAAATTAAAGGCATTCTCTCTAAGAACTGGAACAATACAGGGATGCCTTCTTTCACCACTTCTATTTAATAGAGTCTTGAAACACTGGCCAGAGCAACTAGATAAAAGAAATTAAAGGGATATGGATAGGTAAAGAAGAACTCAAATTAGCAACATTTGTTGACAATATGATTCTATACCTAAAAGACCCAAAAAAACTCACCAGAAAACTTCGAGAACTAGTAAATGAATTCAGCAAAGTAGCAGGACACAAAATCAACACCCATAAATCAAAGGCATTTCTGTATATCAGTGCAAATCTCTGAAAGGGAAATGAGAAAAACTACCCCATTTACAATAACCTAAAAAATAAAAATACTTGAGAATCAACTTAATGAAAGAGGTGAAAGACTTCTACAATGAAAATTACAGAATGCTAATTAAAGAAGACCTTAGAAGATGGAAAGATCCACCTTGTTCTTGGATAGGCAGAATTAATATTGTCAAAATGACCATTCTACAAAAAGCACTGTACAGATTTAATGCAATTCCAATCAAAATCCCAATGGCATTCCTCATAGAAATAGAAGAAAGCATTCATGAAATTCATCTGGAAAAATAAAAGACTCAGAAGAGCTAAAGCAATCCTTAGCAAGAAAAGTGAAGCACGTGGCATCACTATACCAGACCTTAAACTATACTACAGAGCATTAGTAACAACAATAGCATGGTATTGGCACCAAAATAGACTTGTAGACCAATGGTACAGAATAGAGGACACAGAGACTTACCCACATAATTACAATTATCTTATATTTGACAAAGGCGTCAAAAATGTACATTGGAGAAAAGATAGCCTCTTCAACAAATGGTGCTTTGAAAATTGGAAATCCATATGCAGCAAAATGAAATTAAACCCCTATCACCATGCACAAAACTCAACTAAAAGTAGATAAAGGACCTAGGAATTAAACCAGAACATAATACATGGTGTCTATTATAAGAAAAAAATAGGCCCAAATCTCCATCATGTGGGATTAGGCCCCAATGTCCTTAATAAGACTCCTATAGCACAAGAATTAAAAGTCAAAAATCAATAAATGACATGGATTCAAACTAAAAAGTTTCTTCTCAGCAAAAGAAACAATCAGTGAGGTGAATAGAGAGCCTACTAATTGGGAACAAATTCTTACCACATACACGTCAGGTACAGCACTAATCTCTAGAATACATAAAGAACTCAAAAATCTTAACACCAACAAAACAAAACAGAAACAAAACCCAGTCAATAAATGGGCCGAGGAAATGAACAGACACTTCTCATAAGGTGATATACAATCAATCAAAAAATATATGAAAAAATGTTCAACATCTCTAGCATTCAGAAAAATGCATTCAAAACTACTCTAAGATTTCAACTCACTCCAGTCAGAATGGCAGCTATTAAGAATACAAACAATAAGTGTTGGCAAGGATGTGGGGGGAAAAGCACACCCATACATTGCTTGTGGGACTGCAAATTGGTGCAGCCAATATGGAAAGCAGTATGGAGATTCCTTGGAAAACTGGAAATGAAACCACCATTTGACCCAGCTATCCCACTCCTCATGTATACCCAAAGGACTTAAAATCAGCATACTACAGGGACGTGGCCACATCAATGTTTATAGCAGCATGATTCACAATACTAAACTGTGGAACCAACCTAGATACCCTTCAGTAGATGAATGGATGAAGAATATGTGATATATATAATGGAATATTATTCAGCATTAAAAGAGAATAAAATTATGGCATTTGCAAGTAAATAGATGAAGTTGGAGAATATAATGCTCAGTGGAATTAGCCAATCCAAAAAAACCAAATGCCAAATGATTTCTCTAATTTAAGGATGCTGATCCATAATATGCTGTGGGGAGGGGATGGGAAGATTAGATGAACTCTAGATAGGGCAATGGGGAAAAGAGGAAGGTGGGTAGGGGAATGAGAATAGGGGTAGGAAGGATGGTGGAATGCGATTGTCATCATTACCCTAAGTACTTGTATGAAGACACAAAGAATGTGACTCTACTTTGTGTACAAGCAGAGATGTGAAAATTTGGGCTCTATACATGTAATATGGATTGTAATGCATTCTAATGGCATATATAACAAATTAAAATTAAAAGACTGAATAATAAAAAAAAAAGAAATACTGGGAATTACCCTGTATGGATTGAAAGCTGCTTCCATGTATAGTAGACCATATGTCCAGTGCCATGGGTTTGGAACTCATAATAACAACAACAAAGTGAGGCTAGAATTGAACATTTCAGAGACAGAGTAGTATGAACCTATTTATCCACATATTGACAGCACAGTCATATTACTATGGGTTACAATATAGAATGCACTAAGAAAGCCGCTAGAACATAGTACTGTGGATCAAATTGTTCAAACAACAGAAATTTATTGTCTCACAATCTGGAAGCTGAAAGTCTGAGATCAATGTGTTGGAAGGATGGGTTTCTCCTGTGGCCTTTCTCTTTGGCCTGTAGGTGGCTATCTTTGTACTGTATCTTTTTTTTCTTATTTATTTATTTATTTTTATTTTTTTATTGGTTGTTCAAAATATTACAAAGCTCTTGTCATATAATATTTCATACATTAGATTCAAGTGGGTTATGAACTCCAATTTTTACCCCAAATACAGATTGCAGAATCACATCGGTTACACATCCATATTTTTACATGATGCCATACTAGTGTTTGTTGTATTCTGCTACCTTTCCTATCCTCTACTATCCCCCTCCCCTCCCCTCCCATCTTCTCTCTCTACCCCATCTACTGTAATTCATTTCTCTCCTTGTTTTTTCCCCCATTCCCCTCACAACCTCTTATATGTAATTTTGTATAACAATGAGGGTCTCCTTCCATTTCCATGCAATTTCCCTTTTCTCTCCCTTTCCCTCCCACCTCATGTCTCTGTTTAATGTTAATCTTTTCCTCCTGCTCTTATAGTTGCTCTCATTATATCAAAGAAGACATTTGGCATTTGTTTTTTAGGGATTGGCTAGCTTCACTTAGCATAATCTGCTCTAATGCCATCCATTTCCCTGCAAATTCCATGATTTTGTCATTTTTTAGTGCTGCGTAATACTCCATTGTGCATAAATGTTACATTTTTTTTTATCCATTCATCTATCGAAGGGCATCTGGGTTGGTTCCACAGTCTAGCTATTGTGAATTGTGCTGCTATGAACATCAATGTGGCAGTATCCCTGTAGTATGCTCTTTTAAGGTCTTCAGGGAATAGTCCGAGAAGGGCAATAGCTGGGTCAAATGGTGGTTCCATTCCCAGCTTTCCCAGGAATCTCCATACTGCTTTCCAAATTGGCCGCACCAATTTGCAGTCCCACCAGCAATGTACAAGAGTACCCTTTTCCCCACATCCTCGCCAGCACTTGTTGTTTGACTTCATAATGGCTGCCAATCTTACTGGAGTGAGATGGTATCTTAGGGTGGTTTTGATTTGCATTTCTCTGACTGCTAGAGATGGTGAGCATTTTTTCATGTACTTGTTGATTGATTGTATGTCCTCCTCTGAGAAGTGTCTGTTCAGGTCCTTGGCCCATTTGTTGATTGGGTTATTTGTTATCTTATTGTCTAATTTTTTGAGTTCTTTGTATACTCTGGATATTAGGGCTCTATCTGAAGTGTGAGGAGTAAACATTTGTTCCCATGATGTAGGCTCCCTATTTATCTCTCTTATTGTTTCTCTTGCTGAGAAGAAACTTTTCAGTTTCAGTAAGTCCCATTTGTTGATTCTTGTTATTAACTCTTGGGCTATGTACTGTATCTTCATAAAAGCTCCCCTCTGTTCATGTTGAGTCCTTACCTTCTATTTTATGAGAACAACTGTCATGTTGGATTACAACCCACCCCAATTGCCTCATTTTAACTTACTTTTTTAAAGAGAGTCTCTTCCACACAGTTCTATCATGAATTACTGGGGCTTAGGACTTCAACATAAATGTGGAGGGAACACAATTGAGACCATATCAGGGAGATACAGAGCAACAAGGTGTGTATGTGTGTGGGTTTACATGCACATGAGGACATTGAAGACCTCCTGATCTCAATGATGTGGAGAAGGAATTGATCAATTGAGCAAAAGAATGGCTGAGGCAAGGACAGAAGTAGGTTGTGCGGAAAGAAAAGGCAAAACAGAAACAAGCCTGGAGGTCTCAAATCTAGAATTTAGCCAGCCTCTCTCAGAATGCCGGTTTCCATTCAGTGGTGAATAGTGCTTACAAACCAGGTGCGTATGCAGCCATGTAGCTTGCTATTTTGAGGTGTCTTTGCTTCTAGTCCCTTTCAAGTGGACAGAGCTAACAGGGAAATATAGCCATTCTGATTCCTTAAACTTCAGTCCCATAACACAGCGTTCTTCTGTTTGTTCCTCCAATGCATATTTTTATTGCACTTACTCCATAGTGAGAAATCTGGGAGAATCATCCAAGTATTTATTCATGGCTCTGGCTTATAAAATATATAAATATCAATACCAAGACAAGTACTGATGACAAACTTACTAAGTTTGCTTTTTGCAGTTGATATTGTTCTTATAATATATACTATGGAGGGTGATGTCAGCATACTGAGTTCAAAATTTACTTGAATTAGTTCTTTTAAAAATAGTCAATGTGATATCAATTTGATATATAACTTGTTTAAGTTGAATTTCAGAATTACATCCTTTTTGAGTTAATTTTAGGTCTTGACACGATTTGGAAAAAATCGTGTCTGTATATGTATTGAACATGTCTGGAATGTTTTCTTGTCATTATTCTCTGAATAATGAAGTATAAACAACTGCTTATATAACATTTACCCTGTATGCAGCATTATAAATAATCAAATTATTTAAGGTATATGGTAGGTGTACAGAGGGTCTATGCAAATACTATGCCATTTAATAGAAGGGATTTGGGCATTCTCAGATATTGGTATCTGAGAGAGATTCTGGAATCAATTCTTCATGGATATCTGGGAAACAGCTGTACTTTTATTAGTTTCTGATTACTGCTACATTTGTTTCTTTTGTAAATTAAAGATTACCCTAATATTATTTAATATATTCATGTTTTTTTCTTGCTCAAAAGTCTGCATACTATAAATATTCTCTTGAAACTTGCTTTTGTTCCTTAATAATATGTCATGGAAATAACACCATACTATTTCATAAAAATCTTTACTTTTTTTTTTGAAAATTGTCAGATTGTTTAAATTGCCCCATTATATCAGTATGCCTTAATTTAATCAACTATTTTCTATTGATGGGCATTTAGATTGTATGCATGTTTGGTACAAATAATATAACTTGCAACAACCATGTCTTTCCTTTTTTCTTTTCTCTGAAGTGTACTTGAGTAAATTCCTGAATGTGGATTTCTGGATCAGGGAATAAATGCATATGTGATTTTCCTAGATATTGCCAAATTATATCACAGGGCATGTATTATTTTCCTAGGGCTGTAATAACAAATTATCATAAACTGGGTGGCTTAAAACAATAAAATTTATTTTCTTGCTGAGGCTGAAAGTCTGAAGTCAAGCTATTGACAGGCCATGTTCCCTCTACAGGCCCTAGGGGGACATTTTCTTGACTCTTTTCGGCTTCTGGTGTTTTGCTGGCAATCCTAGGTGTTCCTTGGCTCGTAGCTACTTCAATCTAGTCTCTGCACCTTAACATAGTGTACCGTGTGTGTGTGTGTGTGTGTGTGTGTGTGTGTGTGTGTATGTATGTGTGTCCAGATTTCCCTCTTCTTATAAGGATAACAGTTATTGCTTTAGTGCCCACTCTAATCCAGCATAAGCTCAGCTTAACTTAATTCTCAAAGACTCGGTTTCTAAATAGCTCACATGTGTACAGGTACAGGAGTGCTGTTTTCACTGCCGTCAGCTATAGATGAGAGTGTCTGCTTCCCCCACTTGGCCAACAGACAGTGCTGCCAAGTTTTTGAATACTTGCCAACCACACAGGTCCTAAAGGATGTCTTGGCATTTCTATTTTTGCTATTAGGAAAAGAGGTTGAGTATGTTTCATAGGTTTATGTGCCATTTTGTAAACTTGTCTCTTCATGCATTTTTAGACTGTGATTAAAAATGTCATGAAATTTTCAAAGATGCACAAAAGTAAGAGTGCATTTTAATGAGTGACTATTTCCAACAGCTGGCATCATCTACTGTCAACATTTCACCAATCTCCTTTTATCCATTACCCATGACCTGATACATTCATCTCTCGTCTTCCAAACATCCTATCACTTCATGTTTAAGAACCTTAATGCTAGGCGCGGTGGAGCAGGCCTGTAATCCCAGCAGCTCAGGAGGCTGAGGCAGAAGGATTGCAAGTTCAAAGTCAGCCTCAGCAATTTAGCAGGGCCCTCAGCAACTCAGTGAGTCCCTGTCTTAACATAAAAAAAAAAGGGCTGAGAATGTAGCTCAGGGTTTAAGCACCCCAGGGTTCAATCCCTGTCCCCCACAAAAAAAGAACTCTTCAGTGTGTAACTGCAACACATAGAACTTCAAAAAAGGATAAAAAACATAGTAGAATATTATTATACCTAGTAAAATTACCAATGATTCCCAGAATTTGTCTAATGCCATGTCTGTGCTCAAATGGTCTGAAATATCTTTTTTAGTATAATTCTTTAATTGATGGAATGAAAAGATTAGTCAAGATTGTATCTAGGGTCCTTTTTCATTTTGAAATTTGGAGATGTAGTCTCTAATTCTACATAATAGATTGAGACTAACCTTGCTGTTGTAAGCCGTGAAACACTGCCTGTAATGATCTCATTACTTACTGGTGAGCTCTTTAGAGCACTGTTTCCATGTTCTCTTCTTCAGTTTGTAATAGTCTTATCTATCGTGCGACCATTAGATTGTTATCTATGACTCCTCTGGAAATAGAGAGACGGGCTTCTCTAATGGGACTTTTCTCTAAAAGCATTTTTTCAGATGTCACAATAGACTATAATGCCACCTTAATCTTGCTGTGAACCTAATAGGGAGTGAAAAAATGTCACTGGCCATGGTATGATGGTTGGTTTGTCATTTTTTCTCATTTGCCATATCCTACTAATTCTTTCAAAATCTGACTTCACCTCTTCCCTGTCCCCTATGCGTTTACTGACTGCTACAGTCTATGTAGTGCTCTCTTAGGAAGAACCGGAATTCTGGTTTCAAAGCTTACTTCTGCCATTTATTAAGTATGGTCTTAGGTACTGTTTCCTTATCTGTGAAAAAGGGGAATGATAAATTTACCAGCTTCCTAGAGCTGTTAGGAAGATGAAATTCATGCATGGTAAGTACTTAGAAACAATGTCCTGAATGTAGAAAGTACTTAAGTGAATGATAGATCTTAATAATCTATTCCCCATCAGGAATATCTCTGTCTAAACCTGGGGTGTGTGTGTGTGTGTGTGTGTGTGTGTGTGTACATGTATGAAACTGGGGATCAAACTTAGGGGTTTTCTACCACCAAGCTATGCCCCAACCTTCTATTTTTAATTTTGAGACAGGGTCTTACTAAGTTGCCTACACTGGAGTCAAACTTGACATCCTCCTGCCTCAGTTTCCTGAGTCACTGGGATTACAGATGTGTGCCACCTGAACCCACTGGGCAGCACAGAGACAAACATTTCTCTCCATCACTGCGAAAGTCATTGGACTTGTCTGGTGGAGACTGCAATAATGCCAGGGGGAACCTGGTTCCCCTTTTCTTACTTGCATGAAGACTGTTCCTCTATCTTTTAGGACATAGTAGTTTAGAAGGAAAATGCTATTTACTCGGTCCTCTTTTTGGGATACTATTTATTGTGTAGAGAGCTAGAAGAATCCACTGGACCACACTCTCTGTTGGAACAGGATAATATATCAAAAGATGTCCCTTGTCTGGCCCTACCTCTTGGTTTTTCTCTTTGATGTGTCTGTCTGCAGATGACTCTTATGTGATCAACACATAGGGCATAGACTCTGGTGGGGAACCTCCTTCCTGTACTCTTTTGGTGGTTCTCGGGTGGCCACTGAGGACTGGGCAGGTAAGGTCAGTAGGGAGAAAGTCTACTCTTGATGTTTTTGGTCACAGATCTGAACTGCATTCGTTATTCCAGTCTCATCAGGGATCACAGAACTCAGGAATATGAATACGATCCCTTGTTTTAATCACCACACATCTATTCCTCAAGTTGATCAGATGCCATGGGGGAATGTGGCTGTTAGTTAGCGCCCTATAAAACTACAACAGCTCCTAAGTTCCTACTCAGTCAAGTCCAAATTTCTCTGCTTGACTATGAAACTCTATGATCTCACTCCACTCTAATTATACAATTTAATTGAATTCAATGACTTTTGCCTTAAAGTTTACTATATTTTATTTTTTTTTTGGTTTGATTTTGAGATTACAAAAATCATAAGACACGGGATCTTCATTATTGCTCTATAGCTTAGTTTAATAGAAAAGCATACAAATAAGTAAATATATAACATATATAATGTGCTAAGTGCTTGCTATAGTTTGAATATAGTTTATCCCTTACAAAACTCATGTTGAAGCTTGATCCCCAAAGTCACTGTTGGGAAATGTTGGGAAGAGGGATTAATGCCTTTCTTGAGGGAAGGTGTTAATTCTTGAGGGTCTGGATTATTCATTGTGACAGTGGGTTTTTATAAAGCCTGGTCACTCCTCACGTTTCGTCTTTTCCACCTGTACTTTATTGTACTTCCCATTTCCTTCCACGTTATGATGTGGAATGAGACCCTTTCCAGAAGCTGGACTGATGTTGGTGCCATGCTTTTGGACTTCTCAACTTTAAGAACTATAGGGCAAAATGGACTTCCTTCCCCTATAACTTATCCAGTCTCAGGTATTCTGTTATAGCAACTAACATAGATCTATATTAGAAAAATATCATAAATTCTAGCTGAATATGAAAGAGAGCAATAAATCCTTCCTAGAGCAAAAGAAAAATAAGAGAAATTTTCTCAGAAACACACACACACTCTTTCTCTCTCTCTCTCTCTCTCTCTCTCTCTCTCTCTCTTCTCTCTCTCTCTCTCTCTCTCTCTCTCTCTCTCTCTCTCTCTCTCTCTCTCATGGATGATAGGAGTTTGCCAGATAGAAATGTGTCAGGGGAAGGGCATTTTAGGTAAAGGGAGCAATATGAAAAAATAAGCCATGAAATTTATATCCCTTACTCCAAACATGTTTCTGTCCATAAGCCACAACTCTATGCATATGTTTAAACTGCTATGTAAGCTTGTAGAAGAAATCAAACTCAGTGTTATTTTGGATAGGATCCATCTGAGGGTTTTAATTTTTTTTTTTTTTTGCAACTGTAGGAGAGGGCCCGGAAAAGTACTTTCTGTTTAATGAGAGGACACAGCCTATACAATGGAGGATTAATTATTACAAGGCTCATGGATTTATTTTCAGAGGAGTGGGTTTGTTACTATCCTGGTTGGTGAATTCATTTACAGTGAAAAAAGTTCAGTTTCTCCCACCAAATATATTCTACAGGTTATAGCTTTTAATAACAAATATCTATAAATTATGTATAAAAATGAAATTTCTCATATGGAAATACACTATGAACAAGTGAACAAAGCCAGTTTTCAATACAAAGAGGCTTGGAGATTATCATAGACTTCATGTTTAAAAATTATATTCCCTGGAAATCAAATAAATAAAAAACAATAAAACAGAAAAAGATTTATGGTTAATAATTGAATATCTTGAGGAATTTGATAAGCCTTTAAAAATAAGCAACTCTTTAAGCTGAGGTGTAAAGTTCCTTGTTAAAAGGAGGCACCTCTATCATGGAGCTATAGCCCTACCTTATTTTACTTTAATTTTGAGACAAGGTCTCACTAAATTGCTGAGACTGTTCTTGAACTTGTGATCCTCCTGCCTCAGCCTCTGGAATAGATGGGATTAGATGTATGTGCCACTGTACTCTGGCTAATCATTAACTTCTTAATTAACTTCAGGGGCTGGCTAATGTACATGGGATTAAAATATTGTAAAGATAAGTGGAATGACTAAATATGATCAATAAATTGTCAAATCAAAGCGAGCATTCCTGATGAATATTAAAAAAAAATCTTGTACAACATCAAGAGAATTCTAGGTTTAAAAGAAAGCATTTAATTTATTTTTTTATTGTTGGTCGTTCAAAACATTACATAGTTCTTAATACATCATATTTCACAGTTTGATTCAAGTGGGTTATGAACTCCCAATTTTACCCCGTATACAGATTGCTGTATCACATCAGTTACCCTTCCATTGATTGACAAATTGCCTTTCTAGTGTCTGATGCATTCTGCTGTCTGTCCTATTCTCTACTATCCCCCCTCCCCTCCCCTCCCCTCCCCTTTTCTCTCTCTACCCCTTCTACTGTAAATCATTTCTTCGATTTGTATTATCTTGTCTTACCCCTCCTTTCCTCTTATATGTCATTTTGTATAACCCTGAGGATCGCCTTCCATTTCCATGCGGTTTCCCTTCTCACTCCCTTTCCCTCCCACCTCTCATCCCTGTTTAATGTAAATCTTCTTCTCAAACTTTCGTCCCTACCCTGTCCTTGTTTACTCCCCTTATATCAAAGGGGTCATTTGGTATTTATTTTTTAAAGATTGACTAGCTTCACTTAGCATAATCTGCTCTAATGCCATCCATTTCCCTCCAAATTCTATGATTTTGTCATTTCTTAATGCAGAGTAATACTCCATTGTGTATAAATGCCACATTTTTTTTATCCATTCATCTATTGAAGGGCATCTAGGCTGATTACACAATCTTGCTATCGTGAATTGTGCTGCTATGAACATCGATGTAGCAGTGTCCCTGTAGGATGCTCTTATTAGGTCTTTGGGGAATAGACCTAGAAGGGGAATAGCTGGGTCAAATGGTGGTTCCATTCCCAGCTTTCCAAGAAATCTCCATACTGCTTTCCAAATTGGCTGCACCAATTTGCAGTCCCACCAGCAATGAACAAGAGTGCCCTTTTCTCCACATCCTCTCCAGCACTTATTGTTGTTTGACTTTCTAATGGCTGCCAATCGTACTGGGGTGAGATGGTATCTTAGGGTAGTTTTGATTTGCATTTCTCTGACTGCTAGCGATGGTGAGCATTTTTTCATGTACTTATTGATTGATTGTATGTCCTCCTCTGAGAAGTGTCTGTTCAGGTCCTTGGCCCATTTGTTGATTGGGTTATTTGTTATCTTATTGTCTAATTTTTTGAGTTCTTTGTATATTCTGGTTATTAGGGCTCTATCTGAAGTGTGTGGAGTAAAGATTTGTTCCCAGGATGTAGGCTCCCTGTTTATCTCTCTTATTGTTTCTTTTGCTGAGAAAAAACTTTTCAGTTTGAGTAAGTCCCATTTGTTGATTCTAGTTGTTAACTTTTGCGCTATGGATGTCCTATTGAGGAATTTGGAGCCCGATCCCACAGTATGTAGATCATACCCTACTTTTTCTTCTATCAGATGCCGTGTCTCTGATTTAATATCAAGCTCCTTGATCCATTTTGAGTTAACTTTTGTGCATGGCGAGAGATAGGGATTCAGATTCATTTTGATGCAAATGGATTTCCAGTTTTCCCAGCACCATTTGTTGAAGATGCTATCCTTCCTCCATTGCATGCTTTTAGACCCTTTATCAAATATAAGATAGTTGTAGTTTTTTGGGTTGGTTACTGTGTCCTCTATTCTGTACCATTGGTCCACCCGCCTGTTTTGGTACCAGTACCATGCTGTTTTAGTTACTATTGCTCTGTAGTATAGTTTGAAGTCTGGTATAGCTATACCTCCTGATTCACACTTCCTGCTTAGCATTGTTTTTGCTATTCTGGGTCTTTTATTATTCCATATGAATTTCATGATTCTTTTATCTATTTCTACAAGAAATGCTGCTGGGATTTTGATTGGCATTGCATTAAACTTATAGAGAACTTTTGGTAATATCGCCATCTTGATGATGTTGGTTCTGCCTATCCATGAGCAGGGTATATTTTTCCATCTTCTAAGGTCTTCTTCTATATCTTTCTTTAGGGTTCTATAATTTTCCTTGTATAAATCTTTCACCTCTTTTGTTAGGTTGATTCCCAAGTATTTTATTTTTTGGGGGGATATTGTGAATGGAGTTGTTGTCCTCATTTCTGTTTCAGAGGATTTGTCGCTGATATACAGGAATGCCTTTGATTTATGCGTGTTGATCTTATATCCTGCCACTTTGCTGAATTCATTTATTAGTTCTAATAGCTTCTTTGTAGACCCTTTTGGGTCTGCTAGGTATAGAATCATATCATCTGCAAATAGTGATAATTTAAGTTCTTCTTTTCCTATTTTTATGCCTTTAATTTCTTTTGTCTGTCTAATTGCTCTGGCCAGTGTTTCGAGGACTATGTTGAACAGAAGTGGTGAGAGAGGGCATCCCTGTCTTGTACCAGATCTTAGAGTGAATGCCTTCAATTTTTCTCCATTCAGAATGATGCTGGCCTGTGGCTTATCATAGATTGCTTTTACCATGTTGAGGTATGATCCTGTTATCCCTAATTTTTCTAGCGTTTTGAACATAAAGGGATGCTGTACTTTGTCGAATGCTTTTTCTGCATCTATTGAGATGATCATATGGTTCTTATTTTTAAGTCTATTGATGTGGTGAATAACATTTATTGATTTCCGTATATTAAACCAGCCTTGCATCCCAGGGATGAATCCTACTTGATCATGATGTATAATTTTTTTGATATGTATTTGAATCCGATTCGCCAGAATTTTATTGAGGATTTTTGCGTCAAGGTTCATTAGAGATATTGGTCTGTAGTTTTCCTTCTTTGAAGTGTCTTTGTCTGGTTTCGGAATCAGGGTGATGTTGGCCTCGTAGAATGAATTTGGAAGTTCTCCCTCTTTTTCTATTTCCTGAAATAGCTTGAAAAGTATTGGTGTTAGTTCCTCTTTAAAGGTTTTGTAAAACTCTGCTGTATACCCATCCGGTCCTGGGCTTTTCTTAGTTGGTAGTCTTTTGATGGTTTCTTCTATTTCCTCTATTGTTATTGGTCTGTTTAGGTTGTCTATATCCTCCTGGCTCAATCTGGGCAGATCATAGGACTCAAGGAATTTATCTATGCCTTCACTATCTTCTATTTTATTGGAGTATAAGGATTCAAAGTAATTTCTGATTATCTTCTGTATTTCTGAAGTGTCTGTTGTGATATTGCCTTTTTCATCCCGTATGCTAGTAATTTGGGTTCTCTCTCTTCTTCTCTTCGTTAGCATGGCTAAGGGTCTGTCAATTTTATTTATTTTTTCAAAGAACCAGCTTTTAGTTTTGTCAATTTTTTCAATTGTTTCTTTTGTTTCAATTTCATTAATTTCAGCTCTGATTTTAATTATTTCTTGCCTTCTACTTCTTTTGCTGTTGTTTTGCTCTTCTTTTTCTAGGATTTTGAGATGAAGTATGAGATCATTTATTTGTTGGTTTTTTCTTTTTTTGAGGAATGAACTCCAAGCAATGAATTTTCCTCTTAGAACTGCTTTCAATGTGTCCCATAGATTCCGATATGTTGTGTCTGTGTTTTCATTTAACTCTAGGAATTTTTTAATTTCCTCCTTGATGTCTTCTAAAACCCATTGATCACTCAGCAACCTATTGTTCATTCTCCAGGTGATGCTTGATTTTTCCTTTCTTCTTTTATCATTGATTTTCAGTTTCATTCCATTATGATCAGATAAGATGCATGGTATTATCTCTACCCCTTTGTATTGTCTAAGAGTTGCCCTGTGACATAGTATATGGTCTATTTTTGAGAAGGTTCCATGTGCTGCTGAGAAAAAAGTGTAGCTACTTGATGTTGGGTGGTATAGTCTATATATGTCAATTAAGTCTAGGTTGTTAATTGTGTTATTGAGTTCTATAGTTTCCTTATTTAACTTTTGTTTGGAAGATCTGTCCAGTGGTGAGAGAGGTGTGTTGAAGTCTCCCATGATTATTGTATGGTGGTCTATTAGACTCTTGAACTTGAGAAGAGTTTGCTTGATGAACACAGCTGCACCATTATTTGGAGCATATATATTTATGATTGTTATGTCTTGTTGGTGTATGGTTCCCTTGAGCAGTATGAAGTGTCCTTCTATATCCCTTTTGATTAGCTTTGGCTTGAAATCTATTTTATTAGATATGAGTATGGACACTCCTGCTTGTTTCCGGGGTCCATATGAGTGATATGATTTTTCCCAACCTTTCACCTTCAGTCTATGTATATCTTTTCCTATCAAATGCGTCTCCTGTAGACAGCATATTGTTGGGTCTTGTTTTTTGATCCATTCTACTAGCCTGTGTCTCTTAATTGGTGAGTTTAAGCCATTAACATTTAGGGTTATTATTGAGATATGGTTTGTTCTTCTATCCATATTTGTTTATTGATGTTACTAAACCTGATTTGTTATCCTCTTTGACTACTTTCCCCCCTTTACTGTCCTACCTCCCATTGTTGGTTTTCAATGTTATTTTCCATTTCCTCTTTCTGTAATATTTTGCCAAGGATTTTTTGAAGAGATGGTTTTCTAGCTGCGAATTCTTTTAACTTTTGTTTATCGTGGAAGGTTTTAATTTCATCTTCTAACCTGAAGCTTAATTTCGCCGTATACAAGATTCTTGGTTGGAGCCCATTGTCTTTCAGTGTTTGAAATATGTAATTCCAGGATCTTCTAGCTTTCAGAGTCTGTGTTGAGAGATCAGCTGTTATCCTGATTGGTTTACCCCTAAATGTAATCTGCTTTCTTTCTCTTGCAGCTTTTAAAATTCTCTCCTTATTCTGTATGTTGGACATCTTCATTATAATGTGTCTAGGTGTGGATCTCTTATGATTTTGCACATTCGGCGTCCTGTAGGCTTCTAGGATTTGGGATTCTGTCTCATTCTTCAATTCTGGGAAGTTTTCTCGTATTATTTCACTGAATAGACTGTTTATTCCTTTGGAATGGAGCTCTGTGCCTTCCTGTATCCCAATGACTCTTAAATTTGGTCTTTTGATATTGTCCCATAATTCTTGGATGTTCTGCTCATGGTTTCTTAGCAGACTTGCTGAGCTGTCTATGTTCTTTTCCAGTTGAAATACTTTGTCTTCATTGTCTGATGTTCTCTCTTCTAAGTGATCTACTCTGCTGGTAGTATTCTCAATTGAGTTTTTAAGTTGGTTTATTGTTTCCTGCATTTCTAGAATTTCTATTTGTTTGTTTTTTATTACCTCTATCTCCCTGTGAAATTGATCTTTTACTTCCTGGATTTGTTTGTCAATGTGATCTTTCATTGTCTGATTTTGCTGTCTCATGTCTTCCTTGAGACTCCAGATCATCTGAAGCATATATATCCTGAACTCTTTATCTGATATTCCATCTGTTGCAGCTATTACCTCTTCTAAAGTTGAGTTGACCTGCATTGCTTGTGGTCCTTTCTTTCCTTGTCTTTTCATACTGCTCGCGTTTCTTTCTGCTTGGTGCAACTGTTGTGTTTTTGAAATTTACCCCCTATTTATTTATGTTGCTCTTGTATAGTTGAAAAGTCTCCCTTGCAGGTGCGGGCGGCAGCTGTGCCCCTACTCCAATTGGGGTGACGTGTCTACCACGCTGGTGTCTCTCTGGGCCTGTTCCGGGAGTGGAAGGCGGCTCTGCTCTGTCCCTATTCCAATTGGGGTGTCGTAACTACCATGCTGGCAGGTCGCTGGGCCAGTTCTGGGCGTGGGCGGTGGGCTTGGCTGGGGGGATTCCACCTAATGGCAGTCCCTAACCTCCCTGCTTGCTAATTAATGGCTTCTCTGAGGCGCCACGCCTTCTGTAGCTGCGGGGCAGGCCGCGCGAATCAGTTGGCCTGGATCTCCGGGGTCCTGCTGCTGGCTGTTTTGATGTTGCAAGCTGTTGGAGAGTGGTGGTGTATCCTTCAGCTTTCCCGGATGGTGGCCGCTGACTGCCTGGATGGAGTGTCCGCTGTGGGGGATGGGATGGGACTGTACCGCTTCCTTCCCCTTCTGAGATCCCGTGCTCGGCCCAAGGGTCCGTGTGGGCTTGGCTGGCGGGATTCCACCTAATGGCAGTCCCTAACCTCCCTGCTTGCTAATTAATGGCTTCACTAAGGCGCCACGCCTTCTGTAGCCGCAGGGCAGGCCGCACGAATCAGTTGGCCTGGATCTCCCGGGTCCTGCTGCAGGCTGTTGGGATCCCTGGCACTCTATCACTTTGATTTTTTCTGCCTGCCCCTCCCCAGCGCTGGCTAGCCAGGTTTCGTTTTGGCTGCTACTGGGAGGAGGGGTTGGAGGTCAGGTGTCTCTAGTTTCCCCCTAGTCTTTATGGAGGCTCAGCTTGATACTCCCTCTCCCGGCAAGCCTAGGAGAGATTTTATGCGAATTCCCGCTGTCTGGGGGGTGAGCTGAATGACACCAACCTGTTTTGATGTTGCACTCTGAAGGAGAGTGGCTGTGAATCCTTCAGCTTTACCGGATGGTGGCCGCTGACTGCCTCGGTGGAGTGTCCGCTGTGGGGGATGGGACTGTACCGCTTCCTTCCCCTTCTGAGATCCCGTGCTCGGCCCAAGGGTCCGTGTGGGCTTGGCTGGCGGGATTCCACCTAATGGCAGTCCCTAACCTCCCTGCTTGCTAATTAATGGCTTCACTGAGGCACCACACCTTCTGTAGCCTCAGGGCAGGCCGCGCGAATCAGTTGGCCTGGATCTCCCTGGTCCTGCTGCAGTTGGGATCCCTGGCACTCTATCACTTTTCGAAAGCATTTAATTTAATTAAGAAATATATGTCATGGGGCTGAGGTTGTGGCTCCATGGCAGAGCACTTGCTTAGTATGTGTGAGGTACTGGGATCAATCTTCCGTTAAAAATATATATAATAAAAAGGTCCATTGAGAACTAAAAAATATTTTTAAAAAGGAATATATTTGAAGAACACATTTTATAATTTATAAGTATATAATTTGGAAGTGTGTTTAAATATATCTATAATTGTGAGTGCCAGCCTTCAAGATGACCTCTGATAATCCCCATCTCCTTGTAGCCATATAATTGTGTCATTCCTACCCTTGAGTGTGGCTTGGATTTAGTCACTTGCTTCTAACTACTGGTATGACAGAAACAATAGTAATCCTATTTCCAAAATTAGGTTACTGAAGACTTTGGCTGGTTTCTTTCTTTCCTTTTTTCCTTTCCTCTCTACCTCCTTCATCATTACTCCATGGGAAACCAGCTGCCATGTTTGAAACAGTCCTATAGTAAGACCAAGGAACTGAAGCCTCCAGCCACCAGCCATCAGGGATCTGAGGTCTGCCGATAATTATATGAGTGATCTTGCAGTCATGTTGTTCTCCAGTTCCAATTGAGTCTTGAAATGTTTGCAGCCTTCCTTGCATCTTGACTGCAACGTCATGGGAGACTCTGAGCCATAACCACCCTGCTAATCTGTCCTGAATTTCTGCCTCTCAAGATCTATATGAGATAATAAATGTTTGTTGTTTTAAGCTGCCAAATTTTGGGGTAATTTGTTATGTAGCAAAAGAAAGCTAATAAGTAATGTAATGTATATATACACATAAGTATATAGGTATGCTTATACCAGGTATATCCCAATATTTTGTGGTGTAATCTAAAAGCTTTGCTATAGTATGTCACATTAATTATGTAGATTTTCCCCCATAGGAATCTGGCATTCATTTTTAGTCATTCTAATTTTTTTCTGAGACTTGTTTTTGAGTGAAAGATATTGCCTATCTTTTTATATTACTTTGTGAGAGATTGTTACATGTTTTATTTGTTAATTATTTTTCTGATATGTTGAGAGTATTATCTCCTAATCTCTGCTTATTTGAGAAATCGGTTTGTGTTATAACTACAAAACATACATTTTAAATATTTGAACTTTCTTTAGATTTTTTGGATTTTTGTGATTTCATTTCCTCCTAGATTGTCAAATCTATTGTTTTATTTCTCTTACTGTGTATTTTAATCACTAATTTTCTAATCTTCAATTTATTTGGCTTTAAACTCCCTGTGTCTATATTATATTCCTTAAATCTTAAATTCTATTTCTATTTTTTATAAAATAAATGAACTTTATAATCATTTGGAAAATTTTTATTCAAACCCCCTAACATTTATATTTAATTTTTATTTTAATAAGTTTTCTCTTTTTTCACTGGAATTAACTCTTTTCACTTATTTACCTCATTATATTTTATATTATGATATGTTAATAAAAGTATCTTTAAAACCTTACTTTGTTTTGAAATATAATACAGAAAAGAGCACAAAATGTACTTGTATAGTGTAGTGATGCAGTTGACACCTTGGTGCGTCTTTACAAGATCAAGGGAATTTCAGTAGAATTGCAAAGTTTTATTTTTAAATTTTATTTACTTTTTAGTAGTGAGATTGAACCCAGGGATACTTTACCACTGAGATACATCCCCAGCCCTTTAATTTTTTTTTTTTTTTTTTTGAGACAGGACATTGCTAAGTTGCTGAGGTTGTCCTTGAATTTGTAATCTTCCTGCCTCAGCCCTTGAATCACTGGAATTACAGGCAGGGGCCATCCCACCTGTTTTTTGTTTGTTTGTTTGTTTGTTTGTTCTTTCTTTTTTAAACAAGAAAAACTGAGGGAAAAATATCACAGAATAATAAGTTACAAAGCTTATTGGTGAGTATGAAAATGTTATTTATATTACTCTCTGGAATTCCCACTGAGTCCAAAATAGCTCATAATCAAAGAATCAATAATAAATAGGAGAAGTCAGTTGTCCTGAAAAGCTGTCTATAAAACAATGTTATAATATTTTCCAGTATTTAAGATAATAGTCAAGTACAGGATTTTAATGGCAAAAAAGGACAAACTGAAAAGAAAGTTTGTAGCCGTGTGGTGGTGCACACCTGTAATCCCAGTAGCTCGGGAGGCTGAGGCAGGGGGATCAGGAGTTCGAAGCCAGTTTCAGCAACAGCGAGGTGCTAAGCACCTCAGTGAGACCCTGTCTCTAAATAAAATACAAAATAGGGCTGGGGGTGTGGCTCAGTGGTCCAGCGCCCCTGAGTTCCATCCCCTGTAATCCCCCCACCCCAGAAAAGGGGACGTTTATGAGGAAAAAAAATCTTCCAAACCACTTCCCCCTTCCTTTCCTCCTTGGGGAAATGGAGACCCTAGCTGAGTCTGAGACCGGGATTTTATCAAAAGAGATATTTGATTGTAAGATGCCTCATTTTAAAAAAATTTAAACCCTAGTTAAGGAAATTAGATCTCAGAGCAAAAGGACTATGAATGTCAACTTAGAATTCACAGGTTTCATTCCAGAAAGAAGAGTACAAGGCCATGTCTTGATTGGATTGCAAGTCCCTCCTCTGGAGAAGGAAACTCGAGGACCCTTGGATGTGGAAAGTCATCAAGCCTTCTTTCTTAAAAAGATACCAAGGAAGAGATTGCTCAGAGCCTTGAACTCATGGAAAGAGTCTCGAAACTTAGGGGAAAATCAGAAGAAAAAATGCTAAAGGTAGAAATGTGTGGCTAAGTGAAGACAGACATCTGTTTATGGGGATGTCTTTTGATATATCTGAATCAAAATATTTTTTTTTCAGGGAGTTTCTAGTTTTGACTTGACTTGTACTATCTCAAATCTGTCAGTGAATAACATTGTGATAGGTGATAACGGGTGGGAAGAAATTTGTCATCCATTGCTTCTCAAACTTCAGAGTGTATCAGAATCATAAGGAAGGTGTGAGGAAACAGCTTGCTGCTCCTGCTATATGGTTTCCAATGGAGTAAGTCTGGGGTGGGACCTAGAAATTCACATTTCTAGCAATTTCTTGAGAAAACACACATTGGGATACTCTTGGTACCCATTGACCCTCTTTTCCAGAAGGTGGACGTATTTCCCTTGCTTTGGGTACTTCAGATCACAGCACAGACCTGTTAACTTCCCCAGAACATTGGCCCTGGCTGATGAGGCTGTCTTCATAGAGGTTTCTGGAAGATTACTAACCTCCTGCCCTGTACCTCCAGCAGTCAGAGATTGACTGACAGGTGCATACCAAAACCTGACCCCTTACCTAGAGAAATGACAGCTCTGTGGTCTGATGTACACCCCAGAGATGCTCCTTCTCTCTCCGCCAGCCCTTCCCTGCCACCTACTGATCAGTCCAAGGCTCTTTCTCTTCCCCTCTCCTGTTTTCCCTACTCGTTTGTAGGGGTTTTGTGAAAAACACACCCTCAGTGTATAAATTTTGGTGTATAAATCCCCATCTCTGTCTTAGCTTCCAGGAAACACTAACTGAAGACAATAGATAAAATGATTTCTAGGGATTTTCTTAAGATTTGTAAGTATCTGCTTGGGGCCCCTGTAGATTCAAATGAAAGCTGCTCACTGAATGTACTCTGGTTAATTGTTGCTCTCTGTCATTAAACATTTAATACTAGAAAAAAGTTATTTGTGAGCTGAGTGTGGTGGCAATGCCTATAATCCCAGCAACTCGGGAGGCTGAAACAGGAGGATGGAAAATTCAGCAACAGTCTGGGCAACTTATTGAGACTCTTGTGTCACCAAAAAAAAAAAAAAAAAAAAAAGACAGAAAGAAAGAAAGAAAAGAAAAGGTCAGTAGTAAAGTGGCCCTGGGTTCAGTCCCCAGTCCTGAAGTAAATAAAAAAATTTATTTGTGGACTTGGTATGTAGTACTGTTTGATTCAAAACATGTTTTGAAGACTCATGGCTGCTTTGTCCAATTGTTTTCAACTGATTAAAAACAGGAAGAAAATCTAAAGTTGATCAGGTGGCATTTTAGCCACGGAGAAAAGTTTAAAACAGTCAAGCTCATAAATCTTGAAGATGAGGAGGGAATGACAACGTGAAACAAATTTAGGAAAAGAGGGAGGAATGCCCAGTTTGAAATGCCTTTCCATCCAACTTGTGTTGTGTGAGGAGCTAGCTGTAGTTAGCTCAAGGTGTCATTCTGATACACTTCCTGCTACGGGCTTATTGACTTCACATATAGGTGGGGCAGTGCTAAAGGGGCTTTCTTGGCTTCAAGTTGAAAAAGGATTTAGGACCTTTGCATTTCCCCCTCAAACCTAGTTTCTCCTGTTTTGAAATGGCAATAGCTTAGCATCATGTTGAAAAAAATCATGTGGCCATGAGATTTTGACTGGATGGTTGGTCAGATGAGGTTTATTAGAGTTTGGTTTTGCCTTGTAGCTGATGAAGGGACAAATTGTATCAGCTTTGGCAATCTCAGTTTATCCTTCTATAAAATGTGGGTGAATGAGATGTCTGTTAAATTCCACATCATGTTTCTAGGTACAAACTAAGTGCTGATTTTCCTTGATATTTGAGACACCTGATTCCATCCAGCTCCTTCCTTGCTATAAAGTAAGTGCACTGTCACAAGCCTTTCCCAGTGGAGCTCTTTTGATTGCAAATTCTCATGATCTGTGCTCCTTCATCCCTTCAATTTTTAAAGGTGCCGGCTTGCACATTGTGTATAACCACTGGGGAAAAAAATCTGTCCACACAATCTATCAGTGGTTCAGCAATTTTCTGATGAAAGGTGAGAGAAATAAGTGCAAAGTGTCATTAGTTCTGGGACTGTGAATGAGATGATGTAACTAGATTAAAAAATAAAAAAGTGCCGACCCAACAAAACATAAACACCCTCCCTTAAGAACTTGTAAATTGAAACAGCGATAGTTTCCAGTAGCGGAAGGAATGTAAACCAGTTATTACACTCCACATGGAATCACATAATTTCATTCTTTAATCTGCATTTTTTTATCACACATTTTTTTAAAAGAAACCCCAGATCCTTTTAATTTCCCTGGACAATAATAGTTTTATCATGCTTCCTTGACAATTGATGATAGAGACAGACCTGGCATTTTGATTGCGTTAGTAAATCACTGACTGATGGAGGTGAGGTAGCAGTTCTCTCATATGCTGTACTCACACAGAAAGGCATGGGATACACTCTCACAGATGTCATCTTTGAAGTAAAATTGGTTGGAGTACACTTGCGACTCCACTCGTTGCCAGGCACATTTTCCCTTTAGGTCTTTAATTTGAAATACAAAGTATCCATAAATGCAATTCTCATATCAGCATGCAAGAGGGATAGGGAGAGTCCCCATAGCAGAGCAGTGGAAAGGCCTCTGACTCTCTATTAATCCGTGTATTGAATTCTAAGGGGCTCTAACTCCAGAGGTGTGAAATAAACCAGGAAAAATTAATTAGCACATTCTACTGCAATTAGATTTAAGTTCAGTGTTCTGGGTAAGGGAATTCAATAAAACAATATGTACTGAATTAGGTGTTTGGAAGCATGCTAAAATGATAAGCCCTTTTGCTGTGCTTTAATTAGTGAGGGAGAAGTTACACTTGTAAACTTGGATTTATATTTGAAAGGTCTGAGATGTAGGAATGGCAGGTATTTTACTTCACGTTTCCCATGGAGTCAAGTGTGTCCCTAAAGTCCATGCTGGATGGACAACTAAGAGTGCCTTCTCTCCTATTGGTATCTCTCCCTCTGCCATCTTTATGGTCCAATCTATATTTGAGCACATTTTTTCCTCCCTTTGCTTTTCTGGTTCTCAAACTCTGCCCCGAGGTAGCAAGTTCACAAAAGAACTGTCATAATAGACATCTTAAATTTTAAGGGAAAACAGCTCTGTCAGATAATCAAGCAAACTCTAGTTCTAATATCAGAAAGTGATATATTGCTTTCAGTGGAGTCATATTTCAGCAAAGCTAGGTTTTGGGCATTTGCTGGGATTTAAAATCGACACTCTTAAACATCAATGTGCGATGGGAAACGAGGGTGACAGTGTCCAGTCTAATTCCAACGGTTGAGAAGTTGTGCAGTGCCCTACAAGCATACACTCCCATTTAGTTAAGTGATTTTGGTTAATTAAGAGGAAATTAAAAATATTTCTTTCAATTTATGCTTAGTATTTTCCAAACTGGTCTAAGGTGTTAGGCCTAAAGTGCTTATTAAGGGTTTGGATTTAATTACTAAAAAGTGTAACAGGTATTTATTTTGGCTTTAGGAGTTACTAAAGGTGTTTTGAACTGAGAACCTGGAGCTGGAGGAAAAGTGATATGCTCCTTAGGTTCCATGTGAAGGATGGCAAACCTTACATGATCTTCCATTTATGAGAAAAATGAAGTGTTCTCTCTGTACTGTTAACTGGTGGTTTGGGGCCTTTTACATTTCCATAACTCAATGCTCTTTTTGCCTTCCTCATTCTGACCAATGGCAATTTTGAGGAAAGGGTAAGAATGTCGGTGAATGATGGGGAGGGCAGGGAAAGAAAAAGGGAGGACAAAAGGAGAAGAAAAGCCTATGCTGGCACATATATAGGTAATTATTATGCAAATGCTAAAATGAAGTTCAGAAAAATTGTCACAGTAGGTCAGAGGAACAGATACGTGAAAATGAGAGCTAGAACCCATTCTTTCCTCTCCCCACTCTGTGGGTGGTCGGTTCAGGTTCAGAACATATAATGCTGTGCTTCAGTATCTGGGGGTCAGAAGTGACATCAGTGATGTTCTAATCTTAGAACTGTCTCAATTTAAAGACCTAGTGATTGAATGCAATCTGTAGAAGAGCCCTCCAACAGTGTTAGGTCTGATGAGACTCCCTCCATTTCTGTCTGCTTCTCAAGCAAATCTGTGTGTGCCATGGAACCTGGCTGCTGGTGAGGGTGGGAAGCCCTTGCTCTGCAGTCTATGGGTAGCAGAAGTCTCTTATCACACATCTGGGGGAAATGAGCAGGAAGCCCAAGTCTAACCAACTAGGCTGCAGTTTTACTCAGGCATACATTCATCCCTGAGAAAGAGCTCTCTGCTTTGTTTCCTACCCTAATTTCCAGTCCTTGCATGCCATTATCTGTTCTTCATTTACCATGGTGCACACTACTAAATTGATGCTGTTGGTATTTCTATATGCTATCTTCAAGGGCATGACCTGGGAGTAATGACACTGTTATCAACTGCAGGTTATGTATTATAGGTCTCTCTCAGTGCTTCAGAGGAAGAATTTTATGAAAATTTTAGACATCTGAAAGGTAGGCAGAAACTACAGATGATTGTTTTTCATATATATATATATATAGTTATATAGTTATATAGTTATATATATATATATAAATATAATTTTCATTGCTCTCTTTCCCATCTAAAAGTGGACAATGACCCTATGAGATTTAATATTTGAAATTGCCCTCCTGCACACCAAATCCTGTTTTCTAACTCTATGCTATGAGCAGCTCTGCCTCAACTGCCAGAGCCATGTGAGGTAGAGGGCTGGGAGGGAATGCAGCAGCATAATTCCACAAACCTCCCGGGAATATGAATTCTCAGGGACATCTGGAAAGTCCTGAAGCAGAATGTAAAGGAGCATATCTACCCCAGAGATCAGATATGTCTATAACTCCTAAAATAGATAGTACAAGCTGGAGAGAAAAATTTCAGAATCAAAGAGTGGAGTAACAGACAAGGTATAGAAGGCAAAGAGGAAATTTTGATAAAAGAGAAGAGATGGTGAAGAAGATTAAAAGAAAAAAGATCTTGGAGAAAGATGCATAGCTGCTTCTTAGTAAAGCCATTGTTTGCTACTGATGGAAAACAGTGTCCTGCCACGAAAGGGTGGGACTTAGAGTTACAGGATCCTGGAGTTTGTGTCCCCGATTCTATTGCCTCATAACCACCTTGTGCAAAAGGAACACCAGAGCCTGAGTAGAGTTAGGACAAGTCATGAGTGATGAGGTACGCGGTTACAAAATTATGTTGCTTCTAACCATGAATAGAAATTCATAGAATTCACATTTATTACCAATGTAGATGGGTGCAAATTCCGTCTGTTCAGCACTGAAGGGGGGCCCGTCATGTCAATACTACATTTGTTTCTTCAAATAAATTTTTCTTGGGAAAAGGAGAATCTTGTTTTTGCCCTGGGTGTTCTTCACTGAATATATGTAGCTTATTTGTGCTTCAAAATGGGTCATCCCATAGTGGTTGTATTTCCAAGGGATCCTGTACCTACTTTTTAAAATTTATTTGCCATTTGTTCTAATTACTTATACACAACATTAGAATGCACTTTGATACATCAGATATAGATGGAGTATAATTTTTCATTCTTCTGGTTGTATGTGATATAGAATCCCACCAGTCTTACAGTTAATATTTACGTAGGGTAATAATGTCAGATTCATTCCATTTTCCTTCCTACCCCATATCACCTCTCCTCCTTTTACTCCCCTCTACCTAAAGTAATTCTATTCTTCCCTAGACCCCCTGTATTGTGAATTAGCATCTGCATATCAGAGAAAGCATTCAGCCTTTGTTTTTTGGGGATTGACTTATTTTCCTTGGCATGATATTCTCCAGATCCATCCATTTACCAGCAAATGTCATAATTTCATTCTTCATATCTATATCTATATCTATATCTATATCTATATCTATATCTATATCTATATCTATCTATCTATCTATCTATCTATATATATATATCACATTTTCTTTATCCATTTATCTCTTGAAGGGCACCTAGATTGGTTCCATTGTTTAGCTACTATGAGTTGAGCTGCTATAAACATTGATGTGACTGTGTCAGTGTAATATGCTGATTTTAAGTCCTTTGGATATAGCTGGGTCAAATGGTGGTTCCATTCCAAGTTTTCTGAGGAATTTCCACATCTCTTTCCATAATTGTTGCACCAATTTGCATTACCACCAGCAATGTATGCCTTTTTCCCCACATCCTCGCCAACATTTATTGTTGTTTGTATTCTTGATAATTGCCATTCTGACTTGGGTGAGTTTTGACTTTCAGAGTTGTTTCAGTCAGATTTTTCACTACTGTCACCAAAAGACCTGACAAGAATGATTTTAAGGAGGGAAAATTTCTTTTGGGGCTCACGGTTTCAGAGGCCTCAGTCCATAGACAGCTGGCTCCATTCTTCAGGGCTTAAGGTGAGGCAGAATGTCGCAGCAAAAGAGTGTGGTGGAAAAAAGTGGCTCAGGACATGATTAAGAAAAAGAGAGCCTCCACTCACCAGATACAAAATATATACACCAAAGTCATGCCCACAGTGCCCCCTCCTCCAGCCACTCCCTACCTGTCTTACTTACCACTGGGTCATCCCTGTCAGGGGATTTGTTCACTGATTGGGTTAAGGCTCTTAAAATGCAATCATTTCACCTCTTAGTATTCTTGCATAGTCTCATGCATGAGTTTTTTGGGGACACCTGATATCTAAACCATAACAAGAATTGACTTTCTGGGCAAAATAAGACTATGAGATAATTGGTGAATTTTTCTCCAGAAATATCTAAGTTTTTATAATGTTAGGCAATTCACTCTATCAAATTTAGACATCTTTCATACATATTCACACACACTCACCCAAAGATGAATCTTTCATTTTTATTGTACTTCCAGCTAACCTAGACCTGCCACCATCTTATGACTGTGACTGTCAGTTGGTAAGAAAATCATAGAGAAGTGGACCCAGCATGGAGTTTCTGAACAAATCCTTGAGTTACTTAATGCCAGGTGCTTATTATTTAGGAAACAGAATACTATTTGATTGATTCACTACCACACAGATATTCTGTTGTAGCCAAAAGTCTCTTTGATCTTTCAATTTCATAATTGAATGTAACTGCTAGAATAATTTGTAGCAGCAGATATCACAATCTCTCCAGTACTGGCTATCTCATCTTTAAAAATGAAGGTGAAAACACCTGCCCTGGAGAATTGTTAAGATAATATGTGTGGAGAAAAAAAATCCTGTAATATACCTTCTACAATATAGTAGATGATCAGTACTTCCCTTCTCCTAGATGAATTCCTCTAGAGCTAGCATGCTTGTTCAAATACCACTTCTCCATCAATTTGTCATTCTCTAGACTTGAGATAATATTGTCCATCTTTACCTTTTTCTTTTTATTGCTTTCCACATATAACCAATTGTGCTAAGGTATGAAGTTTTAAAGATGGTATTACTTTTCCCTACACTTGTAGACTTGGAATTTTAATTAGGAGTTAAGCGATCCATTGATTTTTCCAGTCCTCTAGAACAAAATAAAGTATTTACTATAGCACAATATAGAATTAAATACAAATGATATGAAAACAATTTTATTGAATGTTTTTGGATTAGGAGATCATATTATTCCAGAATATTTAGGACTAGGAGAGAACTTTAGAATTCTTTTTGATTACATAGATGAGAAAACAGGTCTGGACTGTAAAGTGATTTATACAAGGTTAAATATGCTACTCTGAGCAGATTAAGATCATCCTGCAAGAGATATTTCTGGATGAAAGACAAACAGGATAATTCAGACAGTGAAAGTTTTATCAAACTCTAAGAAGGATTATGGACTATTTGTTCTGAGAGTTTTTATTTTAAAATAATTTATTTTATCTTCTGTGAATAATGCTTAAAGGAAAGTCAAGATGATGTTTTGCCACTTCAATTCAACTAATGAATTTAGATAAGATCCAATAGGGCAAATACATAAAAAGATCACAGGCATATTTTTTCAAGAAATTCAGCCCTCTGGTTTTCTATTTAAAACCTTTTTCATTTGGGGAATATGCTCTCTCCAGAAACACAGAGCAAATGCATAATATGCCCCATGAGCAAAACTTTTTAATGTTCTGTCATGAAATCAACAATATTAATAAAATGAAATTGCATAGCATAGGATTCGTTTTAAGACAAATATTTCCTTAATAGGAAAACTGAGCCACAGATTTTGAGTAGATTAGAATATGGGTTTATTCTGGGACAGAACTCTATAATGCAGGCACACCCCCAAGCCCTATGAACTCAGAAGTTGACAAAGATCGACCATATCAACGATTCTATGTGTTGATTTTATCTTGGCCTGGGATTGTGAATGTGAAATAGACATTTCAGAAAAGTTCAGCTGAACATTTCCAAAATAGGTGGGCACATATGAGCTACAGGTTCTCCGGAAGCTCCTGGATTTTGTTGTAAGTTGTGAGCCTGTTTACATTGCTCATGTTTGAATGTGCATGGTCTAGTCCAAGCAACCAGCTTAAATGCTTTCACAAAGAGCCCTTCGAGTGATCTGAATTACAAGGCCTCTTCCTAAGGAGCATACACACTTCTTTCTTCAAAAATGAAATTTATTTAAAAATCTAATGCTTTCCAATAAGCTATTATCATCACCAGAGGACTGTGGAACAACAGCCTTCGAACCTCACACGTGGAATGTTCCCCATCCGCCCATGAAAGTTTCTTGGGCTCATCTGTTGTCTTTGGTTAGCAGCTTCCCACACCTCCTCCCCCAGTACACTCTATGTCCACATGACTCTTCTAGTATTTGAAGAATTTTTAGAGAGGGGAGGTGGCTTCAAGTCAGAGCTAAGCCAGATTCCACAGCTGGCCCACACACGATGCTTCAAGCCTCCACCAATTGGCTCTGGGAGGTCAGAGCCACATGTTTGCAAATTATATTTAGGTCCCTTATCAAAGAAGTAGACTCTCATCCTTGGCCACAAGTTCATCATTGTGCACATTTAACCATTCACAGAAGACTGAAGTCTGTGGGTTTTCATACTTGGAGGTTTTATTTTTGCCTGAGGGTCAAAGGCTCAAAATGATCTTTCTCAATAAAAAAATAATAGGAAATTAAGGAAAACGACCCGGTGTCACTGGTGTTTTCTGTTGGTGGTATCTTTTATAATGATGAGTGTATTGAGCAACTTTTGAATGAGATGCTTATATTTCTGGGAAGGAAAAAAACTTAGAAATGGTCAATGTCACCATAACCTCTATCTCCTCCAGCAGCTATAATGAATGAAGAAGGATACTTTGCCCCTTTTACAATGGCCAACATTGAGTCTCCATTTCTGTCTTATCTGAACAAACAATTTTACAGTTTCAAAATCACGTTTGTAAGCATTATCTCCTACTTCCAGGTGTTGTTGAAAGGAGCGATGCAGCTCCTTTCCCATAGTCTCACAGCAAAAAGCAAAAACTAGTACTATTTTATTTCAGAGAAGGAACCAGACTTTCTTCTGGCAAATAACTCACCACTCAAAACTGTACATCTTTCAAAGACACTTCAAAACAGGGTTTTCAGTAAGGAGGAGCAATGGTTTCTTTTGAGCGTGGTGACATTCCTGGAGGCAGTCCTCCTAGAGGAGGCATCTTTAATGAATGCAGAAGTCCATATTTCCACAGTTGGCCTCTCCCTTTGTGGGGATGCATATTGAAGCTTCTTAGCCCTTTCTCCAAAGGTCTTTCCCTCTGTCCTAGGCTACAGTGATCTCTATCTTTGCATAAATGCTGTTAAATGCTGTTAAGATGACCCTATTTGGTAGGCGTTTCCTATAATAAAATGATCAAGAAGCTATAGATTATGTCTTCACAAAATAGAAGAAAAGAATTGTCCCCAAAGTTGTATAATACAAGTAAAATTCCTACATTTTCCTCTGCTTAAAACAGTGACTCAAATTTAGATTGAACTTATCATCGAACTCTTGGAAACACAAGGGGATAATGGAAGACGACAGGGCTATGCAGTTCTATAATTATTCTAAGACATGGTCTGGTAATTAGAGTTCAAGTCAAAGGAGTTAGGTTTTTCTGCCTATCAATCAATGAAAGAGAGCAGGGTTTGTTTTTTTTTTTTTTTTTTTTTTTTTTGCCTGGTGAGAAAAGCCTGAACTTTCTTTTGATTCTTGTTTGATCTTTGAGGTTCTCAATGTGTGACAGTGAAGGATGCAACATTGATTAAGTTCATCTCTTCTAATTTCCCTTATTCTTCTGTAAAATGAGAATAAAGGCATCCATCTTAAAGGTCACTGAGAATATTAAGCAAGTCTCTGACTATAAAGAACTTAGCCAAGTGCATGACACATGGTAATACTAATACTCTTACTACCAATTCTAATGCGGAAGTATGATGTATGGGAAGATCATCAGCCAGGGAGTCAATGAACTTGAACTTGAATGGTAATTCAGCATTTACCCAGGTATTTATTGTTATGCAATTTTGTAATAAGTTATACATATAAAGTGGAGATTTCTTTGAGATCACTTTCAGTTCCAAACCTTTAATTACTCTGTTTGAATATATCTATAGTGCTATGGATAAATGGAAATCCCATGTAAGTTAGGTGTGGTGGTGCACGCCTATTATCCCAGTGACTGGCGGGAGGCTGAGGCAGGAGGATCATGTGTTCAAAGCTAGCCTCAGCAAGTCAGTGAGGCCCTAAGCAGCTCAGTGAAACCCTGTTTCTAAATAAAATATAAAAAAAGTCTGTGGATGTGGTCCAGTGGTTAAGTGCCCCTGGATTCAATCCCTAGTACCAAAAAACAAAACAAAAAAAAAACAAACAAACAAACAAAAAAAGAAATTCCATGTACTTTCTGTCCTGTGAATTTAGTTGTGGTACCATCTGATATGGAGTTAGTATGTTTTTGATTTAGATTCTTTGAAGTCACTGAATTCATCCTGTTCTTCATGTAAGAACTTTAACATAGCTTCACCTTCTACTTTTTGTTTATGGCTTCATCAGCAATGTGGGGACAGGCGATTTCTAGGGAAGGATGGTTACCAGTTGATGACAGTGACAGTCCTCAGGACACAGTCATTTGCATAGGTTAGTCCCTGTTCCCTTGTGGATTTTGTATGACAAGTGGGGAAATTAGAATCAAAAGTAATCTCTTAGTTATTAAATTCAGTCACCTTCTTTTAGTGCTTATCTTTCTCGATAAATGTAAAACCTTATATTCATGCCTATTACCGTTTGGGGAGGTGGCAGTGGTGGTACCCATGATGTGAGTGTCTTGTGTTCCCTTAGAAGCAAAACTAGAAATGAGGATTCAGATACTCGGGGTCTGTTAAGGGAGCATGACCAATAAAGACCAGGCAGCAAGTTGGGGGGGCAGGTTGGAGAAGGAGCAAACCAAGCAGGGGTGGAAGGGTTGAGCCTCAGCTTCCAGTTGATCTTGCAGGAAAACTGCCAAAATACACTTCCACGCTCCCACACAGACAGTCATTGGCTAATGGACCACGCTGGGCAGGGAGGGTGGGGATCATACCCTCCTAGGTACTTTCAGATCTTAAAGCCTACGGAGAAAGTAGTTCCAATAACCTCGAGTCAGGTGTCTGAAGAAAACCAGAGCTGTAGGGCTTTTGTGACCAGGACCTGAGGAATCCTGGCCAGTGCACCAGCAGTATCTACTGGTCTCCATCAGTATCTCCTTTACACTCTAAACTTCATCTTAACGAGGTTGGAGATTTCTACATCCTGATCTCTAAATTTGACCTCTTACTAAAATTTGTGATTCCCTTCATATCAAAAGTTGACCCAGTGTCCCCCTGATTATGGATTGTCTAAGCAGTCAGAGGTGGGGAGAGTGTGTAGTGGCTGACCTTGAGTCCTCCGATTGACCACTACTCCTCTAATGGATGATCCCAGTATCATGCACTCAACTGAAGGTCATTCCTCACTTTAGAAAGGCTGTCATGGAGCAAGCTTTCTGTGGATGAGGGTTTTGCCTCCATTTGAAGGACTCTGAAGACAGATGGATATAGACTGGGTCCTACAGCGGGCAGAACATTTGTCTCTTTGTGATATCTTCTCTGATTTGTCTTTTTACCTTGCATGATTTTAAGACTTTATAAAAGGATTGGAAAACATAAAGGGTTTATACAAAAGACTTTAAAATGGCATTTTATGGACGGAACTGAAGCAGGCCAGAGACCCTCTGCCCAAAAGACCCTTGCCATAATTCAGCTTCTCCTCTATTTAGATCAGAAGGATGTCTGCAGAGGTTATTGTGGTTGGTAGTTTCCTCTTTCTTGTAAATGCCAGGTTTGCACACAAAAGGTGTGGTAGAGTTAGTCTGCAGGCTTGTTGTACAAAAAGATATTATCTCCATTTTCTTGATTAAAATAAAAACAAAACCTTGTGAAACCTGTGTCTGGGTCTAGGGGATGGAACAGAGAGTTCTTGTCATGTAAATCTCCAAACCCCTCCATTCATTGGGTATAGAGTTCAAAGAATTTCCAAAATTTTTGTTCAGAGAATTTGAGGCAACAGCCCTCTCTGAAATCTGCTGTCAATAAACCTGCTTCCTGAAAATTCAAAATGAATGAATGAATGAATGAATAAATAAATAAAATAAAATGGCATTTTATTAAATACAACTTTTTTCATAGTGAAGAAAAAAAACCACTCACTCAAGAAGGTAATTCACTAATTTGACTCCTAAGCTTTCTCTTTTGTATCCAGGTCCTTGACTTTCTTCCAGGAAATTCTCCTATAAGGTATAAATCTCCAGTCTTCTTTCGTGAATGACTTTTCCATTGGAACTTTGTTTCATCTTTCCTAGGTTCCATCTTCTGACACCATCAGACTCTGTGGGATGCAGTACTTCCCAATGGTGCATTTCCTAAGTCTGGGTTTTGAAGATAGAGATAACATTTATCATTGAAGAAATAATAGTCCAACATTGAGTGCCATGCACACATATCCACACCCTCAAGTTTTAACAAGAAAGATTCTCAGATGCAGTATGATCCCTAAAAAGGGGAAGAGGAGATTAATTTTGTCAGTTGTCCTAATAGATGATTTCTTCCTCCCATAATGGCAATATTAGTTTGTGTTTTTATAAAGAACTATGGTTCGTTTTGTTTATCCTCTGACCTGCACTTTGTCTTTGAAATTTGTGAAATGAAGGCGAATGCTATTTGTTCAACAAAACTATTTTGTTATCTTTTTGGACTAAATAATTCCCATGTTTTCAAGCCTCTCTTACAGTTAAATTATGGTCATGTGACTGAATTGTGGGCAAAAGTGATATACACAATTCTTTGGCTTGATTTCTAGAACCCTTTCATTAAAGTTTCCATTTTCTCTCTTGTTCCCCAAGTGCCAGTTGGCATCAATATTACAATGATCTTGGAATCCAAGATAAAAGAACTTCCATCGTCTTAGGTCCCTGAATGACTACATGGAGTTCCTCTTCCTTTGCCAGTATTATCTAGAATCAAATGAATGAAAAAATAAAATCCATGATATTAGGTTTTGAGATTTGAGGGGTTTTCTGCCAAAAGCAGTTAATACTGTCCAGACACATGGCTTGACTTGAAATAAGTAATAACTCTGCATTTGACATTTCTTAATGGGAGCTTCAATCACTACACATCCAATTACTTATAAGGCCGGATTAAGTTCTTAACCAAATCACTGGGGCTTCAGTAGTGTGTGTATAAGGGCACAGATGTGGCAGGGAGGATATACCATGAAAATATATGTTTTCATGACAAATATCTCTGATGAACACTGGACACGGTCAAATCTGAGCCACTTTTGTTTTTCTACAAATTCTTCTTGTTTATTTTTTATTTCAGTAATTAGCATTATCTTGATAATCACTTATGCAGTATCCTCCTTTTACTTATATTTACTCCTATAACTTAGTCAAGGAATCCTTTGGATCCTGTATTTCCAATACTCTTCCTGTCTATCTCATATTCTTTCCATTTTCTGCTATCTCTATCATATGTCAGACTCCTATTATTTTTAGTATAGTATTGCCCTGTCCTCCTTACTCCTTAGCCTCTTCCAAACTCTTCTATATTCTGCTACCAGATTAATCTTTTTAAAGCTCTTTTCTTATATTTCTCAATTCATAAACCTTCAACAATTCTCCACTGCTGGCCAAAAGTATGTCATATTTCTTTGCAAAGCATTCGAGGAACTCTGACTTATTCCAACCCAAGTTTCCAGCCAGCCTTACCTCTCACTGATCTCCTTTACATTACCAGTTCTTCAGCCAAAATGCATTGTTTACTGTTTCTTCAATGTGCACTAGTTCCTACCTCTTTATCTTTTGTTCTCTTTGGATGATTTCTCTCACTTTGTAATTTCCTTTGTGCTCATTGCTGCCTGTCAAAATCCTGTCCTCCTTCAAACTCGAGTCAAATACTTATATGAAATTTTTTCTGTTCTCCTCAGCAAGAAGGAATGCCAATAACATGAACCTCCCACCCTACCTTTAAAATAAATAAAATAAAATGGCATAAAATAAAATAAATGAATGTTCAATAACATGAACCTCCCACCCTACCTTTGGTACTTGTCCCATTTTACTGTGACTTGTAGAGGTGATGAGTTGTAGCAGATTTGGCGTTAGATAACCAATGGTTGAATCTGAGTTCTGTCTTTTAGTACTTCTGTGTGGTTTTGGTACATACAGATGTAATCATTTAGCCTCTTTTTTTTCTTTCAATTTTTCTTTCATTCAAGAAGAACAAACACTTCCACAAAAATCGTAAGGTTATTTTGAATATTAAATGAGAAGATGTATATAAAAGTTTGTAGTATCAGTATTATATTAGTTCATACTTGACCTGCATATCAGATTCCCTGTATCTAGGAAGCATGGTTCATTCAGTTTTTGAGTGTGTGTTCCTCACAATACTTTATTTAGGGTTTTATACATAGCAGGTACTTAAATATGTTTGTTGGATTGCTTAATGTTTTAACATAATAAATTACACTAAAAAATGCCAGAATTATCTTGTTTATATCCCACATAAACAATGATCTACTTAATGCAGTCTTTCTCTTTGTCCACTTGAGAGTTCCTCTTAATATGGTTCCATTATTCAATCCTAATGCTACAAAATTATACTGTTTATGTTTATGTAGTATTCTCCCTAATGTTTATACTCTAGTTCATCTAAAACTTCTATCAGTTTTATCTTGAGTCTTTTGATAAAGATGTTTTCTTATTTGAGCATGGAAGTCTCTGTGTAGTTCTAAGTGCTCGACATTACAATTTTATGGTACCATAACTTTGGCAATTTATGTCTCATAATTTTTAAATCTCAAGAAAAGCCAACACACACCCACGTCCACATGTGTGTGCATGAACACACACACACACTCAAATAAATAAAAAGAAGAAGGAAAAGATTTTTGTAAATTTAATTTCTTAGGAAAGAATAGATTCTTCTTTTTGCCCTGAAGGCTTAACCAACTGTAAGACACCAGAGGGTGGAGATCTAGGACTATTTATGGCATTTATACAGTTTGTCCTTGCTTGTACAGCCTAACCTGATATTTAGTCACTTAAGATGATTGACCAACTGGATTGTTACTCTTTCTTTCTTCTCTTCCATTCCTTTCAATGTCAATGTTGCAAGCACTCTACCTCAGAATTATCCAGAAATCAGGAATAAGTCTTACAGGGGAAGGGAATGTTGAAAAATACAGAAATATTGAACAGAGAATGTTTTAGAAAATGTGGACTCCAATGAGAAGGTGCCACCTAGTATGAAATTTTCATCTAGTAAAAAAAGATCACTATGGTTTGTTCTTGTGATGCACCAATGAGGAATTAAACTTAGAAACTCAGATCCTACATGTGTCTTCCCTCAATGGGAAGAAAACTTGTTTGGGTTATTTAGGAGGCAGCATAGGATTAAGGAGTGACATAATCTCCTTCTTGGAAGAGTCTGGCTGGAGTTTATGCCATTTTCGGAAAGGGTTGGGTGATACATCAAGAATGATAGACTGTTTGGAAAAAGACCTATGACAAACCCTAACCCCCTTGAGTTTTCTTGGGGAAGAAACAAGAAAGCAAAAGAAAATCTAGGCACTAATGTGCAAGTTCCTGTTATCCTGATACAGAAAAAACTGTGTGCCCAGAATTCTTACAAGTCAATTTGTGCGATTCCATGGGGACTGCATGCATTCAGATAGAATCTTAGTCTCAAAGATGCTTATATGGAAGGCTCCATCTTGTGTTGAGTGGAGGGAGGGTATTTTATGAAAAAAAAAAAAAGAAGAGAAATGCAAAGGAAGAATACCCCAAAGCTGTGTTGAATCAAAGGAGCTGTAGTGAGTAACTTAGAAATGGAGCGCAATTTATTTACGAAATGCTCTTTAAAATTTCCACTGTCATTACCTCTGTGTACTCCAAGCTTGTGTGATTTATGAGTTGAGGGAGGATAGGATCTAGGCACTAATGTGCAAGTTCCTGTTATGACTCCATATTTTTTCAGTTGTCCATGATGATGACGAAGGTGGCTGACTGGGGAATCCAATATAGAAGCATAATCTCTGTCTGTCTGTCTCTCTCTCACTTTCACACACACCTACACACACTTCTGGCTTTCGGGAGAAGGCATTCTCCTCTTCTTTAGTCTTCTCTTCCTGATTCTACTGGGCTTTCTTACTTATACATTTTCATCTGCTGATAGAAACCAAATTAATCTTAAATAAAATTAAACACTTTTTTTGAGGGATAAGAAGTTCAGTTTTCTGTCTTCCAAAAGTCAACTTATGGCAAGTTAATTAGTTTAATTCTTCGTCAAGGTGGTAGCAGAGGAGGACCAACTACCTTTTCAAAAAAAACCCACTTTGTCCCATTGACTGAAGCTGTCTGCCTAAGCCCAGCGCCTCCTGTTGTGTTACATAATTGTAATTTCTCACAGATTCTTGAAGTGAGTTTTTAATGAACAGACTGAAAGTATTGGTCATCAGGGACCAATGATGCATCATTCATCAGAAGAGCCAATAGAGGATGTCAATAATATGATTCTAGTGAAAAAAAAAAAAACCCTTCTAGAGTAGTCGACAGGAATATATTTTGAATTCTAAGCAGTTCAAGATAATAACCTGGGGAAGTGACTCAAATTCAGATGAGAATATTAATTTTAATTACCTCTACCCTTAAAAATGTTCTCAATATGCTTCTTTAATCCTCTAGGAGGTCCTGGACCCCATCCTCTGATCTGCAGAGGCAAGGCTGCATGCAGACCCCTCTTGGTCCTGACATAGCCACATGGCTAACAGGAAACACACATGGGTTCAGTTATTTGAATTGAAAATGTCCCTGAATGAAGAGATATCCATATTGTGTCCCAATACTTCCACGTCCAACAAGTTATCAGCAGGCTGTGTGGAGTGGAAAGGTCTTCCAGCATCCGGGCTCATCACTGCCTAGTGATTTAATTCAAAAGTCTGGATTGTAAATTGGACTTGATGTCAAACAGCAGCCAAGGCTGAGAATCCGCCTGGGTGTGCTGTTCTTGCTGCAGGCTGACTAACCATCAGGTATGCTGTCACGTCTGGGTCATCTGCTGTCAGTGGACAGTCCCTGTGGGAGATCCAGGTTGGGAGCATTGCAATAGTCTAGACAGGAGGTGACAAACACATTGACCTTTGGGTTGAGATTGATTTCTGTGTTTTTTGACAGAAGACCTTTCCAGAAGAGAGTCTGGGGAGGGACAGCCTAGAAGTTTCATCATCTGTGAGGGGAATTAAACCTGTGTATCATCTCCACCCAGGCTTCAAGGCCAAAGAGAGTTTCCCAAGTGTTTGTTTATTATTTTCTGTTTTCTTTTGTTGTTGTTTTTTAGCTAAAGGGAGGTGTTTATTTATCAGTTTTAATGGAGTATGAACTCTGAGGCCAACCCAGGAAAGGTGCCTTCTTATACATTATTTCATTTAAACCTCATACAGTGTTGTGAGTTTTGCATCCTCACCCTCACCTTAAACAGGGCAGTTAGGCTCACAGCTGAGCAGACCCTACTCAAGCCATGCAGCAAGTAATTGCTTGTGTATTTCGACATTACATCATGCTGCCTTCTCAGGGTCTGTTTAATTTTTTTTTTTCCTGTCAGCTCCTCCTGGAATTCTGAAGGTTATACAAATGTTAAAATAATTTAAAAGTTCGCTTTTGCTTTATCTAAAAATCATATGACTTTAAGTAAAACTTTTGTAGCCACGGGTGGTAGTCATGAAAGAGAAGAGCGAGGGAGGTGAAGTAGGAATTTACTCAGGCTAACATGTCTCAAAGTCTATTTCGTGGGATGCTGATTATGAGGAATAGAAAGTCGGTGGTCCTTTTTCATAGTATAGTATTTAGCGGTGATTAGATCCAATTGTAGCCATTTTAATTATAGCTCTTCCCTTTGCCCCCCTATTTTAAAATTAGCCAATTGTGTAGATTGTAACCCTGAGCTCCTCCAATCAGAGTGAAGGGCAGAGCTGCAAAGCAGGCAGACAGCTCCCCACCCGCCCCACCAGGGTTCTGCATGCTTTTGCAGAAGTTTGCCTTGTTCACCTGCTTTCTATCATGTGTTTGATTTCTTGGTATTTCTAACACTGGCCCCTGGATTTTTTTTTTCTTCACAAAAAGTGGTTAGGTAATTTGGTATGAAATATCTGCTTCATGAAGGGGCATATGATTGGATTTGCATTTTGTTGAAACCTAATTTTCTCAAATGTAATGGATCATGCTTTCCCTGCTCCCTGAAAACTGATTAACATCCCATAAGTCTAATATTCTGTGGCCCACAATTTATAGACACTTGTTTTAAGTATTAATAGTAGTAGTTTTTCTTTGGATCTAGATTCAGAAACTTTAATAACTTCAGGCATGAGGACAGGATCAATTATAAAGGTTTCCAGTCACTTGCTATGGCCTCTTAGCAAACCCAAGGACAATCTTAAACACTTGAGGAATACTTGAGTACTGTTTGGAAGATGGCAAAGATATTTTAAATGTGAAAAAAAAATACATAGTCTTCTAAAGTGAGTGGCATATGTTTCCTCACACCTGTAAGCCCCAAACATTTGCACAGACTATTTCTCAGAAATATTCCAAATCCAAAGGCCATTTATCTTCTGTAGATTAAAAAAAAAGTCCAAACTAAATTGAACCATCTGACAAAGGCTTTTCTTTTCTCATCTTCCTTCTTTCCTTTTATCTTCCTTGGCCTCCTTTAAGCCTCTTCCTTCTTTTCCCTCCCACACATTTCCTCCACATTTGGACCATAGCTGCATTCCCCCTTAGCCTGAACACTTCATCACGATGAGATAGATGTGCCAGTAATACTTACACCAAAAGCTCTATATCCAAAAACTCGTAACTACCTTCAAGCTGAACTTCATCTATGTTAGCCTGGTCATCTTAGAAAGAGATTCCTACTAGGTTAACCAGAGTTTGAAAGTTAATAAAAGCTTGTTTAGAAATGAATTTCAGCCAGCATCTCATTCTATGAACTATCAAATACAATTAGGCCACCCCTCCAGTTATTTATTTTGTATTTGTTCATGTATTTAATAGTACACTAGAGGTTTTTCTATTTGATTTTTATATCTATATAGAAAAAGAGGTTTCAAAGCTAGGGGGAATTATGTAAACACACACACACACACACACACACACACACACACAGCTTTGGTTGCCTCAAGCTATTTATTGATTTATTTTCCAATAATAAAACATTTCATATGGATTGTTTGTTTAAAAAGGAACAATATGTATGGTCAGAGAATTTTCTTTAAATGTATTGGGAGGCTTAAATTTAATTTTATTTGCTCTGATAACAGAAAATCCAATCTTCCAGGCCTTCAATTCAGCCCTTAGAGGAGTAGTCTCCTCCAATGGGGTTTTGTGCACATGCCATCCAGGTACAACTTGGTGTTGCAGTTAGCTTCGCTGAAGATTCCCATTGGGAGATGTTTCATAACCACAAGCAACCCAACAGTCTTTAAAATAAGAAAAAGAAATGTATTGCTTACCTTTTGAGTCTTTTCTGCACTCTGAAAATAACATCTACCAGGAAAGAAAAAAAAAAAAAACAGTATTGAGTCAGCCTGGAAGCCTAAAGAGTAGATACCCTTCACTAACAAGGATTTTCCAGAATGCTTTGAAGTTGGTATCTTGGCTTGCATTGCCAATGGAGGACTCTGCATTTCAGAAACAAGAACTAGGCTCTGTTTTTCTTTCTTCCTTAGGTTCTTTACAGAAAATTTTCTTTCTTTAGTCAAATGTAGTTTGTCTACATACAGATGCGAATTACCAGAATATGAGGTTGAGTGACAGATATAACTCAAAATGTTTACCATGGGGTTGGGTGAATGGCTTCGTGGGAGAGTGCTTGCTTCCTCTGGATTCCATCTCCAGTACCACAAACAAACAACAAACAAAAAACAACAAGTAAGAATGTTTGCTTTCCATAGTAAAGCCAAGATGATCCTGGAATTTAGGTAGCTGTGATAAAATATTTGTTTTTATGGCATTAAGAAGTAGAAAAGAAATCTGGCCTGGTGGCATATGCAGGTAGCCCTAGATACTCTGGAGGCTGAGGCAGGAGGATTGCATGTTTGAGGTCAGTCTGGGCAATTCTAAAAGGATGATAAAACTCTCAAATAGTGTGCTTATTTGTGAAACCCTGAGTTCAAACCTCAGTACCACCATCAAAAAAAAAAAAAAAAAAGTGAAAAAGACTGGTGCTTCCTGCAATCTGTAGTGGATTAGTATATTTTCTAAAATTTCTATGGGCCTGGTACTGTGCTAGGACTTGGGATATAGCAATGAAAGTAGAAATAAGATCCGTGCTTCCATAAAGCTTACTGGGAGAATAATCAATAAAAAAACATTAAAACATTTAAAAAAATGAACTATTCCACATGGCGCTAAAAGCTTTGAGGAAAATAAAACAGAGAAGTGGTTGAAGCATTCCATTTTAGATGAGCAGGTCAGAAATGGCTCTTTGAGAAAAGTTTATTCAAGCCAATACTTGAATAAGAAGACAAGGAGGTCATCCAAGGATCTGGGGAAGATGGAGAGGGCACACCAGATTGCAAAGGGTTGAAACCAGTAGGAATTTGGAATGTTTGAGTGATAGATAGAAAGCCAGTATGTCTGGGGAAGAATAAGCACAAAGGAGGTTGGTAAGGAAAAGTCATACAGCCAGATCATAGACGACCTTGAAGGCCATGGCAAGAACAACAGGCTTTATTCCATCATGGTACCGAGAAAATTACTTGACCTTTACGTACAAAAATGACATGGTGGAGCTTCCCTGAGAACGCAGATTGCTTTGGTTATTTTCTGAGACTTGAAATTATCTTATATCGTTCTCTTTCTCTCTATACCTTTTAGGTAGAGTCAGCTCACTAGATTAAACATTTGTTTAATAAAGTGAAACTTGGTAGAGTGCGTGAGGCCCCGGGTTCGACCCTCAGCACCACATAAAAATAAATAAATAAAAATAAATTATGTCCATCTACAACTAAAAAAAAAACATTAAAAAAATAAAGTGAAACTTTTAGAACATTCTATCTAGGACATTAACTGTATTAGAAGTAGGCTTCAGATGATGTTTTCAACCCATGTCCACAATTTATAAAACCTAAAACATGTCCCAGTGAAGATTCTAGTATGTTCTTGGGTGAGGAGAAGGGAAGTGGATTTACTTCTTTTTCTTATTTCCACTGAGAAACAAAACAAAATTAAACAAAATACCTAGTTTTTCATATTCCCACAACTGATAAGAGTCAATCCAGTCTAGTAGTTCTCTCTATAGTTTCTGATACACAAAAATAGAGAATTATAAAATTTTCAAATATAACATTGTTATGTGTTTTTCCTCCTGCATCCAGCTTCTCCTAAGTTGAGCATCTGGGATCTTAATCCTATGATTAACCAACAGAGAGCATAATTCAAATACTGCACTGAATTTGAGGTTCTATCATCTTCTGTCTGTTCATGCATTATTGTGCTACAAAAGTCAGTCCTATGGAATTAGAACTTTGCAGAAGGATCAGAGTAGATCTGTATGTTGCATGTCAGGATACCCTGATTCTGGAGTTGGTTCTCTCTCTACTTTGTTAAATAGCCCCAACTTGTCATTTGATCTCTTGGCTTTGCCTCTTTGCCTCCAACTAAATTCTTGACCTGCAAAATGTGAAAATTATATCGGTTCATCAGTAAGTTTTCCTTCAGGAATAAGAATGTTTCAATAAAATTGGCTTATAACCAAAAAAGAGGCAGGGTTTGTCCTTGGCAAAATTGTGAGGGGGGTAAAAATCATCACTGTTATCTGGTTTCACTTTTTTTAGCACTTCCTTAAAAGGACAAAACTCAAAATGTGGAAATTCTAGCATTACTTGGTGAATGGATAACTATTCTAGAGGGTAGTGAGCTTCCCACACCCTTAACCTGCATAGGTTATCCCACTATTGCTGGTCATAACCTATTCTGTCTCTGTAAATATGCTTATCTGGAAGCTTTGTCATCTTAGAAGAATTTCCATATTTATGTTTTTGCCAGAATTAGGAATCTTCCCTACTTCCAAGTTGTTTCAAAAATCCCAGTAAAATTCCACAAGTTTCTTCCTTTACATTTTCTTTCTTTTCGACTTATCCATTGCTTACCTTATCAAACAGCTAATAACCCATAGATAAGGTTCAGTTCACCGAGTCTCCAGCCACACTGATGAATGATGGGTAAATTGAGGCACATGATAAAGTTTGTCACCATCTGAAGTGGAAACTTGAGGTAAGGGTGTCAGGAATCAGTGTTGAGACTCGACTCAGGTCAGCTAGTCTGCTCGCAAATCCATTGAAGAAAAAATGGATCAGGCAGGAACACATCATATGTGGCTACAAGTAAATCATTTCCTTTCCTCCTGTTTATCACTACTATTCACAAAATAAGTTACATCTTTCCTAGTCATTTAAGGTGAGCAACTCTACAGTGAGTGTCTGCTATTTTCTTGATGTTTTAAACCAGGCCAAACCACCCATGTACCAGAACCAGCTAGTTCCAGAAAACAGACTGCATCTGAGGATATTACTAAGGACTGCCCTCTTCCTATTTGCTTGTGACTCATTCACATGGCTCTCATCTTCTGATCCTGTGTTTAGATGTCTTCAGGGTCTCCATCTAGTCAGAATCCCAATGCCTGGAATCATCTGTTGGGGATGGGAGAAGGTATCGGGCATGTTTGTAGAAAAGGAAGGCTCACTTCCTAGCCTGGACATGAAAATAGTTCCTTGTGCTTTTTAGTTACTCTGATGCACTTTGGTATTTTTAAAAGACATTTTCAAAGAGGCAGAACTGTCCTGCTGGGTCACTTTAGTCATAAATTCCTACATTAGCACATCAACGTTTGCATGACAACAACCCTAAAACATGAGATGAAACTGTTTGCCTGTACCTAGTGCCTTGCAGCCTGGACATTTCTAGTAAAATGACTGTTATTTTATCCCTTTCTCTTTTATGTGCCACATTTTCAATGACTTGCCCCAGTTCAATATTACTGTTATTATTTCTAACCATTTCATACACCGAAAGGAAAAACATAAAACATTCACAAATCAGGCTCCAGGAGGGACAGGAAGCTCACTCAGCTTGAATTTTCATTGTGGCTAAATGCAGGAATAGAGCCAGGTAATAAGGAGCCACCAAATAAAACAAAACTGAAAAATTAACTAGTATCTATCGGGCTTTCTCTGTTGATGGAGATAAAATCTTAAACATTCATTTCCTGACTCCAAAATCATAATGAAAATGTTCATGACAAGCCTATTAAAGGTATTCTTTTTTAAAAGAGTTTCAATGACATAAATCCCCAGAAATGGACTAGAACCATTTGTGGTATAAACAGTTTTAAAAGTCAAATACTGAAATAATTTTAGGGTTATATAGATGTGTATATATTTTACATATGATGCTGTTGAAAGGATGTCACATGACAAGATAAAGGCTACACATTGGATTGCTGGAAATTGGTGCAACCACTCTGGAAAGCAGTATGGAGATTCTTTAGAAAACTTGGAATGGGACTACCATTTGATCCAGCTGTTACACTCCTTAGCATATATCCAAAGGACTTAAAATCAGCATACAATAGTGATGTATCCATATCAATGTTTATAGCGGCTTAATTCACAATAAGTAAGCTATGAAACCAACCTAGGTGCCCTTCAACAGGTAAAAGGACAAAGAAAATGTGGTATATATACACAAAGGAATATTAATCAGCCATAAAGAAGAATGAAAATATGACATTTTCAGGTAAATGGATGGAAATGGAGACTATCATGCTAAATGAAATAAAACCCATCCTCTCAAACCAAAGGCTGAATGTTCTTTCTGATATGTGGATGCTAACACAAATATGGGAGGGGAGGAGGGAAGAACAGAAGTTGTTTGGATTAGATGAAGGGGAATGAAGGGAAGGGAGGGGAATGGGAATAGGAAAGACAATAGAAGGAATCGGACATAACTTTCCTACGTTCACACATGACAACATGACCAGTGTAACTCCACGGCATGTACAACCACAAGAATGGGAAGTTGTACTCCATGTATGTATAATATGTGAAAATACACTGTACTGTCATGTATATCTAAAAAGAACAGATGAAAAATTAACTTTAAAAAGGCTATATTGGATGTGGTCCACTAGAGTAGAGATTCTTTAACAGAAGTTTAGGAAGGAGTAATCCACTTGTCCATTGTTCATTCATTTATTTTAGTGGGTGCTGTGATGTGCTGCTCTGATATCTCCCTTTCAGACTGAGTCTCTTAATACCCCACCTCTCTGAGGGTTGACCGCTGGTAATTCCTTAGGAGAATTTTCCCTGGCTGAAGGGAGTTGCCTCATCCCATCCTCCAGGGAAGCTCACTTGTCTGAGTGGTCTATTTGGAAAACAAGGCTAGACTGGATTCTCTCCCCACTGGGGGCTTCTCTGAAGGCTCTTCTTGCTCATCTGCATTTAACTCACAGTTCAACTCTTTCAATTCTATGTATTTCTTGAAGATCACTCCTTATAAACTTTCTCTGAGCACAAATCTCTGCTTCAGGGTCTGGTTCCCAGGGACATGATGTAGGACATTTATCAAATAATTCTGAGCGTCTATCATATCCTGAATGTGGTTCTTCATATTGGGGAAGAAAAGATTCTTTCTATCATAGAGCTTACATTCATGGGGGCTCACAGAGTTTATATTCATGAATATTACAAAAGAAAGCTTTGGATCCTGATAAATGCTATGAAGGACACAGAACAAGAAAATGTGTTTGAGACTCTTGGAGTGTGTGCATGTGTGTGTGTGTCTGTGTATGTTCACACATGTGTCTAGGGAAACCCAGATTTATTTATTTATTTTTTAAAAAATGTTTATTCTTTAGTTATAGTTGGACACAATACCTTCGTTTTATTTATTTATTTTTATGTAGTGCTGAGGATTGAACCCAGGTTTCGCATGCATTAGACAAGCACTCTGCCGCTGAGCCACAATCCCAGATTAAAGAAGTGATGTATTTTGTGGAGGCCCTTGAATGACAAGAAGGAGTTGATCATACAAATAGCCCAAGAAATGAAGTTCCAGACAAGTACAAAAAGGACTTTGGCAACCCACATTATGATCGCCATTGAGGATAAGTGAAGCATTTATTCCAAGAGCTCGGAGCTCTATCTGTAGAGTGACTTTTAAATGGATCCTAGGTAGGAAACACTTCAACTAATCAAATCTCTTTGTTCTTGTTCCTTGTTGTGTGACTTGGAGCTTCTAAGAACAGTGGATGTTCCAAATGAAAATCCTAGTGTTATTCACTGAGAGGGTCAGTGTGCTACCCTGCCCAGGGTGAAAAGCCAGTTCTCTGTGTCCAGCGATTTGTAGCTCTTCACTTCTGAAGGCCATTGGTCTCAGGAGGATCTTGAAAAAAAAAGTGCTTTGTTTTTTTCCTACTTATTTCCTACTACTTCTAGAAAGCACCAACCCCTCCCCCATAGTATTAGGAATGAGATAATCTCAGAAAGCACTGCATGCTTTTCTCATATGTTAGAATAAATTGTTCATGTGTAATATAAAATTCAGTCTTTTTCCTCCTCCACTAAGTATTTCTGAAAGGATCCCATTACTGTTTATTAGTTGGATACAAATAGGATAATAAAGGTTGCTCGTAAACTTTATGGGTTTCTCTTACCTTTCTCTTTCAACACTGTCAGTGGCTTGGTGATGTATTTGTCTCTGATTAAAAATTTTGTTTTTCACTAGGTATCTTATAAATAGCTTGGCAAAGTGGTATGGAGGAATCCTTGCCCCATAAAAAATAATCAGAGAAAGGACCAAGGGAAGGCTATATGGGCTTTCTTTAAGTATTAGAAGCTATTTCTTGGGATGTTGCTATGTCCCACCAGGATTCAGAGTTAGGACAAAGGGTTGGAATTGGTGCCTATCCAGAGTGTACCTCACCACAAGGCGAAACATTCTGAAAGTCATAATTCTCCAAAAGTGGACTCCAAAAGTAATTGCCTCTGAGGTAATTACTTTTATTGTTCAAGGCATTCAAGTTGAGACTAGATTGCTAAAAAGTTCTCAAGTGTTCAGAATGGGTTTCTCCATCATATGTCAATTTGAGTTAGATGAACTTGTAGAGTTCCATTTATGAGTTAGATGAACTTGAGGGTTCCATTCATTGATTCCATTGATGATTCTATGGCATGAGATAAACACTGTGACCAGAGTGAGGAAATGCCGTTTATAGCAAGCCATTGAGGTTTTGGGGGTTCTTTGTTATTGTGGCAGGACTGAGGGCATCCTGATTGCTACAGAAATACACTAGCTTTACAATAGCTGAGTCTCTTAATGATCATGATAGTCAAAATTATAATAATGATGTTGGCACTTTGTATGCTGTAGGCATTGAGCTCAGTAGTTCATATACATCCTTTCATTTCTTCCTCATAGCCCTTTGATGAGATATGTATTATTATATAGTTGTAATAAACAAGAATGAGGCCTAGAGTTTGAGGGACTTGTTGAAGGTCACACAGTTCATGAGTGACAGCTAGAATCTGATCTTGGTCATGGATGAGTCCAGAATCCAGGTTCTCAGGCAAGTTCTTGTGTTGTCATTTCTCTTCTTCAATCTGAGTCTTAAGCTTCTCATCTGTAAGGTGAGGCTAGAAACATTACTGCCACGTCACTTTTCTTCCATTTGATGCTGTTTTGTGGAAAGAACAGGGTGAAGAAATCTTTCCTCTCTCTCTCTTTTTCTTCTGCTTCCTGGAATAATGGAAGCACAATCTCAGAACAGATCCCAGAAGAGGGGTGGCAATGGGATATTTACACTAATTGTGAATTATCCTTGTTTGACCTTTTTTGGCTATATGACAAAGCAAGGATTCAGTGTGATTTGGTGATGCATGTAATGGTATGTGGCCAGAAGCCATGGCTCCTTAGTGGCTGCAGTGAGGTGCAGGATCAGAATGAAATCTGGCCTTGTGGCTCATTTACAACAAGGACGTGAGACAACTGGCATGATTTCAGTGTAGCTGGGGATGGCTGGGTCCAACAGGACCAAAGAAACTCCTGTCTCCTTACGGCCTAAATGGAAGCAAGAAACACATCTGAAAAATCTGAAAAATCCTGAAGATCCAGCCACTAGTCTGTTACATGAAATAGTTGGTGGGTTGAAGAGTGTGATAACATGCCACAAAAGACCACAGAAATAATTGGGCACACGTTTTACTCAGATTGTTTGTATATCAGCCATTTTTTCTGAAACAGTCTGAAAAATACACCATACTCAGAATTTTCAAAGCCACAGGAAGGAAATAGAGAGGCCATTTTTTCTTTTTTCCCCCTGGTAACTTTGTATTCCTCTCTCAACAGCATCTTTCCTCACAAAAGTGGCTATTTCCATGGCCTTCTTTTATAAAATTTCTATGCATATATGAAGTTTGACCCACTCATATTGTAAGTGAACCAATCCTCCCTAGCAGCAGTTTGTAACCCTTGTATGATCAATCCCATTTATCTTGTTTTTTTTTTTTTTTGGAAGCTTGTATTATTAGATTGATCCAAAGAAAGCAAAACTATTCACTTGTCTGAGCAATATCCAGTGTGAGTGTGTTCATGTGTGTGTGTGTGTGTGTGTGTGTGTGTGTGTGGTGGGAGCTGGACAGGAAAACAATGAGATGGGAGAGAAAGAGTGAGAGAGTCAAGAGAGAAAATATTAATATCATTTTCATTAATCCTTTTATCATGGAGACTTTGACATCAATATCCTTCCAAATTAATATCCTTGCCAGAAGTACTAGGATCACAAGTCAATGCAAATAAACAAAGGAAGAGTGCTCAGGTAGTGATAGATGAAGCAGTAGCTGCTGTTGTTATTTCTCCTCCTTGTTCTCTCTTTACATTCTATTTTCATTCTTTTAAAAAACGTGGTAAAATGTACATAAAATTTAGCCCTCAAGAGTTTGCAGGATAGAATCACAGTAGTCATGCTTTGAAGCTGGAAGTGGATTTATGGGAAAGTTAGAAATAAGCCAAGTTCACTTTCAATTCTTACCACACCATGGGAGCTTTAGGGTTTCTCAAGTACTTTGCAAATCATAGGCCAAAGACTGCACAGGAGAAGGTCACAACCTTTGAGATGAACGGAGAAAGAAGTGACGGATGAGATAGCCAAAGGCCTTGCTGGGACACCTGTGTAGATTTTCTTCATTCATATTATTATATGTAGAATAATATGTAGAATAATAAAATGAGCCTTGCCAAAGGGCCATGCATTTCCTTTCTTGGCTTTGAGATATGTTTCTGAAAACTCCCAAGTAAGGTTGGAACAATGTCTTTCAACCTCTTTTCAGTATCCCTTCTACTGCCACTCAAAGAGCCTTTTGAGGTGATTTTTTTCTCCCTTTTTCCCCATGAAAATTTAATTCCACAGTTATCCTTTAAATCTGTTATGTATGGTATGTATTTCTATGTTTTACATATAATAAGAGTGAGATTTTTTGCCTCCTTCCATGAATCAGTTTTACCCCTTGACAGTGGTATTGCCCTCATAAGAATACCTGGATTGGAAAGGTGCGTGTCACTATAAAAACATGTAAAATAAGTTTTCTGTTCATTTAGTACACATACAATGATAAAGTGGAAATTGCCTATTATCTCCACTTTCTCATTCTCCCTTTCTTCTTAAGTAACAAGTTGCAAATATTTAGCTAAACATCTCACCATCAACTGAAGAACTATACTTTCAGGGCTTCTGGACGTGTTCCTTTCAGCTGACTAAGCTGAATGGCTGCATTTCTTAGTATCCTTGGTAGACTTCCTTTGACCACCTGACCAAGTTATGGCTAATGCCTTATAAGCAGAGAGAGATAAGTAAATATCTACATTAAGCTATTGTAGTCTGAAGGTCTCTGTTACAGAGAACCTAACAGTAACCAATACAAGTTCCATTTTCATTACACCTTAAATTATTCATCAGTGTGTACAATTAGTTTACATTTACATTTATCAGGCTACATTCCCTATGCATTTTCCAGAATTTCTTCCTATGCCTTCTTTTCTATCCATCACCATAATTATAATAAATTGCATTAAATAATTGCATAGAAATGCAGACTAAAAAAGTAATGGCACTTTATATGTATAATATTTGCTATAAAAAGTTGATTACAACAGATGGACATACACTTTGCATTTATGATTTATAATACATGTATGATTGAATTATGAATAAGGGGGCTTCTCAATTAGGAACAGACCATTGAATATTGGAATTATCAGGAGACAGCTGGAAGAGAATAAAATTGAGGAAAAATAAGATTTGATAAAAATCAGAAGTGATAGAAACAATTTATTTTTTAGATTCACTTAGAAAAAAGAAGAAAAAAGGAAGTATTTGGGAATTCACTTAAGGGTGATATTGATTAGCAGGGAAAATAAAGGTCTAACAGTCAAAATATCTGTCAAAGGAAAAGGCTAGTAGTTCAGTGGTAGAGCACTTGCCTAGCACACACAAGACTCTGGCTCCAATCTTCAGTACCACCAAAATAAATCAATAAATAATTAAACAAACAAACAAATAAATAAAAACATAAGCCCTTAAGGAAAGAATGGAATTCCAGCCACAGTCAGGCTGATGCTGATTTGGATTAGGCATTTGCCCACTGATACAAAAAAAGCCTGAAGGACCTGTCACCTGCAGGCTTGGTGTAAGAGCTATCAATCATTTAGCTTAAAAATGAGGGGCAAGAGGTGACATCTGGAACAGGACTTTCTGAATTTTTTGTGTATGTGTGCTGGGAATTTGATAGTGAAGACTTTTCTTGTGGTAACCAGCAGAATCATTCACAATGAAGTTCAAAATTGGGCAATAAAATCATAGACCTCTTAGAGATTTGAAAAGAAATAACAAAACACACAAAAAGGACCGAGTCTGGTTGCCTTATAAAACTGGATCAAGAGAAACCATCTGACAGGATGGAGTGTTTTGCTGAATTTAAGATTATATAAACACATAAGTTTTCTTCCCAAGTCATGAATCACACACACACACAAATGTTGCACATGCTGTATGAATGTTTACATAGCAGACATTGTTAGTGTCTAACCAATAGCCATTCTTCTTTACTTTCCTCTTTTTTTTTCCTTGTTTGGTTCTTTGTAGTCACACATGACAGTAGAATCCATTTTGACATAATTATGCAAGCATGGAATATATCTTATTCTGATTAAGGCCCCATTCTTGTGGATGTACATGATGGTGAGATTCACTGTGGTATATTCATATATGTACACAGGAAAGTTATGTCAGATTCATTCCACTGTCTTTCCTTATCCCATTCTCCTCCCTTCCCTTCATTCCTCTCTGTCTAATCTACTGAACTTCTATTCTTCTTACTTTCTTCTTAATGAAATCAAACCCATGTTTTAGTCAGAGAGGCACCAGAGACTGGATCAGCCTTGGTATAAGTCAGTCAGGGAGCTTCCCTTCTCTTTTGCGGGATTTTCACTTTCCCAGCCACCTTTGCAGCCAGGAGCAGTCATGTGACTCAGTTCTGGCCAATGAGTTATGGATTGAAAGTCTTCTAGGGAGTATCTGTGAAAGGTTTTCTTCTCTAATAAAAATGAAAAGCTCTGTAAGGAGAAAAAATTGTTTCTAAGGAGAAACAATTCATTTTGCTCTGCTTGGGATGCTAGGGTGGTGACATGCTGAACTGCTCTATATGGATCCATTTGTAAACTTGAAGTGACATATAGGAAGATAAAAAGCTTATACAGGGAGGTTGATAGAATGTAATTATGGAAAATGTCTGATTTTTAAAAAAATTTTGAGCATGGATTTTTTTTTGAAAATATTGTTCAGTTACTAAATCACTGCGTGGTGGAGCGGGGGGAGACCATGAACACAATGGTGTAAGTTTGATAATGAATGAGGAGCAGAGCATAGAAACTAACCAGGGAAGTAAGAATCTCCTTATTTGTTAGTAAGGCTGAGAGTTTGATGCTACCATTACCCTTCCTCCCAACTAAGCAATATCAAAGGCAGTGAGCATTAAGTTCTGAGCTTTCCTTGGTGGATTCAGGTTGAAGCGTACTCTGATGGCAAATTTTTGGGAAAAAAGAGAAGACATCAAAGAAACACTAACCTGTCTCCCTGAGTTAGGGTATATTTTCTTTTGTCAGTTTGGTAATGATAAAATGAAATAATTTTAGCTAATTCTGCATTGTTCTTATCAATCTTTGAACTCATATTAATTTGGGGGAACTTGGTTAATTCAAATAGCCTCATTGTTGATGCCTCCTAGAGCTGGCTTGTTTACTACTTATAGCCAAAATCATTCCTAATGCATGCCAACAGTAATTCCAATATATGTGGGTTAAAAAGGAGATAAGGGTCAACGAAGGGAAGGGCCAGTGTCTACATAGTCTCATGGTGTTTGCCGATAATGACATTGAAGTGAAACATTACACAAATAAGAGTTCCAAATGATGAGCAAATAGAAGAGAAAATAATATATGGTGGTAGAGAAAAATAATATATGAATAATAATACATGAAAATAGAATAATATATTAAATAGATGAGAAAATAATATATGGTCCAGGTGGTAGAACTAGTACAAGTTCAATATAATAGCAAGAGAGAATTAGAAGACCTAGGTTTAAACTTGTCTCCAGTACCTACCAGTTGAGTGACTCTTGGTAGATACAATAGCTTTTCAAAATCCAGATTTCTGATTTGTGAACAATAATAACATCTTCAAGGGAGTTGTTGAAAGATTTCAGGTGGCATAGACAGTTATGTACCATATGGTAATGTTTTGGTCAGTGATGGACTACGTATATGACATTGATCCAATAAGACTACAATAGACTGGAAAAATACCTATCACCCAATGACAATGTTGTGTTCGAATGTTGTAATACAACATATTAGTTAAGTGTTTGTGTTGATGTTGGTGTAACAAACCTACTATGCTGCCAGTCATGTAAAAGTGTAGCACATATAATCATGTGCAGTACAGAAGATTTGATAATGATAATAGGTATCTATGTTACTGGCTTAAATATTTACTATATTGTACTTGTTACCATTATTTTAGAGTATACTTCTACTTATAATAAAAAAGTTTTCTGTAAAACAGTATGCCATGTTATGCGGGCAGGAGCATTTACCATTTACATCAATAGCCACCCTGAGTGATTGCTTATATCATCTTAGTTTGTGTGAGTAACCTCTGTAATGTTCACACAAGATGAAATTGCCTAATGACACATTTATCAGAATGTACCTAAGTTGTTCAGTGATGCATGACTATACTAAATTTATGGTGCCCAATATTCACTAGATTCTAAATGATAGAAAGTGGGTAACAAGCTGTTTTCAAATTTGTGATGAATATAGAAAGTCCTTGGAACCTTAAAAAAAAAAGGTCACTTTTGAACATCTTTGGGTCTGCGTTTCATAGGAGAGGTTTAGATATTTAGGTTTAGATATTTCTAATTTTTTTCATTTTGTTTTAGATTTACATGTTTATTTCTAAGGGTAAGTAGGCAAAAAGGATAGAAAAATTTGAAGGAACTATGGATGCTAGTCCTTTAAATAGAAAGAGGGTTGCTGACAAATTCCTCCTTGTATACTTCCTTTGCTCTCTTTAGAACCATGGTTGTGCCTCTACCTCCCAGTGGTTTTGTTTGTTTTTTAAAGAGAACCTCAGAAGAGGTACATCAGATAAGCAGAAAGGAGGAGTGAGATAGGGGCTCCTGCTCCTGTTTGGAGTAACAGGTCCTCCCTCACATGGAGCTTGTGTGGCTACGCAGTCCCACACATGCAGTTTCAAGGGGAACGTGAGATGAGACCTCACGTTCTCTTCTGGGTCCTGGTGCTGTCAGGTGTCCTGGTGCTGTATGTGACTATTTCGATACTTGTGGTAGAGATGTAATGGGAACTAACAAAAACTTTAAGGGAACCAAATGAGTAAGGTGAGTTGGGAAGTCAAACATATCCAGGGAAGTTTTGATGAGGATGGGGTTGGAAGTAAGAGGGGAATGGAAAGGACAGACCAGTGCTCTGCCCCGGGGAGCAGGAGACTGGGGGAGGGATGACAAGTGTGGGAATCTATGGGTCTTTATGGGCCTGGCAGTACCTAGCATAAATGATGGCCAAAGATAATTTCACTCCAAGATTGTGAAAACATACATTTTTCCATGCCTAACATTTTTTTCTCTCTAAAATTGCCAATTCTGGTGAACCCAGCTTTTTTGTTGTTGGTAGTTGTTGTTGTTTTTTAAATTCTTCACTCTGTTTCCACCCCAGTCCTGCTCCATGGCTAATGTTTCTTCCTCTTTTGGGGACACTGCTTGGAGATCTTTACTGTGTGGTCCTAGATTCAGCCACCATGGCCTGCCTTCTCTTCATTCCAGCAGCCATGAAGCTTATTAATTTCTGAGCAGGAGTTCACTCCTAGTGCTGTCTGGGATCACAGCACTGTTAATGAGAACATATTAATTCACATATTAATTCATTCAATCCTCCAAATAGCCCAGTGAAGTAGATACTATTGTTACTATCATGATTCCCATTTTATATATGAGGACACTGAGGTTAAGTACCTTGCCCAAGGTCACAAAGTGAGAACTTGGCGGAGCCAGGATTCCAAGCCAATCTGTAGGGCTCCAAAGATCCTTTTCTTAACCCTGTGAAATGCTGTTTTCATAATGTTTCTTTCTTGCTTCAAAACCTATCAAGATTTGTTTTAGGATTAACTTTTAGGATGATTGCAAACTCATTGGTCAGACCTGGAAATCTGTCTGTCAAGTGATCCCGCCTAACCAGGCCCGCCTTGCAGGAGGTCACTCATTTGTAGCTCACCAGTCCCCACACACAGGTACCCTTTGATACTGGGAGCTGTGCCTTCACCATTCTGTTTTCTACTTCTTATAAGGTATAACTGAGCCAGTATAGAGTAATTTTCCCCTTCCCTGAGTTCCTATAGATTTTGAAGTCTGAGTTAGTCAATGTAATAATTGATTACAGTATGCTTGTTTCCCTCCCTATGTTTATTTGCTTGTTTTGGTATTGGGCATTGAATCCACGGGTGCTTTACCACAGTGTTATATCCCCACTTCTCTCGCTAAGTTACTGAGGCTGACCTGCACTTGTGATTTTCCTGTTTCAGTTTCCTGAGTTGCTGAGGTTATAAGCATGGATTGCCATGCCCAGTTTCCCCCTATGTTTTATATCATTAACCGGATCTTACAGTTCTCCAAGGCAGGAGACAGATATTCCATTTAAATATAAACTTTCCAGGCCTCCATTTTCTTCTCTGTACCATGACAGAGTTCTTAATCTTTTGCCCATTTCTGTAGTTTTGCCATGTTTCTGGATGTGTTAGAATATATAAAAAAGTGTTAGAAAGAAATAGACGATTAATTGTTATCAGTTGTTTGACTTGTCCTGAAGACCTGCTTAAATGAACAAAGATGAGGACTTTTGCCATTTGATTAAATGAAGGATTTTGGAAGCCTATAATCATTGTAGGTTTTCAACACCTATTTCCAATGATGGAAAAAGGAAAGATAAAAAAGATTGTGTTGACATTCCTTTCAAGTTTCCCTTTCTAGTTTCAACTGCTTCATCATGAGCCCATGTTTCAGGGGAGCAGCCTGGATTATTCTTTGTGCAGGGAAGGCCTTGATCAGATCAGAAATGTGCCTCAAGACGTAAGACAGCCCAAACCTAGGAGGTAACCTGGAAAAATGGTTGGGATCCAGTAAGGTAGCTGGTTATGAAGTGAAGCTAATTTGATTGGCTGCCTCTAGAATTAGACTGAGGGTTGGGTAGAAAAGTGGACAATGGGAAGCAAATAAGGAATGCAACAGAGATGTCAATTAGAAATTGAACAGATGGTGGAGGTAGAGAGAGAGAAAGAAGAGAGAAAAACATTGATAAAGGACAAGAACAGAAAAGAGAGCCAAGCTGAGAGCTGCCCATTTTCACTATAGCTTTTGATTCCAGTTCCAGTTCTGATCCATGTATTTCTCTTGGGTATATAAACTTTTTATCATTAAATTCATTTAGCTAACCATAACATAGTTAAGTCACACAAATTCGCCTGTGCAAACAGCACTTTGCATTAAAAACAAAATATAACCATCTTTTCCTTAGAGATATCTGTTGAACATTCTGTATCATCAATTAATTGTGGTTCAAGAGAGAAAATTTTATTTGATGTTTTCTTTTTTGTTTTTTTTTTCCTTAAACCCAAGAAAGTATTTTAGGATAAGACTTCAAAGAATCTTGGAGGGGGAAAATTACCACATCACATGAACAAGGAAAAAAGGGTTTTGTCTTTAAAACAGTATCTTATGCAATTATGAACCAAGAGAATTTAATTACCATGAGAATTATTCAAAGAGGCACATTAACTGCACTATGAAAAAATTTTGTCCAGTATGTTCCTCCATATCCCTGAAACTCAAGTTGAACATGGCAAAATCCTGGAACAGTCAAAGATTGTGAAATCTAGTTGTTTCATCTAACAAAGGTTTGTTGACCATCTTCTGTGTGTTCTTACCCTAAATTCCCACCATGTATTTTGGAAATTTAGTGTTCCTGTTGGCTGTTTCCAGTGTTTACTTTTTCACCGTCCCTCTCATCATTCTTCAACCCTTCTGTTCTGTGCACAAAAGCAGACAAAAGAAGCATTCAACATGGCAGGAATGTGACTTGTGACAGTCGGGCAGGACTGACGAAGACATTGCATGGCAGTGCTGCAGTGAGTTGAATTCAGGAAACATCTGTGAAGGGGCTTGTAATAGAGTCCTTGTCAGAGACTTCGAGGAGTTCAAAGAAACAAAAACATTTGTGTTTTCAAGGATCTGATCAAATGACTTACCTTTTGTTAGGAAACAGATCCACCCACAAAGCACCATGTATACACAGAGGATGCAGTGGCCTGAAGAATGGCAGGAACATGGATGAGGAGTACAGCTATGGAAAAAGGTCCCTGAAGGTAAAGGATTTCAGGTTAATCTTTGAATAAAAAGGACACACTATTGATCATTGGAGATACAGGGCAGCATTCTTAGTTTCTTACAGCTCCCAGTTAGAGAAGGCTGCCACACATGGGATTAGGGTAACAGCTATGATGCAATAGCTGTAGAATGCAGCTTGTGTGTGAGGCAAGCAATGTGGGAACCTCTTAGGAACTGGCTAATCTGAATTGTTAAACAGCTCTAGACCTAGAGTTGCTTAGCACCTGGTCTGGGAGTGTGAGAGTCCATGATTGGGATGACTGGGATATATGCTTCGTGGCCCCAGAGAGTGGAAGCCTCATAAGGGAAGTGATTTCCTGTGTGTGTGTGTGTGTGTGTGTGTGTGTGTGTGTAGCTTAGCAAACTACCGTCAAAGGGGAATTCAGAGTTTCTAGCTATAACTTCAAAACTAGGTCAAGACTACACTTGTGAAATATTATATTATAGTGCTAGAGCCCATTGCACTTAACTCAATTGGAGGTAGGCAGGTGGGAAGGCATGAATTAGGACATCAGGTTATAAAATTAAATTGAGAATAGATCTCGAAGAGGCTTGAACATCCGACTAATCAATACTGCACTTACCGAAGTCTGAGAAATGTGATCTTTTTGAGAAAATAATGAAAATATCATAGGGAGATAAATAAGCGAGGTGCTATATTTACCAATAATATTTTTTTCTTTATAAAATTTACCTTCAAAACAGGCACATCAGTGGTAACAGTATTGTGTGGAATTCTATAATCCTAGGGGACATTACTGGATCGATGAAGACAGAAAATATTAAACCAACAGTGTAACAAAGTAAAGATATTTTACAATGACTATGTTTGTGTTAGCATTAAGTTGTAAGGGGAGAAGATACTATATGAGAGATTTATAACTTTTTTTCCTGAATTCTGAAACCATATATTTGCCAAATAGAAAAACTATTCACTCATTTCTGGTGGCTCTGTTTGAAAATTAGCATGTTAAAATCCATTTAGCACACATATTTCTAGGTAAAATTGTGAAATAATAATTAGTTACCATAAAGGTATAAGGAAGTTTTGGCAAATCTGGAAGTTATTGTTCTGTAATAATATTTTTTTTTTACAAAAAAATATTAAGTGGATGAAGTGCAAATTTTAGCCCAAGTAAAACATATATAGCGGATGTAATGGCATCACCCAGATATTGCCACTCAGGACCAACATTTGCTCTTTCCCTCAACAGTTGCAGATAGCTCGCCAGGAAGGCTCTCCCAAGGACTTGTTTTTGTCCTTGACAGGAGAGAACTGTTTCACCCATACTTTATTTATACGAGTCAATTTGAGCTACAAGGTGATTAATATTGGATTAAATTATCTATTTTTGGCTTGTCTGAGAAGATGCTTCTGGATGAGATAAGCATTTCAACTGGTAGACGTAGTAAACGAAGATGGTCCTTGCTAATGTGGGTGGACACCATCCATTTGTTGATAAACTAAAGAGGACATAAATGTGGGGAGAATACTTCTCTCTTTCTCTTCCTTTCTCTCTTTCTGTCTGTCTCTCTGTCTGTCTCTGCCTCACAGCTTGAGCTGAGAAACCAGTACTCTCCTGCCCTCAGAGTAGAACTTAACCCCATTACTCTTCTTAGTTCTTAGGCTTTGGACTAGTACTTGAAAGTACATCAGTTTTCCTGAGTTGTCAGCTGGTAGATGACAGATCGCAGGACTTCTCTCTCAGCCTTGTCACATAAGTCAATTCCTTGCAATAAAATGGTCTCTCTCTATCTGCATCAGTGCAAGTGCATGTGTGCATGTGTGTGCATAATAAGAGAAAAATTTTAAGATTTCCTAATTTAATAACAAGGGCCAGAGGATGAAGGGGAAGAGAGATAAGGGAAATTAATCATTGAACAGCTGCAAGCTACAGAGCAAGCTAAATGATTTAACAAATTCCCCAATGTATGTTAAAACCTTGATCCAAATCTCCAGTGGCCGGACCAGGAGGCTCCCTCATATCTAGCCTCAACCTCAACCAGTCTGGAAGCAATAAATACTATTTTTCTCAATGAAATATCACCTTATTTCAAAACTTTCCCCACTTCATGTTATCCCACTCCTCTTGTCTATGGACACTGTAGGTTCAATGTAAACAACTTGTTTTCCTTCTCCAAATTTTCATTGTCAAAACTGTTCTGGGCTTATCGGTCTGGTGAAAGTACTTCCTTCTAGCTGCTCGCTCCTCTTGTTGTTGGTAGCTGAGGATACTTGTCGTAGGATACAGTCCTTTTCTGGTTAACCTCTGTTAAGACTCAATAAACTCTTTTATTTTAGAGATTCCTTGGTCTCAAGAGTATTTTTCTTCCCTAGATCTAGGACTCCTGGTGCAAAAGGTGAAAGCCTCTGTTGATTTTATTCTTGACCTCCATACCCTGTTCAAATTTTCTCAGTGTGCTCATTCCTACTTCCTCCGCTTCTCTACAGGTTCACACTCCCAGGAGTGCTCCTGGTAAACTCCCAGCACACATCTCCATTGTGGCCTATTTCATGGGGAACCCAGCCTACGAACAGGGACATGGACATCGACTGAACAATTCTCAGAGAATGTGTGCATTCTGTAGGACCAAAATTCTTCTGCTTCCAAATTGAGAGGTAGATGGTAAAAGAAAAAAAAATACATATGCATTTTAAAAACCTTTAATCTATCTTTTAAAATAAAAAAATAGTATTTGAATTACTGAAGACCATAGAAAGGAATAAAGGCTTGCTGATTCATTTTATAATGTTAGTAGGACTTTAATACTAAAAGTTGATCAATATATTATAAAATGAAAAAGCCCTGTAATTTCCTATAAGAATACAGAAATAAAAATTCTGTACAGCATATAACAATTGATTCTGGCTGTGTATTAAAAGAACTGTATAACATGGCCTAGTAGAGTTTATTCTAAGACCATAAGGATGGTTCAATATTAGAAAATCTATCAATGTAATTTATTACATCAACAAATTAAATGAAGAAAGCCAATGATTATAGCTATAGATGCCTGAAAGGCATCATAAAATTCAAAACCCTTCCTAATAAAAATTCCAAGTAAGTTAGAAATAAAGGAAACTATTTAAATATGATAGATTCTTTTTGTGAAAATCCAATAGCAAACATTGTCATAAACTAAGAATTTTTTTTCCATTAAAAATGGAGTTGATTTCTTATTAGAATTAATGTAGAAGTGAAATTGCTCTCACCTTTCAACTGGCTCTGGCTGCTCCCCCACTACAGTGAGATATTTAAACCTCTCTTTCTGGCATTATAACTGAGACTCTGACAGGCAGGTATGTGCCTTAAGAATTTTTGATTTCTTAGTGCCCGGCACAGTTTCTGATACACAAAAAAAACTTGATGGCATCCACAATGGAATGAGTATAATAGCAGAATTTTATACATTATGAAAGCCACTTTTCTTCCCCCAAAAGAGGACTGTGTGAGTTTGATTTACATATGAGATGCTGAGTATGCCATGAACATAATTTGTAAAAATTACTTCCAAATATCTAACCCAAGAATTATATGTGCATCAGGATTCAAAAGAGAAATGCAGATCAAAACTACTCTAAGATTTCATCTCACCCCAGTCACAATGGTAGTTATCAAAAATATAAGCAATAATAAGTGTTGGAGAGGATGTGGGGAAAAAGGCACACTCATACAAACTGAGACTGCAAATTGGTGCAACTATTTTGGAAAGCAGTTTGGAGATTCCTCAGAAAACTTGGAATGAAATGTCTATTTGACCCAGCTATCCCATTCCTTGGTCTATACCCAAAGAACTTAAAATCAGCAAACTATAGCAACATAGCCATAACAATGTTTATAGCAGCTGAATTCATAATAGCTAAACCTAGATGTCCTTCAATAGATGAATGGATAAAGAAACTGTGGTATATATACACAATGGAATATTACTCAGCATTAAAAGAGAATAAAATTATGTCATTTGCAGGTAAATGGATGGAGTTGGAGAATATAAAGTTAAGTGAAGTAAGCCAATACCAAAAAACTAAAGGCCAAATGTTTTCTCTGATTAGTGGATGATGATCTATGATGGGGGGGGTGCATGGAAAGAATGGAGGAACTTTGAATTAGGTAAAGGGGTGGGTGGGGAGTGGTTATGAGGATTAAAAAGATGGTGGAATGAGATACCCTACGTACATGTGTGATTGCACGAATGGTGCATCTCTACACTGTGTGCAACCAGAGAATTGAAATGTTGCACTCCATTTTGTAGAATGAATTAAAATACATTCTTCTGTCATGTACAACTAAGTAGAACAAATAAAAAAATTTTTAAAAAACACTGAAAAGTCCAACCTTTTCCACTCTATTATGCTGTGCTTCTCTGAGCTTTCAAAATACCACAATTTCTGATAGTCATTTTTGAAGCTTCTTCCATGATTGTTCCAGGATTTATCCATCACATATAGATAATGAACTGTGGAAAGCTTTAAAAGGCAATGGTTCAGTTCACTTAGCTTAAGTTTATACACCTTTGGAATCACAGGATTAAAAGCAAGAAACAAATGAAAATCCAAAAACTAATTGAGAAATGCTCTTCTAAAAGGAATTTTGGTTTCATGTCCTAGAATCTTCTAAAACCAAATTTTCTTCAAATATAATTTTCTTTCAAAATTGCTGAAGACATCCACATGTTAAATTTCTCCGGAACCCTGAGCTCTTTCACTCGGTATTAATAGGCTACAGCCTTTTGTCTGCAACTGGCTGCTACCTCTTCAGAAGTGAATGCTTTGTGCTGTGAGATTTATGACCCTGAGGTGGAAAATAGAGGTAAGATGGTCAGGAGGACCCCCACAGCAGAAGGATTTCCCACCTCCAAGTTCACCCACTCATGTGCTTAGTTCATAAGTACTTATGAAGTTTTTAAATTGGGGTGAATACAGAGTGAACGGTCTCAGGTTCTAAGAGGGAATTTAGAGTCTGGTACTAGTCTCCTGTTCTCTTTCTTTACCTGTTTATTCTGTGTGTTCCCCAGTTGTGTTCTTTGGAGGCAGTAAGGAAACAAACAAAAAAAAAAAACCATGTTCTTATATGCCACAAATCTGAGTACTCTAAAGGTGATTTAAAGAAACATTTTCTTATCATCTTCCTTTCCTACCTTCATCATCTACCTACCAATCCATCTACTCACCTACTTACCTATTATATACACTCTATTATCTGTTTATCTATCATCATTCTTATCATCTTCATCCTCATCCTCATCTATTTCTATCTACTACCTGTTTGTCCATCCATCCATCCATACATACATACATGCATTTTTGTTTTTCCTAGACTCTCATCTCATCTCTTCAGACCTGGAAAAAGTACTCTAATTTTGGGAGAATCCATACTCTTCCCCTGCCAGCTCATGTGGTTGAAGGAAAAGGATGCTAACCTCACCTTTAGGGGAGGACGTGGGTTCCAAAACTGACCAAGAGGGAAATTTCTGGAACTTTGACCAGAATTACAGGGAAGAGACTCTCTTCAGAATTGCTAAATAAATAGAGTTTAATCCTGGAGTTGTTGGTGGCCACCTTGCTATCACAAATGGAGAAATTATACGCACATGATGTAAAAAATAGAGGAAAAGGAATCAAGTGATGAAGGAAGACACATTTTTTGATGAGAACATTTGAAATCTGGAGTCCAGCCAGGCTTGAAGCTAGACCTATAGACTTCAATCATATGATCCAATAAATTCTCTTCTCTGTTTGTCTTTTAATGTCAGTTGGAGAGGGATCTTCTTTCAGCTGCAACTAAAATGCATATAACAACAGGGTCTCCAAATGCAATTTAGGGGTGTTGGAAAAGGCTTCCAGGGAAAGCAATACCAAAATTGCCTCCCAATGGAAGTTAGGCTAAGAGGGAAGAAGTGTTTTTTGCAAAGAAAACATATTGGAAAAACAGGTTGAGGGAGCTCAGCTTGTTTGAGGAATTGAAAATGGTTTTGTCTGGTTGGCACACAGAAAGCAAGAAGGGCCAGCCAGAGGCAGGAGCACACCAAGGGGACATGAGCCTACAGAGGTCACTCTGGGTCAGAGAATGCTGAACTTTATCCTCCAGGCTAGGGGAAAGGTGCTAATTAGGGCAATGGCAAGATCTGTATTCCTCCCTCAAAGTATGCCTCTGACGCCAAGTGATTGTAAGTGATTGAAGAGGGACAAGAGAAAACTGAACACAGATTTCTTTATGCCTGAATAAAGAAATTTATGCCACATTTTCTTTATCCATTCATCCATCGACAGACAACAAGGCTGGTTGCATAGTTTGGCTCTTGTGAAATGTGCTGCTATAAACATGGGCATGCATGTATCACTATAGTATGATGGCTTCAGTTCTCTAGGATAAATACCAAGGAGTGGTATAGTTCGGTCATATGGTGGTTCCATTTTTAGTCTTTTGAGGAACCTCCATTACTACTATCCATGGTGATTGTACTAAAGAACAAACTCACGAACAGTGTAAAAGTATTCCTTTTTCTTCACATCCTCTTTAGAATCTATTATGGCTTGTATTCTTTTTTTTTTCAAGTGTAGGTGACATTTAATAATATAAGTAACCACTAAAATAGCAGAAATATAATTTCCCTAATAGTTCAGAAATAGGATGTTTAACTTCAAATCATTAAATAGGAAAAATAAGGAAGATAAAGGACTTATCAAATGTCACAAACTAGGGCATTGTAGAAATAAGGATAGAAATCAAAAGTCTGGATTCTGAGGCTAGCATTTTCTTCTCTGGAAATACTCTGGCTATGTATTTACCAAACTTAAATATTTTAGGATATAAGTAAGCAAGATTTGTGTTCTTAGCTGTCTTTTTTAAAATTTCTTTCACACATGACAATAGTGGAAAGCATTACATTCATAATTATCCATTCAAAACACAATTTTTTCATAACTCTGTATATAAAGTATGTTCATGCCAAATTATGCCATTATACATGAGCTCTCTTATTGATTTTTTTGCATTATAATTCTTAATACACTTTTATACCACAATTTATCATATTTCTGTTTGTATATAAGGTATGATGACACCAAATTCACATCTTCATACATGTATTTTGTATAATGATGACCGTCTCCTTCCACCATCCTTGCTATTCCCCTTCTTCCTCCCTTTCCCTCCCACCCTTATTCCCTATCTAGAGGTAATCTACCTCCCCTGCTTTCCCTCCCTAACCCACTTTGAGTCACCCCCCTTATATCAGAGAAAACATTCGGCATTTGTGTTTTTTTGGGATTGGCTAACTTCACTTAGCATAATCTTCTCTAATGCCATCCATTTCCCTGCAAATGCCAAGATCTTATTCTTTTTTAGTGCTGAATAATATTCCATTGTGTACAAATGGCACATTTTTATTTTATCCATTCATCCACTGAAGGACATCTAGGTTGGCTCCACAGTTTAGCTATTGTGACTTGTGCTGCTATAAACATTGATGTGGCTGTCTCCCTGTACTGTGCTGTTTTTAAGTCCTTTGGGTATAGACCAAGGAGTGGGATAGGTGGGTCAAATGGTGGTTCCATTCCCAGTTTTCCAAGGAATCTCTATACTGCTTTCCATATTGGCTGTACCAATTTGTAGTCCCACCAGCAATATGATTGTGCCTTTCCCCCCATGTTCTCACCAACACTTATTGTTGTTTGTATTTCTAATAGCTGCCATTCTGACTGAAGTTAGATGAAATCTTAGAGTAATTTTGATTTGCATTTCTCTAATTTCTAGAGATATTGAACATTTTTTTCATATATTTGTTAATCAATTGTATATCTTCTGCAAAGTGTTCAGTTCCTTTGGCCCATTTATTGATTCGGTTATTTGTGGGGTTTTTTGGTGTTTAGCTTTTTGAATTCTTTATATATTCTAGTGATTAGTGCTCTATCTGATGTGCAAGTGGTAAAAATTTGCTTCCAAGTTGTAGGCTCTCTATTAACTTCACTGATTATTTCTTTTGCTGAGAAGAAGCTTTATAATTTGAATCCATCCCACTTATTGATCCTTGATTTTAATTCTTGTGCAATAGGAATCTTTTTAAGGAAGTAGGGGCCTAATTTGATATGATGGAGATTGGGGCCTACTTTTTCTCTGGTTTACTTCCTAGGTTCTTGATCCACTTTGAGTTGAGTTTTGTGCATGATGAGACATTAATTTCATTTTGTTGCATATGGATTTTCAGTTCTCCTAGCATCATTTGTTGAGGAGGCTGTCGTTTCCCCAATATATATTTTTGGTGCCATTATCTAATATAAGATAACTGTAATTATGTGGGTTAGTCTCTGTGTCCTCTATTCTGTACCATTGGTCTTTTTTTGGGAGTAGGCAAAATTTTAAAGTGGAGAATTTAAAATTTCAAAATGGCAGCATTGTTTTAGTGACATGGAAACAAGTTCTCACTTCATGTCTGATGAGGGTACTATGTTCTCTCACACTTTGGAATTTGATGAGAGAATTGAAAGTACTGCTTTATTAAGATCAGTATTATAAAAAGTAAGAGGTTATAAATTATGTTGTATGAAAGGGCAAATGGAGATGGTTATCTTTCTAATTGGAGTGAGATGAAATTTCTGTATAGTTTTGATTTGCATTTCCCTAATTGCTAATGATGTTGAACATTTTTTTTCATGTATTTATCGGCCATTTGTCTTTCTTCTTTTGAGAAATGTCTGTTTAATTCATTTGCCCATTTATTAATTGGCATTTTTGGTGTTAAATTTTTTGAGTTTTTTTATGCATCTCTCTCACAATAGTAGCTAGCAAAGATTTGCTTCCATTCTGTAAGTTCTCCCTTCACATTCTTAATTGTTTCCTTTGCTGCATAGAAGCTTTTTAATTTGATGCAATCCTATTTATTAACTCCTGGCATAATTTCCTGGGATTTAAGTGTCCTATTAAGAAAGTTGTTTGATTCAGGTGGTGAAATATGATGTATTAAGAACTATGTAATGTTTTGAACGACCAATAATAAAAAAAAAAAAGAAAGTTGTTGCCTATGCCTATATGTCAGAGTGATGTGGTCTCTATGTTTTCTTCTAGAGGTTGCATTCTCTTTGGTCTAATTTGTAGGATGATCCATTTTAGTTGACTTTTGTTCAGGTTGAGAGACAAAGGTCTAGGCTTATTCTTCTACATAGGGATAACTAGTGTCCCCAGCACCATTTTTTTTTTAAAAAAAGATTATCTTTTCTCCAATGTGTTTTCACATCTTTAACAAGGATCAGATGACTGTTTCTGAGTGGGCTTGTCTCTGTGTCTTCTATTTTGTACCATTGGTATATGCATTTGTTTTTATGCTAATACCATGCAGTTTTTGTTAATATAGCTCTATAATTTGAAGTCAGGTATTGTGAAAATTTCAGCATTGTTTTTTGGGGCTTAGAATAGCATTAGCTATTCTGGATCTTTACTTCTACATATGAATTTTAGGATTTTTTTCTAGTTCAGTAAACAATGTCATTGGTATTTTAATGTGGATTGCATTGAATCTGTATATTGCTTTCGGTACTATAGCTATTTAAACAATATTATTTCTGCCTATCCATGAACATGGGAGGTCTTTCCATCTTCTTGTGTCTTGTTTAAGATTCTATAGTTTTCATTGCAGATCTAGGTATTTCATTTTCTTGGTTAGATTCCCTCCTGTGTTTGTTTATATATTTTGAGGCTATTATGAAAAGTATTGTTTTCCTGATTTGTTTCTCAGCAGATTCATTGTTGATATATAGGAAATCTATTGATTTTTGTTTGCTGTGCAACCTGTGGATTAGCTGAGTTTTTCTGATCAACCTTGGTTTTATCCATGTCCACTGGTTTCTCTCTCTGTGGTGGACCAGCACCCTTGCTGCTGCTGCCACCATAACCAGCTTGGCTCTTTCACTCACCTTGCTGAGAAGCAGTACGCTTGTTGCTTGAATACCAAGCCACAGAGCAACTTGAAATGCAGCCTTTTTCTAAGCTACCATCTTGAATCTAACATTGTATTTACTTAGAAGTAAGTGGATGGGCTGTAAGAATTGAGGGGGGCAGTCAGGGATAGAGAGAAAGAGAGAGAATGAAAGAGAGAGAAGAGAGAAGAACAAGACAGGGATGGGAGACGTTCCACATGTTCCATTTTGGTGAGATGGAACCTTATCTTAGAGGCTGCTCATTCACCCACAGTAGTGTCCATTTATCTCTTCCAATGAAGGCTATACCTTGATATCACAAAATTTGCCTTGATAGTTCTCTGTGTTCCTGCTGTCATTTAGATTTAAGAACACAGTCAAGATATAAAAAACAGAGCCTATAGGGAAGCTTAAAAGTGAATTCTATGCTTTAAAGAGGCTTATTAAATTGCCATGTTTATGGACCGAGACCTAATCTGTGTTACATATTCAATCATATCTTCTTCCCAAATGGAGAGAAACATCTCACTGGCACATCATCATTCTTTGATAGCTGTAGCATAATCAAAAATTGAAATAATTACCCTTAACAGGAATAAATGAATTTTGAGTGCATATGCTCCCACCTCTTAAAGCAGAGAAAAGGAGGTTAATAAGACAGGGTGACTTTTGGCTGGAGAATCACACATAAGTCATTCTTAATTGGAGGTTTCACCTTTGTTCCCCTAAGCAGCTGCCAAAGAACCTTCTACATGTGACTCGAGATAAATGAGCAAGTCAGGGAAATGTGTGCATCTCTAAGATGAATGGCTGGGCTATTTGAAATCCTAAAGGGGATGGTGGTGATTAAAGATATATTATTTTACAACCTAGAAAGCTAAGAAATGAAGAGAATTAAGAACTTCTGAAGGAGGAGACAAAGCTCAAGGAAATTTATAACCAGTGGTTCTGGGATTCAGTATTTCACTGTTGTTCTTATTCATGCTACAGGGAGGCTGATGTGAAAGATACATAATAATGAGACTTGTAGAATATGAACCAGAGTATCAGGACTTTGAGGAACAGAACAAAAGAAGTATTGAAAAGAAAATTACACGAATATACTCTCTTCAGCAATCAATTCTTCTATACCCCCAGGGGAAGCTGAGTCTATACTTGAGGCTCTGGCCTCAACGAAGAGCATATGAGTGGAGAGTCAGGGACCGTAACTTATAGGTCTAGCCTATTCACTTCTCTGCCACTAATTTCGTGACAACAGGTATGTTGACCTCCTATTAGCTCCCTACTACCCCCATGCAGAAAAGGGCAGAAAGCAGATAACCACTGAGATTCTTGCACATTCTGTGGTTTTGAGCATCTAGAGAGATGGACCAAGGAATGTATACTCATAATAAAAAGGCTCATAAGTAAACAGCTTGTTGTGTATTTTGCTTTGGGAATTTTATGTGCCATTTAGTTACATAGGAAAAGGAAGAATGGGTATGAAATCCAGACATCTTGGGTTGGCATGTGTAAGTAATAATATTCTTACATAAAATTTGGATAAACACTTATTATTCACTTGATATTACCCCAAATGTTTGGTTTTCAATTTCTTAATCTTCTGGAATGCTGGAAATTACTTTTGGCATTTTTGTCGTTCCTGGGGAACAACTTTATGCTATTTGAAATAGAAATGGTTTCGGCCTCAAAATAACACAGTTTCTGCTAATCAACTCAAAATCTTCCAAGTCACACAGACTGTTGGAAGCCAGATCCATTTTTCTGGATAGGAAATGTATTTGCTCAGCCCATGAGATTGAGATCAAACTTGGGTATTATTTTCCAGGTCCTCGACTTTGGAAAGTAGACAAGAATACTCCAATGGCATGAGAAGTTTTGTGAATAGTAAGCACTATCAACATTTTCTTAGGAACCACATTGTGTCCTGTGAATAAAATAGACAGGTCATAGGTATATTTTTAGAAACTGATTTTTTTCTTTGAATCTCTCATCATTACCATGGAGCATGTCACATATTTAGCATTCAGAAATGCTTATTGAATACATAAATGAATATATATAGATGGTATTTAAAAGAGACTATGAGTTTTATCATTAGGAATTTTCCTAGTTAAAATTTAACTATCGCAATCAATTTTGATCTATTATGTATATAAGAGGATTGAGTTAATGAATTTCTGAATAGATTCTTCTGAACTCATCTTGAGATAGCAGTCTATTATTAACTTTGAAAGGCTTTAGAGGCATGTGAGTTTCTTTAAAAAAAAAATCACTTCCAGAAATAAGAGAACCAGTCTGTTTGGTTATCTGGACATATATGGGTCAGTAAGGGAATCATTTAACCTGGGAATAGCTTCCCAAATGAGGTGGAAAGTATTTGAGAAACACTTCTTTATTTAAATCTTGAATTCTTGATGGTGCTGTTTGAATTGTATATGTGTGCCTGTGCACACACATGTACATACATGGGCGGGTGGGGAACAGGATTGATTTAAGGAAGGTGTGATCACTTTTGACATTAAGAGAGAATACTCACTGAGATGTCCAGTAAAGTATGAACCATCTGGCCATTAATTATTCTGGCCTCTGACTAAAGATGGAAATGGAGTCATTTTTATCCATCTCCTGTGGGCTTCAACTTGGCAATATTTACTTATGATCAACCATTTTCATTTTTGATTAAGATAACTTTTCCTGGAGGCTTTGCCTGTGGCAAGCAAGCTCCTTTATTTGGGGCTAATATTAAGCCTTCCTCTGATCTTTATGTCTTCTAATGAGTGCAGTGATTCATTATGCACAACACAATGACTGCTGAATTGGAGGCTGAACATCTGAAATACCTCTTTGTATCTGGATAGTTGATATGTGTAGGTTGAAACATCATTCCAGGTCTGTTTGTTGGCACATGTTTATTGGAGGAATCGGGTGTGACTTTTACTGTCTAGCAAAGAGTTATAGAACACCAGGGCTGATCAGCCACGTCAATATCTTTATTTTATGGTGAGAAACTGAGGCAGAGAGGTGGTTATTTGGCCAAGGACACTACTAGCTAGAACTGGAATTCATGTCTCTAGATATTTTTGAATTTTTTAATGAGAAATATGACCACATCTTGGAAAATTCTCTATAAGTCCTCTACTTTTATTGAGGCTTCACAATAGAATAGCTTCCAAAGTGACACTGTTCTAAGTTTTTTTTTTTTTTAATCAGGTGTAAGTACACATAGATCCAGGTACATTCTATCTTAGAATCTGACAACTAATCTGTGTATCACTATAAGGGCAGCAGCAATTTTTTTCGGGGGGGCAGAGTGGTCTGATCATAAGGACATATAGACTTACAGTCTTCAAGTAAACTTTGGGGGCACCAAACTGGTTTGTATTCTATTCAGTTCTTATCCATCTAGTCTTCATCTTGATGAGGGGCTGCAGATGTTGACTTCAAATTAGGGCCTGGCTCTCAAACTCTTAAGAGTGCATGACAGTGTGTGGGTGTTAGCAGGCTCCCATATCACTGGCCATGCCCAGCTGAGACATGGGGCCACACATGGCTTGGGAAGGGGATAGCTCTTAAATTGGTGAAGCTGTCCTGCAGTCTCTGAAGTCACCTTAGGCAAACTATTTCATTTTTCTGTGCCTTAGTTTTTTTCATCTGAATATGGAAATAATATTTGTGTCTGAAGAGTAACAGTATGTGGAATGATAAACAGGATTGTCTAAAAGTGGCCTTGAATGATTATCTCAGGTTGACTGCTGCAAGCTAACTGAAATAGGGAGCCACTGCTTACACCTCAACTGGGAGCAATTATCCCCAATCTCAAAATCTCATGAGACTTGTGTCTTCCTCTTCCCAGCAATGCACGGGTGATGCTATAAATTCCCATGCTTTGCTGAGGTTTTTACACTTTGGACAGCACATAACCTCAGATTACTGGCAAACAAGCAGTTGTTTGTATCAGCTGGGGTGCATGCTTATTCCATATAGAGAAAGAAAACAGGGAGGCTGGTGTAGTGCTGTTTGCTGGAACACAGTCATTTTATTAGCACCAAAGTCTCCCAGTTCCACATGGGCCCAAATAGCACCCTCTAGAGAAGGTTAAGGTATCAGACTCTGCACATCTATTGTCCTGGGTTCAAGCTTTACCAAGTGATGCTTCCAGTAGTTGTCTCAAACCCTTAGGATATTAGGTCGTTGTGAAGATTAAATGTATTAATAAAATGAAAATACCCAAGGAGAGTGTCTGATATTCTTTTTTTAAAATTGATTTTATTTTTAAAATACATGACAGCAGAATACAATTCTTACTACACATATAGAGCACAATTTTTCATTCATACCTCTGTTTGTATATAAAGTATATTCACACCAATTCATGTCTTCATACATGTATTTTGGATAATGATGCCCATCACATTCTATCATCATTGCTAACTCCCTGTCCCCTCTCTTCCCTTCCCACCCCTCTGTCCTATCTAGAATTCATCTGTTCCTCCCACGCGCCCCCTTCCTACCCCACTGTGAGTCAGACTCCTTATATCAGAGAAAATATTTGGCATTTTTTGGGGGTGGGTGGATTGGTTAACTTTACTTAGCTTTATCTTCTCCAACTCCATCCATTTACCTGCAAATGTCATGACTTTATTCTCTTTTATTGCTGAGTAATATTCCATTGTGTATATATGCCACTTTTAAAAAGTTAATTCATCCACTGAAGGGCATCTAGGTTGGTTCCACAGTTTAGCTATTGTGAATTGTGCTGCCATTGATGGGGCTGTGACCCTGTACTATGCTGTTTTAAAGTCCTTTGGGTGTAGACGGAGAAGAGAAATAGCTGGGTCAAATGGTGGTTCCATTACAAGTTTTACAAATAATCTCCATACTGATTTTCAAATTGGATGCACCAATTTGCAGTCCCACTAGCAATGTATGAGTGTGCCCTTTTCCCCACATCCTCACCAACACTTGTTGTTGTTTGTCTTCATAATAGCTGCCATTCTGACTGGAATGAGATGATATCTTAGAGTAGTTTTGATTTGCATTTCTCTAATTGCTAGAGATGATGAGCATTTTTCTTCATATATTTGTTGGTTGTCTATCCTCTTCTGAGAAGTGTCTGTTCATGTCCTTAGCCCATTTATTGATTGGGTCATTTATTGTTTTTGATGCTTAGCTTTTTGAGCTCTTTATATACCCTAGATATTAGTGCTCTCTCTGATGTGTGGAGGTAAAAATTTGCTTTCAAGATTTAGGCTCTCTATTCACCTCACAGATTGTTTCTTTTGCTGAGAAGAAACTTTTTAGTTTGATTCCATCCCATTTATTGATTCTTGGTTTTAATTCTTACGCCATAGAAGTCTTATTAAGGAAGTTAGGCCTAATCCACATCTATTTCTTCTATAGATGCAGAGTCTCTGGTTTAATTCCTAGGTCCTTGATCCACTTTGAGTAGAGTTTTGTGCATAGTGAGAGATAGGGGTTCAATTTCATTTTGTTGAATATGGGTTTCCAGTTTTCTCAGCACCATTTGTTGAAGAGGCTATCTTTTCTCCAATGCATGTTTTGGGCGCCTTTGTCTAATATAAGATAATTATAATTTTGTGGGTTAATCTCTGTGTCCTCTATTCTGTACCATTGGTCTACCAGTCTGTTTTGGTGCCAATACCATGCTGTTTTTGTTACTATTGCTCTGTAGTATAGTTTAAGGTCTGGTGTAGTGATGCCACCTGCTTCACTCTTCCTGCTAAGTATTGCTTTAGCTACTCTGAGGGTCTTATTTTTCCAGATGAATTTCATGATTGCTTTTTCTATTTCTATGAGGAATGCCATTGGGATTTTTTGGGGGATTGCATTAAATCTGTATAGTGCTTCTGAAGTATGCTCATTTTGATAATATTAATTCTGCCTATCTAAGAGCAAGATAGATCTTTCCATCTTCTAAGGTCTTCTTTGATTTCTTTCTTTAGGGTTCTGTAGTTTTCATTGTATAGATCTTTTTCACCTCTTTTGTTATGTTGATTCCCAAGTATCTTTTTTTTTTTTTGTTTTTGAGGCTATCATGAATGGGGTAGTTTTCCTCAATTCCCTCCCAGAGGATTTGTCATTGAAATACAGAAATGCCTTTGATTTATGGGTGTTGATTTTATATCCTGCTACTTTGCTGAATTCATTTACTAGTTCTAGAAGTTTTCTGGTGGAGCTTTTTTGGTCTTCTAGGTATAGAATCATATCATCAGCAAATAGTTCTAATTTAAGTTCTTCTTTTCCTATATGTATCCCTTAATTTTTTTTTGTCTGTCTAATTGCTCTGGCCAGTGTTTCAAAAACTATGTTAAATAGAAGTGGTGAAAGAGGTCATCCCTGTCTTGTTCCAGTTTTTAGAAGGAATGCCTTCAGTTTTTCTCCATTTAGAATAATGTTGGCCTGGGGCTTAGCATAGATAGCCTTTATAATGTTGAGATATGTTCCTGTTATCCCTAGTTTTTCTAGTGTTTTGAACGTGAAGGGGTGCTGTATTTTGTCAAATGCTTTTTTTGCATCTATTGAGATGATCATATTATTCTAATCTTTGAGTCTATTGATATGATGAATTTCATTTATCCATTTCCATATGTTGAAATAACCTTGCATCCCTGAGATGAACCCCACTTGATCATGGAGCACGATCTTTTTGATATGTTTTTTTATTCAATTTGGCAGAATTTGATTGAGAATTTTTGCATCTATGTTCATTAGAAATATTGGTCTAACATTTTCTTTCTTTGACTTGTCTTTGCCTCGTTTTGGAATCAGGGTGATACAGGCCTCATAGAATGATTTTGAAAGTGCTCTCTCTTTTTCTGTTTCCTGAAATAAATTGAAGAGTATTGGTTGGTATTAGTTCATCTTTAAATGTATTCTAAAATTTGGCTGTCTATCCATTGGTCCTGGGCTTTTCTTGGTTGGTAGGCTTCTGATGGTGTCTTCTATTTCATCACTTGATATTGGTCTGTTTAAATTGTGTATATCTTCCTGATTCAATCTGGGCAAATCGTATGACTTAAGAAATTTGTTGATGCCTTCAATATCTTCTATTTTATTGGAGTATAAGTTTTCAAAGTAATTTCTAATTATCCTCTTTATTTCTATAGTGTCTGTTGTGATATTACCTTTTTATCATGTATGCTGGTAATTTGGTTTTTCTCTATCCTTCTCTTCATTAGTGTAGCTAAGGGTCTGTCGATTTTATTTAGTTTTTCAAATAACCAACTTTTTGTTTTGTCAATTTTTTTTGTTTTTTTTTTCAAATTCATTGATTTCAGCTCAAATTTTTATTATTTCTTGCCTTCTACTGCTTTTGCTTCTGATTTGTTCTTCTTTTTCTAGGGCTTTGAGATGTAATGTGAGGTCATTTATTTGTTGACTTTTTGTTCTTTTAAGAAATGAACTCCATGCAATGAACTTTTCTCTTAGAACTGCTTTCATAGTGTCCCAGATATTTCATTATGTTTTTGTCTATGTTCTCATTTACCTCTAAGAACTTTTTAATCTCCTCTTTGATGTCTTCTGCAACCCATTGTACATTCAGTAGCATATTGTTTAGTCTTCAGGTGTTGGAGTAATTTTTATTTTGTCATTGATTTCCAATTTCATTCCATTATGATCTCATAAAATGCATGGTAGTATCTCTACTTTTTTGTATTTGCTAAAAATTGCTTTGTGGCATATTGTATGATCTATTTTGGAGAAGGATCCATGTGCTGCTGAGAAGAAAGTGTATCTGCTCGATGCAGGTTAAAATATCCTATATATGTCAGTTAAGTCTAAGTTATTGGTTGTATTATTGCGTTCTATAGTTTATGTATTCAACTTTTGTTTGAAAGAATTATCCAGTTGTGAGAGAGGTGTATTAAAGTCACCTAAGATTATTGTGTTGTGGTCAATTTGACTCTTGAACTTGAGAAGAATTTCTTTGATGAACATAGCTGCACTATTGTTTGGGGCATATATATTTATGATTGTTATGGCTTGTTGGTGTATGGTTCCCTTGAGCAGTATATAATGTCTATCTTTATCCCTTTTGATTAACTTTGGCTTGAAGTCTATTTGATATGAGGATGGAAACCCCTGCTTGCTTCTGCAATCCATGTGAGTGGTGTTATTTTTCCCATCCTTTCACCTTCAGTCTGTCTTTCATTGCCTATCAAGATGAGTCTCCTGTAGGAAGCAAACTGTTGGGCCTTTAAAAAAAATCCAATCTGCTAGCCTATATCTTTTGATTAGTGAGTTTAAGCCATTAACATTCAGGGTCACTATTGAGAAATGGTTTGTATTCCCAGTTATATTTGTTTATTTTTGTTATTCAACTTGACTTGATTTTCTTTTTTGATTAGTTTTTCATTTAGGGTACTATCTCCCTCTGCTGATTTTCATTGTTGTTTTTCATTTCCTCTTCATGGAATATTTTTCCAAGGATGCTTTGTAGTGCCAGTTTTCTAGGTATAAATTCTTTTAACTTTTGTTTATCATGCAAGGTTTTTATTTCATCTTCAAATCTAAAGCTTAATTTTCCTGAATACGAGATTCTTGGTTGGCATCCATTTTCTTTCAGAGCTTGATATATGTTTTTCTAGGATCTTCTAGCTTTCAGGGTCTGTGTTGAAAAATCTAATTGATTTTCCCCTATACATAATCTGATTTCTTTCACTTGTGGCTTTTAAAATTCTCTCCTTATTGTGTATGTTGGGCATTTTCATTATAATGTGCCTTGGTGTGGATCTGTTGTGATTTTGTACATTCATTGTCCTGTAGGATTCTTGTATTTGGATTTCCAATTCATTCTTCATGTTTGGAAACTTTTCTGATATTATTTCATTGAATAGATTGTTCATTCCTTTGGTTTGGACCTCTATGCCTTCCTCTATCCCAATAAGTCTTAAATTTGGTCTTTTTATGCTATCCCATATTTCTTGAATGTTCTATTCATGGTTTCTTACCATTATCACTGTGTGATCTATGTTCTTTTCAAGATTATAGGTTTTGTCTTCGTTGTCTGATGTCCTATCTTCCAAGTAGTCTGTCTACTCTGTTGGTGATGCTTTCACTTGAGCTTTTAATTTAGCTTATTGTTTCTTTTATTTTAAGGATTTCTGTTTAGTTTTTTTTTTTTTAGAACCTCCATCTCCCTGTTCAGGTGATCTTTTGCTTCTTGTATTTGTTTATGTAGCTCCTTGTCGAAGATATTTCACTGCCTATATTTGCTCTCTTACATCTTTCTTGAGTTCACAGATCATTTTAACCATGTACATCCTGAAATCCTTCTCTGTAATTTCTTCTGCCATGGCTGTCAATGATTCTAATGATGTGGTGTCTTGATTTGTTTGGGGGCACTTTCTCCCTTATTTTTTCATGTTGCTTGTGTGTCTTCCTTTCCAGTTCTGTGGGTCTGGAGTGTTATTGTTTTTACCCTATAGGTTTATAGTGCTCTTGTAGGGTTCTAAGACATCTCCTTTGTGGGGAAAGAAAATGTTAACAGATACCAATATCCACAATATATCACCTATGAACAATTTGTTGTTATTAAGACGTTTATAGTTTAGTCTCAAAGTACAGAAATGTTGGATTCAATTATTATCTAAATATCATCAGTAGTTTCATAAAAAGGTTTACAGTTTCTGATAGTGGAAAATAAACTGGGGTTGGGGTGTAGGACAATATGCTGAGAGGAAAAGAGGTGAGGGTATAAAGTTAATATATCTTAGGAAATGTGAAAGAGAAATCTAATGAAGAAGGTTATTAGCAAAAGAATAGACAGGAAGTAATTTAGGGTAGACAAGTACTTGGGAAGACAGTAGAGTACATAAAAGAAACACAACACACATATATATCCAGAAAAATACAGATGTTAAAATAGTAAAATTTGGAGGGGGAAAGAAACATGAAAGAAAAAAAAGGAAAAGAAAAAAAAGCCCTTTATATTTAACACCTGTATATTATATTATTCAGATGACTCAGTCCTCAAAGTCCTATTTAATGCAAAGTTCTTGGTTTCACATATGTTGGGGATGTGAAGGATGGAGGATAGAGGGGTAGAAGAGAGAGAGAGAAAAAGAAAACCTCAAAGGAAGAAACCAGGGTTGTTGCTAATTTTAGAGATCCATATCTTTCCTGCTTCTCTTCTCATCTAATAGGTGAGGTTGTCTGTTGTAAGCTGGTGTCTCTGCCCTCAGGATGGTGGAGGGAACCACTGTGAGAAGACTGGTCCTGACACAGGACATCTGGAAGCAGTAAGTGGCACCCGCCAGTCCCTGTAGGGAGACTACACCTCACAAGTCTCTTTTTGGGACTGCTCCTATGACTTGAGTGCCAAGCACTATCTCTCTATGTTTCCTGGAGATTTCCCAGTTCCAGGTCTCTCTGTTAGGCTCCAAACTTTAGTCCATCTCCATCTCTCTTAGAAGTTCCCAATTGAGGAACCTGTCACACGGGGGGCTCCCTGGTTGCAGTGTACACCTGTGTTGGGCAGCTACTGTGTTGGGTTGAGAACACTGCTTGGCCAGGGGAAGGTTGAGAGCCTGAAACCTGGCTGCTGGGAGCTGGGAGCTTCCCCCACCTAATATGGCAAGAATGTTGAGCCAAGATGAAGGCGATCTGCCTTCAGCGCTGGGGTGTCTGGTGAGGTGGGGGGAGACAGGTAATGGCATTGTGCTGTGGGTGGGTAGCAGCTGAGTGACCTGTATGGGAGCAGAGCGAAGTCTTGGAGATCTGCAGATGTGTTGATAGGTGATTCTGTTATGGCGTTCACCAGCCCTGCATTGGCTAGAACTTCAGGCTTTGGGTCCTGCTAGAATGCCAGGCGTCCTGTTTAAACGCTGAGGCCTGGAGCCCTATGCGGGGTCACAGTGCTGGTGATTTCTGTGGAGAGAAACTGAATAGGGGTCTTCTAACACTCTCAGAGATGCAGTATTCCGACTAGGAGAGATCTGGGTCGCAGAGCGACACAGGATGCTGTCTCCCTCTGGCCCACCATCTTCCTTCTCCTAGTGTCTGATATTTTTAGCTCTGAAATGGTCACAATCACCCCATCAAAAGGACACTGGTGAGACAAACATATCTAAGTCATATGCAAACCATAAATCATGTGCATATATTAATTATGATTATTAGCTATATCTACTGTGCCATGATAGATATACATACCATGATATTATCATACCCTGTCATTGCCACCTACCATGATGGATATAGCATACCTTATGATATCTACCACTCATGATATTTTGTACCATAACATCCTTCTCATCCAACCAGACACATATTTATTAGAGAATAGATTTCAGGTGTATATAACAGTGAACAGTGAGGCAGAAGGACTTTCAATTTAATTGGTTTTCCTTCTACATCTTTAACATCTTTATTTTTGAAAGGCTCTACAAGTGTTGGAAGAATTGGACTTGTTTTCTGTGTCTTAAGCATGAGGGATGCCTTTTCTTTCCTTTGCAGTAACTACCAAAAAAAATCACATCTGTGCCTTTGCACAAAAAAATTTGTCAAAACCCTGTTTTTTGCCCCTCACACTTTAAGCTGTATAAATACTTCTTTATGCGTTCTAACACAGTCTCAATGTGAATATGAGAAGAATAAATTTCTGTTAAAAATACCACCAGGTTCTTATTGCCTAGAATAAGAAATGGTAAGTCAATAAGCTTGGAACATGAGTCTGATTATCTCAAATGATGTGGACATGAGGGCTTGGCCATCAATGTGGCAGAAAGAAAAAATATTCAAGTGGCTATCACTCCATAAGTGACACGTCAAGAAACCTGAGAGCCAGCCTCAATTCCCTTCTGTCTCTCACTCTCCACATCCAGCCTTTTCATTTCCACTTTTGATGCATCTTAAAAACCATTCAGGGCTTTCTATTACCCTCACTGCTGTCTGGTCTTAAGCATCATCACCTCTCACATGAGCTACAAGAGCCTTCTGCCTTGTCTTTCTACTCTGCTCCACTCCACTTAATTCTCTGCAAAGGAGTTAGAGTGATCTTTTAAAAATATAAATTGCAGTAACTATCAGATCTCTTCCCAGCTCCAGTAGTCTCTTATTATATTTAGAATAAAACCCCAAATCATCAACATGGCTACAATAGCCTGCAAGAATTCACAAAATTATCCCCATTTTTCTGCCGGAAACTGCAGCCTCTGTGGCTTTTTTGTTCCTTCTTTAGTTCATTAAAGTCTTAGGCACTCAGAACATCTTTATGTATTGATCACAGGACCACTTTCAATTCTTCCCTCTAGCTCTTCTTTTCCTCCTCTGCTCTCAGCTCAAACACTTTTTAAACATGCACACACACACACACACACACACACACACACACACAACACAATACTTTCATCTAAATATACACAAAAACACATTTGGTTTAGAGATGAGGTACCTCCAAAACCTCATGTGTGAAACAATGTGCGAAGGTTCACAGGTGAAAGAAGTAGATTTTGGGAACTTTAACCTGATCAGTAGATTAATCCACTGATATTGATTAACTGGGTGATAACTATAGGCAGGAAGGGTGTGACTTTGGGGATTATCTTTGTCTCTGGTAAATGGAACTCTCTTTCTGCTTCCTGGTTGTCATAACCTCAGCTGTTTTTCTCTGCTATGTTCTGCCTTACCTTGGGCCCAGAGCTATGGAGTCAACCTAGCATGGACCGACCCTCTGAAACCAAGAACCCAAATGAACTTTTCCTCCTCTAAATTGTTTTGTCGGGTATTTTGGTCACAGTGACAAAAAGCTGACTAAAACGCATTTTAAATAAGGTCTTCTTTATTTTCTGTTAGAGCACCCTGGGTTTTTTCATCCATTACTCTTATATCAGAATATACAAGTGCATCTATAATTGTTAATGTATGTTTTAGTCTATTTGGCTGCCATCATAAAATAACACCAACTGAGTAACTTATGAACAATAGAAATTTATTTCCTATAGTACTGGAGATTGGAGAGTGCAAGATCAAGTAGCTTCAGTGTCTGGTAAGGACTCATTTACTTGTCCATAGATGGCACCTTCTTGCTATGTCCCTATACAGCTTTGTGGAGCTTCTTTTATAAGGGCACTAATACCATTCATAAAGACTTTGTCAAAAAAAAAAGTCCCACTTCCTAACTCCATTACCTTGGGGGGTTGACGATTTCAACATATGAATTGTTGGGGGAAATAAACTTTAGAACACAGCAGTGTATTTATTTAATAATATTCTTCCTCAGTGAATGGTAAGATTCAAGGGAATAGGTATCATGTTTGTTTTGGTCACTAATAAATACTTAATATTTACCAAAGTGCCTAGCACACAGTAGGTATTTAAGAAATTTTGGTAAGTAAATGACTCTTCTTTTTTTAATATTTACTTTTTAGTTGTAGATGAACACAATATCTTTATTTTATTTATTTATTTTTATGTGGTGCTGAGGATCGAACCCAGACTGCGCACTTGCTAGGCGAGTGCTCTACCGCTGAGCCACAATCTCAGCCCACTATTCTATTTTTATAAGTTGTAATAGTATGCTCTAGATGCTAAAGAGACTCAGGGATTTTCCACTGAGCCAGCAGTCTAGTGTTCAGAGGGAACTGTATGGAATCCATTGGAGTCCTGGATTTGACACCTATCAGATTTTAGGAAAGTTTATAAACTTCTCTGGGGAACCGAGTTTTATCACTGGTAAATTGAGAAAAACAAATTTAAAAAACCCTTAATATTCTCCTTTTCACCCCCCAGAATGATTTTGAGGATCAAATGAGAGAATAATATTGAGATCATAGAGAATTTATTCAAATGTACATTGCTGTCATTATTAAATACAAAATGATATCTGAAAGTTGATAAGGAAAGGGAGACAGAATAAGGAGAGACAAATGAATGATAGCTAAGAGATCATTGGCAAATGAATGCAGTAGTCCAGAATTTCTTGTTCATACCTTTAAATTTCAATATTTAAGAGAAAAGTCACACCAATCAAAATGATCATAAAGCACTTATAATATGTACATTTTAAGGTTGTTTACATTTTTGGGAAATTTCCTAGCACATGAGTCCTAACTGATTGATAGCAGATGTTACATAAATTTTTAAATTTCTTAGATCTTCATGACTTTGTATATTAAATAAACATTCAGTACCTACTTTATCACACATCATTTCATATCTTCCCTAATTTTCTTTTCCTTTTGTAAATTATATGCTAATTTCTAAACCTGTATGAATTCTTTTATGATGCTAATGATTCCTTTTCTTTTACCCATTAATTCTGAAATTCTCAATTCATCACACAATTTAAGCAAAACTTATAAAACATCCATTATAATCTGTCTCATTGCATTTGCTCTGTGTGATTTTAGCTCAGAGGGTATTAGAAAAACTTCAGCTACAAGGTTTATTAGTGACATCTTTTGACTCTGGATTTCACAATGGACTTCATGTGATCATCTTACTTGATTCTGATCTAAAATATTATATAGCTTTAGTATAATGGAGAAACCTCATCTTTTATTTCTAAGTGTAAAAGGAAGTATGTTAATTAGCCATCATTTTAAAAAAGTGATGGATTAGGAAAGTGTCTTATTTCATTCACTCTAAATTTAAACTCTTAAAGGAAAATGTATGTTTGATCCATAGGAGATATTCTTGGTAAATTTTTGTAAATGCTTATTGCATTTACACATCCATGTATTCAACAAACTACTATTCTAGGTGCTAGGCATTGAAAAAAAAAAGATCCTTGACTGTGCAATATCTTCCTATTTATTTGCATCTGGACTTAAATTTTAGTTATGTAAAACTCAGACTTGATACAAAGATTCCTCACCGTTTAGAAACTTAAGAGATCACTTTAATAAACAGTTAATGGTTGATTCCCAATGCTGGTTTTGCAAAAACCTGGGTTGTCACACACTCTTAAATACACATTTAAATTCACTTTTATTTTCTAAATATAAGGATCTACACAGCACCTTGTTGACGTGTTGTACTTAGTCAGGATACTGATTTGGCTACTTTAGCAATAAGCATAATTGCAGTGGTTTGAAGAGATAGAAGTTAATTTCTTAGGTATGTAAAACTCCAGGCTGGTAGGGAGTCTGGATCAAGGGCAGTTTTGGTTCATGGGGGGATGCAGGGTCCAAGGGCTTTTTCTGTTGTGTGACTCTGCCATCTCTTAGGATGTTGCCTTTATCATTGTGGGTGATGATGTTCACTTCCGCCTGTTGTGCCCCAGACAGGAAGAGGGGAAAAGAGAAAGTGGAGGATACAGTTTCCTTTCAAGAACGTGACCTGGAAGATGCACAGGTTATGTCTTCTCACCCTGGTTCAGAACCATGTTGTTTGAGTACACTAAGCCACAAAAGAGGCTGGAGAAGTTCATCTCTAGCTAGGAAATTATGCGTCCAGAAAAACTGAAGACAGAGAGTAGAATGGATACCAGAGAAAACCTATTAATTCTTAGGAGATGTCTCCACTGCCTTCTTCCCTCCTCCCCATATAAACATATGCTGCATTTTATAAGGATATTTGATTTTTAAAAATAAAAATAAACATAAAATAGAAAAGATTCACAAAGTTTCAAAACACTCTTGAGCTGAACATTCAGAATCTACAAGTATCTATCTTATCCTACATCATGACTAAATCCTGAGGTGTGAACAATTCATATTCTAACACCTGAATTATCTAATTCTTCCCTTTAGTCTTTTTTTTTAATATTTTTTTAGTTGTCAGTGGATCTTTATTTATATGAGGTGCTGAGAATCGAACTCTGTGCCTCACACATGCTAGGCAAGGGCTCTACCACTGCTCTACCACTGAGCTATGACCCCAACCTTAACTTAGTCTTAAGAACTAGTAGCATAGGAATTTTTTCCTCTTGCTAGTCAGATAGATGCGTATTGAAAAGAAATGACTAAGCAGAAGCAGTCTATTACTGACAAATTCCACAACTGTACATACTTGTTGTAAGGTAACTTCCCAACAACAGCATATCTGAAATTGCGGCTGAATTTGACACTTCACTACTAAAGCCTCCTTGGAGCCATTCATTAGTTCTCTCTGAAATCAGCCCTGGCTTCTGGGGACTCTTTAAAGTCTTCATTTATTCATTTACTCAGTCAATATATTGAATAGCTATTGCATACAAGGCTGGTGGAGGAGTGGGATAAAAGAGTCAGAAATTATATGATCTTTGCCCTTGAGATATTTATGACCAATAAGGAAAGACAAAGGATCCATGTGCTTAATTAATTAACCGTGTAATGTATAAGGAACGTTGAGGTTATCAGGTGGTTGGCAATTAAGAAGCACAGGTAATCAATCCCATCTGGTGAGGAGGTCTGCTTCAGGAAGGAGAGGGCTGGTGAGGATGTGTAGGATTTTGTAAGTCATGAAGGACTTTTTGTCACAATGGAGAATTTTTAGGCAGTGAGGATGGTGTAAGGAAGGCTGTAGAGATGGGACAATGCAGGGTGATGTTGCCCGGGCTGTTTTCTCTAACTTGGGAGAAAAGTGGGGAACATGCTAGTGGCCTGGGAGACAAGGGTACTGACGTCTTTAGGCAGCTCCACCAAGTGGCACTGAGGCAGACCTCTGGAGAGAATTATTCATCTCCACATTTCTGTTCCCTGTGTACTCCATGGACTCCACGGGAACAGCGCCAAGCACCGGGGCAGGTAAGGACATTTAAGTCCTTACAGGCTCTCCCAATGTCTCTGCAGTGTTTCTCTTTTTCAGTATAATTGCACTCATTAATTCCTTATATAAATGAAAATTATTCTAATGCCTGGCTCTCCAAGGTAACTTCCAAACCTCAACACAGTCTAATAAGGATAGAAGGTTCAGTGTGTTGCATTAATTTTTTTTTTGTTGTTGTTGTTGTTGCTACTTAACTTGTAAATGGCAAGTCTTCCTTCACTATAAAAGATGGTGAAAGAGTTTGTCCCTGTGCCATTTTGGGGCAAATGCTGGGAAAACATCAGATAGACATGATTTAGAAATGTGGATTACTCAGAGTCACTGAATTAGCTATCAAAGGAGACTGTTGTTATAAATTTTCAGGGCTCCCCAAAGTGAGACTCTCAAGGGTTAATTTCTTAGATACAAGAAAAACACCAAGTTCTTAAAGTGTCCACCAGTCTTAAAAGTTAAGTAAATATATTTGCAGTTTAGTGCTGAGCATGGAGACGTCTGCACAAAGCTCTTTCCTAAAACAGTACTACTGGAGCTGAAATGGAACAGAGGCAAAATTTAAAAGGATATTAAAATGTTAATTTCTCTCCAGTATTTCCACTTATAACAGTTTCTGAACTCACTGAGTTGAAAAGAATGTTTTCAACTTTGCCACAATAGGACAAGGTCTGGCTGAACTGTGAGCATTTCAAATCTGGAAGTGTTTTGATTTTGATTTACATTTAAATAAGGCTTCCTGCAGATGGAGGACTTGAGAGAATCTGTGCCTCCTGTCACGGGCTCTGCACAAATGCAGATTCCACCTGAGAAGGGATCCAAAACAGAGAGAAGGGATTGGAGGGCCTATCAAGTAGGTGATTATTTTTGTCATATCTTCTCATCTCAACAGGGATAAATGCTGGTGTAAGTGGAATGTTTTGGCTTCCCAGGAGGAAAGGAAGTACAATGCCCCAAGGTGGCATGAATCTCTTCACCATTGTTGATGAGTTTAAGTGGTGAGGAAGCTGGGAGAAATTTTGCTTCAGGTCTCTTTCCAAGTGGGATATATACATTCAACCAGTGAGTGGGGAATAGCTAAGTGCTTTTCAATTTTGTGCCCCAAAACTTTGTTAATTTATCATTGGTTGTCTTTTTTCTAAGTATTTAAGACTGAATATAGAGTTTATTGGCTTTCTTCTAATATAGATTATTTATGGAACAAATTGGCAAGTAATAGACTTATGAACAAAAAAATTAGCATTAATATTCAGACTAGACCCTCCTACATTTTCTACTCCCTTATTTCTTGAAAAATTTTGTCTCTAAGAATATTACTATGGATTACAGAAAGGTTTTTTTTTTCCCCAAAAATTAGATTTGGTAGAGTATCAAAATAGACTCAGTTGATTAGCTAGGTTAGAATTCTTCAACCCAACTGAATTTCTAGTCATAGAAAGAAGGTGGATCTCAAGTTGCAGTTTGCCACGTTCACTCTAAGTTGACTCTACGAACTCACAGGATGAGTTCAAGGCAAAAATGCTTGATAGGATAGGATGAGATTTAGAGGAAAGACAGACTCAATGTGAAACACCTTTAAAGTGCTTTTAACAGTAAGAATAAAGTAACAATATCTATGAGACTTAATACTAGCATCAGTAGGTAGGGAATGCTGCATTTGGATGCAGATGGCCATCCTTTGAATTGGTTTCTAAGGGTCAATTCCTATCTTTTTGGGAAACCTGTAATACAGTTATCTATAGTACTTCTCTTTCATTCTAATTATATACCACCTTCTTTAACTTCTGAGATTGAGGTGTTCAGGTTTATGGCCCCCTTGAGTAGGCAACTCCTATTTGTGCCTATTGGGAAATGTTTTTCGTTAACCCAGCAGAAATACCTCCTGGGAAATTTTTGGACTCATTTCTCATAATTGGCCTTACACCATCTCTTTGTCTGACAGTTGTGCAGAAAAAAATATTATGGCATACAGGGACCAACTGGTAAGTGGCTAGAAAAAGTTTCTTTTAGAGCCATGGTCTGGGGAAATCCTATTCAAACTCAACCACATAACCAATGAGCATGTCAACTTGGTGATAGTGACCATAGCTGGAAATGATCCTGTCCCTTGCTGGAGAGCCATATGCCCATTCTTTGGGCTGAAAAATGGCTGCTTATCTAATTCTCTCATTTATCTGTTGACTAAAGTACTGTGTGAACTTATTGCACTTTAGTTGACTAACACAGTAGAGGATCACAGCCTGATGTCTTGATAGTGTGTCCTACCAAGTTTGTGGAGATTGACTCAATATTTTCCCTGAAGCTTTAACCCTGCAGCTCCTCAACTCCTCTGAGGACTTGGAACCTCCAAGACACTGAAGTTCAGGTACTTGCCAATCTCTGTTCACTTTTGGTATCTAGACATTTCTCTTTGTCTCTCTCTCTCTTCTCTGTCTCTTTCCTCTCAAAATCATCTGCCCATGGTCACCATTACTTCCCCTATTGAGCATTATCTCTGGAGGAAAGTTAAGGCATTTTTAGTACACAAGAAAGAATTTTTAAGTCCAAGAATAAGCATATTATTTCTACACTGAAAAAAATTTCCCATACTAATGAATATAAAAGGGTTGGCAACCTGCTTAAAATGGGGGCACAAGGAAGGGGCACAAATACAAATAAAACATCTTAAATAGATCATGATTGCAGCTCAATTCAACACAAGCTTATTTTGTGCCTTCTATCTACTAGTCAGACAAGTAGAACATCATGAGTAAAGGTACATGAGCTTGAATTGGTTGTGTTTAAAAACCAAGAGATCGTCCCAGGTGGTCAGTGTGTAAGTGTGGCAGGTGGTGGTGAGGAGGGGTAGGTTTCTGTTAGGAAAGAAGCAGGAAAAACTCAGAGTGTGGTTATTATGTTGTAAGCAACAAATGCCATGGACTATTTTTTAACCCAAGACTTGATAAGATCAAGTCTGTTTTTAAAGGATAATGGAGGTTACAGTGTGGAAGACAAGTTGAGCAGAAAAAGAAAGTGAAGGCTTTGCTTCTAGGGCAGTGAGAGAAACATTCTCTGCACAGTGTTCATCTCATTGCAGGACCTGGGGCAAGACTGCATATGGAGATCCTCCCCCACTCTGAGCTCTAAGCTTCACCCTTCCAAGGCTTACTCTCTCTTTTCCCCATTTCTTGTTCCTGGCACTCACCCACCTGCATCCACATGTCTAACCCCTGCCTGTTGGCCCTCTCCCGACCCACAAACAGCTACCCCTTAGGGATCTGAATATTGCCTGTGCTCTTTGCAGATTGAGGTTGCTCCTTTGTAGGAGGCTGTGCAGGTCCTGAAGTATATTCTAGGCTCTTTGGGTTAGTAATTATAGGGTTTTGGTTACACAGAACATGGTCTTAGGGGCACAGGATCCAGAAGAAATAGATTTCAAGTGGGTATGTACTGTTGACACTGTGGATTCCTTGCCCTCAACCTTCAGCAAGTTGAGTGGGACCCTCAGAAGCTCAGGAGCTCAGGATAGGGGTTCAGTGGCCTAGACTTTAGGCATTTTCTTAAAAATTATCGCCCTTTACCAATGTGTAGAGAAGCCACACAGAAAAATTATACTATATCTGAATATGAGGTAAATACACGAACAAAAAAAAATGATGAGTGGGAGCAAGGTCCAGATACCATAATACTATTTATTCTCTTATTACAAAGATCATATTGGAGAGATGACATCTAACACCCCATGCTATGCAAATAAGCCAGTTTCAGAAGAGAGTTCCAGTTATGTTCTCCTCATTTTTAAATTGACCCAGTTTCTCTTTCATCTGCTCTGTGGTATAAAAGATGACCAAGACTTCATCAAAATGCAAACAGGTATCAGTGAGCCAATTTACCACACTCTCAGTGCAAGACATTCCCTGCCTTAATCCACACCCAACAATTCATATTTTTTTTCTTATGGGGCTACTGTCTTAAGTATGTCATATATATATAATCCCATAAATAAAATTGTTCCAGAGCAGTTGTAAGATAAACAGTGATTGTTTGATTTGTTTTTCTTCCAAGTCAGTTTGGGCCTCTTATTTTAGTAGTTAGAAAATTTAGCAGCTTCTTGCCTTCTCTTTCTCAAGCATCAAATTGTAGAGTGGAAAAGAATATGAGAATTCAAATTCTGGCTTCATAATTGGCTACTTACCATTGAGATTTTTGGTCTCTGTGAACCTTGGTTCTCTCATCTATAAAATAAATTTAATGATATGTACCTTACAAGATTGTTGCAAAGCTTCAAATAAAGGATATAAATGTCTATGAAAGGCCAAGCAGTAATTTAGTGGATACCTAGCACATTTCAATGTGTATGTTAGTTTGCAACTTTATCATTCCTACTGGTTCTCATTTGCCCAAAATTTACTGAGCAAGTAGTAAATGTACATTGGAAGAATAAGTATTTGCAAGGACACAAGAATAAGTTACTACTTGTGTATGTGTTTGTGAATACTCTAGCTCTTAGCCTCATCAACAGGATGTTCCATTCTTGATGGAACATGGTTTCCTTATTTTTCTACTCTAGTGAAAGAAGTGACAAAGAGTCATCTTCCTCACCCTGAGATTGAATCATCTTTGGCATGCTTCTGTTGGCTCTTCCAGGAAGACAGAGGGAGGGAGTTTCCTTCACACTGGATGATCACAGATCATCAAGGTATACACCTCTGGAGGTGACTGTCAAAACTTAACATTGTATCTTTAGTGCTTTGTATGTAATGGGTCTCCACAGGGAATCTGGCAATCTGGGTAGGCACTTAGACAGTGGACGGGTGGGTCTCTTGACATCTGCACAAAGTGTGCTGTGAGACCCTTTTCATTTCAGGGATTAATTGGAAAAAACTGTCTAATGTGAGGGAGGAAAGACATAGTGGATCCCACAGTGGAACCGAGACAGTGACTCTGTCCACTGTGGGCTGAAACTTGAACCACCAGGAGGGGTTGGGAAGTGGGTGTGGTCTTTGGAGGGAAGATGGAAGATGGCCAAGGGAAAGGACGAACACTCAAGAGTTCTGATTCTGGGAACTAAAGATAGTGTGGATTAAATGCACCCTTGAGGGAGAAAAATCATCTTTGCATGGAGATCCTGAGCGGGCTCTGTAGGGACTTGGGTGGGCTGTCTGTCTGGGTGACATACAGGACCAACACACATGACAGTGAGACGTGAAGAAGCCACAGAGTGATCATAGCCAGCGTCTCTGCTCTTTGGATGCAGATGTCAGAATCACTCCACCTCTCTCCTCTTTTGTACCTCTAAACTCCTAGGCCTTTGGATGTTTTAAAAAGAGTAACAAGGGGTGTTTTAGTCAGTTATTTTGTTGCTGTGATCAAAAAAGCATAAGAAGACCAACTTAGAGGAGGAAAGATTTATTTTGGTTCCTGGTTTCAGAAGTTCGTCTGTGTTTGGCTGACAACATTGTTCTGGACCCCAGATGAGGTAAAGCATCGTGGCAGAAGGACTGGGTGGAGGAACGCAGCTCAGGAAGTGACAATAAGGAATCATAGAAAGAGAGAGATTCCTTAACCAGGGACAAAATATAAACCCCAAAGGCACTCCCCCACCCCCGCCCCATCTATTTCCTCCAGCCACACCTTACCTGCCTACAGTTATCACCCACTTAATCCATGTCAATGGTTTCATCCACTGATTAGGTTTTACAACTCATAATCCAACCTTTCCACCTCTGAACAATTCTTGCATTGTTTTACACAGGAGCTTTTTGGGGACACCACATGTTCAAACCATAACAAGGAGGATACCAGACATTTTAATAATTTGGCACTGGGCCCCAAGACAAATTTATCTGAGGAAAACAAAGGACATGTGATGTCAATTGTATCTTCCAAGTACAGAGCAATTTGTTTTTACTAGTGGGTATGCAGTAGCATTTATGTGATTTTTTTTTCTTTCCCCTATAGTTGAAGTTTTTGTTGTCAGTTGTTATTGCTGTTGGTCTGTATTCTTTTTATTTTTCATAAAAAGGCAACAAATTAAAAAATGGCCTGTCTGGCAGACAGATCAGACTTCTTTCCAGTTATTACTTGCCGTCTACTACTGCTGGACATGGGTTATGACCTATGCTCTCAGCTTTTGCTGGGAAATTACTCTTGGAGACCACGTGAGCAGCTGTGTCTTGCTGCTCTCCCTTGTGTACCTCACAGCCGACACACTCAGAAGAAATTCTTTTGTTATTCATACAGAAAACATGCTGTATTGTTAACATACCCTTTTCTGTTAGGTTGCAAATTGCACTGTCTTATTGGGCAAATTTGTGGTGCTATCATTAAATATATTGAGTCTCCTAGGAGAGAAATATCAGAAACACAAATAAGTGGGATTATTCTGTGAATAAATTATGAGGCTACAAATAATGTGGACTAGCAATGGGAGAAAGAACACCTCCCCACAAATAAAATATCAATTGCAAGTGTGGTGAGGCAGGGATGGGTCTTTGCTACTTTGGGGATAAATGAATGAATCTATTTTGCAGTTGTTTCTAAAATGTAAGCATTTTCAAATCAGTGTTGCATTGTTTGGTCTCTAGAGAACATTGAGAATTTCTAAAGATAGGCTCACTTTCCAAGTACAAATTGTTTGAAGAGGAACATCATGTGCTGCTTGCTGGGCTGGCTGGATGGGTGGTGCCCTTTGAGAAGAGCATAGACTTGATGTTGACTTGATAAAGTCAGTGATGCTCTCCTAATTCGTTATACAACCTTGGTTAAGTCACAGAAAGTTTTGTTTCTTTTTAGTTAGTTAGTTTGTTTTAATCTGTTTAATTTGGGCTTTGGGTAGGTCCTTTTCAGAACTCTGCAAAATCTGTTCTATGAGTGGAGACAGGGAACATTCTTTTAGGACATTGGCACTTATCATTTAGGCCTGTAAGTCATAAAGTTTGAATGTTTCCATATCTTTCTAAATGTTTGGGCAAGTTGTAAGAGCTGTGGAATTGCAGTCTCTGTTCTGAGCCTTCTAGATAAAGGCAGAAGGGAAAGGAATGCTGATTTCCAACTAGCAACACTAGTTGCTGAGACTGAGTAGCTCTACTGGGAGCGGACACCCCAGCACCTGGGGCAGGGGCAACAAGGCACACAGTCATTCCTTAAGGACTTGAGATGGTCACTTCACCTTCATCATGGACCCTCAAAGAGACCACAGGACAATAATCCTGCGCAAAAATGAGATACCAAAAGTTTTAATTTTGCTTCTAGAAAAGTCAAAATAAACAAAACATCTCTATCTTTTTCTCTTTTAAGCGTGATACTTTCTTCCTTTTCCCCAGCCTGTATCCTGGGATGGATGAAAGGACCACAGAGGAAGGAGATCATCTGTATTCACTAATCTCTTCTGTGTTCTGAGTGCTATACCAGACATTTATTTAATGGCAAGATTTTATTTAATTCATGCAATGTCTTCAAAGTAACTCCAGTTTTGATCTCCAACACATACGTGAGTAAACCAAGGTGTGCAGCATTAATGTAACTTCCTCAGTATCACACAACTAGTGACAGGTTAGAACCATATCTGCATCCATCCTTGACTCTTTGCATTTTCCTCTAGTACTTTCCTAAGTATTCCTCCATAGTTACTATTATACCATTCCTGGTGTAACTGGTTGGCTAATCAATTGACTAAACTCATTTCCATAAAACCTCTTAGTGATGGACATGGATATATAATATTTAATTCTTCCAGCATGAAGGCTGTGTTTTATTATGATTCAAAGGTGCCACAGGCATTTAGAGGTCAAGGTTGACCCTGGTAAACCATAATAATAGTTCAGCTCAGTAAGCCCATAGAAAGAGTGTGGGTATTTTCAGTGATGCCTGGGAAAAGCTTCCCTACTTAAGAATGTCACATCTTCCTGCATAGGGAACCAGGAAAGGGTGAAAAATAAAGGTTTTACTTCCCTCTGGTGTAAGTGTACATATAAAAATTCCTTCTGAGCATGTAAAGGGATTTGTCCTCTCCTAGGACTTGCTAATTGGTTTTACTCTCAATTTATGTAACACCTCATCCAATTGCATTTGGCTAGAACATCCCCAATTCTGGTCTGTATGAGACACAGGTTTTAAATGCAGTCTCCAATGTTCACAGAAAGATTATTCTATTTCATCTGTGATGAGATGTACATATGAAAAGAGTTTAGTTTTCATTTTTCCTTTTTCTTAGCTAAAGGGTCTCAATGCAGCCTTTTGAATTCTACACTTCCACCACCAAAAAAGAAAGAGGTCTCTAACCACTTTGTGTAGAAGATAGGCTTTGAAAAAAAGAACTTCTTTGCCATTGATTTCCCCTCCCTTACCACCTGTAGGGAATTCTAAATTTAAGCGAGTGTTTCCCAAACAGAGGAATCTGTCTAGCCCTATAACATGGGAACAATGTCAGTAAGAACATCAATATCGGGGCTGGAGATGTGGCTCAGCGGTAGCGCGCTCGCCTGGCGTGCGTGCGGCCCGGGTTCGATCCTCAGCACCACATACCAACAAAGATGTTGTGTCCGCAGAGAACTAAAAAATAAATATTAAAAATTCTCTCTCTCTCTCTCTCTCTCTCTCTCTCTCTCTCTCTCTCTCTCCCCTCTCTCACTCTCTCTTTAAAAAAAAAAACAAAAAAAAACATCAATATCAAGAAGAGCAATGTTGTGTCTGATATTTTTTTCTCATGATACACTTTCATTTTTCCCTAATCTAGCAGTGTCCATACATAAGTTTGAATCAGATTCTCCTGAAGAGTCTGTTGAAAACTAGAACTAGATCCCACCTCCAGAGTTTGCTTCAGGAGATTTGGGTTGGAGCCTGAGAATGTACATTTCTATCAAGTTCTCAGGTAATGCTGCTGCTGCTGGCCTGAAACCCAACTTTGAGGACCACTCCTCTACTCCCTTCTGCATGCTGCATCCAGTCACCTTAAAAATGTAAACCACATCATATCGTTTTCTTAAATCCCTTGAATGTATTCTTATTTGCTTTAAGCCACATGCTATATAGTACCCCCCCCCACAAAAACAAGTAAACAAAAAAAACCTTGAATGATCATCCTCTGTCCACTTCTTCACCTTATCTTTTCTGCTCACATCTCTTGCTCACCAGAGGCAGGTTGTCAAGCCTTGTCTCAGGTAGACTTTGAAAATGCAGAGCTCTCTTTAATGCTCCTTGTTAGCCTGCTGAATTCCTTTTCAACCTTCAGTTCTCAGGCCCTTGGCCTCTCCACAGTCTCCCACTGACAATGCCCTCTGACTCTGACTCTTCCCACTGCAGCCACTCTCTATGTCACCTCATTTCCTCATTGCAGTTATCACCACCTGAAATGATCTGTATTCAATTATTTGCTTGTTGTCTATCTTCCCCATTACATAGAAGCTCTGTGATGTATCCATGGCTACATCTTAATGCCCACAATTTTAGATGCATTGGCACATCATTACTTTTTATTGTGTGAAGCTGTGGTCTTTAACTAGGGGTCTGAATTATACCCCTAAATGTACTGGTCTTTGGACCCCATACAGTGCCATTAGCAATAACCCTTCAGAGAAAATACGTGAATGCAAATCATCCCTGTATAGCTGAGAGCTGTGGATTCAACTAACTAACTTGAGGTACTGAAAAAAATATTGCATATGTAGTTAACTGAAAATGGACAGACTTTTTCTGTGGTCATTAATCTCTAAACAATATAGTGTGACTACTATTTACATAGCATTTACATTGTATTCAGTATTAAAAGTAATCTAGAGATGATAAAAGTATGGTACGGATTATATGCAAATACTAAGCTAGTTTATATAAAGGGCTTGGCCATCCACAGATTTTTGTATCCACCAGGGTTCTGGAACCAATCCTTTAAGGTCCAAGGAATGACTCTAGTTTTTAATGATGATAAAATGAAAAATGAAATTATTTGCACATTATATATATATACATATATATATGTATATGTATATATATATATATATATATATATATATATATATATATATATATATCCACAGCAGCTAATTGTTAACTATGGATCAGTGCACTATAGAGTTTTTCTGTTTAAACCTCCAGGGTTATTTCCTGGTCCCAGAATGTCCTTTTATTTTTCTTCAAACCCACCAGAACTTATCTCTTGGCAAATCTGGGACCCCAGCGTATCATCTTTCCACTAGTCCCCAGAAACAAGCATACAGACCCTGCTATATTAGGAACTATAATGCCGACCATTATGAGTAAAACAGAGCTGTAGCATGGAGGATTGGCCAGGGGAGGGAGATCGGAACAGAGAAGGACCAGTGCAATATCCATCTCCAGTGTCAGAAAGATAGAGAAGAGTATCTTGCTGCATTCAGTTTGATAGGAATGATGAAATGCATTTTGAAGAATCTCACAGCCAGCAATGGTGATGCCCAGGAAGGGCTTTCTGCCTGGAACGCACAGAAGCCAATATTATAGCAATAGGTGTTTGCAAAAAGATTGCTTTATTGAAGGCTGCCCTGTACGGATAGGAGGCAAGCTCAAAGTTGTCTCCTGGGTCAGCTGGAAGGGAAGGAATTTAAACTAGAAGCAGAGCAATTTAAGCCAGAAAGACAGGAATTTAAGTAGGAAGCAAAGTAATTTAAGTAGCTTGGGTAAAGGTAAATGAAGGAATGATTGGTAGCAGCTGAGTCTTGGTGGATCCCACAAGAATTTGATATTGAGTGCCCATACTGCCTGATTTCCACATCGCCTCTCATTTGGGGAAAAATACATATTTTTTCCCTTCTGGGAGAACCACTATTATTCCCCATGTTTCTCCTTAAAAGAAAAGGATAAGAAATGGGAGGAACCATAAAAAATAGTTGAGTACAGTAACATTCCTCTGGTGGATGAAGAAAGAGAATTAAGGGATTTATTATTTCTGTTACAGTGATGTGCTGCATAATGATGGTTTGGTCATTGACAGTGGCAGTCCCAAAATATTATACTGGAACTGAAAACTTCTTATTGGCCTAGTGACGTGTAACTGGTCTAGCAATGTCATAGTTTGAGTCAGGTCACAGCTGTCTTTTGTGTAAGTACACTCTATGAGGTCCATACCATGACCAAATCACCCAAAGGCAATTTCTTAGAAGGTGTCCTGTGGTTAAGAAATGTACAACAGGGGCTGGGGTTGTGGCTCAGTGGTAGAGTGCTTGCCTAGCCTGGGTAAGGCACTGGGTTTGATTGTCAGCACCACATATAAGTAATTAAAATAAAGGTCCATTGGAAAAAAAATATATATATATATTGTGATATATATATATATATACCACAATAGTATTTTGGTATGTCTGAGTTAAGCTGAGGAAGAAAGCCCAGGCTGAAGTTTGAGAAAACTCATTAACAATATGACAATTTTGCATGTGAAAGGATGGGAGTAGGAAGCAGTAATGAGTCCTATTTTCTCCATGGTTTTGATCCCTCTGAGCAAACCAGATGTGCTAAAGTGAAAGTCCTGCAGAGGAAAAGGTGCAATTTTGTTATCTGGAAGTATTTCAAGAAATATTTGGGGTAAAAGTACCAAAAGAACTGATGGATGAATGGATATATAAAATATGGTACATATAATTACACAAAGGGATATTATTCTGCCTTAAAAAGAGAGAAGTTTCTACACATGTAACAACATGGATGAAACTTGAGGATGTCATACTAAATAATCTAGTAACAAAAGGACAAATTCTGCATTATTTCACTCAAATGAAGAACCTATAGTAGTCAAATCCATAGAAGCAAACAATGGAATAGGGAAGTGTTAGTCAGCTTTTTCTATTTCACCAGAACAACTATAGAGGAGGAAAAGTTTATTCAGGGCTCACGGTTTCCGAGGTCTTAGTCCATAGAACACTGGCTCCATTTCGCAGGGCTGCGGTTGAGGCTGAACATCATGGCTGGAGAGTGTGGCAGAGGAACCTAGCTCACATCCTGGTCACCAGGAAGCAGAGAGACTCCACCCTCCAGATACAAAGCCCTACTGTAATTCCCACCTCCTCCAGCCACACCCTACCACTGCTGTTACCACTCAGTTAATCCCCATCAGGGGATTAATTCACTGATTGGGTTAAAGCTCTCACAGTCCAATCATTTCTTTTCTGAACCTTCTTGCATTGTCTCACATGTGAGCTTTTGGGGGACATCTCACACCCAAACCACAAAAGACAGTGAATTGTTTAATGGGTATGGAATTTCAGTTTGGAAAGATGAAGAGTTCTGGAGGTTGATTAATACTTCTGAACTGTACCTTTGTAAATGGCTAAGATGGAAAAAAATGAAGAGATATGGTAGTTCTGAAATTGGTGATTTCTTAAATTTTGGCTGATTTATTTAAAGAAGGTTTTATTTTTGTTGGTTTGTTTGTCTTTTGTGCTGGGATTGAACCCAGGACCTCATATGGCTAGGCAAGCACTCTACCACCAAGTTATACCCCAGCCCCAGATTAAAAAAAAAAAAAAAATGAGTAGGCAGAAGTTTCTAGTGAATAGGGTGCCTTAACCCCTTTTTATTTCTCCATAGATCTTTCTATGGGAAGAAAGTTGCTTTTTATTGTTGTTTTTCATTCATTTGTTCTTGTTCTTGTTGTTCTTTTCAATAAACCCATACAACTTTAGGGGAAGGAAATAAAACACTTATTGAGCACCTACTCTGTGCCTGGTACTGTGCCTATAACATTAATAAGTGATATCTCTCTTAATATTCATAATAGCTGTTTATCTTGGTTTCTAAATAAAATATACATGTAAAACTGAGAATCAAGAGAATTCAGTTATTTGCCTAAATCATACATATGGTGATGCTAATAAGAGTATTTTGTGTTTTGAGCATTTACTCTGAGCCATGCATGATTGCAAGGGCTTTCCATGTTTCTACTCATTTAAATAAAAGAGGCCTCCTTAGGATGCAATCACTGATCTTTGGGTTGCATTCCACGTTTGTAGATGATGTGACTGAACTTCAGAGAAGTTCACTTACATTCCCAGGGTTTTACAGCTATTTACCACCAGGGCTGCTACCAGGGTATTTCCAATTCATATATTTTGTATCCTGACTTTGGGAAAAGAAATATAAACCCTATTTAACTGGGAAACATATTTTTAAAAAATTGGATATAGTTCCTTCAAAGGAAACCTTTAGTGAACTTTTGATTTGTTGTATGGGTTGGTGTTTTCCTTTGCCGTGATATCTACCAGTGTCATTTAAACCAGCAATAAAGGGAAAAATTTATCATTTCCCTTGATGTACTTCCCACTCTCAAACGGTGCCCTCCATTTAACTTCATAAATGGTCTCTTTTTGAGTTTTCTGGGATAAGGTGGCAATAATAGTGTGGACAAATAAAACATTATTCTTGTATTAGAAGGGACTTATTTTTACGGTCACAATGGTCATGCCTGACTTGTAAGAAGCCACTGTAGCACAAGAAAAATAACAAACCTGAGTGAGGCATAACATAGTTATCTAGGATAATTTGTAAGTTTTCCCAACATACAAATTCTGTCTCATGATGAAATTTTTTTTTTTCCAAGTGAATGCCATCTGATGTCAGCTTGGGCTAGGGTGCTCACTTATTCTTGGCCTTTCCTTATCGAAACAAGGTGCTCTAATTTTCTAATGCTTTCCTGGTATCTGAGCTGAACATACAATCCAAAGAAACTTCAGATTTTTCTTTCCATTTTCCTGCTGGAATCAAGAAAAAATCTAGGTTTGGAACAAAAACATGACATGTCACAAAAGTATTAAACAGAAGAGCTGGTAACATGAAGATAAAATGTCTCTTTCCTCCTTTGGGTTTAACTTCATCTAAAGGGGTCATAAAAGGGGGACCTTCCCATAAGAAAGCAGTTCACCCCATTTCCATCTAACAAGTCAACGGATTTTATGATGTGGTTGTAAGATGGATTCAGCTACTGTTATTTATTTGTTTTTCAGAATGGAAAAAAGAATGAGTCTGTCTGCTAAGGTGATTATATGCAGTATTTTGGAGGCAATGTCACTCTGAGACATTAATTACCTTTTCTGTACTTTCTGTACATATCATTACAGAGATACAAATTATTTCAGAGAAATCACACATGCATATGCACATGCACAACATGCTTTTTTAGTTAGCCCATCTTCTCCCCCTGCACACCAAAGGGATTATATAGACATTAAAATACCATCTACACAATTCAGCAGCCTTCACTGTGGGCTTATGTCAATATTTACTACCAAGAAGCTCTGGGGCTTCTTGTAAGACGTCTCTGGCCTCTAGACAAAAACATTTGTGTTTTAACTCTGATTTCAACACTATTCAATTTCCTGACCATGGAAAACGATTCCTACTAAATTTCTCCTCCATCAATCTGGTATGGTAATAAATACACATTTCCTCCCACCACCTCTGACACTGAGGACCTCCTGGTATCTGTGAGGATTCAGTGATATTTGTGAGGGAGGCTGTGCCTAGGATTACCTCTTTTCAGTGTAAAGTTCTGGTTCTTTGGTTTTTCTGCTCTATTTAAGGATTTATTCCCTTGAATCAAAAGCCTGGATTTGACCTCTCATGGTTTAAGTTCCTCACCTGTGAGATGGTGCCCAAATCAGGAACGCGCTACTTCATTTTGTCAAAAGTCCCTCCTGCTGCTGTGCCTTTTCTCACCATCAGTTTTGATCCTGTCCACTCCAGCTCCCATCTGGGTTTCTGTTAGCTTGATGTGTTAGTCAGCTTCCATCACTATCACAAACACCTGAGATAAACGTATAAAAAGAAAAATGTTATTTGGGCTCACACTTGTGAAGGTTTGTTCCATGGTTTGTGACACGGTTCTCTTACATACTGGTCTCCCTACTTCCCATCTTGTCCTTGCCCTTTGAACAATGTAAATATGTTGCCAGTCCTTCTGCAGCTTGAAATCCTGCAGTGACTCCCATGACCCTAGAAAAGAGCACCAAATCCTTACCATGACTGGACAGGCCTTGCATCGTGCTCTTCCTGCCGAGTTCTGCAGCCTCGTGTGCTTTTTCCTTGCTCACTAGTCACATTCACTTGCTTCAATTTTACTTCGTTTGCCAAGTTCTTTCTTGCCAGCATATCTTTGGTCATGTTGTTTTTCTTGCCTGGAAAGCTCTTTGTCTATTTGACTTCTGCTAATTCCTCAGGTTTTAGCTTAATCTCAGTCTCTTGGGAAGGCATTTCCTATTAGTCTGTTTCACAACACTTTATTCTTCTCACGGTACTAGCCACAGTCAGTAATCATATGTGGACGGGGCATTTGATTAACATCAGCCTTCATCACTAGATGTAAAGATGTATAAAGGTAGGAAAGACATTTGGGTACGGCTGAACTTCCCCAAACTGGTATGTAGTAGGTACTCAATTTGTGTGTGTGTTTCTTGGAGTCGAGGTAAGATGAACAGCTCAGGCTCAGACCACGTACAGCATAGAACCAAGTAAGGAGATAAAACCAGGCAAGCTGTGGAACATCAGGAGACCCAGTTCCTCAGGAGCAGGTTGAATGTCAGAGATCTGGTAGACAGGACAAGACTAGGAAGCTATGTGTTCTAAGCCTAGAGCTGGAATTGGGATAAAAATACTTGGGAAAGCTGATGGTGCTAGACAGAGAACCTTAGCAAGATGGTAGGCAGTAAACACACAGTACCAGCCATAGGTCACGAGGCAGAAGCAGAGTCCTGTAAGGGAGATGGTTATATGAGAGAGAGAGAGAGAGAGAGAGAGGACATCTGGGTCTCACTGCAATGACTCAGCTTACGAGGCCTTAGGATGGGCCGGCTGTCAGTTCCCAGCCCTGTTGTACCTGGGCATCCCCATTGGCTTTCCAGACTGCCTGGACCATCTGCTTTTGGTTACTCATCCTGGCTATGGATACTCACTCTGAACTCTTCCCCATGCCAACCAGAACATGCTGTGCAAATGCTGCATTGCAATTTTGGGGTATTCACCATATAGTTCTTAATTATGAAAGCTCTCTTCTGTTCCCAAAGGCATTCAGATTGGGTGATAGAACATTCTCATCCATTTTAAATGAGTTGTATTGGATTAAAAGATCCCGGGGCTGAAAAGCCCACACAAGTAACACAGAGGGGGGAAAATCATTCAAGGCTGCTTTTACAAAATGCTTGTTTTTCCTTGTGAGGGTTAGCCCACCTTATCAGAGAAGAGAGAGGAAAAAAGGGGTGGCCTGGCCTCTTACTGGGGTGATGAAACAAAGACTGTTTGAATAGCACATTGTAAACTATTTTCAAGTCATTTTCCTTTCTTAGGTAAACTTACTAGCTTTGAATGAATGGATTACTGTTATCATTGTTGACAAGCTTTTTTCCTTAAGGGTGTCTCCTGAACTGTTCCTGAAGTTGAAAGAGAAACAAAAACTAAGACAAGGTCATCCCAGTTTTCCCTCCCAACCCTTTTTCCCTAATTCAGTATGCATTTCAATTTTATTAAGGAGATAGAAAGCTTGCCTTTTCCTGACATTCAGGTGGCTGAATAAAGTGCCTCATGCATCTCATGGTTCTGCCTTTCGCTCATGTGGATACTTTCTGAGGAAGCAATATTCATTGTCAAAGAAAATGAGTAGTAAGTCATATAATAGGCTTGACTTCCCCCTATGTTAGTTAAGTTTCTCTTACTATGACAAAAAACCCAAGACAAATTGACTTAAAGGAAGAAAGGTTTATTTTGACTCATGGTTTTAGAGGAATCATTCCATGATCAGTTGGCTCCATTGCTTTTGGTCCAGTGGTGAGGCAGGACATCATGGCGGAGAGTGAGTGATGGAATAAAGCTGCTCACCACATGGTGGCTTGGAAGCAAGATGAGAGACAAAGAAGCCAGGGCCACAGAATCCCCTCCAAGGACATGACCTCAATGACCTGCTTTCTCCCACTGGGGCTGACCTCCTAAGTGTTCCACCGTCTCCCAATAGTGCCACAGGCTGGCAATCAAGCCCTTAGCACAGGGGTCTTTGGAGGACATTTAAGGTCCAAATCATAATATCCAAGAGAAGTTTTTGTAGCTGATTCATTATAGCAAAACCAGAGGGGAAAAAATAGCAGCTGTTAAACTTGGTCCTAAGAAACCTCAAAGTGTTAAGGGGAGTAGCCAAGATGACCTAGTTGAGTTGGGGATCCCATCCATGGCATGATAAGCACTTGAGGAGCTGTGGATGCTGATACCAAGTTCTTGGCACTTAAACTTGGCTATGTAGCTTGACAGGTAAGCACCCAAGGCTTAGTGTGACTGGCATTCCATAAAAACATGTCCGAGGTAGGTGATGGGGTGGCCACATGCTTCAAAAGAAAGGAAAAAGTGTTTAAACTCAGGGTACTGGTGCCTGTCTGAGATGAAGTTGGCGAGACACATGGAAGAAGTTGATGGAAACTGTTTCACTGCACGCAGAACCTGAGAGGAAGGAAGAGACACGGTGAGTATTTCTGGAAATAGTGCATGTTCTTTATTTACTGCAGATTCGTCAGGATATTACGTGGTGTGGCTGTGGAATGCTTCTTAATGAAAAGCCCTGTGAGTAGATAGAGGGATGCATCCTTATTTTATAATTTAACACATCTTGTCGGTGAATACAGAGTTAGTAAATGATTTAGGTTTTCAGGACTAGGATTAGAAAATTTTATTTACAGGTAGGTCCTTGTAGTACAGCCCCCTCCCTTTTCTTCCTGCTCTCATTCCCTCTTTCTCATCCCAGCTGCTTCTGAAAACAGCCTAGCATTAGATATGTCCCTTGGTTTTTGTTAGGATGAAGCCATTATTTTCAGCAATTCAGCTTATCAGGAGAAAATGACACAGAGGGGGACCAAACAAGGAAATAACCAGGAGCCTATTTTGAAGTTCTTTATTGAAAAAGCAGACAGATCCTCCTCCCTCTTACAAAAAGAACCTCCTCACACACTTTTTTCCCTTTCCCCAAGAGATATCCCTTCTCTGCAACTTGTCTGTATGCTCCAAAAGAAATTTTCGACATCCTCTCACCCAAGCATATATATATATTTTTATTAAAAAATCTCCTGGCTGTAAAATGAGAACTTAGCACACAACATGCAGAGCTATTCAGAAATTATATTTCTTGCCAGTTTGGATGGCCCAGCATAGACCATTTGAGTTGAGGCTAAGGGTTTGTAAACTCCTGCTTTGTTGGACTCTAAGGGTGAGAGGAAATTTCTTAACCGAGAGCGGCTCATGGAAAACATTGTTTCTGTAACAGCCTGAGGTCAAACTGGGAATGGCTAACAAGAATTCCACTGGCTGAGTTCAGTTTTCTTGAGGTTATGAAGAGAGAAAGGAATCCCTTTCCCGCTCACCACCTCCAAGAGTCAGGGGGGGCCAGGATTCTGAAGAACTTCCTTTGCCTCAGCCATTTTTGAATTGTTTGTAGAAGCAGATATGTGAATTGTAGCCAATATGGCCTTTGTGGTTGAAACACTTAGGTCTGAGGAAGCACTCCTTTTTTTATTATTATTATCAGAAATTCCCACCAGGTAGCAAAAGATAGAGATTGGAGGCTCAGAGGAGCAGCCGGCCTCTGAAGATCTTGCTTATGTGCTTAGAAAATGATATTCATATGTTATGTTTTGCAAGGGCGATTATTTATGATGAAATAGTCCCACTAGGACATTCTTAGAACGATTTGAGGTAAAAATCCTTGGGAGACCACAGTCATCTGCATTATTCAATCATTAGGGGGCTCTTAAAGCCAACTGTTGTCAAATCACTTAACCCATTAAGTCCAAAGTTTTCAATTCTGCAAAAGTTTCAATGAAATTGACACAGGTGCACTAGAATAGGTTGGAAATAATAATATAGAGCTTATATGTCTCTTTTATTTATATTTTCAGATATACATATTTGGAAATACATATTTTTTTTCAAATGCTTTCATCATTCACCTATTCCTTTTCTAAAGAACACAACTCTAAAAACATAATGCACGTTTCAAAAGTTACCATAAGTGGTATATTTGTTGCTCAGCTTAAGTTTTTATAGGTGTCCCACATCTGGAAAAAAATGGAAATTTGAAGAAATGACCTATAGCAAGTTTGAAGCTGAGAGAGTCCAGATGTAAAGAACTGGGGTGGGAGTGAACAACCCGCTGAGAATGGAGAGTCTCCAACTCCATGAATGAACTTCTTCATCATTTTTCTTCTGAGCTTTCTAACTTCTAACATCCCCACCAGGAATGAGCTATTGGAGGAAGACAAAGGCACAATAGTTAGAGGTGTCTGAGACTCTTGTACTTGGTGCCATTGGATTGGTTTTAGTATCTGCCTCAGCAGCAAATTGATGTAAGATGGCAGAGATCCTCTGCAAGGCAGAGGGCTAACCTTTGGACTCTTAGGACACTGATGGGTTCAAAGTGTGTACTCAAAGAATACTTGTTGAATGAAGGGAGGGAGTGAGGAACAGAGGCAGAGAGAGAAAGAAAAAGAAAAGATAGTAGGTGAGAGCCCAATTGTGCACTTTGAAACCCACCTGACTTTAATGACTTGTAGTTATAAATTGTAACTTTGAAGAACCAGAGAAATAAACAAGAACTTTAAGGTATTTTAAAATTCTAATTCTCTGTTTATATTTGAATTCATTCAGTAAAAACAATCTTCAAAATTCAATTCATGAAAACACTAAATTTTTAGTATCTACCATCTTTCCTCATTTATTCTCTTGGGTATAGGCTGCTAGCCTTACCCACAATGACCCTGAAATTGGGGAAATAAGGCAAGACTAGGTTCTTAGAATAAAATGATTAGTGGTGAAGGATTGGAAATGTCCTTTTGGGGGCCTCAAGACATCTCTCATCTTTTCCTATCCTCTCATGCCTTAGTCCTTAAGATACAAAAACAGAGTTTAACCTTTGGTATCAACTGACTGCCATATCCAGGGAGACAATAAAAGTCCATCCTGACTTTCTCAAGGTGAATCAAGAACTATACCAGACTGGAGAGATGAGTACATAGGAGGAAGGGAGCCAGGGACATGGGAGGCACAGCTTGATCTCTTATACTATATTGATTTTCATGGGATTATTACCATCCAGTGCTAGTTTTCAAATGACTTATACTACTTCTATCACAAAGATCCAGGCATGACATTTAATCACTCCGCTTTTGTGAAACACTCTATGCTCTTAGACATGTAATATATATGATCTTGAAATCAGACTTTACTGGATCCCCTTTTTGAAGAAAGAGAGGTAAGGGACTAATACTAAAGCAAAGAAACATGCATTGACATCTTCCTAAGGCTTCTGTTCTTAGATGTGGGAATCAGAGTACACACAGGGCTGTCCACCCCTTGGCATGCCCACTTGGCATGCTTGCCTGGCATGGTGCTGGTAGGCTGGCATTTCATGAAGAGCTTGCTGTGGATAATATTCTGGAAGACAAGAATATTACTTTCCCCATGTTCCTTCACCATCACAGCTGGATGTAAAACAAGACACCCCAGAATTCACCTGAGCTAAAGGGAGAGAAAATAAGCCACCCTTTAAGAGCATCTGGTGAAGAAATATGACACTAATTGTGCTTTCCCGCCTTTGATTTGCTAACAGCCTAGATCATGTTCATGGCTTTGAAGAGTCTCTGGTTCTGATCATTTGAAGAGATCTCAGCTCTGGCAATGAGCCATATGGCATAAAAGCCCTTCTGATCTCAGGAACCTGGATTCCTCTTTAGCTCTCTCTCTCTGTCAGGCACCATAACATTTTCCAGAACCTAAAGGTCCCTCATCCTCCCTTTACACATGCTGTCCCTGCTGGGTCAGGCACTTATGCCTCCCCCATTCCCTGGTCCCCCTTTATTTTCATGAGAACCACCCCTCTTCTTCCTTTTTTCTCTCTAGCCTCCACATGTGAGAGAAAACACTGAGTCTGTCTTATTTTGCTTAACATAATACTCTCAAGTTCCATCCATGTTCCTGTAAATGACATTGTTTTAGTCAGCTGTTTTTGCTGCTATCACTAAAGGATCTGACCAAAACAACTATAGAGGAGGGAAAGTTTGTTTGAGGGCTCACAGTTTCAGAGGTCTTAGTCCATAGAAGGCTGGCTCCATTTCTCAGGGCTCGAGGTGAGGCTGAACATTATGGCCGAGTGTGTGGCAGAGGGAAGCAACTCACATCGTGGTGATCAAGAAGCAGAGAGAGGGCTGGGGATGTGGCTCAAGCGGTAGCGCGCTCGTCTGGCATGCGTGCGGCCCGGGTTCGATCCTCAGCACCACATACCAACAGAGATGTTGTGTCCGCCGAGAACTAAAAAATAAATATTAAAAATTCTCTCTCTCTCTCTCTCTCCTCTCTCACTCTCTCTTAAAAAAAAAAAAAAAAAAGCAGAGAGAGATTCCACTCTCCGGATACCATGTCCCCACTTAACCACTTCCTCCAGCCACACCCCCACCTGTCTCCAGTCACCACACAGTTAACCCCTTAAGGGATTAATCCACTGAATGGGTTAAGACTCTCACAACCCAATTATTTCTCCTCTGAACCTTCTTGCATTGTCTCACACATGAGCTGTTGGGGGACACCTCACATCTAAACCGTAACAGACATAATTTTGTTATTTATAACTGAATTAAACTCCATTTTGTGTATATATATACATTTTCTTTATTCATTCATCTTTTGATGGACACCTAGGCTGGTTCCATAACTTAGCTACTTGTGAATTGCACTGCTATAAATTTGGGTATGTATGTAGTGCCAGAGTATGCTGATTTTACCTCTTTTGAGTAAATACTATGGGACAGTATAGCTGTATCATATGAAAGTTCCATTTCTAGTCTTTTGATGAACACCCAAACTGATTTCTATAGTGGTTCTACTAATTTATAATAGACTCAGGGAAAATTATGCTTACCTATTCTCAGTGTTGCCATCTGGAAAATGGGACCATTATATGTAATGATCATGGGATGCATGAGAATTAACCAAGTTTATGTATGTATAGCAAATACAAAGTGTTTAAAAAAATGTCACCTATTATTTTTATACTTGAGGACAGGCTCTATATCTGTCCCTACAGCCTGTCTCAGTGCAGGTATGGAATAAAATGCCAAATCATATTTATTAAATACATGGGAGATGCTCACAAACTCTGTGAGAGCTGAGTCTTGGTGTCCAGAACATTGATGCCAACATCCAGACTCATTCCAGCAGCCTCCCAAATACATGGCCCTTTACCCCAAAATGGATCTGATTTGATGGCCCCATGGAAATGACAGAGCCTTTCTTTTCTCTGCAGTTAGGATTCTATGGAATTGCACGTGACTCCCTAAATAGCCAACAGAGGCTGAAGCTCAGAGAAAGCTGAGAATTATGTATTCCCACCTATCTGCTCAGAGGATTTTAAGAAAAACAGGTACATTCAAGAAGCAAGATGGTCCAGCAATGGGAAAAAGCTTGGGTTGGAATCAGGCACATCTGACTTTGCATTGCAGCTGTGCAGTACAAACAGATGTGTTCTCATTCTTAACCTCTTTCACTCCAGTGTCTTCATTCATGGGAATTGTGGGTTTGGAGTTAGTGATATCTGAGTTAGAAAACTAGCTTTGCTATTTACTAGTTATGTGACATTGACACAGTTATATAACATGTTTAAGCCTCTCTTCTACTCATTAATAAAATGCTTGTTAAGTAGCAGTTTATAACACACATAAAAATTAGCACAGTCTGGAAACCCCACCTGTCTGTAGTGTTGTTGTAAACCATTTCTTGAAATACAGCAATTGCATGTGATAAAAAGAATTCTTATTTGTCCAGCAGAAATGTACAGACATGAATTCCAAACCTCAAAGGACAAGCTTTCTTCTCAGGTGGCAGTTTTACTACAAAGAATGGCATCCCAACTGGAGGTATAGGCAACCAATTTGTTTTAACTCTCTATAGCATTTAGAATCATTTGTAATATTCCATTTGCCTGAGATGCTTTTAGCAAGTGTTTTATCACACGAGGAAACACATCAGTGACCATCTCCTCCTTAATAAGCCATGTATTCAGACACAACATTGTGCAACATGATTACAAACCATTACAGGATGTACTTACTATGAAAAGCAACGGAGCAAGCAATATTAATATTATTGGGACTTTGCCTGGCTCAGCTGAATCCCAGGAATACTTCCCTTTAGAAAGTGCCCAAGAATGGCTGGCAATCAGATTTGCCAGCCTGGCTTGACATTCTTCCTTTTTCATTTCATTTTACATTTTTGCATGTTTCATGCTTTGGAACCAAAACCCTTTAAATTGTTCCATTTTTAACTTCTGGATTGCATTTCATCTTGAGATCACATTGAAGGAGGAAAAAAAAAACAACTTTAGCCAAATTTTTGGTTTAGCTGCTTCACATTCCTCTGCTTTACAACGCAAGTATCTCGTTTATGCCTCTTGGCATCTGGGGGTAGAATATCATGTATTTAATGGAGCCCTAAACAAGCAACAGTATAGTGCCATTGAGTCATTTATTGGCAGCTCTTCGGCTGTGGACCCATCGATATGATCATGTGGTCTAATTTCTAATTCCAGTGTTTCAATTAGAAATACTTTCAGGACACAGTTTTTAAGATATAAGAAAAAGGGGGGAAAAACCCACCTTTGCCTTAGAGCCTCGAGGACAAGGAAAGGCTGGATATAAAATGGCCTAAATTGCATTTGATATCCCCAATCTATCATAATAGTCTCACATTTACCTTCTGGCACTCTGGACAAGCCTTTATCAAATTTCTGAAAAAAAAGTATCCTGTCTCCAAGCCAAAGATGGCCTGCCTACAGGCAAAAAAGTCCAGAATAAATTGAAAACTCCTTTATCCAAATATTTCCTTTACAAATACAATATTCAGAGCTAGTCTCCTGGCTCCTCAGGAGACAAAGGTGAAAGCTAGGACTCCTAGGCGTTGAGGACCTTCGTGGGAGGTGCACATCCATGCAATTAGAGCAGGACATAATGTGCATCGGAGGGACTAAGGGAGTGTGCAGAGATGCCCAGGATGGAAAGTCATTCTTCCTAGAAAACTGTGGAAGCTGTGTTCAAGGACATGGAATTTGAGACAGTCCTCAAAGCATATCTGAGCTTCCAATAATATCCGAAAGTACCCAACAGGCTCTTAGAATTGCAAACAATAATAAGAGTATATTTTCTCAAAAAGTGTCTTAGGTTTCAGAAGTAGACAGGACAGGTGGTATTATTTCCAGTTTATAGAAGAAACCACAAAGAGACACAGCAGTTGATCCCAATGCCCATAGGTAGATAAGGGTAGAGTTAGGACAAAGTAGTAGGACAATTCAAATTTGGGGCTTCTCATCTGCTTTGTCAATGTACCTCTACACTCATTTCCCACGAAGGGACAAGGTGCAAGTGCATTATTAGCTCTGATGGCCACACAGCCCTCTCCTGAAGAGCTTCAGAGGCCTGAATTGGACCAGTCCAGGCCAGAGTCCCAGGCATATGGCAACTGCTGAGGGGGAGAGTGTTTGAGGCAGGGAGTAAAGTCCTGAAAGTTACCCAGCTCCTTTCACTGCCTGCTCTGAGTCCTGAGCTTCTGAGCAGCCAGAGTGTGGGATTTGGGTGAACATCCTTATTGCCAGGGTTCTGTATCATCCTGTGGGTTATTTTATGAGCCTTGCAGCAGCTCCATGAGGCAGGTATGACAGATGGCACGTCCTCCGTAGAGACTGGAGGGCAGAGGGGTTAGATGACTTGCCCACATGACAGATATGTTATATACCTGAGGCAAGGCTTCAGATATACTTTTAGTCCCAGTGGCTTTCAGCCTGCTAAGGTATGTGATATCTCTTCGTCTTCATAGATCCTTTGATAGGAAACAATGTCCTTTATTTTATAATTGAGCCATGGCTTAAAATGAAATGTTAGCATGCCTTCAATTCTTGCCAAACCATAAGTCACCGACATTAGAGCTGTTCCTAAGAGCAATTTTTGGCCAGTAAGGAGGGCTGCAGAAGGAAAAAATAGAACACCAAGATTATGAAGGCCTGGGAGGAAAAAGAAAAGGATAGGAGTTTTTTTCTTTTTTTTTGCCAAAGGGTGTGTGTGTGTGTGTGTGTGTGTGTGTGTGTGTGAGAAACAAGAGCCTAACATCCTACACCCAAACCCATGTCCCCGATCCCCCTATAATCTGCTATAATCTGCCTGTTTTCCATGTGTGTTCTGTTGATTTCCCTTCCTCCAATCTAGTTTTGTTTCTCTACCTTGAACTTTGGTTCATTCTTTGCTATCAACATCTCTACTTGTAAACAAGATCATTTTAAGTCCTTTTTTAATTTTTATTTTTGCTTGGATTTAGTCTCGTTTTGCTTTGAGTTTGACATTACAGGTCTGCTCACTTTAGAGACTTCTTAGTATTTGCCATATTGTGCCTTGAACTAGAGCTGAGTAGAGTTCTTATATAATTCTTCCCCCAGAGTACAGACAGCACAGTCTTATGTCTTAGTCTCTGTGGTATACAACATACCCCTGCACACACATATACTTCAAGAGTATCATGGTTAAGTAGTTAAAGGTTCAAAGAGCTCATTCTGAGTTTTTTGAATAGAATTCATGATGTTGCTTACAGTTAATCCTGATCCATGGGACACCTAGTTATGAAGTCCTAAAAAGTACCTGGATTTTAGAGGAGCTAAGTATTCTGAGTGAACTTGTTGGGCGATGGAGAAAAGTAGGGGGGAAGGAGAAGACTCCTGTAAAGCGGGAGCCTGGTTCCAAATACTTTACCATCTGTAGCCTCTTTTCTAAGTCTATAGCATACACCATTGTAGACAGCTCCTGTTTAACTATTTGGCTGTACTGACCTGCCCAGGGCAATGTAGTCAAGAGGGCAAAAAGACCATCATGTCCCTCATTTCCAATTCTGAAGTGCAGCTGCTCATATGCTCTTTATTTGTGAACACATGAACTTCTTTGCAGCCAATATTTGGAAATCTCTGACTCACATGAAGCACTTTTCTTTTCAAAATGACCTCAGTGTGGCGGATGAGACGGGAATTTCTAAGGGGTTTATGGGTGCAAACAAGGATCCTGGGATGTCACTTCAGCTCATTTCACATGCACAGTGCTGGACAGCTTACAGAACAGCTTCACACATCTTACCTCACTTGGCCCCCACAATTACTTCCAGAAATAGGCAGGGCAGGGATTATTATTTCCTTTTCACAGATGGGGCTCAGGGTCTAAGAGCCTTGCCTATGATCACATGGTAATGAAGGGTGGGGCAGATTCCTGAACCTAAAGCATCATTTGCCAAGTCCAGGGCTAGTTCTGCTTTTCTCCAAGTAACCCAGTTGACACCCACCATCACCACCAAAATAAAAAGGGTAGGAATGGCCAGGAGAGAAACAAACACATCAAAAAGAAAGAAGCTGGCTGAGGACACACAGCCCAGTCCCTGGAGAAATGTTTCAACTTTATTTTGGCTGGTGATGTTTTTTAAGTTTTAGAAAAAGAGAACAAGAAGTATACAAAAGGAATAATATAATTATCTTCCCTACACTTTGTCCTCGACACCAACATTTATGTTCAAATAGAGGAGCCAGAAATGGCGAGCACTGGTTTCTAGATTCTCTTAAAGAAAGAAGATGTATATGGGACTTAATGCCAGCCAATTGACCAGATGATATACCATCTAAGAACTTTTTGGTGAAGATTTTTCTCCTAATAAAAAGAAATATAGCCAGGCACAGTGGTGCATGCCCGTAATCCCAGCGGCTTGGGAGGCTGAGGCAGGAGGATCACAAGTTCAAAGCCAGCCTTAGCAATTTATAGAGGCCCTAAGCAACTTAATGAGACCCTGCCTCTAAATAAAATATAGAAAGGGCTGAGTATGTGGCTCAGTGGTTAAGTGCCCCTGAGTTCAATCCCCAGCATCAAAACAAAAACAAAATCACAAACAAAGGAATAAGCTTCCCTTCCTGCTTTGGGATGGGATTGTATGAGGATATGATGACCAAAACTATAGCAGCTATTTTGAGACCCTGAGAAGAAGAAGTCTAAGGATGATAGAGCAGAAAAATGGAAGATTTTTGCAACTTTGATCTTATTTTTAAACAGGTCATTAACCAATCTTGCGACTACTCTACCTTCAGATTATTGCCAGGTGTGCTAAGATATATTATTGTTAAAATCACTGTTAGGCAGACATTCTCTTATTTGGGGCTAAAAACATTTAAAGAGGTTTATGCAACAATTGCCTCCACTTGGGAGGATCCCAGCACTGCCTGTTCTACATAGGAAAGAAGATCTTCCTCTAAGAGCTGCCAGGAAGGACACTTGGATAAACATGGTAACGGTTATTTGTCCAGTGTCAATGATCTACCTCCCATCTCAATGAATTCCTGCTTAATGATAAAAAACTGTTTTATATCAGTAATTACATTAAAAAGTGGGTGAATCCCTTAATTTTGCTTATTAAAATTCTGTCAGAATCATGATATTGATTTCAATAATGTTTTGTCATTCCCTGCATCTGCTGGGAATCTGCCTCTTCTCATCTATATCTTCTTGCAGTTTTGCAAAAAGTGAAACTGGTTTATTCACATAATCATCACTCTCAGAATTTTGTCCATCCTCAGAAAAACTTATTATACATTTAAAATTTCTATGGCACATTAATCCAAGAATATGAAAATCCTTTGAAATCATGGCATTATGCTTCTTTGCCACATTTCTGGGCAAAGAGAAAGTAAAATGCATTCTTGTTTTTTTCTTTGGTTGCAAAAGAAGGTTACCAAGGAAATGAAGCACACAGTGATACAAGAAAAAGACCTCTCAGTCTTATGACTGAGCATCTCACTACTTAATCAATAGAAAATACCACATGTGGGGGACAAAAGACAAAAAAAAATGAAGAAAATATGACTTGCAGAAGAACTGTACATTGTCATTGATATGAAAAATAACAGCTTGCAAGTATTAGTGTGTTCAAGAACTGGTTTCTGGAGGGTCTGTCCTGAAAAACAGCATACTACTTTGGCTCTGAATTTGCACCTTTCTCAGCTCAATGCCTGCAGGATTCACTGATAAAACAAAATACACAGCTTATCTGAGATGAACGAATGTGCTGTGTGATCCTGAGTGGTTTGGATCTACGTTGGCTTTTCATAGTACATTGGTTTAACAGAGCCTTTGGGACATTTGTAAGCCTTTTGTGATATGTGCATGTGCATATGTGTGTGCAGGGCAGGGATTGGTATTGCCTGTAAGTATGAAAGAAAGGGGGGGGGGCGGACACAAAATCAGTTCATCAAACATGGACATTGGATCAAAGAAATAGGTGTCTAATGAGCAGATCTCATGGTAAGTCACTTCCCCTTCTAATTGGTCTGTAAATATGGCTTTCCAGAAGCTTGAGGCCCTGTTCCTTGTGTCATCTTCAGCAAATAATGTTGCCGCAAATGTCAAGGCTGCAATAAGCTCAGTTTTGTCATAGTAAAAGGGAGATTGATAAGAAACAGTGAAGAGTCACAGTTTTTGGCAACAAAACATGACAAGGTGCATAATGTTGGGGGCAATTACACACATCTCAGGGGCATTCATAGACTCTGGTGCTGACTTTAATGACTGAGAATCCACTTGCCCTTTTCCTTTTCTATAATATGTCTAGGTAATGAAAATACTGAGAAAGATATTGTAACTATAAAATTGCAGCAGAGTTCCTTTTAAAAAGATAAAGTTTGATTCATGCTTTGACATGGAAGTGGTTCATTATGCTTCAATTCAAAGGAAGAACAAAATTAGGATAGGGGGATGGGACCAGCTTACTGTTTCTGGGTAACTCGGCACCAAACTTCTCAGGCACTAATTTGGGGTGGATGAGCTTTTATCTTGCCATATGGAAGGAAAGAGCCAGTTTAGAAAATCCCTAAAGACCAGTGACCAACTATATAATCTTATCAATGCTAGTTCTGAGAGACGTTGGGAAGGCTTTCCTAAATTGGATGAGAAAATATTCATTAAGTATCAAATGTGGCCATCAAACAATTACCCATATAGGTAGGTCCATTAAGCCCATGGTTTCCTCGGTGCTACTGCTCATCCATATCTTGTGAAGCTACCTTCCAGGCTTATCTGTCAATTATTCTCTAGGAAGTATCTGAATCATCTTATGGAACAAAATTGAGCTCCATCCCCTCTGGAGTTCAATGACACTATTTTCCAAATATGTTTGTAATAGAATGTGTCACATGTATCCAGTGACAGCTGTATGGGTATGGATTTGTTATTTGAGGGGAAGAGAATGGAGACAGGGCATGCTTTCTAGCAACGCTCAGTGAACAAGCATTTAGATGATGGGAGAGAAAAGTAAATCCAGTTAAGGAGAGCAAGAAGGAATCATCAGGGAGTAGGAATACTGTCTGCTGGAGGTAGGTTTCACCACTGTTCCTGAAAGGGACTAGATTGCCAGTTGATCATTTTAGACTATGAAGGCATCCAGTGCTGATAGGGATTGGTAATGCCTGCTGGTAGGACAAGTGGTAATTCTTCCCTCTCATCTCAGTGTCCTAACCCTGTTTCTCTGGGGGGTTCTTGAAAGAAAAGAAGTATTTATATAAGGGACCTAAGTTCTCAAAAAAGACATGCATGAGGCTGAAGCAGTATCCTCCCACTGAGTAACCCCAGATGAAGTGATGGCTGCTGGTGATAGAAACTTCTCCCTAAATACCAAGGAGAAGGACGGTGATTTGAAGTCTCATTAAGATGGAAACTGGGTAATCTTGGGCATGGGTGGGGCTCAAACGCAACCTGACACTGACAGACTGTTACAGTACTCAAGGGTAAGGCCCAGTAAGGTCTTTGGAAATTGACTCTCCTGCTTGCTTCCTTTGGTTTGGCCCCTACCTAGTCCCCTATAATGGAGCTTCTAAGGCTTAAATGTGTAACTATAAAATTACAGCAGAGTTTATTTTTTTAAAGAGAGAAAAAGAGACAGAGACCGAGAGTGTGTGTGTTTTAATATTTATTTTTAGTTTTCAGTGGACACAACATCTTTTATTTTTATTTTATTTTGATGTGGTGCTGAGGATCCAACCCGGGTCCTGCCCATGCTAGGTGAGTGCTCTACGCTGAGCCACAATCCCAGCCCCCAGAGTTCTTATTTTTAAAAAACACCTTGAACTCATCTTTTAGCTTGAAAAATGGTTGACCATGCTTCCATTCAAAGGTCTTTTGCATTTTAAAGGAATAAATACTCTCATGGAATTCAATAAAAACAATTAGATCCTGGAAAAATATGACAGCATTTTCCAATATATTGTCTGCATGTGGTGGCCATGAGCCACAGTGAGCAAGGCCTCTGTGCCTGGTTGTGTAGATTCACCTACCGTAGACCCCGCCAATGGCTCTCAAGGATGTGGCACTGACAGCAGTGAAAGAACAGGAAACTGAGCATTCAGTGGGCACAAGGCAGTGTTATCCCTGGGGCAGCACACAATGATACAGGAAGACTGAATCCCAGTAAGAAAAGGAATCTGAGACTGAAACTACTACAGAGATAGGACCTTCAAAGTGGGCCAGAACCTTGTCAAATTAGCAGTCCCCTCTGGCTCCCTTGGATCCTAGAAGAAGCAAAGGCATGTTTTCCCTGGAATAAACCATCTTTTCTTTAGCCTTTAGGAATCCCACAGTTTAACTTCCATGACATATGAACTCACAATAAAAAATTAATGAAACACAAAAGGTAAGGAGTTATGATTGAGAATCATCAGAAACAACAGAATTAGATCTTCTTGGTCACTTCAGATACTAGAATTATCAGACACTTGAATACGAAGAAACTCTGTTTGGAATGTTTAAAGAAATACAAGGGGGAGAATAAACAAATGAGCAAGCAAACATCAGATCTGTGTAAGAAACCAGAACGAAAATATCCAGAAAGATTTGGAAAAACAACCAAATCTTGGAATTATACCAAAAGTAGAATTTTAAAAATGAAGAATATACAAATGGCAAAATTAAAAGCCCAGTGAATTAGTTAAATAAATGAAATTAATCACAGATGAAGTGACAATTGATGACATAGTAGGTAGAACCACAGAAATGATCTAGGATATCTCATAGAGAAAAAGAATGATAAAAAATGTGAAATTAAGAGACACAGAGGATTGAATAAGATTCCACATACATCAAATATAAAGATTATCAATCCAAACAAAAAGGTAAAAGCAGCCAAGAAAAGGCAAAAAAAAAAAAAAAGAAAAAAAAGCAAGCTCCAACAATGATTAGTTTTTTTATACATTTGTTTCACCAGGCTATAGTGCCTAGTTGTTTGGTCAAACACCACTCTAGATATTGTGAAGGTAATTTTTGGAAGTGACTGGTACTTTCATTCAGCAGACTTTAGGTAATGCAGATTGCCCCCCATAATTTGGGTGGGCCTCATCCAATAGTTTAAGGCCTTAAGAGAAAAAGACAGGCTTCTTTCCTGAAGAAGAAGAAATTATGTCTGAAGACAGCAACAGGCCTCACTGGGGTTTCCAGCCTGCCTGGCTGGCCCTGAGAATTTCAGACTTGCCAACTCCCACAGTCACCTGAAACAGTTACCTCAGATTTGGTCTCCTCTCAAGAATCATGTTGATTCTGTTTCTCTGGAGAACTTTGACTAATATAGTATTGATGAAAGAGTTTCATGCATATCAATAGGACAATAAATGTAAATGGGCTTAAATAATGAATTAAAACATAGATATGATTATATTATACAGAGAAACAAAATCCAGCTAATATTCTTTATAAGAGACACTTTTAAAACTCAGGGACATGTAATGATTAAAAGAAAAATAACTAAACAAAACTAAGCCAAAATAGTTATAAATAAATTTCAAAACAATCAACATTATTAGAGATAGAGACATACACAACAATAAAGATTCAATTTTCTAGAGTGAGTAAAAATTCCAAACTTGTATAAACTTAAAGAAATATCTAAAATGTGCAAAAAGCAAAAATTGATGGAGTTATAGAGGAAAGTAACAATTTACTATATGAGATTTCAATGAACCTTTCTTACTTATTAATAGATTAAACAAGCTAAAATGAATAGAGACATTAAAATTTGAATGATATAATTTACAAACTTGTTTTAATGAACATGTAAAATTTGTCTCCCCAAATTCTATTATACATTCTACTGATGGAGACATTGACTATTTTTAAAATGTGGCCACATAGTAGACCATAAAATAAATTTAATTTTTTTAAAAAAATGGCACCAGACTAATTATGCTCTCATATTAAATACCAAACATCAAAAACAAAAGGGTAAATTTTAAAAATTGCAGTATATTTGTAATTTTGTAAGCATATTTCTAAATAACACATTAGTCAAAGAAGAAATCATGGCAGAAGTTTTTTTTTTAAAGAGTGAGAGAGAGAGAGAGATTGAGAGAGAGAGAGAGAGAATTTTTAATATTTATTTTTTAGTTCTCGGCGGACACAACATTTTTGTTGGTATGTGGTGCTGAGGATTGAACCCGGGCCAGGCGAGCACGCTACCGCTTGAGCCACATCCCCGGCATGGCAGAAGTTTTAAAAAATTACTTAAAACTGAAGTAGATCTGAATTTAACAGACACTTCTAAAAAGAACAAATACAAATGGCCAAAAAATATATAAAAAATGTTTAACATCATAAGCAATTAGGGAACCGCAAATCAAAACTACCCTGAGATTGCATCTCATACCAGTTAGAATGGCACTCATCAAGAACACAAACAATATTAAATGCTGAAGAGGATGTGGGGAATAAAGAACACTTTAACACTGTTGGTGGGATTGTAAATTAGTAAAGCCACTATGTAAATCAGTATGGAGGTTCCTCAGAAGACTAGGCATGGAACCACCAGATAACCCAGCTAGATCGCTCTTGGTATTTATCCTGAAGAATTAAAGTCATCTTACTATGGTGCTACATATAAACCCATGTTTACAGCAGCACAATTCACAGTAGCCAAACTATAGAACCACCTAGGTGTCCCTCAATGGATGAATGGATAAAGAAAACATGGTGTTTATACACAATGGAGTTTTATTAAGCCATAAAGAAAAATGAAATTATGCCACTTACATGGAATTTGAGACTATTATGTTAAACAAAATAAGCCAAACTTAGATGGTCAATGGTTGTATGTTTTCTATAATATGTGAAGGCTAGAGTGTGTGTATGTATGAATATGTAGCAACAAGTCTCACCATTATGTACAACTAAAATGCATCAATAAAAAAACGTGGAAAGAAAAAAATATTTAAAAATCCAAAGCATAATGTGCTACAAATTAAATCTGTGAAGTGTTTTAAATATAAAAGTTCTGTAGCCTTAAATGCTTATATTATGAAAAAAAATATTAAAATTTGATGAATTAGACATTCAACTTAAAAACTGTAAAGGTAATAAATTTTAAAAATATGAAGAAAGGAGATAATGAAGGTAAGATATGAAATTAATAAAATAGAAACAAGAATAGAACTGTATCAACAAACTCAAAATTGTCCCTTTGAAACCATTATCAGTACAGATAGACATCTTTAGATTAAATAAGAAAAAAGAGAAGACATAATATAAGGAATGAAAAAGATGAGGTGAGTAGAAATACAACTAGAAACAGACTAGTTATAGATCCTTATGAAGAAACTTAGCCAATTCATTTGAACAGAGACAACAAATAAACATTCATTGAAAATATAGCATAAAAAACAAATCTGACCAAAAGAGAAAAGAAAACTGAAATTGTTAAGGATTTTCCCAACAGACATCTTAGATGTGTTCTACCAGTTTAATGAGAAACAAATTATTCCAATATTATGCAAATGCTTCTCTACAAAAGAAAGAGGGAACCAAACCAATTCATGGTTTGAGGTAATCTTAGTGTTAATGACATTACAGGACAGAAAAAATTAACTCAAAAACAAAAGGTAAATATTTTTACCTTTTGGTAAAAAGTATTAACAATGTTATATTGGTCATTACTTGGTAAAATATTAACAAATGGAATACAGCATAAAATATTAATATAACAGAGCCAGGTTATTTCTACTTTGAATGCCAGAGTGGTTGAATATTAGAACATTGATAAGTATAATTTTTCTATAATCACAAATTAAAACACAAAAATTTGATACTCTTAATAGACTCTTATTAAGTGATAAACACTGAGCAAATGGGGGAATACATGGAAATACCTTAGCTTGATAAATAAAACAAAATATAATATCAAGCATTATTCTTAACAGTGACATTAATGGTATTCACTTTAAAATCAGAGTAAAACAAGGATGTCAGCATCTACTACTTTCTTTCACTACTTGAAGATACTTTCCAGTGTAGTCAAGATATAAAAATAAAATAAAAGAATAAACACTGGGTTTCTAAAACCAGCAACAAATAGAAAATACAATACAATGGCAACAGAATTCAAGAAAATGTTTAGCAAGATCTGTATGGAGAAAATTGTTATATATTTTATATATACCAAAAAAACATTATTGAAAGTCACTAATAACTAAATAAATTCAGACAAATACCATCTTCTGTATAAAATGCCTCAATATTTAAACTTGCACCTACTCCTTAAGTTGAGCTACATATGCAGGGCAACTTGTATAAAAATCCCTGCAGTGATTTTTGAGCCACTTGATGAGCTGATTCTAACATTTAAATGAAAAAGAAAAATCCCAAGGAGAACCAAAACCCTGTGCAAGATGAATATTGTAAGAACTTGCATTACCAGGTAACCAGGCAGAAAGCATTATAATCAGTATAATGTGGCACTTTCACAGAGAGTTACAAATTTAACTAAATAAGAATAGACTTCTCAGAAACAGATTCACATAAAATTTGATGTGATAGAGGTGGTATTGCAAATGGCTAGGAAAGGAGGTGGTATTGAATAGATGTTGCTGTGAGTTAATTATCCATATAGAAAAAGAAATGAAATTTGAGTTTTATTCACACTATAAAGAAAAAAAATCAATTCTAGTTGAATGAATGCATACTAATGAATGGCAAAACTTTTCTAAGAATGTATGCATGGTTTGCACCCTGGGGTAAAGAAATACAAATCAATTAAATAGTTCCAAATCAATTAAAAAAAGAAAATCAACCCAACAGAACACATAGTACTGAAGAAGCAACATGAATGGCAAATGTATAGAAAAAAATGATGTTAAGCTCTGTTTGTGAGCAAGGCAATACAAGTTAAGACTCATTTTATAGAGCTCATAACCAAACAGTGAGTAAAAAATTTACAATTCATATATATATATATATATATATATATATATATATATATATACATACATACATTATACACACAGTGTGTGTGTGTGTGTGTGTGTGTGTGTGTGTGTGTGTGTGCTAAAATTATAAGACAATCAATGATGAACAGCAAATTCAGCCTAGTTTACCTCTGGAAAGAAAGGTGTGTGGGGTGGAGCAACCCCACAGGTAGTTGACATGTTGAGAGTAAAGAAGTTTGTTGGTGGGTCCATAATACTCATTTTCTTGCTGTATTTCATGATCACATATTTGCCACAAACATTCTTTACTATGTATCATATGTTATATAATTTTTTTAAGAAAGTGAAAAGAGGCAAGGAAACAAAGACAAGACTAAGGAATATAGCCTTCTCTGCTTCCTTGCATCTCCAATTCCATCCTTACAGGTGGACCCTTTGACAGTGGAAGCAAAGAAACACCTTCACACATATTTTTGGGTGACAGATAGAAAAGACCCCATTCTTTTGGCCCCAGGAAAATTTCTTTGTACAGGATCCTTACTCTCTGGCCTCTGCTCTGTAGGTGGTAGAGGTTGACTCATTGTTTATTGAACAAAGCACAGAAAGGTAAAAGAGTTGGTGCCATAGAATTATAATTCAAGCATAAAAAGGCCCTTGTCCTGTGTTGTAACCAGCACCACATGCAGATGGGTGTTTAATAAATGCTTTTTGATGATAGCAATGATGAGCAAAAGTATTCCTTTGAGAGAAAGTATGGGTTTATGCTGGCAGAGTCATGAAACTTATCTGTTAAACTTTTTGGCATTTGTATAAAGGCTTACATTTGGGTAAAGACTTACAAAGCCTGGGCTGTGAGCTTTCCTGATTTTTTACTTTTGAAATTGTTCCTGGAGGCTGAGCCAGCCATTGTATCCTGAAGAGCGTGCCTCTTGGGGCTGTTCTCTGGAGATTATGAGACTATAGGGGAAATCTGTGTGAGGCTCACTGCCTCTTTTTGTTACCTGCAGGTCCCAGAATCCAGGTGGGAAACAGAATAAGGTTGGGGACAAGAGGCCTTGGGCAGTGTTTTGCCCTGTTCTTGCAGAACTCCCAGCAGAGCAGGGAGGAAAGGGAAGGAGAGATTTCTCCTATATTACAAAAGAAACTTGAAAATTCTTAGAATAGTGTATGGAAGGGAGATGGCTCTCCTGAAAGGCACCTCTATGACTAAAGCCAGCAGGGCTTCATGTCTGAATACTGCTGTGGTTCCTTTGCCCAGGGAATGGCAAGAACACCTGCCACTCTATCTTTAGAGCCAAAGTGTCTTCCTAGAAGGCAGGCTGTCAGAGGAAGAAAAGGAAAACCCTCCAAAAAAGGAAGTAAACATTGATTTTTTTTTTATTGTTGGTCGTTCAAAACATTACATAGTTCTTAATACATCATATTTCGCAGTTTGATTCAAGTGGGTTATGAATTCCCAATTTTACCCCGTATACAGATTGCTGTATCACATCAGTTACCCTTCCATTGATTGACATATTGCCTTTCTCGTGTCTGATGTATTCTGCTGTCTGTCCTATTCTCTACTATCCCCCCTCCCCTCCCCTCCCCTCCCTTTTTCTCTCTCTACCCCTTCTACTGTAAATCCTTTCTTCCATTTGTATTGTCTTGTCTTACCCCTCCTTTCCTCTTATATGTCATTTTGTATAACCCTGAGGATCGCCTTCCATTTCCATGCGATTTCCCTTCTCATTCCCTTTCCCTCCCACCTCTCATCCCTGTTTAATGTAAATCTTCTTCTCAAGCTCTTCGTCCCTACCCTGTCCTTGTTTATTCCCCTTATATCAAAGGAGTCATTTGGTATTTGTTTTTTAAAGATTGACTAGCTTCACTTAGCATAATCTGCTCTAATGCCATCCATTTCCCTCCAAATTCTATGATTTTGTCATTTTTTAATGCAGAGTAATACTCCATTGTATAAATGCCACATTTTTTTTTTATCCATTCATCTATTGAAGGGCATCTAGGCTGATTCCACAATCTTGCTATCGTGAATTGTGCTGCTATGAACATCAATGTAGCAGTGTCCCTGTAGCATGCTCTTTTTAGGTCTTTTGGGAATAGACCTAGAAGGGGAATAGCTGGGTCAAATGGTGGTTCCATTCCCAGCTTTCCAAGAAATCTCCATACTGCTTTCCAGATTGGCTGCACCAATTTGCAGTCCCACCAGCAATGAACAAGAGTGCCCTTTTCCCCGCATCCTCTCAAGCACTTATTGTTGTTTGACTTCCTAATGGCTGCCAATCTTACTGGAGTGAGATGGTGTCTTAGGATAGTTTTGATTTGCATTTCTCTGACTGCTAGCAATGGTGAGCATTTTTTCATGTACTTATTGATTGTATGTCCTCCTCTGAGAAGTGTCTGTTCAGGTCCTTGGCCCATTTATTGATTGGGTTATTTGTTGTCTTATTGTCTAATTTTTTGAGTTCTTTGTATATTCTGGTTATTAGGGCTCTATCTGAAGTGTGTGGAGTAAAGATTTGTTCCCAGGATGTAGGCTCCCTGTTCATCTCTCTTATTGGTAAACATTGATTTTAATTCAACAAGTATAAAATAGGGATCCCCAAACCTCCTTATGCATAAAGGAAATGAAACTTAACAATGAATTTGACAATGCTTGTTTTATCTTCAAGCTTAAAAGTTGTTTTCATTTGCTGGTTTTTAATTTCTCTCTGCTGCCAACTCATTGTCTTTCTTGCTTTTAGTAAGTATGTGGGAAGTCTGTCCTTGCTTCTGTCCTACTTCTCTCAGACTTTAAGTAACTCCATTGAATCCCAGCTCTCTATATTTCTGAATCCATCACAGTGACAGTGAAAGGTTATCTGGTTTTCTGATAATATGTGACATTTTAAAAATATGAACAGTGTATTTGGCAACAAATTTCGTTCTGTTTTTGGATTTTGATTGCTGTTAAGACTTATTATCTTAATGCAGGGCATGATACAATCGAACACAAGATTCTGAGTCAATTTAATCTAACTTACTTATGTAGAACAAGCTTTTTCCAAAAAGAAATCACAAAAAAATGAAAAAGACAGTTGCAACAAAATTAACCAAAGAACAAAAAGATGCCAATCATAAGGATAAATAGAGTCGAAAACCTGACACTGAGCTACCTGTAGCAGTGTGAAAGGATCTACATGACAAGTTAGAAAGAACTGTTAGCTCAGCGGGGGAAACAGTGAAGAGGAGTAACCCGGCTTGCCCTGCTCGTAGCTCTGAAAGAACATACATAGAGTCACATTTGGATTCAAATTCCAGCTCTGTCATTTACTAATCATATATCTTTAATCAGGTGTTTTTTTTTTTTTTTCGGGGGGGAGGGGTACCGGGAATTCAACTCAGGGGCACTTAACCACTGAGAGACATCCTCAGCCCTTTTTTTGTATTTTATTTTAGACAGGGTCTCACTGAGTTGCTTAGCACCTTGCTTTTGCTGAGGCTGGCTTTGAACTCCAGATTCTCCTGCCTCAGCCTCCCAAGCCACTATGATTACAGGTAGGTGCCACTGCATCCGCCTCTCATCAGTTTTTAAAGTATCTTCAAGCCTTGGTTTTTGGTGAGTCTACAAAATGGGTATAAGTATACAAGGTTATTGTGAATATTAAAATTAAGTATATGTAATGTACTTATTAGAATTCATGGCACACAATAGCTGATATCCATCTGTCTACCTATCCATTTATCTATTCATTTAACTCACCTCATTTCTCTACTTCATGAATCTCATCTATTGTTACTTCATTTTCTATGGTTTCAATGCTTTTGTTCCATGAAGTAATAAATGTTCAAAGGCAGGGACTGCATCTTTTGTTTTATATTCCCTCTCTTTCCTGTAAAGCGCTGGGTATAAAACTAACACGGGTCTGCTTCTTCCTGAGACTATTTCCTTCTGATGTGCTCCCGGGTTCTCAGGAGTACTTCTCTTCTCTGTCAGTCTTCCCTTTCCTTCTGACTTCAGTGATGAAGAAAGTGCTCTACCTGCCTGGAATGGGCCCCTGGGCTAACTTCTCCCCTGGCAGTGAGTCTCTATGATTTCACAGGTTGTTTCTTGAGGAAGGTGAGTACTGGTTACTTCTTTGCTATGTATAATGTTGGCCTCCACTGATGCCCGGTCCAACAGAGAAAGGAAAAATGCAGGTGAGTTCATTGAATTCAAATTCCAGGCAATTAGAAATTCAGAGTTCCTGCCAGAGAATAACCTTTCAGCAGATATGTGGATGCAAACACCTTCCTGAAACAAATTTGGAAGCCATTGGAATCTACAGAGGTCACAGACTGTTCATCGTGCATAAGGGTGGCCCTCTTTCTTCAGAGAAAAAAGTGGACGCCCCTGACCCTGTGACTCCACATTCAGAGAAGGCACGGAGAGGTATTATATCAGCCGGGATGCACAGGTGTTCAGAGCTTCTCGCAGAGCCAGGCAAGCCTGCATCACTAGACTCCGAAGTTGAACTCCCTTTGAAGGCATGGTACATGGCCTCTTCAATCCATGACACTGTTGTCCGCAGAAGAGTTGCCATGGAAACTTCCAGACAACTGGGAGGAAAATAGACCCTCCTAAATTGTCTTAACTGTGTTTTCAAAGAAGGCTCAATCCACTCATTTCTTTATGATATTGTCACTGGAGCATTTAGAGATTGCCAACAGCTATATCTTCCATATCACATGGTCTGCATGTCAACTCCTTCAGGCAGGCACAGTTGCCCCAATTTTACTGAAAAGAAAACGGAGACTAGCAAACACTTGTCTCTCAACACATTATCTTTCTTACTTTAGAACCCTCAGTCTTTCTTGTGAGCTAGGATGTCTTTATTCCAGAATGCAGAAATTGGATGTTTATTGGAAAAACAACCAAAAAGCGGTTAATGTTGCAACTCTCGCATTTATTGATCACTCCTTTTTTTTTTTTTTTTTTGGTTTGGGATGTCCAAGAATAAACCCAGAGATGTTTTGGAAAGCCAGAAGTTGTAAGCTTTTTTTAAAGGGGCGATGGTGTATTTAGAAATAGAGTAACTTAGCAGCAAAAATCCAAAGGAGAGTGGCAGAAGGTTTGCACACTGGCGCCAGCTGTTGGGACCCACTGACTCATGCACACGCTTCCTTCCAGATGGTCTTCTCAGTTTCCTAGTAGAGGAGAATTCATTACACACTGTGCTTTATTTATTTATTTATTTTTGTAAATAAAGCTAAAGTCTTATGTTAAGATTACAAATTATACCAATGAAAGAAAAGACAAGCCCTAAGCATATATATTTTTCTTTAACCTTGTATTTGTGAGCCAGGAGTGGAAGTCACGATTTGAGTTCAAACAGTTTCTAGTTTGGATTTCTGTCTTTTATTTCTCATAATTGGTCATGTTTCTTGATAAAAAGTTGTATTATCAGGGGAAACCCTTCAAATATGGATGTCATGATTCTTCAGTTCAAATAAAGTTGAACAAATAAGTTGTATTATTGGTTGATGCATGCTACTCTGTACATGAACACAGTTCTTTCAAATGTTCAGAGCAAAGTACTGTGAAGATAAGAAATAACATTAGAGAAAACTCAATAAACCATGGCAAAAGACGCAACATAAGAATGTACTGATGAACATAAATGCATGAGTTTAAATAATTCATATTAGAAAGAAAAAAAAATTTACAAATGCCATAACTTGAGATTTACTTTCAATGACATTTAAAAATTATTATTGGCAGTCATATATTAGAACAGCTAGAAGACACATAATTATCTTCATTATTCAATTTTATTATAAATGAAAGTACTTAATCAAGGTATAACTTTTTTTCCTTGGTTGTAATTTATGCAAATCAATCTGTTTCTCTGTCTCCCTTAGGGTGTGACTATTGAGTTGGTTCAGCTCACTGCCTCGTTTAGATATCTACTTAACAGCAGGGCTGTCGCTGTAGGGTCCTGTTTCTCCTGACATAAATGGGCTTAGGAAAAATGCACCAACTGATTTTTTTCCTACTTCTACCTGGTCATGTAAACACAACTTTGGTCTGCAGTTGAATTTGGCAGCAGTATGAAGTTTGAGGCTTTATATAGAGCTTCCAAATTGGCAGCTCTAACCACATAGTTGGGACTAATATTACAGGGAACAAGTATACTCTGGCGAAATGAATCAGGCAGAATTTCTGGAATCTCTACAATTTTCAGACATACTCTCACCTTCCCTGCAATTTAAAAAGTACTCCTTAAGAAATCCAATATTTAAAATTAGTCTTCTAGAATCTTAATGTATTCTTCTAATATTCTTATATATAGGCATTATTAAGGTCATTACACACACACACACACACACACACACACACACGCACACACGCACACACACACACATACACACATATAGCCCTCTTCACTTCCCATTCTCAGCCATTATTTGGATTCCATTCTCATTCTCTGTCAAATCTACTTTTCTTTTTGCTTTGCTCTCCACAGCTCATAAAAACACCAAAAACCACCTTCCAATTCCTTCCCTCCATGAAAGAAGTGGTTTTGAAAAAAAGTAAATAAAGCAATAAGAAGTGAGGAGACTCATTTTGTTGATTTTGGAAAGAAAGTGTGATAGTGGATTTAGTGTGTTATTCAACTCTGAGGATATATTGAAGTCAACCATGTCAGTCAGACTGTTTGTGTAGCCATACCTAATCAGGGAAACAGAGCCACACAAACTTAGCAAACTACTAAATTCTGCTGTTCTCTTTATATATTGTAACTTTCTATTAGGTCTTCATAGGAACATAGTAGGTCTTTCAGCACATCCATCTGATCTTTTTTTTTATAATAAGGAGAAAGTATGTATTTTAAATTATATAACACACACACATATTTTTCTTATAGACTGCTACTCAGATGTTTTCAGATGCATCTATCTTTAAATATAACTTCAGGCAGTGAGATCAACCTGGGACCCAGATTCTTATTGCAGTCTGGTCTGTTGGTTGTTGGGATATGAGGTCTTTTTGATGCAAAATTGGAATCATGGTTAGTAGAAGCCTGATGTTTCCATTTGGGTTACTGAAAGCTGTCTGTTCATTGTCACAATCAGCATGCCCTCCAGACTGCATTGCATAAAAATGGGGGAGACTGAGAGTTCTGGTTGATCCAGTACCACTACACACACACACACACACGAAATAGAATTCTGTGGAATTTTATGAGAAAAGGTAACACTTGACATGTATTGAGATAGGTGGGATGTGGTAACTTTTGGACCAGCTCCCTGAAGGACTTCTTTTTTTCTAAGATTGAGAAAGCCGTTCATCACTGCTTTGATTAACATTTTTTTCTTCATTTTGGATCACGGCTATATGTAGTAAAAATTGACCTATGTAAGTATTAAGTCAATTGTGATAAAATATCAAATAAGCAGTTCTGTTAAAACAAAAACAAAAACAGAATTAAGTAAGAGTTGAGTGGTTAACAAAGTCCGTTGACTGTGTTGTGGTCAGATAGACTCAGGTTAGGACCAACAGACCACGGATCTCAAATTAATTGCTTGAGGGACTCATCATACAAGTAAATGAAGTAGGTTGAATTCAACATATTCTCATTCAAAGGGACACTTCACAGCCAAAAGCAGGAAGCTGGGTCTTGTGTGGCCAAATCTGATTTTCAAATGTAATGCCTTTGTCCTACATACAAGGTCACCTTACCCATTTAGGCTGTATGACTTCTGCTCATTCTTTAAATTTTTGTTTAAACATTATCTGTTCTAATTAAGAATGTCAAGAGAAAACCTACAGAATGGGAGAAAATCTTTTCTAACTACTCTTCTGACAAAGGATTAATATACAGAATATATAAAGAACTCACAAAACTAACATGATAACAAATAACTCAATAGATAAATAGGCAAGTGAATGATACTTTTCAAAAGAAGAAACACAAATGGTCAACAAATATATGAAAAATGTTCAGTATCATTAGCAATTAGGTAAATGCAAATCAAAACTGTCCTGAAATTTCATCTCATTCCATCTCAGAATGGCAATAATCAAGAATACAAATAATAACAAATGCTGGGGAGGATATGGAGAAAAAGGAACACTTTCACACTGTTGGTAGAGTTATAAATTAGTACAAGCAGTATGGAAATCAGTATGGAGATTCCTTAAAAAAAGAAACCTTGATATGAGCTAGCTGTACTACTTCTCTGTATTTTTTCACCAAATTAAAGTCATCATACTATAATGATACAATGCACACTCATGTTTAATCAGTGTAATTCACAATAGCCAAACTGTGCAACCAGCCTAGGTATCCATCAACAGACAAATGGATAAAGAAAACGTGAGGTTTTATTCAGTCATAAATGAAAAAGAAATGGTGTCCTTTGTAGGAAAATAAAAGGAACTTGAGAACATTATGTTAAGTGGAATAAGCCAAACTTGGAAGTTCAAGAGTTATATATATTTTCTCTCATATGTGGAAGCTAGAGAGGAATAAAAGGAAAAGAAAGGTAAAGGGATTGGGCATGGCAGATCTCATGAAAATTGAAGAGAGTTCAACAGAATAGAGGAAAGGAGCTGGGGGAGGGGGAGAAAGTGAGGGGAAGGGGACATCTTGGGCAATGGTATTAACCAAATTACAGCATGTATAAATATGCAACAACACATCTCACCATTATGTATAACGATATTTCACCAATAAAAAATGGGCAAAAGAAAAATAAGTAAATAAATATTATCTGTTCTGGAAAATATTTCTTAAAACTCCTGTGGTAAGAATGAATTTCTCCACTCCCACTCTCATACTCAGCTTGTGCACCAACCTCCAATATTGATTGCACTTCACTAATGATACAGTGATTACGTGCGTAGTGACCTTCTGCCCACCCACACAGTGAACTGCTTACAGGCAGCTCCTTGAAGCACTCACAGAGCACTGTGCCTAGCCCTAAAAGAAGCCAAATAATGCTGAGTGGTTGAAAGAAGGATATGGAGGCAGGATCTGAGTGGGAAGGTCAGGGGTTCTTAGAGGTGATTTGATGGTTTGGTGAACAATAGAAGCAAGGAACAAAGAGGAGGCAGGCCTTGGCAGAGCTGGACTTGAACATTCTTTATCACTTTTTAAAATGCCCTATTTTTCTTTGCCACATTCCTCTTCCCAATTTAAAATCCAACCTCTCTTCCCAGCAAGATGAGTCCTATTAAATACTATACTCGACTCTGAGTTTTGGGGAGGACATTATCATACGAGCCTTTGAATCCTGAGAGTCTAATCCAGTGCCTAGAACATAGCTCAGTAAATGTTCTTTTTAAGGAATAAATGAATGAATGGCTAATACATTTATCAGATTGTTTTCATTCTGGGGCACTTGGCCAAGAGCAAGCCTGAAGGGGGTGTATGCTTGTAAAAAAAAAAAAAACAAAGAAAAACCCATGGGCCACAGAGTAGGGGTAAGTGGAAGGGAAGATCCCTGCATAGGAAAATTGTTCACTAGAGGCTGTGCTTAGTTGGGGGAACTTGACCCCAAGACAGGAATCATGCTAATGTTCTGCTGGCTAATTTTATAATTATATTTTAGTTTTCTGGAATCCCATTCTTTATGATGTGAGTTGCAAGTCTCTAACCAAGACATAAGTCAACTGCTTTGCTTAATGGCCTTGCTTGTGAATGAAATCCACGGTACCTTTCACACGGCCATTGGGATACTCAATTCAAGGGCTCTGATGTGGAAGGAACATCAAAACCAGATGATGTTGTGCTGCCCACTCAGGCTCTCACTGGCTAATGATGTGGCTGTGATATTTTGCCCCAAAGCTAACACAACATAGGACATGTTTTCCTCCCAGGCAAAGCAGTTTGCTTGTGTGTAGCAGAGCATGTTCACTCCTTAGCATGATTCATAAACAGATATTTCTCAGGCCACATCACCTCCATTATGAAAAACATTATTGGATTTTTAGTCTTGGGTGGGGAAAGTAAAAGTAGCCTGCAGCCACAGAGCATAACAAAATGATGTTGTCAGTTTCTGATGTTTGGGTGATGGGTTGGTATTACTCACTGCTCCTGAAAGTAGTAATTACTTTATAATATTGTCCCTTTTGTGTCCTAAAACAGAATCCTATGAGTAAAGGAAGGGTGACTTAATGGTCTGCTATATTCAATCTGTCTGGGTTTTCATGGTGTTTAAGTCCCAGTAAAAAGAATTTAATTAAGTCATAGTAATAAAATAATAATATTGCAGTAGTAATTGTCACCATACAGATTGAGTTCAATTTTTCCCTGCTTTGCTATACATACAAATACATTTCTGTGAGACTGGCTGTGGGAAATACATACTGACATCTATAGATCACCACAGAGCTCTAGCTTTGGCCACCTCTGCCATGCACAATCTTGTGAATTTGAATTCACACGCTCTTCAACATGGAAACATGGAAACACTGGGATATCAACAATAGTTCAAGAAAGAGAAAGGGAAACATAGCAGTACTTGTATAATTGAATAGAGCTTCATGTTTGCTCACTACTATTATTTTCTCAAAATCATTTTCTTATCTGTGATCTCCTTTATTTATTATTCCACTAGATCTGTGTTTGTGTGTGTGTGTGTGTACGTGTGTCTGTGTGTGTGTCTGTATGTGTTAGAGTAGAGATCAGTGTCTTCTTTTATACACAAAGGAATCAGACAGCAAATGCATTGAGTGACCTGGTCACTCAGATAGTTACTGGCATTATCAGGAGGAGACCCTATTGGAATCCAGAAACACAGTGGGTGATGTGTATTGTTGAAAGTTGCAAGCACAAAGGAATAGACCCACTGAATAGCACATTTCCATCTGATGTGATCCAAGGACATTGCTGCTTGAGTACCAAAGGATGGAAGCAAGACCTAGATGGTCCCCCTGAATAAAATCCAGGTCCTATGGTTTCTATGTGGTGATGGCTGTACCAACATATTAACAAAGGCTAATGAGTGAACTTAGGTCCAATTCCCAGAAGACTGAGTAGCAATACAAAGAGACCCACACAGAAGAGAACAATGATTTCACCCCACTTCTGTCCTTGTGTGAACACCTGTCCAGTCAATTCACTTACCTGGGGAAGAGCCATGGGTGCACTTATTGAGGCCATGTTATTTTATGTCATAGTCCAGTTGACTTCCCATGTGTTTCTTGTAATAATTATTGACTACTGTTGAATAAATAAATCACTGTTGTCCTTACAGCTTTATTGTATTACCCATTAGAGAAGCAACCTCTCCAGAGGGTCAAGTTGCCACCTTTATATAGAATATCTGCTTTTATAACTTTTGATTTAAAGCTCGTATTTGAAATCTCTCTTTGTTTCCTTGATCTATGTCACCTCTCTTCAGATTGGCAGTAACAAGACCTCAATTCCCTTGATTTTCTGGATGGACAACTATCTCTTCAATATGCCTCCCCCTGTGGATTTTGTCAATGCAATGTAGTCTACAATTCAAGTCAGACTATCCCAATGGGAGTTTTAAATTTGGTGATAGCCTACTTCATGGGAGAGATAAGAAAGAGGTGTAAGAGAGAGGTGGAAGTCTATTTATATATATAAATATATAAATTGCAAAATCAACATATCTGAAAGACAACAATAGCTTCCTCTTCTAGTCTCCTAGGTGAGCCCTCTTTTTTGAAGTTTTAAGGTTTAAGTTCTGATAGCCTATGACCCTCTAATTAAATTAATGTTTCTCAAACTGAAGCCTGAGAAATTCTGGAGTATCTAAGGACTATTATTGCAGAATATGAGAATTTTTTACAATAGTTTTTAAAATTTGCATTCATGTTAACTGGAGGCTGTTATGCTAAGGGAAATAAGACAGTCCCTCCCCACCAAAAAAAAAAAAAAAAGTCCAGTGTTCTCTCTGATATGTGGATACTAACTCACAATAGTGGTGGGGGGAGGAATGGGAAGTTCACTGAATTAGACAGGGAGGAATGGGGGGAAGGGAGGTGAGATGGGAATGGGAATGACAGTAGAATGAATTGGACATAATTTTCTTATGTTCATATATGAATACATGAACAGTGTAGCTCTATATTATGTACAACCACAAGAATGGAAAGTTGTACTCCATATATGTATGATATGTCAAAATACGTTCTACTGTCAATTTTAACTAAAAAGAACAAATTAAAAAAAAGAAAAAGTAGTGAAAGCATGTAGTGGATATTTGGATTCCTACTGGTAATTTGGCACATCTCCTCTCGTTCTTTCTTGATAAGGGTACCACAGATTTCTTTTAGAATCATCTCTCTTTTTCAGGTGTACAGCATGAGTGATGTGAACCCTCTCCAGGGATCCTGGCATTAGCTTCCATGTGATGGGCACGTCCCATTCCATTGGCCTCTAGGACAAACTTGCAATCCAATTAGAGTCCACGTGGAATGATGGTCAGGGAGTCTTTCCATTTTGTCCCACTTTAAGTTAGGTTTTCTTTTGAAACTAAAAGAAATTTTGACAGGTACATAGATCATTTGGATGAATTTAGAGCCTGTGTTTGTGCTCATGTTTGCTGTATCTTTCTTGCCAAGTGGTACTGCTTTAATTATCTCTAGCTAATAAGAAAATAACAGAGGCTGATTTAATATGTAAATGATGCACATTTTATAAATGGAAGCTTTTCAGTAATGCAATATAGAGAAGTGAGTCCTCATATGACATGTACTTTTTTTAAGCCTGTAAAACCTGAAAGGACCCAAAACATAGGTAAGATGCTGGGCTCAGATGGCAAGCAGTGATTAGCTTGCTGCTCAGCAGTGCAATACCATCCATCACATCAAATTAAGATTGTTAATTGAAAACTTATTGGCTTGAAGTTTTGTTTGTATTTAATTTAAAGCTTTTTTTTTTAGTTCTTCAAGAAATATAAGCATAAGCATTTTTATATCTGTAAGTCCAAGGTCATTAAATAAAATGACATTAAAGTGACATTAAAATAAAATTAATACCAGGGGCTCAAGGGGAAATGTGTTTTTTCATGACAGAGAATCTGTTCATTTCTTGAATTTTAGAAGTGTTGCCATAAATGGTAAAAGGTGTATTTATGTTAAAAAAGACAGACTATGGGATTGGGTAAACATCCTCCTGTCTGGAACATTACTGAATTGTACCAAACTATATAAAAATCTACCTCTAAAATTCCAAGCCTTAAAAAGGAGCTTCTCTTTTCTAAGGAGGACTAAATGTTTTGCAAGCATAATTGCTCTCATTTTCAACTCACCCATGTGTGAGTTCATTCAGCAAGGCCTTGGACAGATGTAGAAGGAGGCCTGGGCTCAGCAAGCTCAGGGCCACTGGTGGCAGGAACAGATGACATTCCCCAATCCCATTGATAACATTTATTTCTAGAGAAAAGCCATGCAAATCCAGGTTTGTGAGGGTGAAGCAGTCAGGGTGGGAGAGGGTGATGTGTGTTTGTGTAGTGCCACGTGGAAGGAGGGGGACTATTCCCTTTTTCCATAAGGCTTGACTCCTACCGCCTGGGTCCTTAGATCTTAACATCTGCTTTAACTTGGAAGTCATGAGTTGTCCCAGGAAGAGGCTCATCTTTGATTTCTTGTCACTTGTGCTGTGTCATACAGAGAGCAACCTTTTCTAGACGGAGCCTGTGGGTGTTTACTTCAGTGGCAGTCTGCATTTCCTTGTTGCAAGAATAGGTTCAGTTCAATTTGGGTCAGCTCAGTAAATACTTTCCAAGATCCTATTACATGCCCAGCATTGTGCTCTATACTTGGGAGGCATGAGGAGAGACCAAAACATGACCCTTTCCTTCCAGAAGTTTGTGTTATAGAGAAAAGAAAAATTTCAATGCAGTCATGCAATCCAATGGGAGAGAGAATTACAGAATACTACGGAAGCCTATCTGCCCACTCTCTGAGAATTCACTGGGAAAAGAGAAGCAAAACTAATTATTTTTCTTACACACACACACACACACACACACACACAGAATTGTTTGACTAAACATTTCAACTTTACAATAGGTTGTACTGACATTTCCTTGATAGATTTAGGTTGACTTATAATGTCTGGAGGAAGAGATAAGGCTGAAAGGATAGGGAGATGGGCCCCTGGGTAACTTCCTGGGTGGTTGAACACAAATAGCACCAGTAGATATTTGCTAAGAAACTCACAAAAAAGGGTATTTTAAAATCAGGACCCATGTGACGGGGGTCCATGTGTCTCCAAAGAAGAAAAAAGTCCTGATTGATATTTTGATTGGACTAACAATAGCATGAATACTTCGTGGATATTGAATGCCTTACCAGGATTGGGCAGGGTGTTGACTTCCTTAAACCTAAAGATCTATAGAAACCCCTAGACAATAGCCACTCTAGACACGCTAGACAAACTGCCTCTTTGGGAGCTTTACTTTCTATTATTCTAATATGTTCTGTTACTTTGCATTCACCCTTGTGTCCATAGATTTTATTGTTCAAGTTCATGAGACAAAGAACCCAACCCCATTCTCTGTGCTACCCTTAGATAATGATAATTGAAGATGGAGATTCATCTGTGCTACACAGTACATGGAGACTGTGTTGCTTTTTGATTTTCGTATTTTAAAGTTGTCAGCAAGGTTTTTGGCCTGTTTTCACGGTGCTGTTTAAGAAAACATATTTGGTGAGACACTTCAACTTTTATTTCCACACCTGTGTGCAATGGAAAGTCCTCTTTCTTGCCAACTAAACGATAGGGCCATTTTCCTGATGATGCCTTCCCTGGCAGGTTGAAACCAGACTTGACTATGAGTATTCATTAGATTCCAGTATCCCTTGCTCACTAATTCTGGGTAAATTTTAAGTCATTCTTCTTTCAAGTGCTGAAACTCTCAGATATAACTAAATAACTGGGGGAGGAGATGGTTGTCTTTGCAGGAACCATTCGGAGAAGAGACAGGCTTGGGTGAGAGTGTGGATATGCAGTGGTTGGTGAATGAAAGAAGAAATGGCAGCCTGTAGAGCATTGTATTTTTTTTTTCCCCTCTGGAGCATCATAAAGAGAGTGTTGTAGTTTCAGAGCTGAAATTTCCTCCGTTTTGCTTGGCTTCATAATTTGGGCCAATATGTCTGGGTTGTCAAAAACCACATCCTCTTTATTTAAAGTCTTTCCATTTTTACCTTTCAGTTTCTTGCCAGCCAAAGCCCTTCTTGTGCTAATTCTATCGATTCCTTCCGTTTCTTCTTTGGAGAAAAGAACCTTGAAAGTCTTTCCTTATAATATGGATAGCATGTGTCGAAGGAGACTTTTGTATAAAACCGAGCATTATGAATGCATTGGTAAAGGATATTTTCCTTTACATTTATTTTGGGGTCTTATCTAATGGCACATTAAAAGTTGGCTGGGTACTAAATTGATTGGGAAGTCCAGAAAAAGTGCAATTTAATCTAAGAAAGATTTAATTGTGCTGAGAAATAATGAGGTCTAAAGATCCCACTGGAGTGCTCAGTGAGTAAACTTGCTCTCGTGACACATTTCTCTGCAGTGGCATTAAAAAGCACAGGGGACACTCTCTGTGGGTGCATTTGTCTTTAAAAGAAAATGAGAGTATTTGGGGGGTATGTGTGTGCATGTACACACATATGTTTTGTTTAAATTATTTATAAAACAATAGATCTGTTTACATGGTCTTTGGAAACAGACCTCAAATACTTCACCCTTCAAGGGGGCAATCATGAAAGAGCAGCTAATTCTGACTTGGTTAAATTATTCATCAACTCCCGCACCATTTATTGAATGCACTGTGGGGGATTCAGAGCAGTTTAGCCTAAAGCAGCCCCTGCCTGCTTTGCTCAATGTTCTTAGTTCAAGGTTTTTGAAGATACAATTGTTAATAGGTCTTAAATAAAAAATAAGAGAGGGAGAGACTGAGGGAGAGAATGTGTTGAGAGAACCTGTGGTCAGGTGTTAGAAAGTTTACTCATGCCCCTCCAGGGATCTTTTTTTCTGTAAGCGTCTATTTTATTTAATGTAGAGATTTTAGTTTTTATTGGACCATGGATATATTCTTTCCTTCCAGTGATTATCTGTACATATCCAGAACACAACCCCAGGAAAAGCCACGTGGGTCTTTCCCGTCTGCAATGGTTGAGTGGTATCACTTGGACCAATACAGCCTCTAGGTGATGACTCCCACAGCACCATATATTTGTGATTAAAATGCTGAGATCCTCTAAGTTGGGTTTCCTCACTGCTGCATCAAAGACGCAGCGGAGGATCCCAGCATCCTTTATGCTTCAGAATAGAAGAGCAACCTGCACCCCTAAATGTTTGGCTAATGCACTCACTGCCTCTTTCAGTTCAGGTTTAAGGACAATCCCATGTCCCACAAACCACAGGAGCAGTTCCCCATCTTGTTTATTCAGTCTTCCTCTGCAAGAAGGGCAATCAGACGGAACGTGTCCACCCATTGGGTTCTTTAAGTAGATTTGCTGTGGGATTTAGAAAATCTTTTCTAATCTCTGCCTTCTCCCCATTCTCAGCTTACTCTTAGTATACTGACTTCAAGATACAGGACAGGAGGAAAAAAACCTGCAGAGACAAATATATATGCATACATACATATATATTTATATGTATATACACATACATATATATTATTTCCCTATGAACTGTTTGAACTATTCATTACAAGACAACCTAGAGAGTAATTTCTTTTATTATCATATTCTTTAAAAATATTTTCATATGCATTATCTTATTTGATCCCAAGTTCATTCTAGGGAGATATCCAGGTGAGAACAAACACTGGAGATAAGACAGATTCAGAAAATGATGAGCACCTGAGACTATAAATAATGACCCCCACGTTGAGCACTTTTTCTATGACACCAGAATTTCTAAAAGGGTGTAGATTTTGGGGAGGACATAAATGTGGCATTAAGTGTCATTGAGTCATAAGGAAATGTTTCAATGTGAGGAATGTTTCAATTTCGTTTTTAAAGTTTCCAAGTGCATAAAGAAGAAAGTCTCTGATTCTCATTTCTAACACCTAATATTGGCACATCTTCCCTTTCAATAAATGCAAGGCTATAATACATACAAATTATAATATATTAATCTTGCTTTATGGTACTTTTTATTTATTGTGATATAATGTTTTCTTTTCATTGAAATTATATATTTTATTAACCAGGTAATATATACAAATGGCAGAACATTCAAAATGTGCAAAATGGCATACTATTGCCTGTTAGCCACCCAAATTTGCTTCAAAGAAAACCATGGTCAATAATTTTTTATTGGTATTTGCAGTGGTATATTATTTTTATTGTATTCATTATGTTACATGGTTTATAGTCATTATATTATGTTCATTATATAATACATATGTTGTGTATCCTTGTACATTGATTTTTTTAAAGCTACATTGCATACTAGTCATGCTGTTATGTACATTGCTTTTTTCCCTATTAAATATGTATCTGGAGGAATGGAACCACTATTTAACCCAGCTATCCCTGTCCTTGGTCTATACCCAAAGGAATTAAAACCAGCATACTACAGGGACACAGCCACATCAATGTTTATAGCAGCACAATTCACAATAGCCAAATTGTGGAACCAACCTAGATGCTCTTCAATAGATGAATGGATTAAAAAATGTGGCACAAAAGACCTGAACAGACACTTTTCAGAGGAGGACATACAATCAATCAACAAGTACATGAAAAAATGCTCAGCATCTCTAGCAGTCAGAGAAATGCAAATCAAAACCACCCTAAGATACCATCTCACTCCAGTAAGACTGGCAGCCATTATGAAGTCAAACAACAACAAGTGCTGGCGAGGATGTGGGGAAAAAGGTACTCTTGTACATTGCTGGTGGGACTGCAAACTGGTGCGGCCAATTTGGAAAGCAGTATGGAGATTCCTGGGAAAGCTGGGAATGGAACCATCATTCCACCCAGCTATTGCCCTTCTCGGACTATTCCCTGAAGACCTTAAAAGAGCTTACTACAGGGATACTGCCACATCCATGTTCATAGCAGCACAATTCACAATTGCTAAACTGTGGAACCAACCCAGATGCCCTTCAATAGATGAATGGATAAAAAAAATGTGGCATTTATACACCATGGAATATTACGAAGCACTAAAAAATGACAAAATCATGGAATTTGCAGGGAAATGGATGGCACTAGAGCAGATTATGCTTAGTGAAGCTAGCCAATCCCTAAAAAACAAATACCAAATGTCTTCTTTGATATAATGAGAACAACTAAGAACAGAGCAGGGAGGAAGAGCAGGAAGAAAAGATCAACATTAAACAGATACACTAGGTGGGAGGGAAAGGGAGAGAAGAGGGAAATTGCATGGTAATGGAGGGAGACCCTCATTGTTATACAAAATTACACATAAGAGGTTGTGAGGGGAACGGGAAAATAAACTAGGAGAGAAATGAAATACAGTAGATGGGGTAGAGAGAGAAGATGGGAGGGGAGGGGAGGGGGGATAGTAGGGGATAGGAAAGGTAGCAGAATACAACAGTTACTAATAGGGCATTATGTAAAAATGTGGACGTGTAACAGATGTGATTCTGCAATCTGTATTTGGGGTAAAAATGGGAGTTCATAACCAACTTGAATCTAATGTATGAAACATGATATGTCAAGAGCTTTGTAATGTTTTGAACAATCAATAAAAAAAAAATTTTAAAAAAGATTAAAAAAATGTGGCATATATACACAATGGACTATTACTCAGCAATAAAGGAGAATAAAATCATGGCATTTGCAGGTAAATGGATGGAGTTAGAGAAGATAATGCTAAGTGAAGTTAGCCAATCCCTCCAAAACAAATGCCAAATGTTTTCTTTGATTCATAGTGGGATAGGGATTTGGAGCATGGGAGGAATAGAGGAACTCTAGATAAGGCAGCGGGTGGGAGGAGAAGGAAGGGGGCATGGAGTAACTAATAATGGTTGAATGTGATGATTATTATTATCGAAAGTACAGGTATGAAGACACGAATTAGTGTGAATATACTATGTATACAACCAGAGATATGGAAAGTTGTGCTCTATATATGTAATAAGAATTGTAATGCATTCTGCTATTATATATAAATAAAAAATATGTATCTGGGGGTCCCAGATATGCCCCCCAAAATTGAAGCTGGCTCCTGGAAGACGGTCACCTGGTTATTCAGTGCTGTCTTTCTCTATTCCCTGCAAGTGGAAATAAGACATGTTGCTGAAAAACTTCCTCCAAATATAAAACAAGAGTGATTCCATGAGGTCTCATTGTATGACTTTTGCCTCCACAGCTTTTCCTATTCCTCTCTGTGCTGTCTTCCTCTAGACTTTTCTGGAAGGGAGGAAGGAATAGGCTCTTTTTTTCTTCAGCAGAGAGGAGACCTGCAAGGAGGGAATCATGTTAATGAACTTTTTCATCCCCTAATGGTTTAGAGGAGCCTGGAGCATGAATCAAACTAACAAAAAGGGGAAATGGTTTTTCCTAATGCTTTCTCTCCGGAAAGCAAAGGTAGATTTAACAAAAAGATGCCAATAGTCTGATTTGCTGAGGTCCATGAAAACCAGTCCACAAACTGCAGCTACCCACGAGAGTTGTCCTATTCACGCCACAGTAGTCAACCTGACGTGACCTTTTCGGCACACCTGCTTTTGTCCCTACCTAACAGTCAGGCTTCTTCATTTGCATTGCTAGGTTTTCACTGAAAGAATATTTGTCAAGGATATCAACTTTTTAGCCAACTCAAATGCCAGTTTCTATAACTTGTGCATATTTAGCCTTATTTGGTATGTTTTCAAAATATCAGCTTTGGGCTGGGGATGTGGCTCAAGCTGTAGCGCGCTCGCCTGGCATGCATGCGGCCCGGGGTTCGATCCTCAGCACCACATACCAACAAAGATGTTATGTCCGCCGAGAACTAAAAAAAATAAATATTAAAAAAATTCTCTCTCTCTCTCTCTTAAAAAAAATTATAAAAAAATATATCAGCTTAGGGCTGGGGGTTAGCTCAGTAGAGAGTATACTTGGCATGCTTGAGGCCCCAGCACCAAAAAACAACAATCTAAGCTTAACTGTGGTCTGAGCTGGTTGGCCCAGTACTCCAGCAGGTGAGGCCAAGGTGGGCAATTAAATCTTCATGTAGGAAGAACATCAGGCTGCCCCAGATCTCACGTAGTCTCCTGTGGAGTGCTGGAGTTTTGTTCAAACCATTAGAGGTTCATGACAGGTGATCTACGATGGATGCCTCCCCACCATTGGAAGGGAGAATCCAACCATCCAAGTTAGATTCTATCCTATTAATTCTATGATTAATTAATTGTCAAGCATCTCCCTGAAAGTTAAAAAATGCTCTGCTAATTCCAATGACCACACTGAAAGCATGATCCAATAATAATATGGTTGGTTACTATTATTATCACCTCCATTTTATATAGGTCAGGAAATTAGGGCTCAGAGAAGTTTAGTAGTTTAATCACATTCATATAAATAAAGGTTACACCCTAACAAAGCTGGATCCTTTGCCTCCAAATTATAAGTCAGTAACCTCATTTTCATGCAGATGAACAATAATGCTTCTTATAACACCTGCTAACCCTAATTCCTGCTGGCAATAAAGAGTATTCTTGAATATTATGATCCTAAGTGAAAGACTTAATTGAGGGACAATTGCATGTACTCATAGTATGAACTTTATTTAATAAAACAATCTTACCCATTATACACACATACTGAATTATCACACTGTATCCCATAAAAATGTACAATTTTTATGTGTTAATTAAAAAGAAAAAATTAAATTAAAAAGATATTCTCAGAGGGTAACATACTGGTCACACTGCTGTGCTCATGGTTCTGACAACTTAGCATGTTTCTTGGCCAGGGGAGTTGAAAAACAGCAAACGTGAACTGATGCGTGAATAACTGAAGGCCATGTAAGTCACATTGCCGAAATGTTCAAAAGCAGATGATTCTTATTCCCTCTGCATTTCAGTTACCAAGGGCTGACTAGGAGCTCTATAACAAACACTGTCCCAAGAAAGTTCTAGGGAAGTGACGGTATGATTAAACCTGAAACTTGTAAAGTGGTGTGAAGGGCTTTTGTTTATGTTCTAGCTATCCGAGCTCCATCAGCTGTTTCCAGGGAAAAGATTACAATGCAGCAATATCATTTGCTATAAGAAAATGCCAAAGCACACCATGAGAAGGGGTAATTATATTCCCCAGAGATAATGCTTTTCAAACTGGGGGTTACAAAAGACGTCAGCAATCAATTCTAGGGTCGGTTTTTATGTATCAGGGAACTGACTCCAGCTGTTTAGCTCTGTCCTCCTCTGCCCAAGCCTTTCCCTACCAGTAACGCTGGCTTCAAAGGCAAAAGATGTCTGGGATGCAACCTGTCTAGAAGTTTCTTCAGATACAGAAAAATATACTCCCACTACCATGTCTCTTTTACAGTGAGCGTGAATTTACCTCCATGCTGCACTTTATGCTCAGAACACTTGACATTAGGCCAATTCCTTCCCTGGCTACGATTTCCTGAAGACATTCAAGTGGGGCAAAATATAATGCATTCGTCCAAAATATTTGAGGCTCACTCAAGGGCCAGATAAATGCTGTCATGTTTGTTTTCTGGAATCAGGGTTAAGAACAGGGTTAAGGGAAAGATTTTCCCTGTTTCAAATCTAGTTTACTGGAAATTAAGCAATCGTGCTTCACACAAAATGCTATTTTTCTGTCTGGGTGAGACATCATAATCTGGCATGTTATAATGACTCTTCGATTGTCTCACCTTTGAATGCCTATTTTATTTGTATTACAAGATGCAATACTGCAGAAAGTGGACAGAAACTACCAATCTGAGCAAGACCAGTTGGCGTGGATCTCTTTAGTTCTGGGTAGCTAACACCGGCAAACTTAAGCTTATTAAATCTAGAGAAAGTGTATGCTATCCATCTGAAATTCACATTCTTGTAGATGTTTGAGTCATTTTAATAATTCTGGAGGGATGAGAACAAACTTGGAGCAATAAATGCTTTAAAAAACAAACCACCAATGCACCATGAAAATGTTAACTGATACAAATTCAGAAAGGAAGGGGAAAAGAAAAGTAATATGTCATTATATCATTGGCTTCTCAGGCACCCTGCCCCCCACCCCCACACAAATAATGCATCTCAAACTAAACCCGCAGGGCTGATCTGGCAATTCCCAGTCTCTGAATGATATTCACTATTTCCTGAATACATGATGTTCTTCACCCTCTTTGACTTTGCACAGTTTCCCCTCTTCTGGAAACTCTGCCCCTCTTACTTCATTTATTTGAATCCTTCTTTGGAAAAATTTTATTTATTCTTAGTTCCCTTTTTCTTATCTTCTGTGGTGGCTGAAGGTTGAGCTGGACGTGTGACTTCCCAGGATGAACACTAGGTTTCCCAGCTTCTCTTGAATCTAGATGTGACTGTGACTGAGTTCTGGCCAGTGGGTTGGTTATAAGGAGAAGTGTCAGATAGCAGCATGAGAAGTTTCTTTATCCATTCTTTGCTTCTTCCCTCCTGCATGCAGACCAGCATGGAGACACAACAATTTCACCGGAGGAGCTATCCCAGAGCCAGAGGTGGTACTGAGAGTGGAGTCCATGTTTGGAGAAGCATCAAGGTAGAGGGAACCTGAATCTCTTATACCATGGAAAGCCAACTCAACCCTGGGCCACCTGTCCCACGGGTTTATACTTTAGAAAAAAACAAACTTCTAAATTATTTAAATCATTGTATTGGGGTTTCTGTTTCTCATGGTGAACTTAATTCTCACAAATCCATTGACTTGTGCTTTATAGATCATTTCAATGCTGGTATCAAATGCAGGCACACGGAACTCTGGGCAAAGATCATTGCTTGTCCAAGTTTCCCTAACACATGGAGGTCTCTTTGGTTATTTCTCTCTGTCCTCATCAGCCCCTTGAAGCTCTCTTCTCCAGGATACCTTCTAATCAGTATTCCTATTTTAGTAGCTGGACACTTCTGCCGTGTCCTGCATGGGGAGTGAGTGGGTAACCGTCGGAAGTGTGGGTTGACTGAGAAATAAAAGCTATGAAAGTAGTATTACAAAATAAACACAGGAGGCTAGAAACATATTAAAAGGGAGGACATTGATGGGTGGATAGACCTGATGGGTCTGATCTTAACAAAGAGAAAACATGTGCTTGCTTTATTTATAGTGTTACAGACCAAAAGGAGGTAAGGACCTCCTTCAAGAAAAACAGGATAAGAGAGAGGGAAAACAGGGTTTTTTGGTGCTTGGCAGGTTACACTCATCTCCAGGTGGCTATGTTTGATCCTGGGACTGTGAGCTGAAGCAGGGCGCCAACATGATCTGGGCTTTCTCGAACTGGGGAATTTTACCCAGAAGTTCCCAGAAAGGTAGTATCCCTTCCTTAATGGCTCAAACAAAATCTACAGTTCATATATAGCTCCCAACAGGACATCAGCATTCTTCTGAAATTTTATGGAATACCATTTTTTTAAAGAGCGAGAGGGGAGAGAGAGAGAGAGAGAGAGAGAGAGAGAGAGAGAGAGAGAATTTTTAATATTTATATTTCAGTTTTTGGTGGACACAACATCTTTATTTTATTTTTTATGTGGTGCTGAGGATTGAACCCAGTGCCCCGCGCATGCCAGGTGAGCACGTTATTGCTTGAGCCACATCCCCAGCCCACCATGTTTTTTTGTTTTGTTTTTTGTATTGGGTACCTGGGACTGAACTCGGACACTCGACCACTGAGCCACATCCCCAGCCCTATTTTGTATTTTATTTAGAGACAGGGTCTCACTGAGTTGCTTAGCACCTCACCATTGCTGAGGCTGGCTTTGAACTTGCAATCCTCCTGCCTCAGCCTCCTCAACTCCAGGCATGCACCACCACTCCTGGCCCATGTTTTTATTTTATGATCTGGGCTTTCTCGAACTGGGGAATTTTACCCAGGAGTTATAGGTGTGTAACATGGCCGCTTAGAAACTGCATCTCAAGCTTATTTGAATTTTTGTCTCTAATATTCTATAGGATATTATAAGCTCATGTTTCCTATAACCTACATCTCTGTCTATAATTTCTATAACCTACATCTTTGTCTGTAATTTATATAACTTATATCTCTGTCTATAATTGCAGGTTCTGGTCCTAGGACATTTGGGCTCCTGTGAGGATCACCAGTGTTCTCTTCCCCAGGCCAGACCCTGCACCAGGGCCTCAGGAATACCCGCTTTCTCCCTCTTCAGCATTCCAGAGCCCTGGCTGTGCCAACAACCAGTGCAGGACATCCTGTAGACATGTTCCTAGCTTCATCCACATTCACACTCCAAAGACTTTTTTTATGCAAAAGTGAATATCTGGCTCCAGCAGTCTTGATGTTTCTGAAAGGACAATAGTTTCATTAGAGTCTGCCACAGTTTATTTTTATTAGTTTTGTTTTGATATATTACCAAAGTGGTACTACTACAGAAAATGTGCAAATAATGAAACATATAAAGAAGAAAAATATGATCTCTCATAATCTCTTGGTCTACAGTGAAGCATATGTGTGTTAGTAATTGTTTTTAGAAGACCAGAACTAACATGATATATATGTAGGTGTGATTATAAAAGGGGATTTATTAGATTGGCTGACGTGACCAGAAGTTGCAGAGTCCCACATTGGCCCTGTGCAAGCTGGAGAGCTGCAGGAACCAGGAGCTTCTCAGTCCAAGAAGCTGAAGCCCCAGAATAAGAGGGATCAGTGTGGCAGCCCCAGTTCCAGAATGAAGGCCTGGAAACTCCCTAGAAAGTTGCTGGTATGAATTCACTTTGGAAGAATAAAGGAGCTGGAGTCTGGTGTCCTCAGGCAATTGGAGCAGCAATCAAAGCACCCACTCAAGAAGTATTGAGCTTGCACCTTCTTCTGCTTCTTCACTCTTCCATCTTTTTAACTCCTCCTCGGCCCTCAACCTATTGGACTGAACTGCCCATATTTAGAAGGGGATTCCCTCTCAATTTGCTGTAATTCTTGGTAATCATTCCTAGAAACACCCTCACTGATATACCCAGAAGTCTCTCAATCTTAGGCATTTATTAATCTAATCAAGCAGACAATTCAGATCAAACATCACAATAGCTAACATATTTCTTTCTTTGATATCTTTTTTGTTATTCATGCATATGTTATTTTCCAAAGGTAATAAATACTTTCTATACAATTTTGCATCTATCTACTTACCAACTTAGTACCTACCAGCCTAGTTTGGGTTGCAAAATATTCTATTTTGTGGATATGCTAGAATTTAACCAGTTTTTATTGTTTAACATTTAATATTTTTCTATTTTACCTGGTTATAAATAACATTGTGATTAATATTTATATTTTTACCTTTTGGATTTTTTTCCTTAGGCTTGATTCTTCAAAGGTCAAAGAATTCTAGATTCTTAGGAGGTTTAAGAATTCTTGATTCATTTTGAACACTACTTAATAGAAAGTTGTAGCATTTCTTATATCCATAATAATGTTTCACTACTTCTTTGCATGCTTAGAATTTTCATCATTAAAAAATCTTTATTAATGTGAAGGTTAAAATTTTTTGTGTCATCATAAAATTTGAATTTCTTTGATTGCAATGGAAGTTGGAGACATTATTTTGATCATTATTAATTTGTATTCCTTCTGTTAAGTCTCTTTATGTCCTTGGCCCATTTATCTGGGATCATCTTTTTCTTAAAAACCTGAGGAAACTCTATAAAAATATTTTAACCCTTTGCTTGTAATATTTAGTGAACATATTCATTTCCCAGATTTAAATTTGTCTTTTAATTTGGCTCACATTATTTATGATTAAAAGCCATGCATATGATTATGAAATTGAGTAATTTTGTGACATTTATTCATATAGTTTACTTTTAGAAAATTTTTCTGTACCCCAACTGTGGAAGCTAAATAAGAAATTCTTACTTTAGCTCACTTGTTTATAGTGGAATCCTTTCATTAAATTCTATTAAATTCTCTGACTCCTAAAGATAATTTTTGAGCGGCTTTTGTTCTGCATTTTGATTTGTCTGTTCTTGTACCAGTATTACAGCTTTCATCATTATAGCTCTACGTTGTTCAATGGTTTCATTTCATAATTATCAAATACCTACCATATTCAGAAATGGTGCAATGGAGATATAGCAATGTAACAGATGAAAGTAGTTCTTGCACTCATATTCATGGTGCCTAGAACAGGAAACAGAACAATAGTGCACAGACAACCCAGTGAAACCTGAGTGATGTGAAGAGAGACACAAGGTGCTTGGAGATGTTATGGCAAAGATCTACTCCAGGTTTGGAGTCAATGAGGCTTCGTAGATGAGTGACAACTAAGTTTGGTCACGAGGCTTATGGTAGGCAGGCAAACAGATGAGGAAGAAGAATGTTAAAGACAGATAGAGATGCATCCAGGAAATCCAAGATTCTGTAGAGATCCTGATGCATTTGAGAAGTTGAAAATAATTGTGTGGCTAAAGCAGCCTGTAGAGGTTTGGTTCTGGACAGGGGCCAAGTTGAGAGGGGCCAAAAAATGTCAAGGAATGTGAAATTTACCCTGAGGATCTGTTGGAATCATTGAAAAGTTTAAGTCAGAAAGTGACTTGATCAGCTTCACAGGAAAGAGATGTCTGGTTGCAATATGAAGGCTAAGTTGGGAGTATCTGCAAAAACTGTGGCAGGGCTATCAGTTTTCCTAATAATTCAGAAAGAAAAGCAATGATGCTGACTTGAGCTACAGTAATAGCAGAAAAATAGGGAGACACAGATGAATCAAGATACTTAGGATGTAAAATTGGCATAAATTAGTGACTTGGTATATAAAATAAGGAAGAGAAAAGAATCACAGATGACAACACAGAGAAATCAAGCACATGTTGGTTCCATTCAGTGAGAGAGAAAGCCAGAAAAGTGGGTGTGAAGTACAAAATACAGTATTTTGTACAGGTAGAGTTTGATATGTGTGGCACACCCAAGACTGCAAATCTTATGGATACCAGCTGTGCTGGTTTGGAGTCTGAATAAGAATGAAATGAGCTAGAGATACAAGTTTGTGTCCTAAGTTATGAGTGTACATGACCTCTCACACAGGTATGCAGAGTAAACATGGCAGAAGGTACAAGGAACACCAGTACTTGAGGTGCAAGCAGAGGAATAGGGAGTCACAAAATGAGACAGAACAAGCAGCTGGAATAGGGGATCAGAGAAACAGGAGAATGTAGTATCTTGGAAGCAGAAGAAAAAAGGAAGAAATTTTGTTGTTGTTGTTTGTTCATTTGTTTTGTTTTTTAAAGAAACAAATTTGACATTATCAAATGCTCCAGAGGCATCAGGAAAGATAACGATTGCAGAACTGTCATAGGTTTTCAGCAACAAGTATCCTGTTAGTAACATCAAAGAGGACCATTTTGGTGGCTCAGAGAAGGCACAAAAGAGATTGTAGCCAATTGGAGAGTAAATGAGAAGGAAATAAATGGAGTTGGGCAGTGCTGACAACTCTAAAAGTTTAGCCTCTGAAGGGAGGAACAGAAGAGAATGACAACAGCTGGAAGGAGATGTGCATCAAGATAGTTTAGACTTCCTACCCAGATTATTTTGCGACTTTTTTTTTCACTTTAATCCTTCATAGCTCTCTGGAAGGTTTGTTGCAGTCTCTGTAAATTTTGCAAGTATTTCTTCCTATGGCCATTCATGTTTACTGTTTTTTATTCCTCTTACTTTAAACATAGTCCTTTTAATTTTTATCACTTTATAGTTGCTAACCAGCTATTGCTGGTGTACAGAAGTTATACTGTGTTTCTATATTTGTATAATTATCTTGTCTCCACTCACTTTAATGAAATATTATGTTATTATTTTTTATAATAATACTAAAAAATAATTATGTGATGTTATATGATTATAATGGTTTTGATTAACTACTTGAGTTTTCCATGTATACAAGTACTAGCCTGGTAAATGTTTCATTATTTTTTATTATTTTAAATTTGAGTGCCATTACCTCCTAGAGTTTTTAGAGGGAGTAACTGTACCTTAGAATATAAAATTAACAAGAGATTTGGGAAATCACTAGATTAATACATTTGATTTTTAAAATGAGGAACTTAGTTTAAGAGTAGTTAAGTATCTATAGTCTTATGTATGTTTCTCCCTGTCCTGTTATAAGACCATAAAATAGGTATACATTTTATTTTCCCCAGAACGCATGGGTTTCACAATGGGGTAGAGCATGTGTATATCCTATTATTATTGTAATGAAATATAATGAATTCAGTGAAGTCTCCAGCAATATCCTCAGAAGCTAATTAAAATTTTACTTTGCTATTGCTGCTAAAATCACTGCTTGGTAGCTTGACTGGATCATGCTTCTTTTCTCCCTTCAGTATGATCTTTGAGGTGGGTTTTATGCCATTGACACTTTCTTCTTGTCACCTCCCCTGGGAGGAAAGCTTTCTTACCCTTTCTATTGGCACTTATGCCTTTTTTTTTTTACTGGATTTCTAAAAATAGCCTCTCTCTTTAAAGTCACAGTTCCCATTGCCCACGAATATGATATGGGTTCCCAGGCCTTAGGCTGGAGGTCCTTTGATAGACCCTGTGTGCTTCCTTTAGAACTCAAATTTAAAAGGCCAAATTTATTTAACTATAATTTATATGCAATACGGTGGCATTTTTATAGATTATATGTACCTGCTATAGATATATAAACACGCTTTCTACTAAATATACATAAATTGCCTTATACTAAATATACACTTATACATATGTCTGGATTTATGTAAATATATATGGATGTGCTCATGTGATCACAGAGGCTCACATATGAGGACTGGCTCATGTGTTTATGGAGGCTGAAAAGTCCCACTCTTTGCCCTCTGCAAGTGGAAACCCAGGAAGTCCAGTGATGTTGTTCAAATGCTTAGGGCTCCAAAGCCAATGGTGTAAATGTGTAGATGCTAGTTTATTCTGTGGGCCTGAGAAATAGGAGCCCTATAGGCAGAAAAAGACTGATGTGCCAGTTCAGTCAGACAGAGGGGAAGTTCTCCCTTGAAAGTGTTTTTGCTCTATTTAGGACTTTCACAAACTGGATGACACCCGGCCACACTGGAGAGAGCAATACACTTTATTCAACCAATAAAATATTAATCTCTTCCAGAAATTTTCTCACAGAAGAAATGTTTAACCAGCTATCTGGGCATCCTAGGATCCAATCAAGTTATCATATATAATTAAATAGCACAGCTAGCTCAATGAATCTCAACAAGTATATAATTACACATCAAACCGTAAAGACTGTTGTCACTCACCCAAATTCCCTTGTGACCTTTACAATCTCTTCCCTCTTTCCCCATTTCCACCACATTTCCAGGAAACCAATGATCAGCTTTCTGTCACTGCAGATTAGTTTTGTTCATCCTGCAATCTCAAATCAGTCTCAAATAAAAGAATCATATAGTATGTGTTTTTTGTGTTGGGCTTTTTTTTTTTCCCCACTGAGAATGAAGGTTTTATTTTATGGATGTAAAGTGTTCGGTTGTTACCTCTTTTTTATTGCTGAGTAGCTTTCTATTTATGAATATACCACAATTAATTTATTCATTTACCTCTTGATAAATGGGCATTAACTTTTTCCAGTTTTTGGCCAACATCAATAAATATGCTATGACTAATCATGTACCAACCATTTCCTATGGTCAATTCCCAGGAGTTGATGGGTCATAAGCTAAGTGTGTGCATTTCTCTGACATTTTCCTCTTTCAAATTGCTTGTGTATTTTCTCAAATTTCTCTATGTAATTCTATAAATGTTCACTGTCTTTATTCTGAATCCATGTTCTTAAAGGAATACAGGTATATAACTATAATAAATATGTGATAGTTGTTCTTTTAATCATTGGCTAGAATTTTCATTGTTATAATAACATTTATTAGTTTAAAACAATTTTTCCTGATGTTAATATTGCTTTCACTTGTTAATATTTTAGCAGTATATTTTACTATTCCTATCATTTAAATATTTATTTGAATTAAAAAATGCATGAGCATAGACCAGGTGCCGTGGCACATGCCTGTGATTTCAGAGACTTGGGAGGCTGAGGCATAAGGATCGCAAGTTCAAAGCCAGCCTCAGCAATTTAGCGGGCCCTAAGTAACTTACCAGGACTCTATCTCAAAATTTAAAAAAATAAAAAGAGCTGGGGATATGACTCAGAGGTTAGGTGCCTCTAAATTCAATCACTAAAATATGAACATAATATTTAAAAGTCAAATTGTGCTATAAAGTTTAGTGAAAACCTAAAGTCTTCTTTCTTACCACCCCAAACCAAAATTACACAGAGGCAAACATTTAAAATAAGTTTTAGTTTTCTGTTACATATTTAGTTTATATTTTAATACCATATTTAAAATGCAAATTTTATTTTATTTTTACAGTTTGGGACATTATCTATTGACTTGCAGTATGGTAGGTAAGGACCTATTCACTTGTGCCTGCTCCTCTATCCTACTAATTTGGAGAGACATAATTCTTAGTAAAATCATTATTTAGAGTATATGGTATAGAATAGGCATTATTATTTAGATCTGAGACACAATAGTGTTTGTACAATTGTGTTGACTTTTTAATATAGTGTCATCATTCTTAGGACTAAAAACTGACTCATCTTACTGTTTTCCTAAAAAAAATTGTCACTAATTCTTCCTCAATTTTTTTTCACATAGTCTTCTGCATTGGAAAACCCATTCATCCCATTTTCTCTCTCCGCAATATTCATTCTGGACTCCTCCATCCTTCTGTATCAGTGGACTTTTGGGTGACTTCTTAGTGATGTCTGCTTTTCCTCTTGACATTGGACTTAAGCTTCCTGAGTCATTCTTATGCTATCTTATCCTTTTCCTGAACAGGGTTTATTTCTCTCCTGGCCCATAACACATACCACTCCAATTTATAGATACTCAGTTAACCTCAAATTCCTGAAATAAATACAAATCCTCCTTCTGTTTATTTTATTTTATTTAAATTCTCAACAGTAAGTGACACTAGAGAAAGAGTAAAAAGGCTACTGAAGGATTGTAAGCATTGGAGAAGTGTGTCAGGGTTTATGTTTAATCCATTTCTGGTTGCAGATTGGAAAATGCGGGGGCAACTATGGACGCAGTTATTACCATAGTCAGTCACAAGATTATGGTGCCCACTTAGATGTCGATGGTAACAGGGGGTGGAAAAAACTGGACATATTTAAAAGATAATAGAGAGTTAGCATGTGTAGACCTTGGTGATGGGGAGGTGATGGGTGGAGAGGCCAAGCGGGAGTCCACATATTCTGGCTGCCATTTACTGAGATGTGGAGTACTGAAGGTCACAGGGAGGAAAAGAAGGAGAAGGAGGAAGGAAAAAGAACAAAGGGTCCATTTTCAGGTGATAATGATGTGACCTATTGTACATAAGTCATTTCTCATGTATTCTCTCTAAATGTGTTAACCTTTTTTTTTTTTTTTTTTTTTTTTTTTTTTTTACAAGCAGTGGATAAGAGGAAAAAATAGATATAGATGGGTTCTGGCAGGAGAAGGTGAGGTGGTAACCTACCCACCCACTTTATCATTGTGAGTAGACTCCCAGTTAGACCCTACTATTTTCCAAAAATTGAAATTCTAGTACAATTGATTATCTTAATTAGTTGCTCCTGTTTATTCTCTGGGATACAATTTCACATTGAATATTTTTTCTCATATTCTGGGCCTATTTAGCAAGCAGATGAAGCTGGAAACAGAGTGGAGCTATTCCAGAAATATCAAGATGGAAAACAAATTGTGAAAGGGTAAAGATCTTATATTGAAAAAAAACAAAACCCAGCCATAGAGAGAAAAATGCAATCAGCTTACTTAATGAGCCAACCAATTTCAATGGGAAATTATTGGGAAAATAATTTTTTGAAGGACACATAGGGATATTTCAACTCCACAAAGCACAGTGCCAAAAAGGTTGTTGAAAGAAAAAAGTGTAGGCCTATTCATCAAGGAGAAAGGAAGGAGGTATGAGAAATAGGACTGTCAAAGTTCTACACCTCTCACAGTTAGGGTGAAACAGAATCAATGACTCTTAGGGTTCATGTTCCTAAGTCACATAATCTTACAGCATTACAGATACATATATACATGTAGGAATATATATGTGTGTGTGTGTGTGTGTGTGTGTGTGTGTGTGTGTGTGTGTGTATACACACACACATATATACTTAAGCTTCCTGACTCATGTCTTATGCTATCTTATCCTTTTGAACAGGGTTTATGTCTCTCCTGGCCCATAACACACACCACTCCAATTTATAGATACTCAGTTAACCTCAAATTCCTGAAATAGGTATAAATCCTCCTTCTGTTTATTTTATTTTATTTTTTAAATTTTTCAAAAATTTTCAAAAAAAATTAATGACAATTTTTTTAGGAAAACAGCAAAATGAGTTAGTTTTTAGTCCTAAGAATGATGACACTATATTAAAAAGTCAGCACAATTGTACAGACACTATTGTGTCTCAGATCTAAATAATAATGCCTATTCTATACCATATACTCTGAATAATGATTTGACTAAGAATTATGTCTCTCCATATTAGTAGGATAAGATGAGCAGGCACAAGTGAATAGGTCCTTACCTACCATACTGCATATGTATATATATGCATGCTGAGTTATAGCTTGTATCTTACAACACACAGAAAGAGAGGACCAAGAAACAGAATTTATTATTGACCATAGATGCATGATTTATGCCATGACAGAAATAGAATCCTGTAACAAAATGAACCAATTCCCCTGTTGACCTCTCATCACCAAGGAAAGATTATAAGGACACATTTTCTTCATTCTCAATCATGAGCAAACTAAATCACACATTTACTAATAAATTCAGGACTGCTTTAGTGTCTGATAAATTTGTAGAGAGTAAGAAGCAATTTTGAAAAATAAATCTACCTCTAGTAAATTTATGCTTTGCACACACATTTCTTTGCCATTATTATTCATTTTAGTATTATATTATTATTGAATCATATATTTCCATGCCAATCCATTATATCTTAGTGAAGATGATTGCCTTTTAAAGTAGAGAGACAAAGAATAAATCACTAAGTTTTTTTTTTCCTCCTGAGTTAAAGTAAAATGATACGTTGACCAGACAAGAAAACCCTAATAAAAGTATTGAGATTAATTTTCATCTAATGACTTGCTTGGTTGTGGGTTCTGGGTAGGTGATATTGTGTACATCATCTCATCCAGTGATATGCATTGAAATAGTTTTTTCTCAAAGTCTGAATAAATGCTGAAGTTTTTCCAGCGCTCTTGGTCAGAGTTTTCAAGGGTTGGAAATTCTGCCTATGCTGAGAAAGTCAGTGCCCATATCACAGAAGGTCTGTTTAACTAAGTCATTCCATGACCAAGGTAAATTGCAAAAAGAATTTTATTGTACCAGTCAACTGTATTCTCCACCTGGGATTAATAATCATAGATGCCTGGCAAGTTGTTCTCAAATATCAGAATTTGATGAGACAAAACATTCAAGCAATATAAAGAATTTTTGTTTTGGTGATATTGTACAAACAAGCCTAAAGAATGAGAACACATTTCCTGAAATAATTAATCTATTATTAATCTATTAATCTATTAATAGAAGCTGAACTGTCTATTTATAAGGGAACTTTGGTAACATTCCTGTCCAGGGAAGGCTGTACTGGTATGACACTACTTTTATTTCATAAAATGCAGCATACAGCAGTCTAAGGGCCATGCCATTAACAGCCAAACATGTGGGTTTCATGCTAGGCACTGCCACTTGGAAACTCCATGACACTGAAAAATGCCAATTAATCTCAAATCTTAAAACAGAGACCATAACAATGCCTAGCTGTTTCTTCACATGACCACTGGGAAGGTCAAAGGATCCAACATCCATGCTGTGTAAATTATCATCAGAATCACTTTTCCTTATTTTCCTTTTTTCCTGAGTATAGAGTCTCATCTGATTTGTGACCAAAATGGTAAACTGATTCTGTGACGGAGTTATCCACAAGGTTCATTTGGAAATGGGTATTATTATTGTTTATACTTAGTGTGAATTCAGCCAAGAAGGCTACTTGAAAAGAGGGAAGTAAAGCTGACTTCTCCGTTCTTACAGAGTTCAGCAAATGCTGATGGGCTGCGGCAAGTTATCGTCTGGTAATACACGTGTTAGTTTCACAATAAGGATTTCAATGCTTCCCCAAGAGATGGGAAAATTTATGTTGGACACACTTGCTGCTTCGATTTCATATTGCAAAAAGGCCCTCTGGAGTCCACATAAGGAGACACCGAGACTCATAAGGCAGCCCATCTGCACTCCCTGACTTGTAATCCCTTTGTTTCCCTTGGGTGGGGGGGGGGTTCAGAAACTCCCAGCAAAGAGGCCATAATTCTGTCAACACCACACACCACAGGAGCAGGGGTTAGGATGTGATCCCTGGAAGCTGGTCAGTGGAGCTTGCCTTACAAAACACTGAGATAGAACATGTGGACGTGGTAGGATGTGGGCCCGGGGCTGCAAGGGCCATTGTCCTTCAGAGCTGTCAGAAGCAGCCAGATGCCTGATGCCCGACTGCTGAGGTTGCACTAATGGTGTTCTGTGGATACCTCCAATCTCCAGAGAAAGAGGGAGGGAAATAGCCCTTGCTAAATAGATGGGCTCAAGCAGGGAGTGTTCTCAGCTCTCTCCAGCCTGTAGGATATTAAATTATATGAGGTTTTGGTTTTCCTGTAAACCTCTGACTAAATCTGTGGCTGGGGTGACTGAATGAGTGAGGGCTAATGTGTTGATGGGACCCAGACAAAGGGCCACGTGTATAAGAGGATCATGCCTTGGTGTGCTGAACCCAATGTCTACTTGTCACCACCCTGATTGGGCCCTAGGAGGCTGACCTGTGCATCGACTGGCCCTCTTACCCTCTGGACTCTGGTTAGATGGTTCAACGTGAGCCCTAGCAGGAGATCAAAGCAGGTAAAAGAAGAAGCCAACTGTTTATTTCCATGTCCATCTCCCTGCAGGTTGGCCAAAGGGAAGTGCAGTGGTGTTATCTGTTGATATCTTCTGTCTCTGGTTGCAACACACTCTCCCTTCCTCTCAGCAAGTGTACTAAGATGACAGTGTACCATTGTTACCAGTCCTGAGTCATTGCACTCTTCTTTGAGATTTCCCATTCCCTCTCATAAATAGGAAACAGGCCCATTATTAAATTGTCTTTACATATCACAACTTGAGTGCTAAATTTTTCCTGCTAAGATTTGGATGCACCAGGCAAGTTAGGTTGCTACAGTCTGCAAATGGGGAGAAATTTAAATTCAGTGTCAAATGTCTGTTAGGTAGAGTGCTATTAAGTTATAGTGACAACAGGGGCTTCTCTGCTTTTAGTACTTTCTTGATAAGAGTTATTTTCTTAACATCTGTTTTTAAAATGTTACATGAAACATATCAGATTTTGCCAGGAGATCCTGGTTGCTTACTGAAAAGGAGATCGATCCTGGTTGCTTACTGAAAAGGAGATCATGAGTAATCCTGATGAATACTGATTAATTTAAAGAATGGTTTCCTTAATATGTTTTGGGTGGGATGATAAACGAGGTGCCATATTTGTTTTCATGAAAAAAATAAATTGTAATGCCAGATTCATGGGACCCCAATAGACCTCCAGGAGCCGAATCCAATGCACGCATACAGGAGTCTTTATTGCAAGCTTGACCCTGGAATCACAACTGTTCCAGACGCAGCGGTCCTAGGGAGTGAGTCCTGGTCCTTTGTTCAGTGAGATTTTATAGGTTTTGGGGGGATACTCTATGCGTCACAACATCACACAGCAAATCATTCCTTAATGCGGGAAAGTCAAACAACAACTCTTAACATTGATTAGCACATTCACGGGAAGGAACAAGTTGGGAAGGGGTGATTAGTTAGTACAAGAGGGGGATTCCTTTGAACTGATTGGTCTAAGCCATGAGGCGGGTACGTGCTTAACTACATGGTTTTCCCAACATAAACCACCGTAAACTACTGGGGGGCATCTGGCATCCCAGGTATTTTCCCTGTCTAATGCTGATTGGTGGTTTCTAGGGGGTTGCTATGGGTCCTCACCTAGCCTAACTGAGTCAGGGACACCTGGCACTGCAAATCTCTCCTGTTATTTGTAGACAAACAACTCAGCAGAGTGGGTATGTACTTAGGAGTGCTCTGTGGGTTTTTCCAAGGACAAGGGTTATGTCCCCTTCCTTAGGACAGGCCTTGAGGTAGAAGCTGCTATTATTTATTAATTTTCAAAAAATGGAGTCACATCAGTTTCTCAAAATAAAATCCACTTTTCCTCTTCTCTCCTGGTTTATACATTCCTCTCATTAATTTTCTATTTCTCAAACCTATAGTAGATGACTGTTATTCAGAACAACAAATTTAGATCAAATGTATACTCTAAAAAAATCAGAAGGAAAATACAATTCTTATCACTTTTTGATGTTTACCAGTATGAAAACTTTGGAACACTTTATTTTTTGATGGCAGAGTTATGTGGATCCACTATATATACACATATTGTTTCAGTCAGTGATTCATTCAAGTTGGCTTGCATGTTTTTTTATGAGTTAATATCATATTTTAAAAGTTTCAGCACATGCCATCAATTTTACAAAAGTATTAACATTGTGTGTCCTTATGGACTTTTATTGTCACGCCACCCCTCAAATACTTTGTGTATGCAGGCACAAAAATAGAGCATAGTAGAATTAATTTTGTTTTGAAAACATTCTGGCACACTGTGATCACAGTTTAAGGCCCAACCAGGTGGTAAAATCTGTTCCTTCCCTTAACTTGCCTTCAGGAATAGCACTCTCCTCTCTTGGGAACTGCCTCCTTCCCAGTTATCGCCACATATTTTGCTCAGGAGCCACCTGATCTTCCATGATGCGGTCTCGCTCCGACTACAAGCAATTGGTCTAGAAATGGATGTATGGCTGGAACTCAGCCAGTAGGAATCCTCCTGAGGGACTTTTGTGAAAGGAAGATTGTGTTTCTTGAGATGGGAACCAAAATTTGAAAAACAGGATTCTTTAGTGGTCACTCTCCTTCCCATGTGAAGGAAAAACCAAAGTGGACACTCAAGAGGCAGAGATAAGAGTTGGGGGTGGGGTTCTTGTCATATGCAAGTCCTTGGCTCCAATTGCTCCAGAGATCCAGGTGAATTTCCTGAAGCTGTGGTTGCTCCTTTGAATATATAAGATATACTCACGGTTATTCTTAAGATTTTTCCATTTGCCTCAGCTAGTTGATCATGGTCTCCATCAGTGACAGTCCAAAGCATCCTGGCTAAAGCAAAAGGATATCTCATTTAAAGTCATTCAACAAACATTTTCTGAGCATATTTTAAAAATATATTTTATTGATGCATTATAATGATACGTAACAGTGGGATTCATCATGCCATATTCGTACATGCACATAACATAATTTGATGAATCTAAGTCAAATCCTCCAGGGGAAGCAATGCAAGCATGGAGCCTTATCCCTATTCTCTGCGATTTGAGATAAAGTAAAAGAGATAAAAATGATAATGACAATAGCAACAACACTAATAAGACAACCACCACAATATTCAGAGCATTCTGTATGGGCCAGGCACTCTGCTTAGTGTTTTCCATGCATGATTTTATTTAATGCTTAGAATCAGTAAGTGGGTGTAATGTCATCTCTCACATTTAAAGATAATACAACTAAGACACAGCAAGCTTGATTCGTGTAGCAAGTGTAGGGTGATGGAAAAATGTGAGCTCAGAACTGCTGGACTCCTAGGTCCTTGCTCTTGTTCACTCTGTCTTATCTCTTTCCTATAATAAAAAGTGTGTGCAATCTGAAGGTAAATTTTGAGAAGAAAGAGATGACATTCATTTGGAAAAGTCTGGCATAGTGTAATGGAAAGGCTGGTATTTAAGTGGGCCTTCTGGAGAAGCACCAGGAGGTGATGGGACAGAAAATATAACTCTACAGATTCCTCTCCTGATTTAGGTGTCCACAGTGCTCAGCCTGGACCAAGGGTACAAATAGGAGATGGCATCAAGTCAGATCTCTTGGGTTGCTGCTTCTATTTTCTACTCATTTCCTCCAAAAATTTCCTTCCTAAAACTTCTTTTTTTAAATATTTTTTTTTTACTTGTAGATAGGCACAACACCTTTATTTATTTAATGTTATGTGGTGCTGAGGATTGAACCCAGTGCCTCCCACATGAAAGACAGTGCTCTACCACTGAGCCACAATCCCAGCCCTCCCTCCTAAAACTTCTGCTAAGTGGAAGGAGCTAACCTGCATTTCTAAACATTCATAGCTGGAAGGATTTAATTTTAAAGGCACTGAAGCCATGAAAATTTAGCAGCTTTGATTTGAGCAGGTCCAGAAGCTAGTGAACTTGGAGTGAAGGTGTGCTCCCTGGGCTTATGAGGTTTCGATGGCTGGTCGTGGCTGTAGTGGGTTGCTACTAGGCAATCTCTGTGATGGGAGTTTGCCTCCTCTTTCTGATGTTTGGAAAGCAGGACTGATCTGTATTCTCTTCTCAGGACACTCGTCCCCATCTATGTGACAGAGATACAGGTAGCCATTCAGGTGTACAACAAATCTGATCCTTGGAAGTACTTTAGAGGTTGCAAAACATGGCTTACAAACACATTTTGCACATTCTGCCTCTTTTTTTCCTAGGACAAAAAGGAGACATGATTAGAAATAATTCATCTCATAATTTTTCCAATAAAAGGGGCCTACTGGGAACTCTCAGTGATCCTTCTCTGTAGTTTTATGGTACTTCCAGGCCAATCACTTCCTATTGCTTTATGAGGAACTAATACTTGTTGAGCATCTACAATGTGTCAGGCACTAAAGTGGGGATCTGTCATATCATCTTAGCTCTTTTACTTCACAATAACACCAAGAGAAACTGAAGATTCCGAAAGATTAAGAGTCCTGCTCAGCATCACACAGTAGACTGCAGAGCACAAATCAGACCTACTTTTATATGACATAAAGCCAGTGCCTTCCCTTTAGCAAGATGTCTATTCTCTGGCAGGTTTGAATGCTAAAACCTGGAAGTTAAATCATTTTTAAAGTCACACTGCAACTCAAGAATAGATATTACATATATCTAGTCACAGCAGTACACTTGTATCAGAGTGGACTTTTAAATGATGTTGAATGTCAGATATTGGTCAGAAATAGAACATGCCGAAGAGGAAAAACACATAATTTGGAGAGAAAACAAAGTCAAACTTTTAGAAAAATGACTGAGTTTCAATTTAAAGTGACTTCAGGAATTATTATTATTATTATTCACAGCTGGTTATCACTGAGATACTTTCAAATTGGCCATTTATTTTTGAAGGTGTTCATGTCAAGCTCAAAATGTGTCAACACTGGGAAACTTCATAATAATCAGTGGGACAGATGATCTGTAGGCTTGTTGCATGGATACTCTTTGTAAAACAGACAATGTCCTACTAGGAACTGGCAGAAGAGCAGCCTCCATTTCTATCTTTTCATGAAAGCAGCTAACTCGTTTGAGGAGCAGGAATCATACACTGAGTGTACCACCTAGAAATGATGATCCATCCCATATGGCTTGTGGTTTTATTTTGTATTATTTGATGTCTGTGCTTGAAAAGAATTACATTTTGTCTATACTTGGTAATGTGCCCACGGCAAACAGCTAATGAGAAATCCACTTTAAGGTTAAAAGAAGAGCTCTTTCTTTAAAAGTGATAAAGAAATAAAAAGTTCCAGATAAGAAATAACCAGGTCATATCACCTTGGGACTGAGATGCAGATCCATTGGGATAAATTGTAAATATCTGGATATCATGTGCTTATCCCTGAACTTTCTTGAAAGTTTTTAACTTTAGTAGTATGGGGAAATAATCTCTTTGGTTTCAGACTTTATGTATGTCAAGAAAAATTCCTTTCTTTAGACTTAATAGCCATGAAACCAATGTCACATGTCAGCAGATAATGCCACATGCCACCTGGGTTAAGGCAAGTCCTGTGTTCAGAGCCAAAGGATGATCCTTTCCTATACTGGCTGCCATAGAAGTTTCTGGAGGAAGGTTGGGAAGACTAGGGTCCTTTATACAACCTTTCAGTGAGTAATTAGGTTCTGGCAAAGCCGGGTGGATTTAAAAACCATGGAATCCTAGGCGGCTCCTTAAGAAAAATATATTAAGAGTCACTTAGGGCACCACATCACTCGGGCTTCTTTTTTCTGCCAGTTAGAGTAGGCAGTACAATCCTGCATTAAAATGTAAACCCCTAAATTTTTGCGGCTTTGCACAATAAAAATTTGTTTCCTGCTCCTATGTCAGGCTGCACGGCTTTTCTAGGCAGCTCTTTCTCCAGCCACCAACCAGGTGTCTGGGCTTCTTCTACTGCTTATTTGTATGATTAAAAATTCTCCACTTCCTCTGTCATAGATGGGGAAAGATGGAGCTTGCAATCATGTGGAAGACTGAAAATGCTGTGCCCGGAGGTGGCACGCTGCATTCCTACCCAAGCACCAGACCAGGCTAAAGCTTGGTCCCAGGCAAGCTGACCACAAGAGAACCAAGAAAACCAAAACACACCAAGGGGGGGGGCTATTTTACATGTCATGGATGTTATTTTGAGGGCTGGGATAAGAGTGGCAATGGGAGTAGACTGGAGAGAACTTTTGTCTAGATTGGCGGAAGACTTTTACAGGAAGCAAGAAAGACAGTGTTAAGCCCAGTGATATTATAGAAATCACTACTCAAATGCAGAAACCTCCGATGCATGCTTTTGCCATTGCAGACAAGCAGTGCTAAGACTAGCTAGGTAGATTCCAAAGATTAAAAAATTAAATAAATAAATAAAATCAACCAAACCAAAAATGCTTTTTCCTCTTGTCCGATTGAGTTGATCAAAGTAAGAAATATCACAAAATACAATTATTGGGTTTGTTTTGTGGGTTTCTGGTTATAACATATCATTATACATATACAGCATTTAATCAGTTCAAGAATCTAAGAAAATAAAACTTAAGTAAAGCCAGATTTATACCCTAGGGCTTTGCATTGACAAGGGTTGTAAACACTTATTATTTGCTACCAATCTACTCCCCCTATATTTTATTGTAGTAAAAACAAATAATATGAGGTCCACTCTTTTAACAGTTTTTAAGTGTACAGTTCAGCATTGCCAACTGTTGGTACAAGCCACAGAGATGTCTAGAACTTTTTCATGTTTCATGTGTGTAACTCTACACTTGATGCAGAGCAACTTCACATTGCTCCTCCATCCAGTATCTGGAAACCACCATAGTACTTTTTGACCATTTTTGATTCCCCCAAAGAGTGGAATCATGCATTATTTTTCTATATGTGATGGGCTTATTTCACTTAGTGTAATATTCTCAAGGTTCATGCATGTTGTAACATTGGATAGGATTTCCTTTTCTAATGTTGAATAATATTCCATTGTATATATGACACATTTTCTTAATTCATTCATCTGGTAAAGGACACTCAGGTTGTTCCTACCTCTTGGCTATTGTGAATAATGTTGCAATGGACACGAGAGTGCCAATATCTCTTTGATTTCATTTTTTAAAAAATTCTAAGTACTCAAAATAGGACTGCTACTTCATCTGGTAGTCCTACTTCCATCTAAAAAGCTTCTGTTCAGCAAATGAAAGAATAAACAAGGGTACAGACTATGTATCTGATAAGGATCAATGTCCAAAATATATAAGTAAGTATTACTTCTCAATAGCAAAATCTCAACCCAACTTAAAAATGGGCAAAGGACTTGAATAGACATTTCTCCAAAGAAGACACAGAAATTGCCAACAGGTGTATAAAAAAGATGTACAATATTACTAATCATTATGGAAGTGCAAATAAAAATCACAGTAAAGCATTATCTTACACCTGTTAGGATGGCCATTATAAACAAAAACAAAATCCTGGAAAATAGCAAGTGCTGTCAATGACGTGAAGAGTGTTGAACCTTGTGCACTGTTGGCAGGAGTGTAAAAATATGCAGTTGCTATGTATGAAAAACAGTATGGACAGTCCTCAAACATTTGTCCCTCTTTATAATAATGGTTCCTCAAATTTTATTTGGAGAAATGTTGTTCTCACTACTCTGAGAGTTGAGGGTGGGATAAAACCAATATGTAGATCATGGCTAGGAAAGGGAGAGCAGTACTTCTTTTCATCTATGATTAACTTTTATATCATTGATAAGAATCAAATCTAAAATTGAAAATGCTACCTTATTATTGTCCCTTGTCATCATCACACATCATCAGTAACCTCCTCATCCATCTTAAATTTCATAATATAACATAAAATTGCTTCTCATCTGTGCTTGAAGAAGCATATGAGATGCTTACCTTGTTCCCTGATTCTCTTGCCCCTTTCACTCCCTAGTGAAACTCTTAAATGGATTTATTACAACTTGGTCTACTCCATGGCTGCACTAAGGCAGCCAGAGAAAAACACTACCTACTGATTGATGTCATTTAAAATCCTTCCATGCAATCCTACGTTGGCTCAGCTATTTGGTGAGTTCACTGTGTTTCCCTTTTGACTCTTTCCTTTTCCACGTTGAGTGTTTTATATTTCCTCTTTACTCAGAGCACCACAATCTTCTTGCTCCTATTTCTCTCTGCTCAACTATCCCATCTGAACCATTCCTATCAGTATAGAAACATGCTGAAATGACTTCTATCAAAGAGTGAAACAAACAAACACACTTTACTGGGCCCACATTTCTGTCCTGGGCTGCTCTGTTTCTCTGCTTCCTGTTCCCAAACCTCCTAATAGGTCTGGCTCTGTTCGCAGTGTCCATTTGTCCTTCTGTCCACAATGGTTAGCTTGTCCTCTCAACCAATCTGCATTGCCACACCCAATAGTGAGTTCTCAACCATCTTCTTATTTGAATCAACTTATCCATGGACCCGGTCATGTTGGGCTTTCTTTTTCAATGAGTATTTTTTTTCTCAACTCTTTGCTGGTTGCTTCTTTCTCATTTACCCAAAACTCTGAGTTTGGTTCTGTGACTTTTCTTTTTAATCTATGTCATCCTCTTTGGGTGATCTCAACCAGTTTATTATATTAATAACTTACATTTTGTTTTATTTTATTTGTGACTCCCTGTGATTAATAAAGAATCTGAGGCTCTTATCTAAATGTTGCTTACTAAAGTCATAATAGTTCCCCAAATATTTTTCAGATTGATCTATTTCTTCATATTCTGCTTTAGTGATAGGATTATGTATTTATATTTTCATAGATATTTATCTAGCTGTAACCATCATGACATTATTTAACCCAGGGACACTCCAATGATTAAGTTTTGTTTTCATATGGATTGTGTTTATGTCGTTGTACTGGATGCAGTACCTGTGTTCAGTAGGTAAAATATGAAGTGGTAGTGGTAGTCTCTACAAGATCATGAATCATTTAGAGGATCTAGAGGTACATTCATCCATTTCTGTAAAGAATTCTTGTGCATTGAGCTAACATATGGTATTGGAGGCCTGGCCAGGATCAGATTATCCTGAGACTATCAGACATATCAGCACAGAAAAGGGCTATATTTGAGCCCTTACTTTGGTTTCATTTCTATATAGGCTAGAAAAAACTTTGTTAAGTTTGAGATAGAAGAAGATCCACATTTGAAACCGTAAATCTTCCATAGAATACTACTTCCACAGACTATTCAATTGGTGGCTGAAACCTTGGGGAAACAAGATTTCCCAGCTCTCCCCATCATTCTATAAACTGGGCAGATTCCACCAACCCATGAATAAACAAGGAATAAAACACAATGTTTATTTCCTAAATCTAACTTCTTAAATTTAAAGTATATATATATATATTTTTTTTTTTCTGAACCTACTTTCTTGTGTGAATTAAAATATATTTTTTCTTAGGAAATGATAACAAGTGGGAAGTAAATTTTTGTTTTTGCCTCTAATTTATTTGGTTAAGTAAAGGATTGATGTTATGTATTAAAGATAGTGAGAAAATTTGAGACACTCTTCCCATTTAGAATTAAGCTTTTTCCACCTTCTCCTTGAATCTGGGCTGGTTTACAAGGGATGGGCCAACAGAGTGTGGCAGAAGTGATGTCATAGTGATCACTAGCCTGGTCTTCTGAGTGGACTAGCAACTTCCATCTGGGTATCTTGGTGGTCTGAGCTTAAAAAAAAAAAAGTTTAGCTATCCTTCTGGAGAGGTATGTAAATAGGCCCTGAGAGTGAAGACATAGTAGATATCCTGGTCAAGTGCGATCTTCCAGCCATCCTTGAAAAGATGATAAATTTGTGGGGATGCCTTCCTGAATCCTCCACATCAGCCCTATTTTCAGGTGAATACCACTGCATGATGGTAGCTGAGATCATGTCAACAAAAGAATTGGTCCACTAAGCTCTTCCTGAATTTCTGACACACAAACTCATGAGATAAAATCAAATGGTATTTGTTTTAAGCCAGAACATTTTGTTATAATTTATTATACAGTATCAATTACTATCAATAACCAGAATAGTTGGCAGTCCTGTTTTTGGAGATAAATTTACTTGGTCATGAAATTGAAAAATTATTTGCAAGTTCACAGTGATGATGATCTAGCCATATAGGAAATATATACTATATCTAAGTCAAAGAAATTTGTCAAAAACTATATAAGACTTAAATGCAAACTTAAGAAAAATATAAGACCTACATGAAGAATTATATAAAATCTACTGAAGGACATAAGCAAGATTTGGCCACTTGTAGAGAAGTTCTTCTTGTGCATGAGATGATTTAAAAACTCAAAACATTATATAAAATGAATTAATCAAATAAAAATTAATATTATTATCTATAGATTTATAATTGGTTGGAACTAGATAACAGGATCTTGAAAATCATTTGGGAATGTATCAGAATAGTAGAGAAAAGTATGAAAAATAAGGAGAGTTAACAGTTACCTTATTGAATATTCAAATATTAAGCACCAAATACTCAAACATACGGTAAACTCATATGATAAATTATGATAATGACATAGACATAAACAATGAGATCATTAAAATAAAATAGAAAACCTAGGTATGAATCCTAGCATGCTTGGAAATTGGATCCATAATAATATCTCCTTAAAGTAAAAATACATGCAACACCAATCTTGAGAATGAAATAACCAATACATGTAAAAAGAAACATATACATGTTATTTAGTGTTGCACTGTTCGTGGCAGTCAACAAAACCCAAAGTAAAAATATCTATCAAAAGAAGAATAAGTAAAAGTTAGTATATCATACAAGGGAATGGGATACAACTACTAGAATAGATGAAATGGATCTTTAATGTTCAACTTAAGGGGATTTTTAGAATGTATCACTAAATAAGAATCAGGGAAGGAAATATATATATATATATATAATGCATGAGAGGAACCAATTTTTTATAAAACAAAACAAAAAGTCATGCCTCACTACCATTTTAACTAATGATTTTATGGATTATGAGAAATATGTGGAAGAATATAAAAATAATATTGATCATGTTAGTAGGAACTTGGAGAATGTGTCCAAGTGGGGACTTATTCAAAAGTAGCATTTCAGAAACTTTTAACTTTCTGTACTATTTGAGCTTTATTTTTTTTCCTATGTGAATATGCATGTATTCTGAAGAAAGTTATAATTGTGGGAAATAAATGTATTTTTGAGAAATAGAACAATTCACCCTCAAAGAATCAAGAATCATTTTTTTAATTGAGATGGAGACATCTCCTTAAGCAGGTCTGTCCCAGATATAAGTCAATTCCAAAAATGTATCAGTTAAAACATGAAATAGCAGCTAACATTTAAAAAATTAGTGATTGTGCATGAGCATCACATGATCCACTTTGTGAATGACATCCTCTAGATCTGTGTAGTGCACAATCCATACGTGCATCTCTAGGAGCTTTGGTTATGAGAATCCACATACCATCAGAAATGTCTAGATGATCTGATGCTAAAATTCCTCAAAAGGAAATATCATTTGCACATGAAAAGTAAAAGAAGGAAAATTTTTTGAAATACCTTTTAAAAATAAATAGATGAAAAGAAAACCTGCCTGCTGAAGAGTATGAATGCTACCTTCAGAGCCTGCCTGCTAAAACAGGATGATCCTAGAGCTGCTCTGTGCTCACTTTGGGCTGGAAAAAAGGGAAGGCTCAGGTGTACTATTGTCATAAAATGTTCTCACTAAATTTGGTTGATCCATTGACCCAAGACTTACCCCACTCATTTAAAAGACTTAACTGAAGAATCACTATTAAGAAATAATAATGATCCTTCAGTTAAGTTTTTTGGGAAAAAAGAGGGTCAGGATAAATATAATATTTTCTCATAGCATAGAAAATGTATGTAAAATTACAAGTAAGAATATTAAAATACTAATTATGATAACCCAAATAGGAAGCTTTTTTTCTCTGAAAGATGAATTCTGACATCCTAATTTTTATAATTTGATAACTTGAAAATATCTCATCTTAACCTTCTACATTTGACTGATGATTAAATCACTTTTATTTCCAGAGTGGGGCTTTATTAGAGCCCATCAATTTGTCAGATTCTATTACCTCCTAATAGGTGTTCTGTGAATTAAAGGAATGAATCGACAAGCTTCAGGCCATTTCTAAGAGTGCCAATTGCCAAGCCTTAAAAAACTGCAGCAGGGTTTCAACTGAGGAAAATGACAGGGAAGGGAAATTTGTCTTCACTGAACATTCTGTGCTTGGGATTCAGGGTGGGTTTAGAAGCAGGCAGCTCTCTGCTTTTCTCCGGCGCAGGAACAAGGAATGACTTCTGATGACTGGGGTTTCTCATCAATCTTGTGCATTGTGTTAGTCAACTTTCTCCTTGCTGTGACAAAAAGCTTGAGACAACTTAAAGAGGAAAGATTTATTTTGGCTCACAGTTTCTGAGATTTCAGTTCCTGGTCACTTGGCCCTGTTGCTTTGGGCATGTGGTGAGGCTGAACATCTCGGCAGGGAGTGTGCATAGTGGAGCAAAGCTGCTCACATTGCAGTAACTGGGAAAGAAAGAGAGATAGGAGGGGTCAGAGTCCCAGTATCCCCCTCAAGGGCATGAGTCCCGTGATCTAATTTATTTCCACCGTGCCCCACCTGTAATAGTTCCACAAGCTCCAAATAGCACCATCATCAAAGGACCAGTTCTTTGACACATGCATCTTGGGGGTACGCTTAAGATCAAAAACATGACATCCAGGAAGGCAAGTCTTTCAAAGCTGGGTCAAGATCCTCTCAATTACGTTTATCACATCATATCCAATCATTTCTTTAAAAAATTTTTTAAGGCTCTCTTGGTTCATGTTCAACTGTTTTAGACAGCTCCATGAGTCTACTAGTGCTGCCATAAGAAAACATCACAGACTGAGTGGCTAAAATCACAGATTACTTTTCTCACAGTTCTGGAAGATCAAGGTGTCAGTAGGGGGTTAGTTTCTTCTAAGACCTCTCATGGGCTTATGGATGGCTGCTTCTTCCTGTGTCTTTGTGCATATGTATCCCTGCTGTTTTTCTCTCCTGATGACCTCCTTTAACCTTAATTACCTCCTTAAGGTCCATCTCCAATTACTGTCACAGTCCTTAGACTGTATTCTGGGGCCAGGGCTTCAACGTGTGAATTTTGAGGGGATACTATTCAGTCCACCACACAATCTATCTCAGCACCCTCTCTTTTTCTCTCTAGCTCTTGTCCTATAACACCTTCAAAACACTGCTTTTGTTCATCCTAAACTCTTTAGGGGTAGATTCATCAATTTCCTCAGTGCCATAAAATAGGCATGTCTATTGCCACAATTGAGCATTTCAGATGAGCCCCATCCATCAGGAAGGAAAGGTATCTGGAACTATGAGACAGCAGATAGGTAATTGTTGGGGGTTGTTTAAAGGTGCATTTCATTTTAATTCCTCCTTTTATTGGGGGAGAGAAAAGTACATTTGACTTAAAGAGCTGGTGCAGACTAAGTGATTCATGCAGTGATAACAAAGTGCCCATCTTATTTGTCTTTTCCTAATGTTACTTCCTTTTGCTTTGCTCAAACTTTTTTAAATAAGAGATTGTTGCGATATCTGAGAAGCAGTAGAGGTACATTAGGGGAAAAAAAAATCACAATATCTCCCAAAGCAGAAATGGGCACCATTATTGACACTGACCAACCAAACACACTCCTAAATGTACCCATTTTTATTATAGAAGCTTCTTGCTAACCACTGCTGAGACATGGATGTGGCAAAAGGATGTCTTGAAGCTGCAGGTTGTTACTGTGGGCTGCTACCAGGGTTCCATGAGTCTGTGACAATTCTGTAGGCTTTTATTTTCTTTTTCCACATTTCAAAAAAATATTTCCTCAATGATATCTGAATAGGCTCATTGACATCTTCCCTATCTTCTTCTGATCTGCAGGTATTAGCTATAGAGCAACCCAAGTAGAGGGTCTTGATTTGACATCTGAGCAGCCACCTTAAATGTTAACCACCATCTTATGAGATAAGTTTCCTTTCCTGTACTTCCTCTTACCTGAATTCCCCCCACCCCCATTAGTGACCTACCCCATGGTACCATAACCCTAAGCCAATCCAGAAGGACAGGACCCCTTTGCTCTGGAAAGCCCCATGGTACCATCCACCTAAGCCAATCCCATGCTATTCCCCACGTACCTAGCTCTGATGCCAGCACCCCCAGCGCATCCCACAGCGCCAAGACAACTCCAAACCCCTACTCCACAAAAGCTGAGTACTGGAACATCTCGAGGCCTCTTTCCACTCTATCGAGGGATGGACTTTATTTGTCAGCTTTGACAAATAAACCTTTGTGTGGGTCTCTACCTGGTCTCCATCCTTTATTTCTTGCTCACCCGTCTCTCGATTTCTCACTTTCCTTTCACTAAGTATTAACCCATCTTTTGTTCTTTCTTTTTCCTCTGTGATCATCAACAGAAATTCAGAAATATGAAAAAAACTGGGTATGTTTTTATGCCAACAACTGGTTCCCCCAGAGCGATCAGCTCAGCTGCCTATAATTCCCTAAGAGTTTCATGGTTTTCAGTGTAAATCAGGTTGTTTATATTGTTTTAAACATAGAAATCTGATTATAGCTAGCCGTTTTTGCTAGATTGTAGAAATTACCCTCAGAAAGACTGGAGGGGATGGAGGAAATTTATCTACTGGTTGAACTTTTTAAGTAGCAGTCCACAGAGGTAATTTACATTAAAGAAAAAGCAGCATGAGACTGCCCTGGGATTTACAGGCACTTTTGGTAGAAAACGAAAATATCATGCTTCCGACCAAAATGGATTGAATGGTTCGATGCACACAGAGTTCTTTTCATCTGTAAACAGTTTGAAAAATCCAGCAAGTGAGAAATGAAACACTGATTTGGTTTAAAATTGAAACCTCTCAGATAAATTTAATACTTATCCCAAGTATCAAAGATTTTTGTGTTCAAAATACAGAGCTTAGGGCAGCAGTAACAGCAGCACCCTGTTACTCCAGACCTGGTTACTTGAAATGTCTGAGCTTATGAAGTTGCAATTCAGTGGAAATGGGTAAAGAATATTTGGAATGCGGCAATTTAGGCTTTATAAAGAACACATGTATTAGAATACATTTAGACCTTTTCAGACGAGTCAAGCTGAGGATCACATAGCAGAGGGAAAGCTGTATTTCCTGGTACTTGATACCCACAATCCTTTGAGAATAGGTATGTCTAATGGTTCTGGAGACTGAGAGTGAGCCCTACAGGGGAGTGCTAACTGGAACAGAGGTAGCAGTAAGTTGGTAATAGCTCAGTGCTATTTAAAAGTTGAATTAACAGAAATTCCATTTGTTTGAGCGGTCACTTTACAGAAGATGATGATTTACAACAGAAGTTGCTAGAAATTGCCTGACTTTGAGTAGTTTTTTCATGAATATTCATTTCCTTTCCTACCTCCGTTTCCACTTAGAAGTTTGGATTTTAGACGCCATGGTAAATAACATAAATTAACTCAGAGTCTCCTTAAGTTTTGATTAACAGAACTTCTTTTAAATTTCTCATGTATCTTGAATATAAATGTAGGCTCATTTATTTCATTCACATACACATAGGTGGTGTGTGTAAGTCTGTGTACATATGTTAATGTGGATTTTGATCATCTACATTTTTGTTGAAATAAGAGAAATAAAGATTTTTAAATCATAAGTTAAGAATTTTCTAAATGTAGGCCCTAGAGTCGAGGGTTGGCAAAAGAAATTATAGAATCACCGAGTGTCATTCTGAAAGGGAACCCAGAGATGGTTTCTCTAGTCCTTCATCTGAGGAGTCAGATGAGTTGATTGGCTGAAATTACTCATGTCAAAGACCTCTAATTTTTTTTTTTTTTTTTTTTTAGTATCAGGAATTGAATCCAGGGCACTTTACCACTGAGCCACATCCCTAGCCCTTTTTTTTTTTTGGAGACAGGGTCTCACTAAGTGGCTTAGGAACTCGATAAGTTGCTGAGGCTGGCCTCGAATTTGTGATCTTCCTGATGCAGCCTTCCCAGTGGGTGGGATTACAGGCATGTACCACCACACCCAACAGCAAATCTTTATTAGAAACAATGAAAAGTCATTCAGAGCTGAGTCTGATGAATGCATTATTGATCAAGTTGGCTAATCTTGAAGCAAAAAAAAAAAAAAAAATCCACAAGATTTGTAAAACAGCCACTGAGACAGTGCCTTGCCCTGACTACTGCCCTCTGGCCTCCATTTCTGGAAGAAAAAGTAATAACTATCTCATTAGAAGAAAATATCCAGATGTCTGAGTTTATTTTATAAGATGACCCTTGTTTGCACATGTAAGTCACAAGGTATGGGCTCATTTTTTACTTGCTTTAATTAAGAACACTATTTGAGCTTTGTCTCATGAAGGAGAGTGGTTTTAGACCTTGATTTCTGTAACATGACACTGTGCAACCAAACACTCAGACTTAAAGCAAACAATCCCAAAATAGTTTCTTGAAAAAGACACTGAAGAAACAAAAGTGTTATTCTCTTCAGTAATTTTAATTCATTTAAATCACATTTTTTATTAAGGAACTCTGGGTTAGAGACCTAAAGAAATGTTCAGTTTGCTTGGCTAATTTTTATTAATTAGCATTGCAAGTCTTCTTAGTGTGCAATTTTATAATTGTCTGCAGCTCAAAACACATTCAGATGTAATTCAGGAAATATGTAGTATCTTACTTGAATTTTATGTAGTGAGTCAATAACATTTATACTCTACCTATAAAAGTCAATTCCGTGAATCAATCACAGTAAATGTATTTTGTCATTAATTCAGCTAAATTTACCATTTTTAACTGAGCAGAGATAGCTAATTGTTTACCCAATATTCATTTATCACTTCTTCCTGGGCAATATGCCCAGCTGAGGAACACAATATTTCCTCACTTTAGCAAATGAAATATAAGTTGGAGAATGTCTTCAAAGACTCGTGTCCTTTCACTCTGCATTTTTCTTCCTACCAACTGCCTGTCTGGAATGTTGTCAATGAGAGCTGGAGTTCCAGCAGTTACCTTGAAACATGAGGTGACCTTTTGGATAGACACCAGTGCTAAGCATGGTAGAGCAGAAATATGGAGGGAGTTTGGATCCGGATAATGGTCCTGGAGTACCTACATTCATATGAGAGAAAAATAAATTCATGTGTCTCCAAGCTACCATTTCCTCACACTTTCTATTCTGTGTAATGGCATATAATCCCTTTGAATATGCTATGCTTAATGTTATCAGCTTTTCCTCAGCTCAAGAAAGTTTTATGAGTCTCTGTTCCTTGTAGTAAAAACATAATCAGTTGTGTTCAATCCAGAGTACCTTACAGGAAACCTGTTGAGTAATCCCCAGGGACACAATTTTCTAGAATGCAGTTGGAACAGTGTCCTCAAGAAGAACAAAATACTGTGTCCCAGCCTCAATAATATTTCACCACCATAGGTGAATGCTTTGTGTGAATTATAGCTGTGACACTGGTAACTACAATATTGAAGTCCATATTCAAAAAATAATTGCTAAATCCAATGTGGTGAAATTTCCCTCCTGTTATTTTCTCTAGAAGCATAATAGTTTTAGGTTGTATACTGAAGGTTTTAATCTATTCTGTGTTAATTTTTGTATATGACACAGGATCAGGGTCCAACTCTATACTTTTACATATGTTTATCCCATTGTCTCAGCAGCATTATTGAAAAGATGGTTCTTTCCCCATCATGTTGTCTTGGTGCCCTTGTTGAAGATGATTTGACCAAATATTCCAGGGCCCATTGCTAGGCTCTGTCTTGACACTTGGTCTCTGTACCTGTCTCTAAGTCAGGATCATATTGTTTTGATTACTGTAGCTTTGTAATATGCTTTGAAATCAGGATGTGTTAGGCCTCCAACTTTGTTCATCTTTTCTAATATTGTTTTGCTTATTCAGGGTACCTTGAGATTCCACCAGGATTTTAGGATTTTTTTTCCTTATTTCTGCATAAAACACTTTTGGGGATTTATATTGAATCTACAGATTGCTTTAGGTAGTATGGATACTTACAATATTTCCAATGGATTGTAAGATTGGTTGTTCTTTCTCTTATTTGTGTCTTTTTTAATTCCTAATTCCTCAACCTCCTTTGCTGAGTTTATTTCTAAGTGTTTTATATTCTTTGATGAAACTACACACAAATTTGTTTTCTTAGTTTCCTTTTTGATTGTTCATTCTTAGTGTGTATGAATGAAACTTTTTTTGAACATTGATTTTGTGTCCTGCAACTTTGCCAAACCTGTTTATACTAGCTCCAGGTGTGTGTGTGTGTGTGTATCCTGTAGGGTTTTGAATCCAGAAAAAATTGAGTAAATTATAATTTTACAATGGACATTAGTTGATCATTGATTTACTCGTGATTGTAATTTAGTGATATGTTCTTTCAGCCAGTACCTATTAAGTGCTAACAATTCTGGATACTGGGAAAAACATGGTAACCATTTACAAGAGATTTTTGTGTTCATGGAACTGACATTCTTAGGGAATGAGGGAAAGAAGAGGGATAAACATGTAAATAAATACATAATTGTCGATAGCAGTAAGTTTTGAAGTAAACAAAATAGGAGCATTAGTTGATAACAGGAGGGACCCCTTTACCTGGTGTGGACAGGAAAAATCGTACTGAGGCTGCAAAATAATAGCTAAGTAGTAGCTAAGTGTTGAGCAGGAGCCATTTGAAGTGGAGTAGCATTCCAGGTAAGAGGAGCAGCTAGTGCCAGAACCCTGGATCAGGGCAGGCTTGGCACATTTGAAGAAAGGATGGTGTGGCTAGATAATTGTGAAAGAAGGAGGGAGGTTTTGGAGAAGTTAGTGAGACAGGCAGAGACCAGTGTTTCTAGGACCTTGAAGTGAGATCACAGGTTTAGATTTTATTTGAATATGAAGTTACTGGTAGTTTTTATGCTGAATGGGACCAGATCCATAGATGGGGAAGTTTGGAAGGGAGGAGATCAGTTTGGAGGCTGATATGTTAGCCCAAGTGTGGAAAGATGGTGGTTTGGAGTAGTTCTGGATTGGTAGAAATGTACTCAGTTTGAGAAAATAAAGACATCCAAAAATTACACTGTTGAATGTGGTTTACTACTGACACAGCACATGCAAAATAAGGATATAGAGTTCTAGGCCATCATTTTCATTTTCAAGGAGACTCCAACCTAGGAATAGTGACCATGGATGTGGCAAGGAAGACTGAGTTTGGTATTTTGTCACCCAGTTAATGTTTGTGTGAAACAAAGTGTGCTTTTTGTGCATTTTTTTTCCATCATGAATTTAGTAACTGTAAAAGCTCAGTAACTCCTCAGTAAGAACTAAGGAGCCGTCCTATTAATTTACATAGGAGGAAAACAAAAAAGAAAAACAACACATATCTAAGTTGATTTCACATAAGGATGTTCTGGAAGAGTAATTTGTTGTGGAGGGGTTATTAAAGAGACACACATCCAGAATATATGATGTATGTCAAGCGGGTCATACATGTCTGTCTCAGCTGAGATTTTTTTCTAAGGTTGCTATGGCCTCACAAATCCTGTCCTACTTGTCAAATGAAAGTGAATTAGTGCTGTATCTTTTAATCTGAGTGAGGTCAAATAAATGGATGTGCTTAAAGAGAATAGCATTGTAAAACTCCTCCAGGTTTCTGCAAGGAAAGAAAGGTTCCCTAATTCATTTAGCAGAAGTCTCCTCCTGACATTTCTCAGTTTATAAAAGGGAAACTGAATATTAATGCTGATTTAGTATTCTTTTGGATTAATGTCATAGATTCTTCAAAAATAGCACTTACATGCACTTGACCCATCAGCCAGCAATCCGGGCCTTGTGTGTGTGTGTGTGTGTGTGTGTGTGTGTGTGTGTGTGTTCATAATCCATTTATTCAGTGCATTTATTTAAGAAACCACAAACTTCCTTGTTACATCTCCTTCCAGAGGTTTTCAAGCTGGTAGCTACCAAGTAAAAGAAGCCAATATAAGCATGGTTTATGATCCAAACCCTCAAATATTTATATTTCTTTCTTTGGGGAGAAACTGGGATATCAAATGTTTGTTTTCCTTACCTTCTAAAGAGAGAAAATTTTGACAGTTTTTTTTTCTTCAATGTAGGCACATTTTTCAATGACTTTTAATTAATCAAATTAATTAGGAAACAAAAATAAAGCTTACATTTGTTCAACACTTACTTTGGGTTAGCTATGTTCATATGTACCTTTTTAGAAAATATTCTTTGTCTCTCCAATTCTACGTTAGGTTTTATTTCAAACCTAAATGAAACTTGCAAGGATAATATAGAGACATCCCAAACCTCTTTTCTCAGGTTTACCTAATATGACAATTTTTTTTCTTATTGGTATCTGGGATTGAACCCAGGGTTGCTTAGCCACTTAACCATATCTCCAACCCTTTTTTATATTTTATCTACATACAGGGTCTTGCTCAATTGCTTAGGGCTTTGCTAAGTTGCTGAGGCTGGCTTTCAACTTGCATCCTCCTGCCTCAGCCTCCAGAGCTGCTGGGATTACAGGCATTTACTACTGTGCCCAGCTAATATGACAAATTTGTTTATAATTTGTCTTTCTTTGACTCCCTTTCATATTCTTGTCTGAACCATTTGAAAGTGGACTGCATGTGTAGTAGTCTTTTAACTTTCAATAGTTCTTTAATGTGTTTTCCTAAAAAAAAAAAGGATATTATCTTACATATCCACAGTTATCATAGTCAGTAAATTTGACATTGATACAATATTTGTATCTAATCTGCAGTTCATATTTCCATTTTTTATCAGTTGTCTAACCAATGTCTTTTGCAACATCTTTGTTCTTGCAGCCCAGGATTTAGTATTGCACTCAGTGGCTGAGTCTCTTTTATCCATTATCAGAAGCAATTCTTTACCTTGGTTTTGTTTTGTCTTTTCATGACTTTGATATATTTTTAGAATGTAGGCCAGTTGTTTTATACAATGTTCCTCAGTTTGGATTTTGATATTTCTGCATTATTATATATCCTTTTCTCCCTGGTTGGAATGCTACATAAGCTCATGTGTCCTAATCAGGTTATTTTATCTGTATGCATGCACACTGTATGTCCTTTTGTCCCTCATCATAGATGCAAAGTTTGATCACCCATCTAAGATATTTCTTGAATTTTTTTCATTATAAAATTTTGCACAATTGCAAACAGCATGCAATCTCCAGGAGGACACTGAAGACCATGCAAATGCCAGTCTTCATCAAACTCTAACCCCAATAGATTTATCACCTACTGATGATTCTCCTCTGAAGCAGTCATATCTCTAATGGGTAGAAAGTAGTGAATTTCCAATTCACTCTTCCTTCACACTTGTCAATTGGAGTTTCACTGAGAGAAAAAGTTCTTCCTTTGTCACTAAAAATATCAATCATTAGTATGGACTCGTGGATTCCTATTTTATGAATTGGACTATAATCCATTCTTATCTCATTCTGGATTTGGTCAATGAAAGTCTCTTCAAACCAGCATATTTTTTTGAGGTGCTTTTAAAATATTTTAACTTTAGAATAATTTTGCAGAAAAGCAGAAAAAATAACAGAGTTCTTCCATACCCCACATTTATTTTCCCTATTATTAACACCTTACATTATTATAGTTTTGTGTAATAACTAAGAAGCCAATATGGATACATTTACTCAACTCCATACTTTATTTGAATTTCGCTCATCTTCCGAATGTCCTTTTTTGGTTCCAGAATCCCATTCAGGATACCACACTGCATTTAACCATTATGTTTCTTTAACCTCTTCTGGTCTGACAATTTCTCAGACTTTCCTTGCTTTTGATAAACTTGATAGTTTTGAAAAGTACTGTCCTGCATCCTTTTGATAAGTTTGTTTATTTACTTATTTGTTGAGAACTTCCTTATTTTCTGGCACAAGAAGATATTTCAGGCTTATTCCCTACTTCAGTTCTAGAATTTGCCCTTTCTCCCAGGAGTCTCTGATATGTTTAATAAAAAATGCTATTTGGGCTCTAAATAGACTTATTGGTACTGGGTGTCAAGTGATCCTAGGCATATCAACAGTTAGGAGATTGAGGTTATATGTAGATGTGCAGGTAGATATAGATTCACATGGATACCTCCAACTTCAGCACAACCCAACAGGCTCTTCCCAAGCCTTTTCCCTTCCATTTTGTAGCCTCCTTTTCCTACAATGATGTCCAGCACTTTCCATGTCATCAACACTTTCCCAGTCATTTATTCATTTTTTTTTCAATTCTGCAATGCTCAAACTTTCAAATTTTTTTACATGAATATCAACACACACACACACACACACACACACACAAGAGAGTTCAAGACTAATCTGCAATGTTCCTTTCTCCCTAGACTGAAGGTGTACAGTCACATACTAAGTCAAATAGTTACTTTAGTTGTTTTTCTCCCTTTCAGTGTAGTTAATGTTATTCATTTGAATTACAAGTAGGTTATTTGTCACTTGCAACTTTTTAGTGCTTTTCCCCTCCTAGCTCTGTAGATTTAGTTAATTAATTAAATTTTACTTTGTAGAACAGGGACCAGTAAAAATTATTTTTCTGTGGAAGGTCAACTAGTAAATATTTCAGATTTTGTGGAACACATGGTCTCTGTTGCTACTACTCAACTTTTCTTGTTTTGCATGAAAATGCCTACAGACTATACATAAACAAATGTGCATGGCTGGGTTCCAATAAAATCTTATTTACAAGAAAACGTAGCAAGCTGTATTCTGTCTGTGGGCTGTTGCTTGCTGACCCATGTAATAGATCACCAAAATACTTCCCAAAGACAAAAACTACATTAAAAGAAAAGGTATTTTTAAAGAAATGTTACTCCTTGTCCTGTCTCTTCTACCTGTGGCTCGTTATATTTTCCAAAGATGGTTGTAACATATTCTATCCACATACTTTTCCACAATGAAGTTTTGCTACTTCTTCATCAGGAGGTAGAATATACCTCTCTACCTACCCCCTTGAATCAAGGTTGGCCCTGTGACTTCCCAGACCAAAGTAAGTAATGGTAGCCGTGATGTTGGGGTCAGTTTTGCTCTTTCATTTCCTGTCTCTTGAAATGCATATTCTGAAAGAAGCCCACACGTGTATAATAAGTTCAACTACCTCAAATCTCCATGTTGTAAGGAAGCCCAGAACTAACTGTCTATAGAAAGAATAATGATGCCAGTCCTTAGATACTCCAGCATCCACCCTCAGGTACCAAACATGTGCGTGAAGAAGCATCTTGGACACATCTGCTCCCACAGATGGCATCTGAAAAATACCTGAGCATGTTGCTTCAGTTTAGTGGTCCCAGTCCTCCAACCATTCATTGCACCTCAACGGAGACTTCAGAGGTGGTGGAGCACAGGACAATTATTGCCACTGTGCCCTGTCAGAATTCCTGACCCAGAAAAACTTAAAGTTTTATTACTCTGCTTATTTTGGCATGTTTTGTGCCATAGTTTGGATCTGGAATGTCCCTCAAAGGCCCATGTTGTAAAGGCTTTGTCCCCAGCTTGGTGCCTCTGGAAGGGTGTGAAATATTAAAAGGTGGGACCCAGTGAGAAACCTTCCATCACTGTGGTAGCACCCTCAAAGAGGATTGTGGGAACATGGTCTCTTCCTCTTCCTGTCTCTGTTTCATACACAGCCATCAAGTGAATAGGTACTGCCTTAACCAGAGACCTAAAAGCAACACTGTTGACCAACCATGGCCTGAATCCTCCAGAACTTGATCCAAAGTAAACACCTTTATCTTCATAACTTGATTATCTCAGGTGTTTACTGTAGATATGGAAAGCTGAAGCTGACCAACACAGCTCATTAAATAGTGGTAGATAACTCCAAATATACCCTGCCACCCTCCCCTCACCATCCTCATTGTACTGGTTTTCTAGGGTTGCTCTAACAAAGTATAAAAGACTGAATGATTTAAGGAACAGAAATGTATTGTCAGGTCATGAGGCTAAGAGTGTAAATTCAAGGTGTCTGCAGGGTTTATTTCTTCTGAAGGAAAGATCTGTTTTAGGAGCTTCTCCCTGGCTTATAGATGGTCATCTTTCTTCTCCTCCTCTTCCTCCTCCTCTTTCCTCTTCTCCTTCCTCCTCCTCCTCCCTCTTCTTCTTCCTCTTTTCCTACTCCTTCCCCTTCCCCTTCCCCTTCCTCCTACTCCTTCTCCTCCTCCTCCTCCTCCTCCTCCTCCTCCTCCTCCCCCCCTTTTTTAACATCATCTACCCTCTGTACTTGTCTCCATGTGATTTTAATGTAAAACCACAAACCTCTCATTAATATGGTTTCAGATTTCACATTGCAACTAATCTTTCAGGAGCTACCACTTATTTTGGTGTAGAAGAATTTCCAGAATTATCCGAAAAAGCTATTAAAATACCCCTTCTTTTTTCAACTACATTTCCATGTGAGTTTGGGTTCTCCAAATACTTCAACCAAAACAACATATGGAAACAGATTGACTACAGAAGATTTGAGATGCCAGCTTCCTTTCATCAACAGAGACATTGAAGAGATTTGAAGAAATGTAAAACAATGGCTCTCTTCTAATTTTTTGTTGTTTTAGATAATATTATTTTCATTCCAAAAGTTATTAATATTAACAGGTGAAGGGGTTTATATTCTCAATTTAAATTTATTTTTAACTGGCACATAAAAACAATTGTACTTATTAGTGGGGTGTCATGTGATGTTTTAATACAGATGTACATGGTGCACTGTTTAAATCAATTTAAACTTATCCATCCCAGAGACATTTATCATCAGTTTATGATGAAAATGTTTGCAGACCTTTCTTCCAACTTTTTGAAACATACAGTACATAGTTGCTGTTTATAGTGACCCCACTGTGCGTTAGCACACCAGAACTTCTTACTCCTAACTGTACCCATTGATCAGCCTTTCCTTGTACTCCTTCAATTCTTTTTTTCACTTTGCTTTTTCTCAGTTAACAGAAGGCACTCAGTATCAATTTGTAGAGAAGTTTCTATTTTATTGATAGCTTCATAGTATGTCAATGTGTGTATATCACAGTTGATTCAACTCACCTCCTGTTTGGGTATTTGGGTTCCTTCCAATACTTTTCAATTACAAATAATGCTGTGCTGAATGAATGAATGACCATGCACATATGTATTTTCATATTGTTTAAAGGGTGTCTTCAGAGTCAATTCTAAGAAATAAAATTTCTAGGTCAAAAGGTAAATGTGTATGTAGTTTTTGTCATATTCTTTCTACAGGTATCGTCCCATTTTTCTTTTCTACCAATAACCAGTGTATAAATCTTTCATTCATTCATAGTCTCTCCGACAGAATACATTGTAAATATTTTTAAATTTTGCCAATCTCTTGGATGAGATATGCTATGTGAATAGAGTTTGTATTTGACTTTCTTAATTGTGAATAAAATTGAATATTTTTTCACAGGTTTAAAAGCCATTTTGTTGTCTTGTATGTCTATGGACCATATTTATATGATTTTTATTTTATTTTTTATTTTTTGGTATTGGGGATTGAACTCAGGGACACTCAACCACTGAGCCACATCTTCAACCCTATTTTGTATTTTATTTAGAGACAGATCTCACTGAGTTGCTTAGCACCTTGCTGTTGCTGAGGCTGGCTTTGAAGTTGTGGTCCTCCTGTCTCAGCCTCCCCCACCTCTGGGATTATAGGAGTATCCCAATGCACTGGCTGATTTTTTATTTCTTAACATTTACATTTTATATACTAGGTGTGTCATCATATCTATGATGACCAACCATGGTCAAGTATTTTTCTTAAATTTTCCATTTTCCTTTTGATTTTCTTGCAGGATTTTTATTTGTTTGTTTTGCCATGCAAAAACAATGTAGTTAATTTGTCAATCTTTTATTGCAGCTACATTTTGAATCATGGTGAGAAAGTTTCTGCACCAAAATTATACAGGAATCTACTTGTGCTTTCTTTTGTTATTTATAGACTTTTCTTTTTTACATTTAGATCTTTGATTAATTTGATTCTATTTTTGCATATGGTCTGAGAAATGAATCTAATTTTATCTTTTTCAAGTGGCTAGCCAATTGTCCCAATATCATTCAATGTTTTGATATTTCATTTTCATTTTCACTAGTTATGCATTCAATGCTGATTGTCCTTCTAAACTTTCCATACTATTGGTTTAGTCATTTCCTCATGCACCATTACACTGTTTTAATTATTATGGCTTTATGGGATTTTACTATAGTAGGGCCAGGCCTCTTCACAGATTTTTTCCCAGAATATTCATAGTTTCATCTTTATTATTATTCAATATGGACTTAATTATCAAGTTGTCAGAACTAGAATAAAGCTTCTTGATACTTTAATTTTATGTGTATGCATGTGAGTGTGAATGTGTATGCGTGAATACACATTTATCTTAAGATTGATAACTTAGGGAGAATTGGTATTTTGATGATGTTGAGATGTCCATAATAGAACAAGGAGGGAAGGAAGGCATTTTACAGCTTATGTAGGTCACGAACGCCATTTGTTTAGTTCTAAGTTTTCATGGTTTATTTTTTGTTGAATTGATTTCATTGTTGTTATAAATTGAGTTTTTTTCTCCTATTAGTTCTTCTATTTATATATCATTTAGTATATGTAACATACTGATTTTTATGTTAACTTTATACTTAGCTTTTATTGTTTGAATTAGTTTTATGATTGATTACCTACCATTTTCTAGGCATTCTATCCTATCTGAAAAAAATATAATTTATTTCTTCTAATAGCTACAATTGTTTTATCTCATTTATTTGATTAATGGACAACTCCAGTATGATACTAAGTAGTCATGGAATTAGTGTGTACCTTATCTTGTCCCTGATCTTGGTTTGAATATTTCCAATGTATCCTAATTAATAACTGTACTTGATTCAGGATATGTGTGCATGTATTTATGTGGATGAATGAAAAAAAGTTATATGTGTGCAGGTGTGTGTGTGTGTGTGTGT